>NC_092749.1:96646323-97323198 GCF_047496795.1 Chiloscyllium punctatum | reverse complement strand
GATGTTGGTTAAGTGATAAATATTGGTCAAGCTACAATGAAGTACCATACTCCTCTTCCACTAGTGCCAAGGGACCTCTACCCATCTGAAAGACAGCACTTCTACTGCCTTTCATTACCTCAATTGTTCAAGCAACACACCTAATGCTCTTACAGGGAACCTTAAATTCTTCTTCATGCATACCCATTATCAATTTTAATGCTAAAAAGGTATTAGATCTGGAGACGAACTACAGCTCCTGAATGAAACTTGGACTACAAGATTTAAAATGTTGAGGTCAGGGACACGAGAGTAGGCTTCCATTCTCTTCCATACAGAAGAAATGATCATGAATGATTAAAGGAGTTGATAGGGTAAAAAGAGAGAGAGAAATTATTTGGTCTGGTGGAGAGTCCAAAATAATCAGACATAACCTTAAACTCAGAGCTCAGCCGTAAGGAAGTGATGCAATGTTTTACACAATGTTAATACTCTCGGTCCCTCTCCATTAAAAAGTTGCTGAGGTTGGGATGAACTGAAAATTTCAGAGTTTAAGATTGATCACATTGTTGTTAGGGAAGGATATTAAGTGATATACAGAAGATAACAGTCCAAAAGTGTGACGCTAAGGGTTAATGAAGGGCTTATGTCCAAAACGTGATTTCCCTGCTCTTCGGATGTTGCCTGACCTGCTGTGCTTTTCCAGTGCTACACTTTTCAACTCTGATCTCCAGCATCTGCAGTTCTCCCTTTCTCCGTAAACAAGGCAAGGCAAATAGAGCTAAGATGATCTAACCAGCCATGAGCTAGCTGACCAGCCTACTCATGATGCTTTATTCTGTGCTGAAATGGTCTTCAGCCTTGGTCAGCACTTAAGTCAAAAGATGGCGAGTCTGTCAATGTTCATTTGTTAGTACTCAATTTCTGCTGGACCACAGACTACACAGGGCGAAAGTAAGGACTGTAGATGCTAGAGATTACAGTCGTGAGTGCAGTGCTGGAAAAGCACAGCAGGTCAGGCAGTATCCACGGAGCGCCTCTTGTGTTGGGAAGTGGGTAGGTTGAGAAGAAGAAAGACAGACAAACAAGAGCCTCTTTAAAAGCCAAATAATTGTGGATGTTGTAAATCAGAAACAAAAGCAGAATTGCTGGAAAAGCTCAGCCCATCTGGCAGCATCTGTGAAGACAAAACAGACTTAACATTTCATGTCCAGTGACCCTTCCTCAGAACTGATGGAAGCTAAGAAAATGCCAGGGAGGAGGTAAGGAGTAAATGAGAAGTGGGGATAGAGCCCAAAGACAGAGTAGCAGTTGCACAGATAAACATGGGTAAATAGCTATTAACAGTCTCCATTAAAAGCTAAGAATAGGTAGCGCGTACTACCTAACAGACTATATGATAACAAGGCCTTGTATGACCTAGGGGGCTAGGTCATGGGGAGAGTTCAGGCCCTAAAATTATTGAACTCAATATTGAGTCTGGAGAGCTGACGGGTGCCCAAGCAGAAAATGATGTGCTCTTCCAGCTTGCGTGGAGCTTCACTGGAACACTATAGCAGGCCTGAGACAGAAAATGTTAGCCAGGAAAAAGTGTGGTGTGTTAAAGTGGCAAAGATTAACTCAGTGCAAGTTGGAAGAACAACAATTAATTTTCCACTTAGGAACCCTGAAGCCCTCCGGACTCTATATAGAGTTCAATAATTTTAGGGCCTGAACTCTCCCACGTCCTAGCCCCCTATACCACTCAACAGGCCTTGTTATCGCTGTCTGTCATTACATACTACCTATGGTTAGCCATTAACCATCTCCAATAACAGCTATTCACCCTCCTAGCCAGATCCTTATCTACTCCTTTGTCTGTTCATCTCTTTGGGCTCTATCCCCACCTATTTTGTTTACTCCTTACCCCCCCCCCCCCCCCCAACCATATCTTCTGCATATAAATTAACATTTTCCTAGGGCCTCTAGGTTCAATTTCAACAGGTCATGCTTGATGTCACAAGATTAGAAAGTGACCTGCTCCAGATCTGGCAGCCTGATTCCTCACTGGCACAACTTTCCAGTACTTCAGTGCATATAGTATCCCACGACAACAACCTAACCCATTTATTAAGATCTGAAGCAAAGGTATAAGATTATCCTGTAAACAGTTAGCCTTTCAGAAAGGTAGTCACTGATGAATGAAAAGTTATCCAGTTCTGTGTAGTCTATAACGTTAGCTGTTATATTTAGAATCATAGAGATGTACTGCATGGAAACAGACCCTTGGGTCCAACATGTCCATGCTGACTAGATAGCCGCACCTACCATCACCCGGCCCATATCCCTCCAAACCAGTCCTGTTCACATACCAATCCAAATGCCTTTTAAAATGTGGCAATTGTACCAGCCTCCACCACTTCCTTCTGGCAGCATTGTCCACACATGCACCATCCTCTGTGTGAAAAAGCTGCCTGTAGTCTCTTAAATATCTTTCCCCTCTCACCTTACACCAATGCTCTCTAGTTCTGGACTCCCCCACCCCAGGGAAAAGACCTTGTCTATTTACCCTATCCTTGCTCATGACTTTATAAACCTCTATAAAGGTCACCCCTCAGCCTCCAACACTCCAGGGAAAACAGCCCTAGCCTATTCAACCTTTCCCTATAGCTCAAATCCTCCAACCCTGGCAACATCCTTGTAAACCTTTTTTGAACCTTTTCAAGTTTCACAACATCCTTCCGATAGGAAGGAGACCAGAATTGCATGCAATATTCCAAAAGTGGCCGAACCAATGTTCTATTCAACCATATTTTTGTGCATGCCTAACAATATTTTAAAACTTGGCTTCAGTTAACACATGCCGCGATTTCCTGAACTTGTGTATTGGCATGTTTGCTCCCCATTAGTCAAATGCAAACTCTGCTGGCTTTGCAGCAGCTTGAATAGGCGATTAAACCTGACAATGAGATTTCACACATTACAGCAAATAAAAATCCCAGCCTGGCATCCTATTACATTTTAAAGATAAATAATATTTCAGTAACTTTCTTAACAAATCAACTAACAAATTATTCCAGCCAGCCAGTGTGACTGATTCTTCAGGTTAGCTTGAAATGTACTTTTCATACAACTAAGTTAATATCTGCAGTCCGACTGATCTACCTCACTTTGAATTAGCGAACTAAACTTGTGCATCTCTTGCCCCTTTTTATTTTATAAAGTTATACTTTTCCAAACAATCCCCACAGTAAATCCTTCCCTTTACATTTGTTGCTCTTATTTCCATTTTTCCCAAAATATACTTAAGCATTTTTGTGGAATTGTAACTAAACTAAGCAGTGATATTTAAACAAGACCAAAATGCTCTTGTCCCAATGTTATATTTCGCAATACTTCAAAACCACGTCGCACTCAACAAGACAAACAGCGTACTATCATTCCTGAGTTATATAATTGTTTGACTCATGAGAATAACTTTAAATCTCAGTTTAAATTTTAGTTTTCACTAGTTTTTTTTCCCCATCACGCCTATAAATCCCCTGTATATCTTTAACAGTTATTATCACAGTATGTACTGCTCTCTATTTTGGAGCATTACAGAAATTTGATAAAGCTTGCAATTTGTTTCAATACCTAGATTGTTTAGAGATCAGAAGCAACAGGCATCTAAGGGCCTTAGCATTCCACTCAACACCATCTCCTCAGTCTCAACTCAATACCTTCCAGTCGCTTTTTTTTTCTATTTTTGAACCAAATTTTTAGTTTGATTTCCCATGTAGCTAGGATAGTCTTACCACCAACAAACGCAGAATTAAATGCTTCTGCTGGGTTCAGACTTCAACGTGGAAAGATAAACTGTGGCCACCAGGGGTTGTGTCAGAAATTAAAGTGCGAGAAACTCAGTATAGGTTTCAAAGCTGAACTGCATCAATTGAATGCCCTGGTTCTCAGATTAAAACTCAATGTCCAATGTCTTGAGCTACTACTAGTAGCACTGGAAAATTATTCATAAATTGCTAATTCAACTTTTCTAAAGTAGTTCAAAAAATCTTCACTCAACCTATGAAGTTTCTAATCTTCATTTATACTATAAGTGGATTGCAGAGTAACTTTTTTTCCCCAGTTCAGTGAGACCCATTTCTAAAGGCATTGGATAATTCCATGAGAATCCACCCTTGTGAAGTTCAAAGTCACATCTTTCTAATTATTAGATAACATTCCTTTTAAAGTAATGAATTCCAATGCTGTTTTCATCCTTGAAATCAGATCAATGGATAATTGAAATTGCTACTTTAACAGAAAACAACTAACCAGTAATTATCAGAGGCAGATTGCGAGGAAAAGGCTCCATTTATAGTTCACCATATCTCCAGCATACATCTATAGTAATTTTGTTAAAATGAATGGATTTAAACTCTCGGTTTATAGTCAGAAATGTGCATTTATGTAGTGCCTTTAAATTAAGTAAAATCCCAGGGTCCTACACTGGATTGTTACCTGACACAATGGCACACACATCGACATGCAAAGGCAGATAACTAACTTTTTGGCTAATTAGAAAGGTTATAAAGAGCAATTTTAAAAAGGCAACCATAGAGGCTGACTGGTGCGGGAGAAAATTCCAGAGTTTAGGATCGAGACAGCTGAAAGCAGAGTGCAGTGACAAAATGAGGGATTGCACAAAAGCCCAACTCAAAAGAACATATGGGAGAGGCAGGGGTATTTATGCACAAATCTTTGATAGTGGCAGGACAGTTTAACAAAGCAGATTATAACACGTGGAATCGCGGGCTTTATAAATGATCGCAGAAAGTATAAAACCCAAGATACTGTGCTAAACCTACTTAAAACATTAGCTTGGTCCTCACTGGAATATTGAATGCAACTCTGGACACTATATTTTAGTACGAACTTTATGATTTTAATTTTGAAGACAGCTCAGGAGGCTTTTACTGGAATGGTTCCAGGGATGAGATCTCACGGATATACTGGTGAAGTTGGGGCTCTCCTCCGAGAAGGAGAAGCAAAGAGGAAACTTCATAGAGACATATAAAATCGTAAAGGATGTGGATAAAATAAATAAAGAGGAACAGATTCCAATGCCTGAAGACTGAATTACAGGAGAACATAGATGTCAGTCATTAGCTAGAAGTGTACTAGAGGGAAAGTATCAGAACTGACTCAGGAAAAGTTCAGATTTGGAATGTACTGCTTGCAAGGGTGCAAGATACAGATATAACTATAAGCTTATGAAAGATATTGGAAACAGACCCTTCGGCCCAACTTGTCCATGCCAACCAGGTATCCCAACCCAATCTAGTCCCACCTGCCAGCAACTGGCCCACATCCAGTCATATACCCATCCAGATGCCTTTTAAATGTTGCAATTGTACAAGCCTCCACCACTTCCTCTGGCAGGTCATTCCATACACATACCACCCTCTGGGTGAAAACGTTGCCCCTTAGCACTCCCCCACCTCAGGGGAAAGATTTTGTCTATTTATCCTATCCATGGCCCTCATGATTTTATAAACCTCTCTGAGGTCACTCCTCAGCCTCGACGCTCCAGGGAAAGCAGCCCTAGCCTATTCAGCCTCTCCCTATAGCTCAAATCCTCCAACCCTGGCAACATCCTTGTCAATCTTCTCTGAATCCTTTCAGGTTTCACAACATCTTTCCAATAGGATGGAGACCAGAACTGCATGCAATATTCCAAAAGTGGCCTAACCAATGTCCTGTATGGCCACAACATCACCTCCCAATTCCTTTACTCAATACTCTGACCAATAAAGAAAAGCATACCAAACCACCTTCTTCACTATCCTAACGAGCTGCTACTCCACTTTCAAGGAGCTATGAACCGACACTTCAAGGTCGCTTTGTTCAGCAACACTCCCTCGGACCTTACCACTTAAAGCTATGCCCCCTTGTAATAGCTGACTCCATACGTGGAAAAAGGTTCTCATGGTCAACCCTATCTAAACCCCTAATCATCTTGTACACCTCTATCAAGTCCCCCCTAAACCTTCCTTTCTCCAATGAAAACAGCCCCAAGTGCCTCAGCCTTTCCGCATATGATCTTCCTACCATGCCAGGCAACATCCTGGTAAACCTCCTCTGCACCCGTTCCAGTGCCTCCACATCCTTCCTATAGTATGGCGACCAAAACTGCACACAATACTCCAGATGCGGCCGCACCAGAGTCTTATACAACTGCAACATGACCTCAGGACTCCGGAACTCAGTTCCTCTACCAATAAAAGCCAGTACGCCATATGCCTTCTTCACCGCACTATTTACCTGGGTGGCAACTTTCAGAGATCTGTGTACATGGACACCAAGATCCCTCTGCTCATTCACACTACCAAGTATCCGACCATTAGCCCAGTACCCCATCTTCTTGTTACTCTTACCAAAGTGAATCACTTCACACTTACCTACATTGAACTCCATTTGCCACCTTTCTGCCCAGCTCTGCAGCTTATCTACATCCCGCTGTAACCTGCCACATCCTTCCTCACTGTCAACAACTCCACCGACTTTTGTATCATCCGCAAACTTGCTCACCCAACCTTCTAGCCCCTCCTCCAGGTCATTTATAAAAATGACAAACAGCAATGGTCCCAAAGCAGATCCTTGCGGAACACCGCTAGTAACTGCACTCCAAGATGAACCTTTACCATCAACTACTACCCTCTGTCTTCTTCCAGCCAGCCAATTCCTAATCCAAACCTCCAACTCACCCTCAATGCCATACCTCCGTATTTTTTGCAGTAGCCTACCATGGGGAACCTTATCAAACGCCTTACTAAAATCCATATACACCACATCTACCGCTTTACCCTCGTCCACCTCCTTAGTCAACTTCTGAAAGAATTCAATAAAGTTTTGAGGCACGACCTGCCCTTCACAAAACCATGCTGACTATCCTTGATCACATTATTCCTATCCAGATGCTCATAAATCCTATCCCTTGCAATTCTCTCTAAGACTTTGCCCACAACAGAAGTGAGACTCACCGGCCTATAGTTACTAGGGTTATCCCTACTCCCCTTCTTGAACAAGGGAACCACATTTGCTATCCTCCAGTCTTCTGGCACTATTCCTGTAGACAACGAGGACATAAAAATCAAGGCCAATGGCTCTGCAATCTCCTCCCTTGCTTCCCAGAGAATCCTAGGATAAATGCCATCAGGCCCAGGGGACTTATCTATTTTCACCCTTTCGAGAATTTCCAACACCTCTTCCCTACATACCTCAAAGCCATCCAGTCTAATTAATTGTGACTCAATATTCACATCGGCAACAATGTCCTGTTCCTGATTGAATACTGACGAAAAGTATTCATTCAGTGTCTCCCCAATCTCTTCAGCCTCCACACGCAACTTCCCACTACTATCCTTGACTGGACCCATTCCTAGCTGAAAATGTGTTGCTGGAAAAGCAGAGTGGGAGGGGGAATTAAAGTGTTCAGCCACGGAACGGTTGGGTCCTCTGGGACACCCCCACCAACCAACCCAACCACCCAGTGGCTGAACACTAACTCCCCTTCCGCCAAGGACATGCAGGTCCTTGGCCTCCTCCATCGCCAGACCATGGCAACACGACACCTGGAGGAAGAGCACCTCATCTTCTGCCTAGGAACCCTCCAACCACAAGGGATGAATGAATGCAGATTTCTCCAGCTTCCTCATTTCCCCTACCCCCAACTTATCTCAGTCCCAACCCTCTGACTCAGCACCGCCTTCTTGACCTGCAATCATCTTCCCGACCTCTCCGCCCCCACCCCCTTCACCTTAACCTCCTTCCACCTATCGCATTCCCAACACCCCTCTCCCAAGTCCCCCTCCCTACCTTTTATCTTATAGCTTGGCACACCCTCCTCATTCCTGAAGAAGGGCTTATGCCCGAAACGTCGATTCTCCTGCTCCTTGGATGCTGCCTGACCTGCTGCGCTTTTCCAGCAACACATTTTTGATCTTTAAGGGGCCCTATTCTCTCCCTAGTTATCCTTTTGTCCTTAATGTATTTGATAAAACCCTTTCAATTATCCTTAACTCTATTTGCCAAAGCTATGTTCTCCTTTTTGCCCTCCTGATTTCCTTCTTAAGTATACTCCTACTGCCTTTATACTCGAAGGATTCACTCGATCTATCCTGTCTATACCTGACATATGCTTCCTTCGTTTTCTTAACCAAACCCTCAATTTCTTTAGTTATCCAGCATTCCTCATACCTACCAGACCTTCCTTTCACCCTGACAGGAATATACTTTCTCTGGATTCTTGTTATCTCATTTCTGAAGGCTTCCCATTTTCCAGCCGTCCCTTTACCGGTGAACATCTGCCCCCAATCAGTTTTTGAAAGTTCTTGTTTAATACTGTCAAAATTAGACTTTCCCCAGTTTACAACTTCAACTTTTATATGTAGTCTATCCTTTTCCATCGCTATTTCAAAACGAATAGAATTATGGTCGCTGGCCCCAAAGTGCTCCCCCACTGGCACCTCAGTCACCTGCCCTGCCTGATTTCCCAAGAGGAGGTCAGGTTTTGCACCTTCTCTAGCATGTCCATCCACACACAATCAGAAAATGTTCTTGCACACACTTTACGAATTCCGCTCTATCTAAACCCTTAACACTGTAGTAGTCCTGGTCTGTGTTTGGAAAGTTAAAATCCCCCAACATAACTACCTTATTGCTCTTACACATAACAGATCTCCTCACAAATTTGTTTCTCAATTTCCCTCTGACTATTAGGTGATCTATAATACAATCCTAATAAGGTGAGCATCCCTTTCTTATTTCTCAGTTCCACCCAAATAACTTCCCTGGGTGTATATCTGGGAATATCCTCCCTCAGTACAGCTGTAATGCTGTCCCTTACCAAAAACGACACTCCCCCCTCCTCTCCTGCCTCCCTTTCTATCCTTCCTGTAGCATTTGTATCCAGGAACATTAAGCTGCCAGTCCTGCCCATCCCGGAGCCATGTTTCTGTAATTGCTATGATATCCCAGTCCCATGTTCCTAACCATGCCCTGAGTTCACCTGCCTTCCCTGATCGCCCTCTTGCATTGAAATAAATGCAGTTTTATTTAGCAGTCCTACCTCGTTCTCTGCTTTGTCCCGGTCTGCCCTGACTGTTTGACTCACCTTTGTTCTCAACTGTACCCGTATCAGATTGATCTCTTTCCTCACTATCTACCCCTCCAACACCCCCAAACTTACCCTCCTGAGCAGCTCTAGCTCCCTGCCAATATATTAGTCCCCTCCAAATTAGGTGCAATCCGTCCTTCCTGTAGAGGTCACTTCTATCCCAAAAGGGATTCCAATGATCCAAAAATGTGAATCCTTCTCCCATACACCAGCTCCTCAGCAATGCATTCATTTGCCCTATCCTCCTATTCCTGCCCTCACTAGCTTCTAGTACTAGGAACAATCCAGATATTACTACTCTTGAGGACCTCCTTTTTAAATTCTTGCATAACTTTGTAGTCTCCCTTCAGAATCTCAACTTTTTCCCTTCCTGCTAGCCCCTCTCCCCTTTGAGAACATTGTACACCGTCTTAGACATCCTTGATCCTGGAACCCAGCAAAGCAACACACCATTCCGATTCTTCACAGCTGGCCACAGAAACGTCTATCTGTACCTCAGACTAGACAGTTCCCTAAACATAATCCATCTCTTGGAACCTGACGTACCTCTCTTTGCATTAGAAACAGTCTCAATACCAGAAACTTGGCTGTTCGTGCTACGTTCCCTTGAGAATCCATCACCCCCTACATTTTCCAAAACAGCATACTTGTTTTAAATGGGGATAGCCACAGAAGACTCCTGCACGACCTGCCAACCTCTTACCTTTCCTGGAGTTAACCCATCTATGTGACTGTATCTACAACTTTTCTCCCTTCCTATAACTGCCTATCATATCCCCTTGCTCTTGTTAATTCCTCATTACCTCTGTCGGTCCAACCAATCCATTCGATCTGATAGTATTCGCAACCAACGGCATTTATAGTAGATATAATCGTCAGTAACACAACCACCCCCCCTAAACTCCTACATCCAACAAGAAGTGCATATCACTCTACTAAAGGTAATTTTTGCTTCTTTCAATCTACAGACCCAGAAAATGGCACTGTCTTATTCCTCTACAAAACATTGCTCCAGGTTAAATTAATACTTATGACTTATATTTTAAGTTGAATCAAGAGACATCTCAATAAAACATATAAATCAAGAAAGAACCCACTCTACTCACTACTGCAGATGTACTGTAAGGCTACGCTTAAAATATCCACTGTTTCTGTGCTGTGACCTCTCCCAAACAGGTTCCTCCAAGATTAGTTGTGAATTTCACTGTCTGTTAATCTTCCCAGATGCACTCCGATGTCTAGCGATACATGAATTCAATAGCATAGGCAGTAACTGTGCAGGTCCACTGCTGTGTCTGTTAACAATGTGGGCTTCTTTCGCTCTCTCTCTCTCGCACTGACCTGACCATGTGCTTCCTTTGTCTATTCCTCTCCCTTTTAAAAGTGCTTATGTTTTGACTGTTCTTTCCTCCAAAGTTCCAAAACAATGCAAGTGCATATAAAACAGTTATTGCTGCTCCTGGAATTAGAGGAAATCACCTCCAACACCTAAAATACCTCAAAAAAGATGCAGCTGTTCGAGTCAGAAATCTTTCCCATCCTCCATCTTGAATTACCCAGAATCCAATGCAGAGAAATGAGAAACAAAGGACAATGAAACTAACCAGGTTATTCTTCCAAAAAGCGCACTCAGACTCTACAGGTTATTTCTATGCTTTACTTTTCTACGATCCAGGAAGAGGCGAAGCCGACATTTGAATGTTAGGAAGAAAGTGTTTAAATTGGATGGAATACCTGGAGTTAACAGACTGGCGACCACGGATGTGAACGGAAGTGATACTCAATGGGGCTGTTCAATCAAACAACTGGTTCTGATGATGTAGCATCAACCTGTTAGTGAATTTAATTGGCTATCAGCAATATACCTGTTCAGTTTGAGAAAAGATTGAGTGATGAGAAGCCCCTTCATTAATAGATGTTTACATTGATTGGACACCTGGACAGTTCTTACAGAGGTGGAGAACCTGTAGCTCGAAATTCTGTTGAGGGGACAAGGCCTCCATAGTGTATTAAGTGCTTCCCCATTGAGTCCCAAATCACAGGACTTACTTGAATACATTCACAGCAACTACAACCGGAATCCCAAAAAGCTGAGCGATCTCTATCTGCTTTTGCAAATTACAGCACCCATCAGTCACCAGTTTCAGGTTCTACAAAAACAATGACAAGCCTTAAACAAAGAAACTTAAAAGGTTAAGTACAGAAATGCTCAAAACGCTGAGCAGGTCAGCAAGCACCTGCAGACAGACAAGCAGAGTTAACATTTCATCAGAACTGAATTCAGAAAACAGAGTCTGTAAACAAATATACTGGCAGGAAAAGTACACCTATAAATGGCTTCAATGCAGCTGGATTAGGGACGGTCAGCTAGTTTCACAACTTGTGCTTTTACATAAAATGAGAGCTTCCACAAACTTAGCTGGCATTCATTCCTCAATTGTGAAACCACATCTTATTAAATCTTTCAATGGTTTGGACTTATTCGGCCTATGTTAATTTATACAAAAGGAATAAATCAATCAAGAACATCTGAAGGAGTTAGAGCCCATGAGATTATGTAATCCTAACTGGTATTAAAGCACCTGCATACGTAGCTAAGGCATTTCTCAGGCCATCTTGTTTCATTATGCTTGGAAATTATTCGAAGATACAACTGCTCCAGAGAAAGCTCGTGAATAGAGAATCCCCTCTGGAGATGAGTGGTACCCACTGGTTCCATTCAGTCCATCACATCACAAAAAATAAAAAGTTTTATTGTATCAGAAATAATGCTACACTAAATTTCTTACTCAAATTATTTTGGGATTTAGATTAATTCCAAAACAAGCGGCAAATTCTTATTACTTACAACATTTTCTTTATTTTCACCATCTCAAATCTGATACTAACATGCCTGAAAATTATATTTGCACCTTAGAGTTTACGGTTTGAATATACGTTGAAATAATGCAATATGTTGAATATCTAAAAGTAATTTGTATGTTTATTTGGCGTAAAAAATAATATAAACTTATCCTTCCATTACTTTGCACATAATTCCCACAGATTTCTTTCATAGCACATTCCCAAACTTGTGATCTCTAACTCTTAGATGGACAAGCAGACACATAGGAAAGTCAACAACCATTCTGACTTCGAAATATATCGTCACCGGTGCTTGGTCAAAATCCTGGAACTCCTGACCCATGAGCACTAAGAGAGCTCCATTCATTAGACAGACTGCAGTTGTTAAAGAAAGCACATCACCATCTCTTTAAGTGAAATTTGGGACAAGGTATTAAATGCTGACCTTGCCAGTCAAGCTTTCATCCCCTAAAAAGGATGAAAGAAAAATTAAGACGCCAATGACCTCAATAAATATTGTTCAATACTGGGGCAACACAGTGGTTACCATCGCTGCCTTATGGTGCCAGGGTCCCAGATTAGATTCCAACCTCTGATGACTTGTCTGTGTGATGTTTGCACATTCTCCCAGTGTCTGTGTGGGTTTCCTCCAGATGGTCCAGTTTCCTCCCACAGGCCAAAGATGTGCAGGTAAGATGGATTGATCAAACTAAATTGTCCATAGTGTCCAGGGATGTGCAGTCTAGGTGGATTAGCAAATTCTTATTACTTCTATATTACTTAAGTGTTAACGAAACAATGTATCCTTGTTTGACATTAAATCCATAATTTGATAGTTAAGAATCCTGGTTGATAGATCTTTTGGCTACAATCTGATGTGGATAAGGTATATAAATTGGTCATCTTTATAAGCTAATAAAAGCATTTTTATTTTACATTACTGCTTTTAGATTAGTGGGACGGGGGCAATGATACACTCCTCCAACTGCAGTCATAACAAGTGCACATACAAGATTCTGGATTACATTACTACAGGAAACCTGAAGACTCTTCCGGTCTTTGTGACGTATACATACCTCCTCAGTGTACTCTTTTGATAGAGGTTTGCCTGCAGTGACCTGAAAGAGAACAAGTTAGTAACACTTGTTAACTTAAAGACAGATTCTCACACAGAAGTTCATGCCTGAAGTTATATTTTATACAAGCTATTTTTGGGTGAAATGCAAACAAAACAAAAACACAAAAATAAAAACAGTAGAAGTAGTACAAAAGAGGTAGCATTTCAGAATACCTTTCGCGACCATAGGAGATTCTAATCACTTCATAATCAAATCAAAAATGTCTAAATAATTGTTAAACATTGGCCATCACACGAAGAACTTGTGCACTGTTCCTCAAATTGTGACATCAGATTTCTTGATCCAACTTTGGGCAGATGGGGGCCTTAGTTTCACACCTCAATGGAAGTGTCAACATTTACAGTGCAGCTATCAACATTGACTGTACGGATTTGGATGTCAGACTGGATTGTGCGCTCAGGTTCTTGAAGTTGTATTTCAACATATCACCTTCTGATTTGGAGAATCACTTAATCATGATGTATTACAGCCTTGGACTATTGGGTACAAACTTCTATCATATTTCTCCATTGAACCTGAGCCATTGGGTGATTCCTAGTTCACAAACAAATTCTGACCAGCTTAAGTGAATGACAATACATTCAAAGCTTTACTTCCTTTCTCCAGACATCAATTTCTGCTCAATGCATCTTGTCTTGGTTATTTGACTATGTCTATGTATGGGAAAAGAAACCTTCTGTTGAAGACAGATCTAACTGGATAGAAGAACAGACTAGGGGGCAGAATGGTGCATTCTCGTTACTATGTTTACACCATCTACTCACATTGGGGCCTCCACCATGCATTTTCAAGGCACGGATTGTTGCCACAAGCACTACCACATTAGGCTTAAGGTCTGATGTTCTGCACTTGATGTTGAAGAACTTCTCCATCCCAATATCAGCACCAAAGCCTGCTTCAGTCACTGAAAAATAAGACACAAACAACCTAGAACTTCAAAATGTAGATTTGTGTATGCAATCAAATGTCATCAATTTGCCCATTAATGAAATTATAACTCACCTTTATCTCAAGTTCCTTCCATCTGTCTTGAATCTATATCGTTTTATATTCTTTAGAGAAAAGCTTATTGATTTTGGGCCTAAAATTAATAATCGAGTTGCCCATATTGTATTTTATGGAGTACGTTCTGCAATTCTGCCATTCTGTGTAGAGGGGCTTTCTAATTTATCTCCTAAATAGCGTATCTCGATTTCAATAACAGTACATATTAGTCCAGTTGTGGTATAACCAAAATTTTGTAAGCTGTAGCAAGATTTCCTCCATTTTGTAGTCATGAAGGCCAACATCAATTAGCCTTTCGGATTATCCTTTCAGCCTAACTTATACATTTTAGTAAAATAAAATGAAGAACCGCGGATGCTGAAGATCTGAAACCAGAACAGATAATCCTGGAAAATCTCAGCAGGGTCTGGCAGGCTCTGCATGGAGAAAGTAGAGTTAGAGTTGAGTGACCCTTCTTCAGAATCCGGTTAAAGTTAACTTTGCTTTCTCTGCAGAGTCTGCCAAACCTGCTGAGTTTCTCCAGTAATTCCTGTTTGTGTTCTATGCCTTTGTGATTAGTATACATAAGCTCCTAAATCAGTCTGGCTCACCACTGTTTAGATCCACATTATTTAACCTTTTTAATTCAAAATGGACACCTCACACTGGGTGTTCAAATTCATTTATTTTGGGTTTATTACCCATTCACTTAATCTATTAAAATGCTTAATTATTTTACTGTTCCTGTCTAATTCTATGTCATTACAATCTTGAATATACAATTCCAAATCATTAATGAAAACATTGAGGAGTTGAAGCTCCAGGACATATCCTTGTGCGACACCACCAATTAATTCCTTCCAGTTTGGGTATTTGCACATTTTATTCCTAAATTTCCTTTTTACAATCCTCAACCTAATCTAACATTGTTATGCAGAATGTTCTCAAACACCTTCAGAATTGCATAAAAACTATAGACATGATTATTTCCTCCTCTATATTTTAGGTACAGCCTCAAAAAAAAGTTAAATATGTAAGACATGACCCACCCTCAATAAACCAATGTTGCACTTCTTAAATTAGTTCAAATTTCTTTAGAATTTTAGAATTAGAATCCCTATAGTATGTAAACAGGTCCTTCATCCCAACTAGGCCACACCAATCCTGCAAAGAGTAACCCACCCAGACCCATTCCCCTACCCTATATTTATTCCTGACTAATGCACCTAACCTACATATCCCTGCACACGGTGGGCAATTTAGCGTGGCCAATTAATCTAACCTGCACATTCTTGGACAGAGTGGTCAAATGTTACATTTGTTACCAATACGATGTAAAACAACAACAGAATAAACACTAGTGTTCTAATATATATCACACACACACACTCATACCCATTTTGGCATATGCATTGACAAATTATATCTGTAAACATATTTATGACAATATATTGTAAAGTCAATTAACAATTAAACTATTTCTACACTAAAAAAGTAAAGCATTCACAATAATTGCCTTTAAACAATTTAAATAGTCAAGTGAGAGTTCAATGCTAAAAGTCCGAATTAAGCAACTTTGGACAACCACTTTTGCAGGTGACTGGATCACAGATATATTAATGCTGTTATGCACATCGTGTGGAGTTTTAATTTTCACTGCAGATTTTCAAGGGTTACCAAGATTCACCAGTTCATGCATCATCATCTTCAATTCTTGCTAAGACAAAAGGAAGAGTCTCCTGTTTTCGCACAGGGTTGAGGGAATAATTTGAATGTGAAGGAGGAGTCACCAACATTTAACGTTCAGATATCAATGGCTTGTTATTTTGTGCAAACTCCAACTACTGTTGCATTACAACATTCCCACCCATTCCTTTGTTAGTGACTCAAGTATAGCCAAAATTTTGAATTTCCAGGGAAACAGTTGCTAAGATTGGATTGTGAAGTCTAGAGGATGCAAAATGACGTACTGTTGATCAACAGGATCGCCTCAATATTAGTATCCTCCCAGGTGAATTCTCTTTGGCTCTAGATTGGGAAAAATACAAAGTAACGACGTATACTTACATAGTGTCTTTGTCATAGTTAAACATCCCAAGGCGCTTCACAGAATATCAGAATTATGTTGCAGAAGGCCATTGGTTCTGCAGTTGCTCTGAGTATTTTGACTTGGCTCCATCTCCAGCCTTATCCCCAAACTCCTGCATGCTGTTTCTTTTTTAAATAATTATCCAATGCCCTCTTGAAACCTCAAGCGAACCTGCCTCCTCCACACTTCTAGACATTAATACAATGAATTGTCTGAACATGGTATGCAAAGTGTTTTTGCCCTCACTCCCACATGTACTTCTTTTGCAAAGTACTTTTTTAAAGAAGTGTTTTCCGGTTCTCGATGTTCAGTGGTTGAGAATGGTTTCAGAGTGAGTACATTTTCTTCCTCTTTACTATGTCAAGAGTTTGCCTCCCCAAGGAGCACATCACTACTTTTCCCAATGTATCCACACAACCGAAGTTTTCATCTCTGAAACTATTCTTCTAAACATCTTCTATACTCTGTCCAATGCATTCACGATCTTTGTAAAAGCGTAGTGTCCAGAGCTGTACACTATCGTCCATCTGACATCTAGTCAGTGTTCTATGAAGGTTCAACATGACCTGCCTGCTATTGTGAATTAGACCCCTATCAATGAAGCGAAGTGTTCAAAACAAAAGAAGTTCTAGATATCGGAATTAAAAATCACACACCAGGTTATAGTCCAACAGGTTTATTTGCAAGCACTAACTTTCGGAGCGCTGCTCCTTCATCAGGTGGTTGTGGAATACAAGAGCATAAGACAAAATTTATAGCAAACCTTTACAGTGTGATATAACTGAAATCATATGTTGAAAAAGACCTGGAATGTTTAAGTCTCTCATCTTTTAGAATGAACATGTTGGTTTCAGTTCTTTCATACGTAATTCGCAGAACTTCTTTAAAGTTACATTCTCAAGTGAACTTTAACAATTGGTGTCATGCCAGCCCTAAAAATGCATTTAAGGTCTGAGGTGCCCTATGCCAATGTTCAGACTGATTCTAAACTAAGAAACGGGTTTGCAGAATCTTACATGGATTCATGCAGTTTTTGAGCAAAATGAAATGTAATTCTGCAAGTATAAATTCACCCCCACAAACTTTTGTGGGGCGGTGTCGGTGAGTGTGTGCATGTATGTGTACATATGTGTGTGTGTGTAAAGGGGAATAAGTCTGTGCGAAAATGCACGTGTGTGGGAGTGTGTGTGTTTGTGCATGAGTGTATACGCATGCGTAGGTAGGAGCATGGGTGTCTGTGTCTTTCTGTGAGTGTGCATCTGTCGGTGTCTGTTCATGTCACACTACAGGTGACCACATTGCCCAACAGACACCATTCCTACAGACCCATATTCCCACGCAGACCCTCTCTCATATGCTCACACATAGTCCCACACACTCAGGCACACACATACACTCTCTCACACACACTCATAACATCCCCCACCACACACACACACAATCATACAAGTTTGTGGGGTGAATTTGTACTTGCAGAATTGCATTTTATTTTGCTCAAAAACAGCACAAATCCATGTAAGATTCTACAAATCCATTTTTTAGATTAGAATCAGTCTGAACATTGTGGCACAGACAGCTTCACACAGGGCACCTCACACCTTAAATGCATCATCTGGACCGACATGACATCAATTGTTAAAGTTCACTTGAGAATGTAACTTTAAAGTTCTGCGATTTACATCTGAAAGAACTGAAACCAACACGTTCATTCTAAAAGATGAGACTTAAACAATCCAGGGCTTTTTCAAAACATAATTTCAGTTACATCACACTATAAACTTTTGCTATAAATTCTGTGTCTTAAGATCTTATACTCCACAACCACCTGAAGGAGTAGCATTCCAAAACCTAGAGCTTCCAAATAAACTTTTTGGACTATAAACTGGTGTTGCATGATTTTTAACTGTTTAAATTTCAACTCAGTTTGGCTTGCTTAGATGACAGACACATGTTGCTAGAAACAAGATTCCATTCAGTTTCCTTCCAAAAGTAGGATTTCCTTTCCAGTCCACATATCTCATTCTTATCCTTTTGCCATCTACTAATTCCGAGAATGCTGAACATGTCTATGGCTGGGCTCCCTTGAAAATTGGCAGCACGCATACTTGGGTCCTGTATAAATTATCAATTTTAGGCCAGAGAAAGGAGCAGCAAGATGAAAATTCTGAAGCACTTAAAAAAAAATTACAGAGGAAAACTAAGATTTTTATATAGCTTTTCAACAACACTATTTAAATCAGCACCTCAAACATCATGGTTAATCACAGTGCTTGCACAGCACAGACCAACAGACAGACCTCAAATATGAGGACAAACTTGTTCACTTTGAACTAGTACCACATGGTGTGTCGAGTTTGCTAGATGAAGTAAATTTCTAATTCCATAAAATTGTTGAGATGGATTCTACTCAAATGTACCATCCTTATCACAGTTAGTTTGTGCACTGCAACATATCCTCCTCAGCCAGTACAGTCATTGTAAGTCAGATCCGTTCTTGGAAAGAAAGCTCATTATGTGCAAAAGGAAGGAAGTAGCAATTGTAACTCCATACACTGGATGCTTGAGACCATTTATAAAGGAAATGCCGTAGGAAAATGGATCAGCTCTGTGCTGAACTTGCACTCGAGTGGATCATGCAGCTGTTCACTCCTCAGTAAATTGCAAATATCTGTCATCAAGTTCCTTTTTCTGTCTGAAGCCTAATTCATTCCCATCACCCCTAACCTTGCTACCATTCGTTGGCTCTCAATTCAGCAATGGCTCATTTTCACAGTCAAACCCCTTCACACCCTCCCTAATCCTTATTTAGGTAACCTGCTTGGTCCCACAGTCTTCAGAGTTCTTTGTGCTCAATCCTGGCATTCGGAGCATCTTGATTTTAATCTCTCAATTATTTTAAAAGTATTCTTGACAATGAATTCCAAAATAGAATTGACAAGTCAAAAGAGACAGAAGTAGAATGACATTGTTCCAAAAGAGATTTTCCAGAAAAAAAAAATCAGCTTTTGTGCATTTGAAAACTCTTGCAAGTTAATTATTTACTTTTGTAAATTGAGGAAATCAATGGGAAGAAAAAAAATCTACAAAAACAAGACAGATGAACACTGGTTAATCCAGAGAACAATAAGAATGGTTTGGCCTGCGTTACTCATAGGGAAAAAGGTGCACAAGCACATCAGTTATAGAGATGTACAGCACAAAAGCAGACCCCTCGGTCCAACTCGTCCATTCCTGGCTCAAAGGTAAAATACAGAGGGTGGTGGTGGTGGAAGGTTGTTTTTCAGACTGGAGGCCAGTCACCAGTGGAGTGCCACAAGGGTCAGTGCTGGGTCCACTACTTCACGTCATTTATATAAATGATTTGGATGTGAACATAGTAGGGGTTGTTAGTAATTTTCCAGTTCAAACCAAAATTGGAGGTGTAGTAGACAGAGAAGAAGGTTACCTCAGATTACAGCAGGATCTTGATCAGATGGGCCAGTGGACTGAGAAGTGGCAGATGGAGTTTAATTCGGATAAATGCGAGGTGCTGCATTTTGGAAAAACAAATCAGAGCAGGATCTCTGCACTTGACGGTAAGGTCCTAGGGAGTGTTGCTGAACAAAGAAACCTAGGAGTGCACATTCATAGCTCCTTGAAAGTGGAGTTGCAGGTAGATAGGATAGTGAAGAAGGTAATGATATGCTTTCCTTTATTGGTCAGAGTATTGAGTACAGGAATTGGGCGATCATGTTGCAACTATACAGGGCATTGGTTAGGCCACTTTTGGAATATTGCATAAAATTCTGGTCTCCTTCCTATCGGAAAGATGTTGTGAAACTTGAAAGGGTTCAGAAAAGATTAACAAGGATGTTGCCAGGGTTAGAGGAGTTGAGCTACAGGAAGGGGCTGAATAGGCTGGGGCTGTTTTCCCTAAAGCGTTGGAGGATGAAGGGTGACCTTATATAGGCTTATAAAATCATGAGGGATATGGCTAGGATAAATAGACACGGTCTTTTCCCTGGGATGGGGGAGACCAGAACTAGAGGGCATAGTTTTAGGGGGAGTTGTAAAAAGGGACCCGAGAATGGTGCGTGTATGAAATGAGCTGTAAGAGGAACTGGTGAAGGCTAGTACAACTGCAACATTTAAATCTGCATGTGTAAATGAGTAGGAAGCGTTTAGATGGATATGGGCCAAGTGCTGGCAAATGGGACTAGATTAGTTTAGGATATCTGTTCGAAATGGACGAGTTGGACCGAGGGGTCTGCTTTTGTGCTGTACATCTCTATAACTGATGTGCCTGTGCACCTTTTTCCCTATGAATAACGCAGGCCAAACCATTCTTATTGTTCTCTGGATTAACCAGTATTCATCTGTCTTGTTTTTGTAGATTTTTTTCTTCCCAATGATTTCCTCAATTTACAAAAGTAAATAACTAACTTGCAAGAGTTTTCAAATGCACAAAAGCTGATATGTTTTTTTTCTGGAAAATCTTTTTTGGAACAACTGTCATGGAACAGTTCTGTATCCAAATGGCCAGTTCTCCCTGTATTCCTTGAGGTCTAACTTTGCTAACCAGTCCCCTATGGGGAATCTTGTCGAACGCCTTACTGAAGTCCATATAGATCACACTATTCCTGAAGAAGGGCTTTTGCCCAAAACGTCAATTCTCCTGCTCCATGGATGCCACCTGACTTGCTGTGCTTTTCCAGCACCACATGCTTGACTCCATATAGAGCACGTCCACCGCTCTGCCCTCATCAATCTTCTTTGTTACTTCTTCAAAATACTCAATCAAGTTTGTGAGACACGATTTCCCACGCGCAAAGCCACGTTGACGATCCCTAATCAGTCCTTGCCTTTCTAAATATGTGCAAACCCGGTCCCTCAGGATTCCCTCCAACAACTTGCCCACCACAAACATCAGGCTCACTGGTCTATAGTTTCCTGCGTTGTCCTTACCACCCTTCTTAAACAATGGCACCACATTAGCCAATCTCCAGTCTAGGGTACACCTGATCAGCTCCTGGGAGTTTATCTACCTTAATGCTTTTCAAGGTATCCAGCACTTCTTCCTCTATAATATGGACATTTTTCCAAGAAATCACCATCCATTTCCCCACATTATTTATGTTCCACACCCTTTTCCACCATAAACACTGATGCAAAATAATCGTTTAGTATCTTCCCCCATCTCCTGCGGCTCCACGCAAAGGCTGTCTTGCTGATCTTTGAGGAGCACTATTCTCTCTTTTGTCCTTAATATATTTGTAAAAACCCTTTGGAATCTCCTTAACTCTATTTGCTATCTCATGTCCCCTTTTTGCCCTCCTGATTTCCATCAGGAGCATAGTCCCACTGCCATTATACTCTAAGGATTCTCTTGGTCGCTCCTGTCTATACCTGGCATCTGCTTCCTTCTTTTTCCTAACCAAAACCTCAGTTTCTCTCGTCATCCAGCATTCCCTACAAATACCAGCCTTTCCTTTCACTCTAACAGGAATATATTGTCTCTGGACTCTCGTTACCTCTTTTGTAAAGGCTTCCCATTTTTCAGCCATCCCTTTACCTGCGAACATCTGCCCTAAATCAGCTTTTGCAAGTTCTTGCCTAATACCATCAAAATTAGCATTCCTCCAATTTAGAACTTCAACTTTTAGATCCAGTCTATGCTTTTCCATCACTATTTTAAAACAAATAGAATTATGGTCGCTGGCCACAAAGTGCTCCCCCACTGACATCTCAGTCACCTGCCTTGCCTTATTTCTCGCGAGTGGTACAAAACTTGACCTTTATCTAGTAGGTACATCCACATACTGAATCAGAAAATGTTCTTGTACACATTTTACAAATTCCTCTCCATCTAAACCTTTAACACTGTAGTAGTCCTGGTCTATGTTTGGAAAGTTAAAATCCCCTACCATAACCACCCTATTATTCTTACAGATACTCTGAAGTGAAGGTTCAACTCCTGCAACATTAACATAACAAATAATTTGATATTCTTCCCTTTCTTGTTGATTTGATTTTTTTTTTAAAAAGAACAGGCTTCTGCTTATATAGCAATTTCATGGCAGATGTCCCAAAGCACTATGCAGCTAATGAAGTACTTTTGAAGCGTAATCACTGTTGGAATGGAGAAATCGCAGCAGCTAGTTTGCGCACACCTAGCTCCCGCAAACTACAATGGGATAACTAACCAATTAGACCATAAGAAACAGGAGCAGAAGATGGTCATTTAGTTTTGATTTGGAGATACCAGTGTTGGACTGGGGTGTAAAGTTAAAAATCACGTGACACCAGGTTATAGTCCAACAGGTTTAATTGGAAGCACACTAACTTTTGAAGCGACACTCCTGATGAACTACCACTTGGAGTGTCGCTCTGAAAGCTAGTGTGCTCCCAATTAAACCTGTTGGACTATAACCTGGTGTTGTGTGATTTTTAATGTCATTTAGTTTAATGATTCTGATCTGGCATTCACTGATATCTGATAATGCTCAACTCCAGTTTCCTGCTTCTCCCCCAAAACCCTGGATTCCCTTACTTGATTAAAAATTGCTCTATCTCAGCCTTGAAAATGCTTTATGACCGAGCCTCAACTATCCACAGATTCAACTAGCCTTAGAAGAAATTGCTCCTCATCTGTGTCTTAAAATGTACGATGCCTTATTCTGAGATTATGCCCTTTGGTCCTAGATTCTCCCACAAGGGGCAGCAACCTTTTTACACTTACCCTGTCAAATCACTTAAGAATTTTATATGCTCCAGTAGGGTCACCACTCACTGTTCTGTATTCCAATGAGTACAGGTCCAATATATGCAACTTCTTCTCAATACAGTCCCTGCCCTACCTGGTATCAGCTCAGTGAACAGTCTCTGGACAACCTCCAATGCAAGAATATTGCTCCTTCAATAAAGAGTCAATAAAGGGGCACAAAACTGTTCAAACTTTTCAAGCTGTGGTCTTATATGATATTAGCAAAACCTTGGTGTTTTCATATTTGCCTTCCCTATTAAAGTGCTGAACTTGGCTGCTAGCATTTTGTGCTTCATGGGTGAGGATTCCATTGGTTCCAAAGATTTCTGCAGTCTTTCTAAAGGATTCTGGGTAATCCAAGATGGACGATGGGAAAAATTTCTGGCTGTAACAGCTGCTCCTTTTTTGAGGTATTTTAGGTGTTGGAAGTGATTCCCTCGAATTCCAGGAGCAGCAATTACTGTTTTATATACTGTTGCATGTTTTTTCCTCCAAAGTTCCAAAACAAAGTCAAAACAACAGCACTTCTAAAAGTGAGAGGAACAGACAAAGGAAGCATATGGTTAGGTCAGTGCAGGAGACAGAGAGAGAAAGAAACCCACATTGCTAACTGACACAGCAGTGAACATGCACAGTTACTGCCTTTGTTGTTTGAATTCATGTATCGCTGGACATCGGAGTGCATCTGGGAAAATTAACAGACAGTGAAATTCACAACTAATCTTGGAGGAACCTGTTTGGGAGAGGTCACAGCACATAAACAGATAAGTGAATATTTTAAGTGTGGCCTCACAGTAAGTCTGCACTAGTGAGTAGAGTGGGTTCTTTCTTGATTATGTGTTATTTTGAGATATGTCTGTTGATTAAACTTAAAAATATAAGCCATCAGTATTAACTTAACCTGGGAGTAGTGTTTTGTAGAGGAATAAGACAGAATGATTTTCTGGGTCTGTAGATTGAAAGTAGTAAAAATGGCTTTTAGTAGAGTGATATGCTCTTCTTGTCAGATGTGGGAGTTTAGGGAAAGTTTACGGGTTACTGAGGATTATATCTTCAATAAATGCAGTTGGTTGCAATTGCTATCAGATTGAATGCATGGAAAGACAGTTAGATGTAATGAGGAATTTAAAAGAGCAAGGGGATGTGATGGAAGGCAGTTATAGGAAGGGAGAAAAGTCGCAGATATAGTCACGTAGATGGGTTAACTCCAGGAAAGGTGAGAGAGGTAGGCAAGTAGTGGCTATCCCCATTTCAAACAAGTATGCTGTTTTGGAAAATATAGGGGGTGATGGATTCTCAGGGGAATGTAGCACAAATAGCCAAGTTTCTGGTATTGAGACCAGCTCTAATGTAATGAGGGGTATGTCGAGTTGCAAGAGATCAATTGTGTTAGGGGATTCTCTAGTCCAAGGTACAGACAGACGTTTCTGTGGCCAGCAGCGAAAAGTCACAATGATGTGTTGCTTCCCTGGTGCCAGGATCAAGGATGTCTCAGAGAGGGTGCAGAATATTCTCAAGGGGGATAGAAACCAGGAGGTCATTGTACACATTGGAACTAACTACACAGGAGGGGAAAAGGTTGAGATTCTGAAGGGAGATTACAAAGAATTAAGTAGGAAGTTAAAAAGGAGATCCTTAACAGTAGTAATATCTGTATTAATCCCGGTGCTATGAGCTAGTGAGGGCAGGAATAGAAGGATAGAGCAGATGAATGCCTGGCTGAGGAGCTAGTGTATGCAAGAAATATTCACATTTTTGGATCATGGAATCTCTTTTGGGATAGAAGTGACTTGTACAAGGAGCTCGGATTGCGCCTAAATTGGAAGGATAACAATATGTTGACAGAGAGATTTGCTAGAGTTGCTCAGGAGGATTTCAACTAGTAAGGTTGCGCGGTGGGCGGGGGGGGGGGGGGGAGAGGAGAGAGGGAAGGAATCCCAAGGAGATAATGAGGAAAGAGATCAATCTGATACTGGTACAGTTGAGAACAAAGGTGAGTCAGACAGTCAGGGCAGGCAGGGACAAAGCAGAGAACAAACTCAGACTGATAAATTAAATTGCAATTATTTCAATGCAAGAGGCCGAACAAGGAAAGCAGATGAACTCAGGGCTTGGTTAGGAACATGGGACTGGGATATCATAGCAATTACAAAAACATGGCTGAGTGATGGACAGGACTAGCAGCTTAAATGTTCCTGGATACTAATGCTACAGAAAGGACAGAAAGGAGGCAAGAGAGGAGAAGGATTGGCAGTTTTGATAAGGGATAGCATTACAGCTATGCTGAGGGAGGATATTCCCGGAAATACATCCAGGGAAGTTATTTGGGTGGAACTGAGAAATACGAAAGGGATGATCACCTTATTGGGATTGTATTATAGACCCCCTAATAGTCAGAGGGAAATTGAGAAACAAATTTGTAAGGAGATCTCAGTTATCTGTAAGAACAATAGGATGGTTATGGTAGGGCATTTTAATTTTCTAACATATAAAGGGACTGCCACAGTGTTAAGGGTTTAGATTAGATTAGATTCCCTACAGTGTGGAAATAGGCCCTTCAGCCCAACCAGTCCACACAAACCCTCCAAAGAGTAACCCACCCAGACCCATTTCCCTCTGACTAATGCACCCAACACTGGGCAATTTAGACCAGCACATCTTTGGACTGTGGGAGAAAACCCACGCAAACACGGGGAGAACGTGCAAACTCCAAACAGATGGTCACCCAAGGATGGAATTAAACCTAGGACCCTGGTGCAGTGAGGCAGCAGTGCTAACCACTGAGCCACCGTGCCGCCCCTTTTGAGCTTCTTGTACTTTTCTTGTGGAAGCGGAGGTGGAACACCGACCTGCCAAAGCGCAACAGACCCAGACCCATTCCCTTAACACTACAGGCAATTTAGCATGGCCAATCCATCTAATCTGCACATTTTTTTTTGGACTGTTGGAGGAAACCGGAGCACCCGGAGGAAACCCATGCAGACACAGGGAGAGTGTGCAAACTCCACACAGTCAGTCAGTCACCTGAGGCGGAAATTGAACCCGGGTCTCTAGCGCTGTGAGGCAGCAGTGCTAACCACTGTGCCACCATGCCGCTTTTAGATGGAGAGAAATTCGTAAAGAGTGTACAAGAACATTTTCTGATTCATTACGTGGATATACCTACTAGAGAAGATGCAAAACTTGACTTACTCTTGGGAAATAAGGCAGGGCGGGTGGCTGAGATGTCAGAAGGGGAGCACTTTGGGGCCAGCAACCATAATTGTATTAGCTTGAAAATAGTAATGGAAAACGATAGACCAGATCTAAAAGGTGAAGTTCTAACTTGGAGAATTACTGCCAATTTTGATGGTATGAGGCAATTACTTTCAAAAGCTGATTGGGCGCAGATGTTTTCAGGTAAAGGGATGGCTGGAAAGTGGGAAGGCTTCAGAAATGAGAATAACGAGTGTGCTGGGAAAGTATATTCCTGTTAGGATGAAAGGAAAGGCTGTAGGTATAGGGAATGCTGGATGACCAAAGAAATTGAGGGTTTGGTTAAGAAAACGAAGGAAGCAAACGTCAGGTATAGACAGGATAGATCGAGTGAATCCTTAGCAGAGTATAAAGGCAGTAGGAGTATAGTTAAGAGAGAAATCAGGAGGGAAAAAAGGGGACTGGCAAATAGAGTTAAGGAAAATTGAAAGGGTTTTATCAAATACATTAAGGACAAAACGGTAACTAGGGAGAGAACAGGGTCCCTCAAAGATCAGCAAGGCGGCCTTTGTGTGGAGCCGCAGGAGATTTGGGGGGGGGGGGGGGGCTGGTGGGGATACTAAGTGAGTATTTTGCATCAGTATTTATTGTGGAATAGGACATGGAAGGTATAGAATGTAGACAAATAGATGGTGGCATCTTGAAATAAATGTCCATATTACAAAGGTAGCGGCACTGGATGTCTTGAAATGCATAAAAGTGGATAACTCCCCAGGACCTGATCAGGTATTTCCTAAAACTCCATGGGAAGCTAGGGAAATGATTACAAATATCTCAGTAAGAGGATTAGCATCATCGATAGTCACAGGTGAGGTGCCGGAAGACTAGAGGTTGGCTAAAGTGATGTCTCCGTTTAACAAAGGTGGTCAAGACAAACCAGGGTACTATAGACCAGTGAGCCTGACATTGGTGGTGGGCAAATTGCTGGAGGTAATCCTGAGGGACAGGATGTACATGTATTTGGAAAGGCAAGGACTGATCAGGGATAGTCAACATAGCTTTGTGCGCAGAATATCATGGCTCACAAACTTGATTGAGTTTTTTGAAGTAGTATCAAAGAGGGCAGAGCGGTGGACGTGATCTATACAGACTTCAGTAAGGCATTCAACAAGGTTCCCCATGGGAGACTAGCTAGATTAGATTAGATTAGCAAGGTTAGATCTCATGGAATACAGGAAGAACTAGACATTTGGATACAGAACTGGCTCAAAGATAGAAGACAGAGGGTGGTGGTGGACGGTTGTTTTTCAGACTAGAGGCCTGTGACCAGTGGAGTGCCACAAGGATCTGTGCTGGATCCACTACTTTTCATCATTTATATAAATGATTTGGATGTGAGCTTAAGAGGTATAGTTAGTAAGTTTGCAGATGATGCCAAAATTGGAGGTGCAGTGGTCAGCGAAGATGGTTACCTCAGATTACAACGGGATCTTGATCAGATGGGCCGAGATGTGGCAGATGGAGTTTAACTTAGATAAATGCGAGGTGCTGCATTTTGGGAAAACAAGTCTTAGCAGGACTTATACACTTAATGGTAAGGTGTTAGGGAGTGCTGCTGTACAAAGAGACCTTGGAGTGGTCCTTGAAAGTAGAGTCACAGGTAAATAGGATTTGGTATGCTTCCTTTTTTGGTCAGAGTATTGAATACAGGAGTTGGGAGATCATGTTGCGGCTATACAGGACATTGGTTAGGCCACTGTTGGAATATTGCGTGCAGTTCTGGTCTCCATCCTATTGGAAAGATATTGTGAAACTTGAAAGGTTCAGAAAAGATTCACAAGGATGTTGCCAGGGTTGGAGGATTTGAGCTGTAGAGAGAGGTTGAATAGGATTGGGCTGTTTTCCCTGGAGCATCAGAAGCTGAGGGGTGACCTTATAGAGGTTTATGAGGTCACGAGGGGCACGGATAGGATAAATAGACAAAGTCTTTTCCCTGGGGTGCGGGAGTCCAGAACCAAAGGACAGAGATTTAGGTTGAGAGGGGAAAGATATAAAAGGGACTTAATGGGCAACTTTTTCACGCAGAGGGAGGTACTTCTTTGGAATGAGCTGCCAGAGGAAGTGGTGGAGGCTGGTATAATTGCAACATTTAAAAGGCATTTGGATAGGTATATGAATAGGAAGGGTTTGGAGGGATATGGACCAGGTGCTGGTAAGTGGGACTAGATTGGGTCGGGATATCTGGTCCAACTTGTCCACGCCGAGCAAAGTGTCTGTTTCCATGCTGTGCATCTCTATGATTATGACTAAGTCAATAATATTCAGCTCCTTTATTCTTCGTACTAAAATGTATAATTTCACATTCCATCTGTCACTTTCACCTCCTTTTTGTGTCATCCACAAGCTTGGCTATTTGTCCGTTCACTTTCCTTATACAAGTCAAGAACATATACGGTCAATAATTGTGGCCACAGCACTGATTCCTATGACAACTAATTTCAGGTTGCCATCCTGAAAATGCACTGCTATCCCTACTGTCTGATTATTTAGCCAATCCACTATCCATGCTAACACATTAACACCAACACATGGGTTCTTCAGTAGCCTAATGTATGGCACTTTATCAAATACTTTCTGAAAATCCAAATAAATTACATCCATCGTTTCTTTGTCATCTATCCTGCTTTTAATGTCCTCTTCATGAAGCCATAATGATTTTGCCTGATCGTTTTATGTATTTCTAAATGCTCTGGTATCAAATTCTTTAAAATTTCCTCTAATATTTTCCCAAAAGTAGACTTTAAGTTATTGTTATGAAGGTGTGAGGGGTCTCCCCTCTCGAATGTTCACAGATTACTGCACAGAATAAATCTTTTGTGTTACAGGTTTAAATTAGCGGGGTGGGGGGGGGGGGGGGTTTACCCTGTATCATAATACTTATAGTTACCGGTTTTCAGTTTCCTTCCTTTACTTAATAAAGATCTTGCATAGGCAGTTTTTGTATGTCTTTTCTAGAATTTAAGGATTGCTGAAAGATTAAGTTGTGTTTTTGTGCTTAAGCGATGAAGAGTGGCCAGGGCACTAAGGTAATAACCTTACTGTTTCCATTAGTGTCATGAGGTATTTTATATTTACTTTAAGCACAGAGAGTGCCT
This sequence comes from Chiloscyllium punctatum, assembly GCF_047496795.1. Taxonomy (NCBI): domain Eukaryota; kingdom Metazoa; phylum Chordata; class Chondrichthyes; order Orectolobiformes; family Hemiscylliidae; genus Chiloscyllium; species Chiloscyllium punctatum. The sequence continues at coordinate 97,293,935 of NC_092749.1, read as the reverse complement.
CAATTTAATGTTTCATCTGGAAGATGGTACCTCTGACAGAGCAATGTTCCCTCAGCACTGCACCAGGATTCGTAGCCCGATTTGTGCGCGCACATCTCTGGAGTAGAACTTGAATTCACGACTTAGATGTGAGCACTAGTAATTAAGCCAACTGCTTTGCCAATCGTCACTGCAAAACTCTCACTTGCACTGTTACAAGATTGCACGAATACCAACAATGTAGTTCCTTGTGTGATTGAGTCATGGCCTCTGCAAAAACCACCAGACAGAAACTATGTAGGGCTCCAGATCGTCAGAAAACAATATCTAAATGTTAAGAAATGCGATTGCTGATTAGTTTTACAAAGACCAAATGCTGATGAAGAAAATCAATATTCAGTGAGCTCCACTCAAGATATCTGCACAATGAGTATCCTCTCAGTCTTAGAAACATTTATCCTAAAAGCTCATGAAGGCCAGCTTGAACTCACCATGGCTTTATCTGATCTAACCCTGTCCCACAGCCAGTGATTGCCCATTTGTCTTTTGAGCTGTTGGTTTCTGGTCAAACTCTATACATTAAAGGACACAGGCAGCAGAGATTTGGATGAAGATTACAAAAAGCAGATTGGGAGACCAGCTAAGAGGGCACTGAATGCTTGACTCTCGAGGTAACAAAAATATGGATAATAATTTAATCTGCATTTGATTTGATGGAAGGATAGAGGCAACATTACAGCAGTAGAAACAGGCTTAGCAATTGTGCAGATATATGACTGGAAGTTTATTTCTATGTGTCATGAATTTAAACATTCACTTTTCCTGCCAGGGCTGTTCTGCATAAAAGCAGAGTGTACCATCTACAGGTGGTCTCCCTAAAGCACTTCCAACAGCACTCTTCAAACCCACAACCATTACAAACACGTAGACACGACCATCTCCAAGTTCACCTGCAAGCCGCACACCGTCTTAACTTGGAAACATAAAGCTGTTCTTTCGTCATGAAGCTGCCTAAAAATATTGGAACTCCCTTCCTTCCTATAGGGATGTGAAGGCACCTATACCACATGGGTTGCAATTGTTAAAGAAAGCAGCTCTCCATCATCTTCTCAGAGTATTTATGGATGGGCATTAAACAATGACTTTGACAGTGGCATTGACATCCAAAGCACAAGTTTGGAACAAACAACTAAGGTCTCAAACAGCCTGGTTCAGCTTCTGAGGGAGAGCAATGAGTTAAGGACAAGGGAACACAGTTTGTCAAGGGAAGTAAAAGCATTAGGAAGACTGATGCTATTACTTAATTTGAGAACATTTCGGCTCATCCTTTATTGCACCATCTGACAATTTACTCCGAGAAAGTGGATGTGTAGAAGATGCAGTAATGAGGTACAGCTGAATGGCATTGGCATATATGTGGAAATTTGCATTGCTTTTCATTTTCCAATTTAAAATACACTGAAGGTAAACTGTTGTCAATTCCCAAATATTTACTCTTCAACATATCTCAACACATCACTCATGTAAAACATGACAACCAATTTCGCTTCCCTTCTATTGCAAGCCAGTTGATGACATTTAACAATTACCTTCTCACATCACCTGTAATAGACATGAATTCATTGGAATGACAGTGATTGTGACAAGGTCAACCAGCTGGACCTCTCAATGAGTTCCCCGATTGGATTAGATTAACAGCTTCAATCAGGGAGCACTGGCTAATGTATAAAAAGGATGAAAACAAAAATAGAAGTTGCCAAAAAAGTTCAGCAGGTCTCATAGCACGTGTGGAGAGAAAGGAGAGTTAATGTTTCAGGTCCAGAGAACAACTTCAGAAGTTCAGTTATTTTTGTTTGATTTTCAGCATCCACAGTTCTTTTGCTTTTTTGTTTAATTTATAAAAAGGGTAAGTGTCAGAGATACTGACACTCTGGTGCCTGACTCTGTGTGAGGCAACAGTATAATCAAGGACTATGTAAATAAAGGGTGACTTGGTGATGGGGTACCAGCCTCTGTGGAATTTTTTCAGGAACTGAAGCAGGCCATCAAGCCCCTCCAGTCCATTCGAACATTCAATTAGGATAAAAATAATTAACTTGTAATTTCACCTACAAAAAAAATTATACTCTATTTTGTCTTTTTTTCAATTAACCTAATTCTGATTGCTTTTTAGGAGAAGAGTTCCAGATTTCCAGTAACCTTTCTGTTTAGGAATGCTTTTTGACATCCAGCCCTGAATAACCTAGTTCTAATTTTAGGATTATGCCACTTGTTTTGGCATCCCCTTCCACAGGGAAGAAGGTAGATGCAAAGAAATGATCAAATCATTTAATTATCTTAAACATCATTTAAATCTCTCTTTAATCTTTTATACTTGAGCAAATACAAACCCAGACTACACAATCCAAGGTTATAACTTAATTTTCAGTCTTGGCATATTTCTGGTGAATTTGTGATAACCCCTTGCAAGGTCAATACTTTCTTCTGTGACAAAGATGCCATCTCATTTCCAGAATTGGGCCTAATCAGAGTTTAATACAACTATAGCATAACATCTATTCCTTTGTAGCCCAGCCACCATGAGATAAAGCTCAAAATTTCATTTCCTCATTAAAAGTGTTTCAGAACTTGCATTGTGCAAACTTACTTATATTACGATTGAATGATTTATGTAGTTGGAGACCTAAAACATTCTAGGAAAAACTGAGGACTGCAGATACTGGAGATCAGAGTCGAGAGTGTGGTGCTGGAAAAGCACAGGTCAGGCAGCATCCGAGGAGCAGGAGAATCGACGTTTCGAACTTAAGCCCTTCATCAGGAATGAGGCTTGTGGGTCGGGCTGAGAGATAAATGGGAGGGGGGTTGCAGAAAGATAGCTGAGAGCGCGATAGGTGGATGAAGGTAAGGGAGAAGGTGATAGGTCAGAGGGGGAAAGTGATGGACAGGTCTGGAGGGCCATGCTGAGTTGGAGGCTTGGGACTCGGATAATGTGGGGACAGGGGAAATGAGGAAGCTGTTGAAATCCACATTTATCCTGTGTGGTTGCAGGGTCCCAAGGTGGAATATGAGACGTTCTTTGCCCAAGCGTTGAGTGGTAACGGTTTGGCAGTGGAAGAGGCCCAAGACCTGCATGTCCTTGATGGAGTGGGAGGGGGAGTTGAACTGTTCAGCTACAGGGTGGTGGGGTTGGTGGGTGCGGGTATCCCAGAGATGTTCTGAGATGATCCACAAGGAGGCGTCTTGTTGCCCCGATGTAGAGGAGACCACACCGGATGCAACAGATGCAGTAGATGACATTGGTAGAGGTACAGATAAATTTCTGACAGATGTGGAAGGATCCTTTGGTTCACTGGATGGAGGTGAGGGAAGTGGTTTGTGCACAGGTTTTGCACTTCCTGCAGTGGCAGGTAAAGGTGCCAGTAGTGGGGTGTGGGCAGCTGGGCGTTGTCGAACTGACGAGTAATTCTGCGAGTTGGCGCTTGTGTGTAGAGGGCAGTATGCCACACTACTACTGCGTCTGTGGGTCTGATGGTGAAGTTGGGGATCGAGTGGAGGAAGTGGAGGGCTGCGCGTTGTAAGGGTGGGAGGTTGGAGTGGGTGAGATGGTTGGACAGGTTGAGACAGTCAATGTCACAGCGACAGTTTGAAATGAAGAGGTCAACGCCGGCATGGGGTGTCCAGGTGGATGGAGTATGTTGGAAACGGGAAAAGGGGCCCTCAGTGGGTGGGTGGGTGTCTTGGTTGAAAAGGTGGGCATGGAGGCAGAGGTAGAAACATTCAAGGTCGCAGCGTGGGCAGAGACAGAGGAAGAATCCACTCTCAACCCAAAATATTCTGTCCTGCCACAGTTAAGTTTTCACCATTTAGAGAATATTCTGACCATCTTTCTTGGGTCTGAGGTAGATAACCTCAAACATCCCACTAATGAACTTTTAATCTATTAGTTTTGTCCACTCACCCAATCCATTGATGTCTCTATAGGGCAACATGAGGATCATGATACAGCAATCTACTTACCCACAAACCCTTCCTTGCCAACAAGCTTCAGTGCCAACTTGTCAGCTAGAATTGAAGAACTACCATGTGCAATATTTGCAAAAGGTCCAGCGTGCACAAACACAGGGGTCCCCTTAGGGTGGATGAGAGAAACAAATGAAGAGAGAAGTGTTCAAAATCAAGAGAGACACATAGTATCAGCAATAACAACCATCTACAACAGAAAGAATTTCAAAACTTCTTTCTAACTCTGAAGCACAGCAAACTCGCAGCAACAACACCCACCAATGTTCCCTCTAAGATGTGTAAACCATAACAATCTGGAATGTAGCATGTAGCCCAACAAACAGGACAAGCACAGCAAAAACTAGAGGGAACACTGACACCAGCCCTTATTATCTGTACAAAATACATGATTTGTCACAGTTAGATTTATAACTCTGGATTAGAATCCAAAATAGTTGTACAGTGGTTATAAATATTGAACAAACCTGAAAGAAGGAAACTTCATTGGTTACTTTTGATAACAATTTACATTTGGCCAGTGTAAGGATAATATCTTGATATTTTATTTTAGATTGTGGACTAAAACAGGAAAATAACATTAAGGATTGTAGAAGAATTGTTGCACTTTTTAGAAAGCAAGTAATCTGACTGTTTTGTTGAGGGTTGGGATTTAAAAGGAGCTTAGTGTTTAAACTAGTGGAGGAATATGGCAATAGTTCATAACTGCTTAACTCTGTTGAAGTCTATTTACTTGTAATAAGGTGTCAGTTTTGTGAAATGTATAAACATGGTCTCTTCTTTGTCGACCTCGGTATGGAAGTCCTAAATTGGAGAATTTTGCATGCTTTTTAAAATCTCTTGTAACAACTCTGGGAACAGTGAGGCTTGATATCCAGCACACTACTCCAATGAGGTGTAATTGGAGTAGCTCCTATAGGACACAGAATCCTCTAAGGTGAGAATGCTATCAACTGAACAACAGCTAATATTGGTGTAGAAATGAACCCTAGAGTTCAGTTTGCACTTTTATTGCTGTGTTAACTTAAATTGTTACTTTTAACAATTGATGAATTTGTATCCAGAGAACCCTTTGCTACTTCTATGCTATGCTACTTAAGAGTTTTAATTTTTACAGGAGCGGCAGCCTCTTTATTCCTCTCTCCAAAATACAAGTGCTGATAGTAAGTTAAATATCAAGTTGATTGATCAACAAATTAGAAGTAGAAGGTCATTCCCGATATGAACCGAGATCTGTGTCATGTGGCAGACCTGGGGTGAGCAGAGAAATATAATTGAAAACGATGCACCATCTCTGAGAGAGGACAAAGTAAACCAAAGGAAACTGAGTTGCTATGTTCTGTCCTCCCATTGTACGTCTGAACTGAAAATATACTTAGATTTTCAAGTTTCAATCAGATTCTCACTCATGATACCACTTAGCTCAGCTGAGGAAACAGATGGGGGCACATGCTGAATTGACATTGACAGTTTGTAGATCTTCACATCCTTCCTTTGGAGAATACGATTAATTTGTGGAATGGTTTGCAGACCAATCACCAGTCTGCTTTGTGAACTCTCAATGGTTTTAACCTGCTTAAGGCCAATCCATAGGATACTCCATCCTAAACAGTGCAAGGGTTTTAGTCGTTTCCACAACTAATCTATAAAGTGCCTTCAATGTAGTAAAATGTGCCAAGGAGTTTCAAGATGTAATCTGACATCAATCACATGAGGAGATGTCACAATAGATGATAAAAGCAATGGTCAAAGAGGTATATTTCAAGGAGAATCTGAGGGGAGGAGGTAGAAAGGCACTTGTTTAGCAAGGAAATCCTTGATTTCAGGGTTGGCACACTAGAAGACACCTCCAACAATTGAAAGGTATGGAAATTTGGATTGGTCATGGGACCAAATTGGAGAAATGCAGAGATTTTGGACATGTCACGGGCCTTTGTATGTCTTCAGAAGGCCACAAGGACAAGGAGGAACCTTCATTGCATCTTTGTTATCAACATTGGTTGAAAAAGACTGAGTGCAAAACAGATTAATCTATGACAGACTTCCCCCACAAAATTATATTCTAGTTAGTTAGTTCATAAATTCTCATTCACCTCCTTTGAGTATTTCTCATGCTCTTTTTAAATGACCTTTATTTTTGCATAGATCCATACAATTACTTCATATATACAAAAATAATAAATGACTTCAGCTTCAAAAATAACCAGCTTGAACTTGTTTTCCTTCTGTGACCCTTAACAGACCCCTCAAGCGCTATCTGTGAACATATGAGCCATCCCTTCACTAGAGAAAGCACCATAATGCAAAGTTCTCAGCCTCAAAACATGAAAATAAAAAAAAAGCAAGAGACAGAGATAAAGAATAAGAGCCCTCAGGTTCCAGCAAGAGAGAGAATAAGTATTAGCTGCGAAAGCCCATTTACTAAATATTTACAATTGGTGTACATTCAAAGACTTTACCTTTTGCCAGTCCACTAGAGTCCACAGGCTGACCTAGACTCCAGTCTGAGAGTAGGCTTGAGTGCCTGCCTTGATGGCTGAGCATTCCAAACATATTTATGCAGATAAGGCTTTACACTTTAAGATCTGTACATTTACCTACTGTTTGGATTTTTTTTCTGTTTTTTAAATTCTGGTCTTGTAACCAACATGGGACTGGAGAATGGCCACTTTGTACACTTTTCACTGTGCTCCTGTATTCGTATACTTGAGTTCATGTGACAATAAAATCTAATTCTAATTCTTATAAAGGCAGATTTTTGCTGAGTATGGAACAAAGATGAATAAAAAGACTTGAGGCACAGAATAACCATGGTGTGACTAAATAGCAGAATGGTCTCAAAGCGAGAAATGGTCTAACCATGTGCCTATGTACCTTATTAGCTGTTAATCATTGCTCAAACGAATAACTCTCAGCTTGGAGTCAGAAGGTCAGAATTCAAACTTATGGGAGGATCTTGACAATATAATTTGGAATCATACTACTGGTGCAGTACTGAGCACTGCACTGCCTTTTAAGATGGCAAGCTGACTTTTCTTTTTTTAGGTGAACATAGAAGTTTCATTGACATTATTCAAAGAACAACAGTATATTTATCCCAGAGTCCAGGCCAAAATTTATTTCTCAGCCAACTTCACTAAAACCAAATTATCTAACCATTACTCCATTGCTGTTTGAGCGACCACATTGCGCACAAATTGGCTGTTGAAATCCTGTGTTAGAATAGTAATTTCACTTCAAAATGAGTTAACTGGCCAGTTACATCCTAGGTAAGGAAAGGCATTACATGTTGCTTCTTTTCCAAACTCAGTGGGGAGGCCCTCCTGGGATTAGGTCTATGAGCGTTCTTTATGTTCTTACCTCCAGAGTTTGCATCAAAGTTGGTTTGAGAGCATCTTTCATCAGAACGGCTAGTGCACCAGTAACCCCCTGCACAAAATTAGCAGAGAAATTACTTATTAAAAAAAAGTGTGGTCTTCAGATGGACAGAAGTAGACAAATTCTCAGATATGGACTACTTATGCAACAAACAAGTTCAAGTTCTGCATTTATAGCTTGAGAATTTGAAATCAGTCTACAAAAATCAATCTGGAAATGGAATCAATCAGAACCAATACCATGCAACTGTGAATTTTCTACAAACTCAGTTGGTTCACTAATGCTCTTAAGAATGATGAAATCTGCATTCTTATCCAGTTAGACCATTATAGGGATTCCAACCTCTCATCAACGGAACTGCACTCAATTTTGAGGAGGGGCGTTCCAAAAACCCTCAACCCTCCGAGGGGTAAAATGTTTATTCGTTTTTGTTTTAAATGGGCAGGTGGGCTTTATTTTAAACTATAACCCCTAGCTTTTCCACATCAACCCATTCAAGTCCCCCCCAGGATCAGTGTTGGAGTGGATTTCCTCGAATTCTGGGAGTAGTAATTACTGTTTTATAAGCTATGCATTATTTTGGAAATTTGAAAAGCAAAAGCAATCAAACCAACGGCACTTTAAAAAGGAGGATGAGAGACAAAGCAGTGACCACGTGGGAAGTGACACATTTAAAAGGTATTTGGATAGGTATAGGAATATGAAGGGTTTAGGGCATATGGGCCGGGTGCTGGGAATAAATTAATTTCGGACATCTGGTCGGCATGGACGAGTTGGACCAAAGGGTCTGTTTCCATGCTACAGAGCTCTAAGACAACTGATTTTTGCACTGTCTTTTACGTAGCTTAACCTATCTAATGAAAATCTGGAATTCGGAAGAAGCAGAGAGCAGAAGAGTCTAAGGGGAAAAAAAAAGAGTGAACAACATTGCAGAACTCCAGAAGCTCATGGGTGAACAATTGACTAGCCATACTGACAGAAGCAAACCAATGAATTGTGGTGAATTCTACCATCCAGCCATAGCTGAGCCAGTAGCACACTCTCCTGAGTTAGCAGGACATGGGTTCCAATCCACCTCCAGAAGCCAATGCAAAGATACACTTCTGTGAAGTACACAGGCAGGACTACACTGTCAGCAGCAACTTTTTTTTTAATTGAATAGCATTAAGGCAGTGTCTGTTATTCTTCCCTTTGTAAAAGCGGGGTCACAGTTTAAGGATACAGGATAGGCCATTTAGTACTGAGACAATGAGTGGTCAGCCGATGAAATCGTTTACACAGAATACAGCTGACGCCAAAACATTGAATGTTTTCAAGAGAGAGTTAGGTATAGTTCTTAGGGATAAAGAGACCAAAGGGGATGGAGAGAAAGTGAGAACAGGGTACTGAATTGGATATTCAGCCATGATCATATTGAATGGTGGAACAAACTTGAAGTGCTTAATGGCCCATTCTTGCTCCAATTATCTATGTTTCTACAAAAAAAAAGTGTCATGGGATTTTAAATACACCTGATCAGGCAGACAAAAATGGAAACAGAGTCAAATGAGTCATAGAATAGTGGACACAAAAGTTTAGAGGGAATATTAATATACTGTCTTAGAAACAGACAAGTCAGAGGGATAGAAGGGAATTCCAGACTTTAGAAGCAGAGGCAGAACCACCAATAGTAGAAAAATTAAACATTAGGGATGTGTAAAAGGCCAGGGTTGACAGAATCCTGAGATCTTGAGGGGCTGGAGGCAATTAGAGGTTGGGAAGATATGTTCTATAATAGGCTGTTTCTTCCCTCCCACCAACCTTTCAGTAAATGAACAACCCCTCAACAGAGGTACAAAGCTCCAACCTTTGAGAGTCTACAAAGAAATAAAAATTGATGGGATTCCAAAAGTATTAATCTTCAGTCAGTCAGACTTCAGTGCTGGAAATAGTGAGAACTGCAGAAGCCGGAGGATCAGAGTGGAGCTACAAAAGCACAGCATATCAAGCAGCAGAGGAGAAAGGGAGTCAACAGTTTAGGTCAGAACCTTTTATCAAGACTGGCGGAGGGAAGGGAGTTGCAAAATAAATAATGGGAGTGGGTGGGGTTGGGGGAAGAGGAGGGAGGTAATTGTAATTAGTCAGTAGGAAGGGTGGAGCAGATAGGTGGGAAGGAAAGAAGATGGACAGGGAGGATCAGGTTAACAGGGAGGAGTGGAGAGGGAGACCTGGACTTAGGATAAGATGGGGGTTGGGGAAGTTTGGAAGCTGGTGAATTCAATGTTAATTGTCATTGAGAGTATTTTCTGATGGTGCCTGACTTTCTTTTAAGGTTAAGAAAAATACTGAATTTAAGTAAACAAGAAAAGTCACCATTGGCAACCTATCCTGTTGGACTCAAACTATTCTGTATTTAAAAGGATCATTTAATTATTTGGAACACAAACAGCAAGTTCATTACAATTTTAAAGGAATATTTACTGGAAAATACATTAATACATTAAATATGTAAGAAGACAACCTTTTTTTAGTTTCAGATTGGCTCAGTTGTAGAAAACACCTACCTCCATGTCAAAGTGATATGGGTTTAACCAACACTCTAGATTTAATGGCTAATCTAGGCTGGAAATGCCAAGGGAGTAAAACACTGTCAGAGGCACCAACATTTGGATGAAACAATAGACTGAGACCCTCCGCCTGGAAGAAGAGGATGTGAAAGACTCCATAGCACTATATCAAAAAAAGGGTACATGGAATGCTCCTTGCTGTGCTAGCCAATATTTAATCCCTCAAAAAAAATTATTCAAACAAATAATCTGTTCATTGTTGCTTTGCTGTTTGTAGGAGCTTGGTAGGCAAACTGATTACCACATTTCCTACATTAGAATAATAACTACAGTATTAGCTGTAAAGTGTCTTGGAGATTCCCCAAGTTTATAAAAAGGTGCTGTGTAAATACAAGTCCCCATTTCTTTCGTCCACCAGATCCATAAACTGAGTTCATTCAGAAATGACCTCTTTCCAATGATAATTACAGAGCTAACTTTTGTAATCTGGCATTATCACCTCCCTTGCATATAGTCATTTATATATAAATATCCAGGCATTTGACAACACCATTGGTACATACCAGATCTTCTGCAGTAACTGGTTGTCCTTTCCGGTCATTGGCTACCACAATTCTACCAAGCCGAGTTTTCATGTCAGCCAGGCCATTGGTCAGGGCAAGGATTGCCATGATTTCACTGGCAACAGCAATATCAAACTGACACTTCATGAGAAGAAAGACAAGTTAGAACAACTCAAGGTCATACCAGCTACTGTATATCTGCCAGAGTGATCGAATAGAGTCAGTTAAACTGGTTTTATTTTGTTCATCTGCGGCCATTCCTGTTCGTTTTTCATCTGTAGACTTACAACAATCAATTTGCTGAACTCAGGAGAAGGAGAGGAATCCTTGGCAAAACATATAGATTATGTACCAGGGAATAACTCAATGCAAGGCAAGGTGACATTGTTGAGTCATTACTTTTAAAGTCACAGATTCAGTCCTCATTTTGTTTTGTAATAGTTACCATGATCAATTCCCAAACTGTAAACTTTTTTAATTCAAACTCTTTAATGCTGCAGCAGTGCCCTGTGGGCCAAAAGGTCCAGGCTCAAGTCCCCTCTACCCCAATACGTATGTCTTAACATGTTCAATACACTGATTTTAAAAAAAACTGTGACATTAATTAGAACCAACTGTCCTCCTGACAATCAACCCTCTCAAGCCTAATCTATGATTCAATTAGATCATGCTTGATCAGTATTTTAATTTCATCCATCCCCATGACTATATTATCACCTAATTTCAGATCACAGAAAAACTACACAGACAGAAAAACTCTATGATAACACAAAACAAGTTATTGTTCAAGGGAGATCAAGGGAAAATTTTAATAAAAGGGAATACAAGATTATGGCAGGTTTAGACAAGTGGACCAAGAAAAGCTGTTGCCATTAGCTCATTGTACAAAGACGTAAAGGGCACATATTTAATGTTTTGGTCAAGAAATGCAGAGGAGTTGGAGGATATCAAAAGAGGGAAATAGAGTAACAGGACAGTGGGTATAAAGCAGGGAATGGGAAGAAGAGTGTATTCACTAATCTTAAATACACTAATAATGCTCTACAGATAATCAGTGTGAATGTAATAGACCAAATGATTCTTATGCTATAGTGACTCTCGATTCGAGGGCAGTTAAAGCCATTTCCCAAACAGATTGGCTGCATTCATTTATCCACATATTGTCTGATCTTCATACAGTTACAACACCCTGGAGAGATCCATCTAATCAAAACACTGCCCAAGAAATGGGAAAGCTTTGATCAAATGTCCATTTGGCACCTCAGCAAGTTTTATGCCATAAAGATAGTGGATTGTAAAATTAGGAGGTATGAACAGACACTAGATTGGAATCTAACTAGTCTCCGTGGAACAGCTGGATTTAAATTAATCATCACATTTTACAACACAGGAGGCCATTTGGCCCATAATGCCATGCCAGCTCCTTAAGAGAGCTGTCCACTTACCCCAAGTCACTTTCCTCCCTCTCCACAGATATGCAAACCTTACCCTTATGTTGGGCTTTCTTTTTCCATCAATTGTTCTGTAACAACCTAATAACATTTCATTTGTAGCCAGTTGGTGGCAGTGTTAGTTACACGTTGTGCAGTTTGTTAGGAATTCTGCCAAGCCTTAATCAGATAGTGTCATACAGCATAGAAAAAGGCCCTTCAGTCTACCATATCTAAATTGACCAACAAACACCAAGTACACTGGTCCCAATTAGTGCACTTGGTACATAGTCTATTATGCCCAAGAATGATTTGAAGTATTTTTCTTGCATCTCTGAGAAAACACCTTTTATCAAAAATTTTAAAACAAACAAGAATAATCACTGGTTATCTTGCAGTGTTTCTTTTCTGCCAAGACTCTGATAGCGTACAACTGGTTCAACTTTAGGTGCAGATGCATGGCATAACATTATGCCTCTCACCACGTCCACAGTGAAGAAACAGTGAACCCGGCCCCGTACCGACAGGGAGCAGAGTGAGTAGACTTCAAAACCTGAAGTCAGGATCAGTTGCATCATTGGAGAAAGTTCACCTGGTACATAGCCTTGGTAAGGGCACTTGTATGGGCAACCTGTGAGTATGTCAGAAGCAGCTAAAATGAGACCAGCCTGGTGTCACACAGCATTACCAGCTCATTCCATCCACTGCCTTAATTACCTAATGTTTCCAATAAATACAAAGATATTTTAAGTGTCACAACTCAAAGTTAGTATAGTTCATGATTGGTATGCAAAAAACAGTAAAACAGTCCATACCTCGCGAGCAAATCCTTTCTCTGTATTTGACTGCCCGATTGTTATTTTCCTCAAGAAACGATCATTTGTATCAAGCACTGGGGGGACAAAAAGTTTACAATACAACTTAAAGGATATAACCAGGTAAAGAGTTAATGTGGAAGGCTTGAATGAAGGTGTGGGGTGGGGGAAAACAGAGAGAGAGGGGGAGAGAGAGAGAGAAGAGAGAGAGAGAGAGAAGAGAGAGAGAGAGAAGAGAGAGAGAGAGAGAGAGAAGAGAGAGAGCAGGGAGTTGGTAAGGCCGCCCAAGAGATGATTGAGCTGGGCAGTATACAGTATAGTACACAACCTCTGTCTCAGATAGATGTAAAAGATCCCATAATACTAGTTTAAGGAAGGAATGCTCTTTCCAGGTCTTGGCAAGTACTTATTCCTCTGCCAGCACCACTAAATACATGATCTAGTCATTGGCAATTGGATGTTTATAGAATCTAACTCTGTACAAATTGGCAAACATATTTCCTATATTTGAGTAGTAATTCCACTTCAGAGTACTTTGGATCATGAGTGTAGGTTTGCTCGCTGAGCTGTAGGTTTGATATCCAGACGTTGCGTTACCTGGCTAGGTAACATCAGTGGCGACCTCCAAGTGAAGCAAAGCTGTTGTCTCCTGCTTTCTATTTATATCTTTCTCCTGGATGGGGTTCCTGGGGTTTGTGGTGATGTCATTTGCTGTTTGTTTTCTGAGGGGTTGATAGATGGCATCTAGATCTATGTGTTTGTTTATGGCACTGTGGTTGGAGTGCCAGGCCTCTAGGAATTCTCTGGCATGCCTTTGCTTAGCCTGTCCCAGGGTAGATGTGTTGTCCCAGTCGAAATGGTGGTTTTTTTCATCCGTGTGTAGGGCTACGAGGGAGAGAGGGTCGTGCTTTTTGTGGCTAGCTGGTGTGCGTGTATCCTGGTGGCTAACTTTCTTCCTGTTTGTCCTATGTAGTGTTTGTGGCAGTCCTTCCATGGAATTTTGTAGATGACATTGATTTTGTCCATGGGATGTACTGGATCTTTTAAGTTTGTTAGTTTTTGTTTGAGAGTGTTGGTGGGTTTGTGTGCTACTAGGATTCCGAGGGGTCTCAGTAGTCTGGCTGTCATTTCTGAAACTTCTTTGATGTATGGTAAGGTGGTTAGGGTTTCTGGCTGTGTTTGGTCTGCTTGTCATGGTTTGTTCTTGAGGAATCTGCGCAATTTTTTTTGAGTATCCATTCTTTTTGAATACGTTGTGTATGTGGTTCTCCTCTGTTTTGCGCAGTTCGTCTGTGCTGCAGTGTGTGGTGACTCGTTGGAATAGTGTTCTGATACAGCTTTGTTTGTGTGTGTTGGGATGGTTGCTGATGTGGTTAAGTATTTGGTCAGCGTTTGTCAGTTTTCTGTATAAGCAGGTTTGTAGTTCTCCATCGCCCTTTCTTTCAACTGTGACATCCAGTAATGCGAGTTTGTCGTCAGCTTCTTCCTCCCTGGTGAACTTCATGCCTGTGAAGGTGTTGTTGATGATGTTAAATGTCTCTTTTATCTTGTTTCGTTTTGTGATGACAAATGTGGGTGGCACGGTGGCACAGTGGTTAGCACTGCTGCCTCACAGCGCCGGAGACCCGGGTTCAATTCCCGCCTCAGGCGACTAACTGTGTGGAGTTTGCACATTCTCCCCGTGACTGCGTGGGTTTCCTCCGGGTGCTCCGGTTTCCTCCCACAGTCCAAAGATGTGCAGGTCAGGTGAATTGGCCATGCTAAATTGCCTGTAGTGTTAGGTATGGGGTTGATGTAGATGTATGGGTGAGTACGCTTCGGCGGGGCGGTGTGGACTTGTTGGGCCGAAGGGCCTGTTTCCACACTGTAAGTAATCTAATCTAATCTAATGTGTCATCTACGTAGCAGACCCAGATTTTTGGTTTGATGGTTGGTAGGGCTATTTGTTCTAATCTTTGCATTACTGCTTCTGCTATGAATCCTGATAGCGGAGATCCCATGGGTGTGTCGTTGGCTTGTTTGTAGACTATGTTGTTGAAAGTGAAGTAGGTGTGAGGCACAGGTCCACTAGCTTCATGATGTTTTTGTTGGTAATGTGATTGATGGTGGTTGGTGTGTGTGTGATCGTCTCTTCTAAAAGTGTGGTAAGTGTTTCCTTTGCCAGGTCGATGTTGATGGAGGTGAACAGTGCTGTGATGTCGAATGAGATCATTGCTTCGTCTTCCTCTATTTTGGTGTTTTTGATGATTTTTAGGAATTCCTGGGTGGAGTGGATGGAGTGCTGTGACTCTTCTACTAGGTATTTCAGTATTGCGTGCAGTTCTTTGGCCAGTCTGTAAGTTGGTGTTCCTGGTAGTGCGATTATAGGACTGAAGGGGGCCCCTCGTTTATGGATTTTTGGTAGTCCGTAGAATCGTGGGGTGTTGGTCCCGTTGGGTTTCATTTTCTGGAATTCTGTCTTGTTTAATTGTCCAGAATTGTGTAATTTTCTTAGGAGATATGTAATTTTGTTTCCTAGTTGTGGGGTCCGGTCTAGCGCCACCTGTTGGCAGATGTTGGTGTCTGTAAGTAGTGCATTGGCTTTCTCAACGTAGTCCCTTCTGTTCAGCGAGCAAACCTATACCCTAAATCTCAACCTGAGCTACAAACCTTACGCTTTGGATCATTTCACAGTATATTTGCTGGATTTTCCTCCCATTCATACAGTTGAGGGCTGATACATACTGGAATAATAGTTACTCAGCATTCCTAATCACCAACCTAACAGATTCCTCCTTTGATTTTAAAGCTAGTAAATCATTTCACAAAATGAGATAATTCTCCCCTCTAATCATTTCACCTGTTTCTGATTAAACAAAAAAATTATGTTAGCTTTTAAAATATCTCTCACCTCGTTGCCAGGTAATTGTAGAAGGATCAATGTCCAAACGAACAAATTTTGAGACTTCTTCTGGTGCCAACTGGCGCGGGTCCTTTTTCTGGATCCCTAGTCGCTGCAGTGGAAAAGACAAATATTGTGAAACTCAGCTGATTGTCATAGATCAGTGTGTCTACCATGTGTAAGTATTTTTTCTTTACACAAAACCTAATTGACAGAAATTCAAAAAGCAAGCAAGCAATCAGGTGTACATTATAACTAAATCAGTTCAGCTCCAGTCACAAAGTAAATGGAACAGATTATTATATTTAACCAAGATGTTTGAACTAATATTACAAAGTTAAAATACAATTTATTAGGACAAGGCGTGGGATAAGTCCTATCTGATGGGCTATACCATATTAGCCTAGAACTTATATCACAGCTGGAACATGACAGCACAATGAAATCCCTTCACCCGGATCTGACATTGAACAGATCATATATGATCTTTACTATAAAACTATTTATTCAGCTTGCTTTCAGATATTATAACATCAATATCTAACAGGAATCTGTCAGTCAGTCAATCTCAGGCTTGAACTTTTCAAGTAACTAGATTCAACAGTTTTCTGGGAGAAAGCATTCCTTGAATGACGCTGGTGTCCACTATCAGCCCTGGAAAACCTAGCTCTAAAGGTTGTGTCTCACTGTTGTGGACTTGCAGGGAATGAATAAACTTGCCTAACTAGCTCAGCAAATGTTTTGGAGAATTTGAAATATCATTAAATCACTTTGAAGGTTCCTATGTTCAAGGAATACAAGCTCATACTCTGCATCTTTCCACCATAGTCCTTTGAGTCCATGTTACTATTGTACTGAAGAAGCTCAGCAGATCTGGCAGCATCTGTGGAGACGAATCAGAATTAACACTTCAGGTCCAGTGACCATTCCTCAGAATTGATGGTAACTAGGAAAAAGTTGTTTTTTAACGCAGAAATTAGAGTGGGAGGAAAGGGTAAGGAGTTAATGATAGGTGGAGATGGAGCCAAAAGAAAGAGAGAGAAGAACAGTTAGACAGACAAAGGAGTCCCCACGAGTAGCTATTCATCCTCCTATGCTGATCATTATCCAGTCCTTTGTTGATCCAACTCTTCTCCTCTCTTTGGGCTCTATCCCCACCTATTGTTTGCTCCTTACCTCCCTCTCCCCGTTCTATCTTCTACATAAAGACCAACCTTTTCTTAGATACCATCAGTTCTGAGGAAGAGTCACTGGATGTGAAACATTAACTCAGATTTCACTGCACAGATGCTGCCAGATCTGCTGAGCTTTTCCAGCAATTTCTGTTTTTGTCTCTGATTTTCAGCAACCACAGTTCTATTGTTTTTTACCATTGTGCTGAATGTGTAATGTATCCACTCCAAGAATAATATTTCCTTCCTAGGATTGATCAATTCTATTTAATTCACAGACGCTAAAAGAAACAATACATGGGGTGCCATCTATCAGGCAATTTATCAGATCAAAGTTTGAGAAGATTTGTAGTTCGGGTCATGACAAGCAACATGAGCTCAACTGAGACAACACTACTATTATAAGACAAGCCAAACAGAGAACAGCCAGGGAATTGCTAGAGACATGGCACTCATCCACAGATTCCATCAACAAACACATCGACCTGGACCCAATATACCGGCCACTGCAGCGGACAGCTGGAACTGACAACCAGAAGCGGCAGAGACAAACCACTATAAATGCCGGAGGAAACATCACAGATGCATTTCACAGGAGGCTCCCAAGCACTGAGGATGTCACAGACAGGGACGAAATGTCTACAACACAAATTCCCAGCTCGGCGAACAGAACCACAACAATTTATCAGATAGCATATTCACACAGGACTACTTAACAAGCCTTTCCTGCGAGTCTTCCATGTAAAAGAAACACAAATATTTTTTAAAAATTCTTCTTTGCAATTGGTCCAAAATGTTCAGGATCAGTTTTATGATGTGCCAGATGTACAAAAACTATTTTTAAATAGTAAGAAAATGAACATACATAAAGTAAAAAGGGTGTGGGAATAAATGCAATTATTACAATTTACAAGCTAACGTGCATCACTTTACCCACCTGTAATGTGGGAGAACCTGCTTGCCATGACTTGTTTCATGTACCATAATTTAAAAAGGGTGCAATGGATAGGCCAAATCATTATAGAGCAGTCAGTCTGACTTCAGTGATAGACAAAATACCGGGATTGATATTGAGACACAAGATTAATCGGTTCCTGTCCAAGTAGCAATTAATCAGAAATATGCACCATGATTTTGTTAAGGGAAGGTCCTGTCTTCCAAACTTGAATTGAATTTTTTGAGAAAGTAACGAGGAGAATTGATGAGGATATTGTAATGGATGCTGTCTACGTGGATTTTAATAAGATATTTGACAAGGTCTTACATGTCAAACAGCAAATAAAAAACCTGTATGGAATACAGGAGAATGTGTCAATTTGATTCAAAACTGGCTCAGGTGACAGGGAACAAAAGGTTTTGGTCTAAGGATGTTTTTGGAAATGGGAGCAGTGGTGCTCCACAGGGCTTTGTTTTATGTCTCTTGCTGTTTGTGGCATATATCAATGATGCAAACTTAAATGTGGAATCTACGAGTGCGAAATTTGCAGGTGACACAAAAATTGGACAGGCTATTGATAAAGAAGATGGGTCTCACTCCAGTACGATTACTGAAGAACTAATCTTGTTCCTAGCCAAGCCATCCAGCTCATCTATAATACTTTGATCTACGCAACGAGTAAATTTGCCCAAGTAGATCTTGTGCACAAAAAGCAGAACAAATGCAACCTGGTGAATTATCATGCCTGTTCGCAATCAGCAAGTGTCAGTGTAATCAAGGGCCACTCCCTCAACGATAATCTGCTCACTGATGCTTAGTGTAGGCTACGACAGAACCATTAAACTCAGAGCCTTGTTGTAGCCTTGGTCCAAACGGTGACAAGAGAGGTGAACTCCAGAGGGAAAATAAAAAGAGGGCGACTGTCCTTGATACCAAGGAAAGATTTGACAGACAGCATTATCAAGGAGCCAAAGCAAAACTGATATCAATGGAAACTGAGGAGGAAACTCTCACTGGTTAAAGGAAAGAGGACTGTGATTGTTGGAGGCCAATCATCTTGGCCAAAGGACATCACAGCAGGAGTTCCTTCGGATGGTGCCTTCGGCCCAAACACCCTCAGCTACTTCATCAATGAACTTCCTTCAACAATAAGGGTGGAGGTGAGGATGACTGCAAGATGTTCAACACCATTTGGACTGCTTCAGCATCTGATACAACACATGTGCAAACATAACAAGATCTGGACAACATCCAAGTTGGGGTCTGATACATGATAATACCACGTAGGCATAAAAGTGCCAGGGAATGTCCATCACGAACAGAAAACGTAATCACCCTTTGATTTCCAATGATATTACCTACGCAGAATCCTTTATTATTGGCATCTTGGGGGTTAACATTCAGAGACTACACTGACCAGAAGCTGAATTGAGTCAGCCATGTGAGTAAGACAACACTAAGAGCAAGTCAGAGGCTAAGAAATCTGCAGCAAGTAACTCATCTCCTGATTCCACAAAGCCCAAGTGTGAATCCTCAAGACACATCAAATCGAGATGAATACTCTTCACTTGTGCAGATGAGTGCAGTTTCAACAACCCCCATGTTGCTCAGCACTATCCAGAAAAAACATGTTTACTTGACTGGTACCTCACCAAACATCAATATTCAAATCCTCCATCATCAATGCACAATGACAACAGTGTGTACCAATTACAAGAGGCATTGCAACAACTCACCCTGGCTCTTCAGAATCCTTCCAAACCCACAACCTCAATCACCTAAATGGGCAGTAGACAAACAGAGACTGCTACCTGAAAGTTCCCCTCCAAGCTATACACCATCCTGAATTGGAATTATAGTACTGTTCTTTCACTGTCATTGGATCAAAGTACTGGAAATCCTCCTCTAACAATACTATTAAGTATGCAAACACCACATGGAATGCAGCTTATCATTACCTTCTGAAAGGAAATTAATGACGGGCAATAAATGTTAGCCTCATCTCATGAGTAAAAACAATTCCAAGGTGTGAAATAATAGAAACAGCTGATGATCAGAGTCCGTCAAACCTGCTCCACCATTCAATTCAGAATCTTAATCCAACATGGACCTGCAATCCTAATAGTCATAATCAATGAGTCAATCAAGTCTTGAGCTTGACATTTTCAATTAACTCCCGGTATCAACTGCCTTTTTGGGGAAAGAATCATAGATACCCGCAGTCATTAAAAATTTAAAATGAGAAAGTGACATCAATTTTCATTTTATTCTCACTTATTTTATACACATTCACCAGAGAGAGAATAATTTCTCTGAACATCTTGTAACACTTCAAATAGATTGCCCTTAAATCTTCTAAATTCAAAGAGAAAAAAACGCAGCCTATACACAACCAGCCCTGGTACCAGTTCTTATAAACTGTTTGTTCAATGATAGTTTACAGAACAGAATAAGCTTAAAATTAAAAACTTGGGGCAACGACTGAAAATTAAAAATGCTTTACTTACTGTTAACCGAGCAAGCTGGATGGAAGAAAAGTTTCTCTTTCCATTTATAGTGGGAACCAAACGATTATACAAAGCCTGGAAAGATGACACAAATTAACACTTCATTGTCTTAATTTAGTATTGCAAATCTAAACATTGTAACTCCTAATTATCAAGTCAAAAACTACGCTGATCAAAAAAAAAAGCCAATTTCCCAGCTCACCTGGTTTGACTGACTGCCTTCATGCAAAATTCTTGCATCTATAGCTGCTGCCAGCAAGTTATTAGCAGCTGTAATTGCATGAATGTCCCCGGTTAGATGGAGGTTAAACTGTAATGTGAGAAACAATGTGACTAAAACACATAATGGAAGTCAATTTTAATATAATTGATGAAAATGAGTTGAAGACTCACATTTTATCAGGTTCATTTTTGCACTGATTGCATCATGTGTACCTAAGCAACTCCCATCAATTGCAAAATCTAGTGTTAGGTAGATAAGCATGAAAAAGTATATGGAAGAACCAAAGAAATTAATCAGAAATTAAGAGATTGATGGAAATGTAAAGCTGGCTATAGTGTGGTAGCTGAGACAAAAAACAAATACGCTTAAGGGGAAGCTAGATAAGGAGCAGAGGAAAGAATTATCTGTTATTAGGGAAGGATGAAATACAAGATGCAGTTAAAGAGTAGCAAACTTCAACTGGGTCAAATAGTCAACTTGCATTTTGCTAATTCTATACATTGTATACAAATCTGTTTTTTCATAACTTTGCTCTATGGGAAAGGGATGACATCAGCTGATGAACAACTGAAATGATTAGAATTTCTGTTCTTTTACCTCTTCCATAGGGATGACCTGTGCATATCCACCACCTGCAGCTCCACCTATTCAAAGACAATCATCACTTTACTTATATTGAATTTCAATACTGGCTTCCCATCTGTTTAATTACATTACATACAAGTGGAATGGTTATTTTAATTGGTTGAATTGTAAATCTTCACTTGGTAGTGCACATCAGAGGTTACTGATTCAAACCACACTCCAAAGACTTTAATGGCACTTGCAGGTCAAAAGTGAAGAAATGCTGAAGAATCTTTTGGATGAGACAGTGTTCTGGCTCATAGTGACAATAATGTAAATGCTACTGATTAGTTTTAACTAATAATCCAGTTATCTGAACTAATAATTAACAGAGAACACCAACTTTTATATAAAACAAAAAGAAACTGTGGATGCTGAAGATCTGAAAGCAAAAACAAACTCCTGGAGAAACTCAGCAGGTCCTGCAGTATTTATTGATAGAAAGAGTTAACATTTCATATGCAGTGATGCTTCTTCAGAACTGATAGTAATTTGGAAAAGGTGATATTTATGTTGATAACAGAATGTGGGGACAAAAGGAGTAAGCAGATAGGTGGAGATGGAGAAAGTTAGACAGACAAGGGGATGATTGATAGTGAGCAAGGGAAGGAAAGTACACAGCAACAGGAAGCATGATTAGTGAAACCAGATTGGCTGTGTTGAAAATGCAACAGTTACCCATTTTCTTCCTCACTATCCAGGCTCCACATATATCTTCCAGGTAAAGCTATGGTTTACCTGCACTTCACTCAATCTAGACTACAGAGTTCACTGGCACAATCTGGTCTACACTGGGGAGAAGAAAATTAGACTGGATGACCAGTTCGCAGAATATCTATGCTCTGTCCATAAAAATGGTCCCAAGTTTCCAGCTGTTTACCACTTCAACAGCCCACTGTTTCTTGGCCAACAGTTGTGTCTCAAGCTTGCTGCCGTGCTCCAGCAAGGCTTTACAAACCAGAAGAACAGCACCTCATCTTCCACTTGGGGATCCTCAGCTTTCTGGATTCAATATCAAATTCAATAATTTTACAGCCTGAACACCACCTTCCACATTCTTTACCTATACCCAGGTCTTGTCGAGGCATGGACTGGCTTTTGGCACAGCCAACCTATTTTCACCTACTCTTGGTATCCATTATCAACTTTTCTTTCCCAAGCTCACCATCAACCATCCTTGGGTCTTCCTAACTCACCTTCTCTCAGAGCTCCAAATCCACCTATTTGTTTATTCCTTCTCCCCTACACCGTCCCAATAACGCCCACTCTGTTATAAAGATCACCTTTGCGTAACTACTATCAGTTCTGAAGAAGGGTCACTTGACTCAAAATATCTTTTCTCCAGCAATTTCTGTTTTCGTATTAACTTTTAAATCTTGAAAGAAAAGATAGTGTCAGTAAGTTATCATAAAGCTGTTACAGTCTCAAAAATCCAATGGCATCACTAAATTCCTGTGGGAAAGCAAAACTGCTATCCTTACCCAATCTGGCCTCCATGCAACAGAAGTTCTCATCAGCTTTGCTGATTCAACTGCCCTAGTAGTTTGTATCGCATTGCTATAGAGATTCAAAAAGGTGGCCTGCCCACAACTTGACTATATATCTACAATATATGATTATATTAGAACAAGTGGCAATGAACATTCGCACTGCACAAATACCAGGCAATGACCGTTTCCAAATAGGGACAATCTTGGTTTTATCACTGGGACTGGACTATTAATCCAGAAACTGGATTAGTGTGGTCAAGTCAGGCAGCATCCGAGGAGCAGGGAAATCGACGCTTCGGGCAAAAGCCCTTCATCAGGAATAGGCGATTCAATCCAGAAACTCAGTTCATTTCTGGGGACCTGCGTCCGAACATCACCATGGCAGATCTGGAATCTGAATACAATTTTAAAAAAATCTAGACTTCAGAATCTACCAATGACTGTAAAAGCACTGCCGATTGTCGGAAAAACCCATCTGGTTCTCTAATGTCTCTTAGGGAAGGAAATCTGCCATTCTCTGTAGGTCTGGCCAACATATTACTTCAGACTCAAGCAATTGCTACAAAGTCTCAAAGAAATGAAACTAGATGGAACATACCTAGGCACTGGAAATGACAACAGCAAAAATAGCCCTGCCAACCGTGCAAACTCCTCCTTACTAACATCTGAGGGCTAGTGCCAAAATTAGGAGAACTGTCACACAATCTAGTCAAGCAAGAACCTGACAGTCACACTCATGGAATTTTACCTTACAAACAAATGTCCCAGACATCAGCATCACCATCCCCGATTATATCTTGACCCACCAGCGGAGATGGCAGTAGATGGGGGAGATGGCTATAAATGCTGTTCGATGTGAATCTTATCAGATCGAGTGGATCGGTTGGAGACACAAATAGAAACGATGAGGAATTTGCAACAGCAACAGTATGTTATGGGGGGGAAAAAAAAAAGTCTCAATACAGTCACATAGATGGGTTAACTCCAGGAAGGGTGAGAGCGGTAGGCAGCTAGAGCAGGAGTCTTTTGTGGATATACCCATTTCAAGCAGGTATGCTGTTTTGGAAAATGTAGGGGGTGATTGATTCTCAGGGGAACACAGCATGAACAGCCAGGTTTCTGGTATGGAGACTGGCTCTAATGCAACAAAGGATATGCTGGCTTCCAAGAGATCAATTGTGTTAGGGGATTCTGTAGTCAGAGGTGCAGACAGACCTTTCTGTGGACAGCAGAGAAAAAGCAGAATGGTGTGTCATTTCCCTGGTGCCAGGATCAAGGATGTCTCAGAGAGGGTGAAGAATGTTCTCACGGGGGAGAGGGGCCAGCAGGAGGTCATTGTTCACATTGGAATCAATGATATAGAAAGGGAAAAGGTCGAGATTCTGAAGGGAGATTACAGAAAGTTAGGCAGAAATTTAAAAAAGGAGGTCCTCAAGGGAAGTAATATCTGGATTACTCCCAGTGCTACGAGCTAGTCAGGGCATGAATAGGAGGATACAGCAGATTAACTCATGGCTGAGGAGCTGGTGTATGGGAGAAGGATTCACATTTTTGGACCATTGGAATCTCTTTTGGAGTAGACGTGACCTGTACAACAAAGATGGACTGCACCTAAATTGGAAGGGGACTAATAAACTGGCAGGGAAATTTGCTAGAACTGCTTGGGAGGATTTATATTAGTAAGGTGGGGGGGGGGGGGTGGGACCCAGGGAGATGGTGAGGAAAGAGATCGATCGGAGATGGGTACAGCTGAGAACAGAAGTGTGTCAAACAGTCAGGGTAGGCAGGGACATGGTAGGACTAATAAATTAAACTGCATTTATTTCAATTCAAGGGGCCTAACAGGGAAGGTAGATGAACTCAGGGCATGGTTAGGAACATGGGACTAGGATAACATAGCAACTACGGAAACATGGCTCAGGGATGGGCAGGACTGGCAGCTTAATGTTCCAGGATAGGATAAAAAGGGAGGCGACAGAGGAGGGAAGTGGTATTTTTGATAAAAGATAGCATTACAGCTGTGCTGAGGGAGGATATTCCTGGAAATACATCCAGGGAAGTTATTTGGGTGGAACTGAGAAAAAAAGAGAGAGATGATACCTTATTGAGATTGTATTATAGAGCTCTCCCCCAGTAGTCAGAGGGAAATTGAGAAACAAACTTGTAAGGAGATCTCAGCTATCTGTAAGAAATAATAGGGTAGTTATGGTAGGGGATTTTAACTTTCCAAACATCGACTGGCAAAATGGGGACATGAGATAGCTTTGGCAAATAGAATTAAGGAGAATCCAAAAGGTTTTTACAGATATGTTAAGGACAAAAGGGTAACGAGGGAAAGAATAGGGCCCCTCAAAGGTGCAGCAAGGCAGCCTTTGTGTGGAGCCACAGAAAATGGGGGAGATACTAAATGAATATTTTGCATCAGTATTTAGTGTGGAAAAGATTATGGAAGATATAGACTGTAGGGAAATAGATGGTGACATCTTGCAAAATGTCCAGATTACAGAGGAGGAATTGCTGGATGTCTTGAAACGGTGAAAAGGTGGATAAATCCGCAGGATCTGATCAGGTGTACCCGAGAACTCTGTGGGAAGCTAGAGAAGTGATTGCTGGGCATCTTACTGAGATATTTGTATCATCGATAGTCACAGGTGAGGTGCCAGAAGACTGGAGGTTGGCAAACATGGTGCCACTGTTTAAGAAGGGCGGTAAAAACAAGCCAGGGAACTATAGACTGGTGAGCCTGACCTCGGTGGAGGGCAAGTTGTTGGAGGGAATCCTGAGGGACAGGATGTACATGTATTTGGAAAGGTAAAAACAATGACTGCAGATGCTGGAAACCAGATTCTGGATTAGTGGGGCTGGAAAAGCAGTAAAATCAACATTTCGGGCAAAAGCCCTTCATGAGGAATACAGGGCTTTTGCCCAAAACATCGGTTTTGCTGCTCCTCGGATGCTGCCTGAACTGCTGTGCTTTTCCAGCCCCACTAATCCAGAATGTATTTGGAAAGGCAAGGACTGATTCGGGATAGTCAACATGGCTTTGTGCATGGGAAATCATGTCTCAAACTTAATTGAGTTTTTTGAAGAAGTAACAAAGAAGATTGGGGAGGGCAGAGCAGGTGTGATCCATATGGACTTCAGTAAGGCGTGCGACAAGGTTCCCCATGGGAGACTGATTAGCAAGGTTAGATCTCATGGAATACAGGGAGAACTAGCCATTTGGATACAGAACTGGCTCAAAGGTAGAAGACAGAGGGTGGTTGTGGTGGGTTGTTTTTCAGACAGGAGGCCTTTGACCAGTGGAGTGCCACAAGGATCGGTGCTGAGCCCTCTACTGTTTGTCATTTACATAAATGATTTTGATGCGAGCATAAGGAGGTACAGTTAGTAAGTTTGCAGATGACACCAAAATTGGTGGTGTAGTGGACAGTGAAGAGGGTTACCTCAGATTACAACAGGATCTGGACCAGATGGGCCAATGGGCTGAGAAGTGGCAGATGGAGTTTAATTCAGATAAATGAGAGGTGCTGCATTTTGGGAAAGTAAATCTTAGCAGGACTTATACACTTAATGGTAAGGTCCTAGGGAGTGTTGCTGTAGAG
The DNA here is from genome assembly GCF_047496795.1 of Chiloscyllium punctatum. Taxonomy (NCBI): domain Eukaryota; kingdom Metazoa; phylum Chordata; class Chondrichthyes; order Orectolobiformes; family Hemiscylliidae; genus Chiloscyllium; species Chiloscyllium punctatum. Next base: position 97,267,765 of record NC_092749.1, on the reverse strand, counting down.
ACCTTGGAGTGCAGCTTCATAGCTCCTTGAAAGTGGAGTCGCAGGTAGATAGGAAAGTGAAGGCGGCATTTGATATGCTTTCCTTTATTGGTCAGAGTATTGAGTACAGGAGTTGGAAGGTCATGTTGTGGCTGTACACGGCATTGGTTAGACCATTGTTGGAATATTGTGTGCAATTCTGGTCTCCTTCCTATCAGAAAGGTGTTGTGAAACTTGAAAGGGTTCAGAAAAGACTTACAAGGATGTTGCCAGGGTTGGAGGATCTGTGCTACTGGGAGAGGCTGAACAGGCTGGGGCTGTTTTCCCTGGAGCGTCGGAGGCTAAGGGGTGACCCTATAGAGGTTTACAAAATTATGAGGGCCACAGATAAGTAGACAAAGTCTTTTCCCTGGGGTCGGGGAGTCCAGAACTGGAGGGCATAGGTTTAGGGTGAGAGGGGAAAGATACAAGAGAGACCCAAGGGGTAACGTTTTCATGCAGAGGGTGGTACGTGCATGGAATGAGCTGCCAGAGAATGTGGTGGAAGCTGGTACAATTGCAACATTTAAGAGGCATTTGGACGAGTATATGAATAGGAAGGGTTTGGAGGGATACGGGCCAGGTGCTGGCAGGTGGGACTAGATTGGGTTGGGATATCTGGTCAGCATGGCCAGGTTGGACCGAAGGATCTGTTTCCATGCTGTACTTCTTTATGACTCTAATAGTATGCAGTTGGGAAGGAGTTGCTCTGGGAGTCTTCAACTTGGATCCCGAGGTCCCATGAAGTCACATAGCTTCAGGTTAAACAAGGGCAAACAAACTTCCTGTTTATCATGTACCACCTTCCCTCAGCTGATAAATTGATACTCCTACATGTTGAGCAGCACTTGGAGGAAGCATGGAGGATGAGAAGGGCACAAAATGCACTCTGGTTGGGCAATTTCGATACCCACTACCAAGAGTGGCTCGGCAGCAGTACTATGGATCAAGCTGATTAAAATGGGCATCTGTGGGACATCAACAGCAGCAGAATTGTTTTCTAGCACAATCTGTAACCTCATGGCCCAGCATGTTGCCCTCTCAACCACTTTCATCAACCCAGAGGATTAACCTTGGTTTAATGGAGTGTGCAGGAGGGCATGCTAGGAACAACACCAGGCAGACCTGAAAATGAGATATCAACCTGGTGAAGCTACAAAACAGGACTACTTGCATGCCAAACAATATAAGCAGTAAGGAACAGACAGAACTAAGCAATCCCACAGCCAACAGATCATACCTAAGTTCCAGTCTTGCCACATCCAACTGTGAATGGTGGTGGACAATTAAACAACACACTAGAGGAGGTGGTTCCATAAATATTCCCATCCTCCATGATGGACAAGCCTAGCACATCAGTGCAAAAAATAAGACTGAGGCAATTGCAGCAATCTTTAGCCAGAAGTGTTAAGTGGAAGATTAATCTTGGCTTCCACCAGTGGTCCACAGCATTACAGATGCCAGTCCTCAGCCAATTCAATTCACTCCACATAATATCAAGAAACAGTTGGAGGCACTGGATAACGCAAAGTCTATGGGCGCTGACAACATTCCAGCAAACAATATTGAAGATTGTGCTCCAAAATTTGTTGCTCCCCAAGTCAAGTTCTTCCATTACAGTTACAATGGCATCCACCAGACAATGTGGAAAATTGGCCAAGTATGTCCTGTACATTAAAAAAAAGGACACATCCAATTATTGCCCCATCACTCTAGTGTCGATCATCCATAAAGTGATGGAAAGTGTCTTCAACAGTGCTATCAAGCAGCACTTGCTCAGCAATACCCAGTTTGGGTTAAGCCAGGGTCACTCAGCTTTGACCTCATTACAGCCTTGGTTCAAAATGGACAAAACAAAAAACTTGAATCCCAGAGGTGAGGTGAGTGTGATAGCCCTTGATATCAAAGCTGCGTTTGACTTAGTGTGGCATCAAGGAGCCCAAGCAAAACTGAAATCAATGGGTTTGGGTGCAACTATCCACTGGTTAAGAGTCATACCTGGCAGACAGGAAGATGGTTATGGTTGTTGGAAGTCAATCATGAGCTCCACAAAATCTTTGCAGGGGTAGTGTCCTAGGACCAACCATCTTCAGCTGCTCCATCAATCACCTTCCTTCCATTATAAAGTCACAAGTGGGTACATTCGCTGAGGATTGCACAATGTTCAGCACCATTTGCAAATGCGCAGAAGCTGGAGTAGTCCAAGTTCAAACGCAACAAGATAAGCCAAGTCTTGGGCTGACAAATGCCAGGCTGTGACCATCACCAATAACAGGCGATCTAACTACTGTTCCTTGACATTCAGTGGTGTTACCATTACTGAATCCTCCATTATCAACATCCTGGGGAGGTTGCTATTGACTGGAAATTCAAATGGACTCACCAAACAGAGTGGCTATAAGCGCAGGAATACTGCAACAAGTAACATCATCTTATTCAAATATTCCATTATCTATGAGGCAAAAGTCAGGAGTGTGATGGAATATTCACCACTTGCCTAGATGGGTGCAGCCCCAACAACATTCAAGCAGCTGGACACCATCCAGGACAAAACAGCACGCTTGATTGGCACTTCATCCACACCCTCCACCACTGACGCTCAATAGTAGCAGTGTGTACTATCTATAAGATGCACTGCAGAAATTCAGAGATCTTCAGACACACCTTCCAAACCCACAAAACACTTCCATCTAGGAGGTCAAGGGCAGCAGATACATGGGAACACCCTCACGTGCAAATTCCCCTCCAAGCCAATCACCATCCTGACTTGAAAATATATCACCATTCCTTCACTGTCGCTGGGTCAATATCCTGGAATTCTCTCCCCAAGAGCATAGTGGGTCAACCCACAGCAGGTGGACTGTAGCAGTTTAAGGCGGCAGATCACCACCACCCTCTCAAAGGCAACTAGGGACAGGCAATAAATGCTGGCAACATTCATATCCCACAAAACAAAAAGAACAAAAAAAACCCAACCACATCCCACTTTAATTCAATATGCTGCCATCACGGAATCCCCTACTATCAATATCCTGAGGGTTACCATTGACCAGCAACTCAACTGGACTGGACAAATAAACAGTAGTTTCAGGAGTCGGTCAGAAGTTAGGAATCCAACATCAAGTAACTCACTTCCTGACTCCCCAGAGTATACCCACCAACTACAAAGCACAAGTCAGTGTATTCTTTTTATTCATTCCCAGGATGATGGCATTGCTGGCCAAGCCAGTATTTATTGCCCATCCCTAATTGCTCACAGGGTAATTAAGAGTCAACCACATTGCTGTGGGTCCAGAGTCACATGTAGGCCAGAGCAGGTGAGGATGGCAGTTTCCTTTCCTAAAGGCTATTAGCAAACTAGATGGGGTTTTTCCAACAATCGACAATGGATTCATGGCCATTATGAGACTCTTACTTCGAGAGTTTATTGAATTCAAATTACACCATCTGCTGCGACATGATTTGAACCCAAGTTCCCAGAATATTACCTGGGTCTTTGAATTAACAGTCTAGTAATAACAGCACTAAGCCATTGCCTCCCCTTGCGATGGAATATTCCCCACTTTCCTGGATGAGAGCAGCTCTAAAAAACTCAAGAACCTTAAAATCATTCAGCACAAAACAGCCCACTTGATTAGCACCACATTCACTCCATCCACCAATGGCAATCCACAGCAGCAGTGTATATCATCAACATGGCGCACTGAAGAAATTTGCCAAAAATCCTCAGATAAATCTACGAACTTCCATCCAGAAGGGCAGAAGATAAATGGCAACACCAGCACCTACAAGTGCCTCTCCAAGCCATTCACTGTCCTGACTTGGAAATGTATCAGCGTTCCTTCACTATTCCTGGGTCAAAAACCTGGAATTCCTTCCCTAGCAGTATTACGGATGTACCTACAACACATGAACTGCAGCAATTCAAAAAGACAGCTCATCACCACTTTCTCAAGAGCAACTAGTGGTGAACAATAAATGCTGGCCAGCTAGCAACACCCATGTCCCATGGGCGAATTAAAAAATGAAAACATGGCAGCTAATTTCTGAAGAGTAGGTTCCCTCATACAACAAATAAATTAAATAATCTCTTTTGGCAAGGCATAAATATTAATCAGACCACCAGAGAAAATACCAATGATCATCTTCAAATAATGCATGGGCTCTTTTAGGTGCATCTGAGGGAGTAGTTATGGTTTTGGGTTTGCATCCCAACAAGATGCTAGTCATGACAGTTCAGCATTCCTTCTGTCTGTGCTGGGAGCTTCAGTCAAATCTACGGAACAAACCTTGAAACCACAACTTTCGACAAGAATGCATTACAAAATATTCATCTAAAGCTCAATCAATGCAGACATTTCTGAGATAACTAGCATCAATTTTATTTCTTTTCAAGATAAACAGCAAACTTACTTTTGAACCAGGAGAACTACAATAATATCTTCAAAAGCAAGGTTCTCCAGGCACACTAAAATGTAAGCAGGAGAAGATCCAAAAGAAACTGCTACTTGGGTTGTATTACTCCGATTGAATCATTCATGCCTATCTGGTAAATGAACTACCCTACATTATTTACTCTATAAAATCACAATTAACGTACTCCATTCTTATTAGCAAAATTTATTATAAGCTGGTTACCTTTAACACCAAATGTTGGTCCCTGAGATGGTTGCCGCACACAAGCAAAGGCATTAGTACCCAGATGGGCTGCTAATGCTTGAACCAATCCCATTGTCACTGTACTCTTCCCCTCTCCTAGAGGAGTTGGTGTAATTCTGTAAAAATAAAACACAGCAGTTACTCATACTTTGCAAATTGAGCAATTACAGCATCAAAAGTCTTGACTTGTTTGGGAGACACATCCAATGAGGTCACTTCTGTATCTCCTCTGCACTTCATTTCAGTTACAGGAGAAAGCAAATAGCTCAAAAGATGCAGATTAGCAGCAGTGAAGTAACAACAGTGGTCTATGTCAGCAAAGGAAGTTGGACTAGAAATGATTAAAAATTAAAAATTAGACGTGACAGTTAATGTCTGGATCGACTGCAAAAAAGGGAGAGAGAGGGGGAAGAGGAGAGGGATACGCAGAGGAAAAGAACAAACAAAGAACTCCAGGTACCAAATCTTGGCTGACACTTCAGCGCAGTACTGAAACAAAGTGCTGTTCTGTTCTTTCAACTTTCAGATGAAATGTTAAACTGAGCCTCATCTGCTTTCTCAGGTGGGCATGAAAGATCCCATTAAATAATTCAAAGGGCAAGTTAATTCTTGCTAGCTAAATGTTTATCCTTGAACCAACACCTCTAGGAAAAAGTTATGAGGCACTGTATTGTTTGTGGGAGCTTGTCATGCAAACTAATTGCACAATTTCAACATTACAATTGTGTCTGCACTTCAAAAATGTATATAATCGTCTGTACTGTACTTTGAAACATTCTAAGTTTGTAAAAGGGGTGCCTGTTAGTTGCACAGAAATTTTAGTTATAAATCTTCCAATACTTCATGCTCTATATTGATGCAACATTAAGATTAGCTTCCATAGAGATTTTGTTTTAATACTGTACTTCGATTTAAAATTAGCTCTTAGGGTGCTCTAATGTTAACTATTTTTAATCTAACAGATAGCCCAATCCCTGGTACCATTCTGGTCAGTCTCTTCTGTATCGTCAAGAACTTGACATCCTCCCTAAAATCCAGTATCCAGAAATGAGCACAATAGGTCAACTAATCAGTGATTTATAACATCTTAGAATAATGTTAATCCTTTTTATCCAATGGCATTGTTTAAATAGCAAGGATTCAATATTCTTATCAAGTAGTCCTGCCACTTAAACAAACTCCAAGTATACTATATGTCTCTCTGTTCGTGCACCAAAAATCCGAGCTTATACTGGCTTCTCACTCAAAAATTAATTAGGTAGATGTTGGGAGGAGATAGTCCCCTATCTCTCTGACATGTTCTGAGACACTAGCATTACACAGCAAGAAAAGCAAATCAGCACCAGATTCAAGAACACAGAATGAAAAAAGTAAAAAGACTGATGCATCTTCTCTCACTCAAGTTGTGCTAAATACCTGATAATCAGCAGCAAAGCAGTGGACAATCAAATTAAAACTGGACAAACTTATAACACAATTCCATTTTAATAGAAAGACACAATGGCACAGTACAGGAAGATATCATTGTGAACTTGAAGGAATCATTTCAGCCACACCTTGACATTAACATGTCTTTGCTCCAGCCCAAGACCTTCATTTTATTCCTGAAAGCTATTTGGGCACCTAAACTTGCATTTATAAGGCATATTATCAAGTTGGTTGCACTGAAGTGTCTGGCATTCAGTTTTATAGTTGACCTGTTCAGGGTATTCATGACCTTTTTTGTCTCTAAAATTGACCAGCCTAATTCATTCTTCACCTATTTGCCAGATTTTATCCTCCACTAACTTGACATCACCCAAATCTCAGCTGCCCATATCCTAACTGTAATCAAATCCAGCTCATCCATCAACATGCTCATTGAGCTATATTGACTCCCAGTCAAGCAACACTTTGATTTTAACTTCTCACCTTTGTTTTCAAAAACCTTCACTCCTCCTTGTTTCTCTAATCTCCTCCAGCCTCTACAACTCAATGTGAAAACCATGCTCCTCCAACTCTGACATCTTATGCATCCCAATTACCCCTTTAATTGGGATAGTTGCATCTTCAGTTGCCAATGGCCCTAAGATCTGGAATTCCTACCCTAAATCCTTCTGTTTCTCATAAGACACTCCATTAATCCTACTTATTGTTGGGCTAAGTGCCAGATTTTATTTTACAGTGTTCCTGTGAATCACGGAGTGGTTTTAGTACATCAAAGTTGCTATACACATCCTTGTTATGCAAGTTTTCTTTATCATTAAAATTAACAGAACAATGATAAAACAAAGATCTATGAAAGCTGGAAATGTGAAACAAACAAAAGACAAATGCTGTAGAAACTCAACAGGTTTCCACAGATGCTGCCAGGCCTGCTGTTTTTGTTTGAACATCAATGATGTCCCTGCTGTGCTGTACCCTTTTGCTTGGTTATGTCTAGCTCTTTTTGAACATGCAACTAGATTTAAATTGCAGTCAGTAAGAATTGTAGCTTCATATCTATTAGTCAGGGATCCCCTTGAAAGGAGTGATCACAGTATAGAGTTACAGCACGGAAACAGACCCTTCGGTCCAATTCATCCTTGCCAACCAGATATCCCAACCCAATATAGTCCTACCTGTCAGCACCTGGCCCATATCCCTCCAAACCCTTTCTATTCATATACCCACCCAGATGCCCTTTAATGTTGCAATTGTACTAGCCTCCACCATTTGGACTGAATTTAAAATACAGCTGGATAGTGTGAACATAAAATCCAATACCAGGATCCTGTGCTTGAATCAGCCTTTCTTCAGGAATTGCCCAAAACATCGATTCTCCTGTTCCTTGGATGCTGCCTGACCTGCTGCGCTTTTCCAGCAACACATTTTCAGCTCTGATCTCCAGCATCTGCAGTCCTCACTTTCTCCTCGATATTAATAACATGCCAGTAAGTGATGAAGAGACAAAGGTAGGTGAGGACGTGGAAACAATTATTATTACGGAAGAGTTAGTGTTGGGTAAGCTAATGGAGCTAAGGATAGAAGAGTCTCCTGGCCCTGATGGAATACATCCCAGGGTACTAAAAGTGATGGCAGGAGAAATAGCAGGTGGACAGGCAGTAATTTTCCAAAATTCGCTGGACTCTAGGGCAGTCCCAGAAGACTGCAAAATAGCAAATGCAACACCACTGTTTAAAAAGGGATGTAGACAAAAGACGGGGAATTATAGACCAGTGAGCTTAACCTCTATAGCGGGGAAGATGCTAGAGTCTACTATCAAGGACGAAATAGCAAGGCATCGCGACAGGAATTATCCAATCGTACAGAAGCAGCCTGGGTTCACGAAGGGCAGGTCATGCTTCACAAATCTTTTGGAATTCTATGAAGACATTTCAAGCAAGGTGGACAATGGGAAACTAGTGGATGCTGTGTGCCTAGATTTCCAAAAGGCCTTTGACAAGGCTGCTGCATAAGATAAGGATGCATAGTGTTAGGAGTAGAGTAGTAACATGGATAGAGGATTGGTTGCCTGACAGAATCTATGAATCTATGACTTGAAAGAGTGGGGATAAATGAGTGCTATTCTGGCTAGCAATCAGTGACTAGTGGTGTGCCTCAGAAATCGGTGTTGGGACCACAATTATTTACAATTTTTATAGATGATTTGGAGTTGGGGACCACAATTGCCAATGATTAAGATGAGTGGCAGAGCAAAGTGTGCAGGGGACTATGAAACTTTGCTAAGGAACATAGATGGATACATTGAGTGAGTGGGCAAAGGTCTAGCAGATGGAATACAATGTTAGTAAACGTGAAGTCATACATTTTGGTAGGAGTACCAGCAAAATAGAATATTACTTGAATGGTAAAAAGTTGCAGCATGCTCATTTGCAGAGGGACCTGGGTGTCCTTGTGCATGAATCGCAGAAGGTTGGTCTACAGGTACAACAAATAATTAGTAAGGCAAATTGCTAAAGGGGTTGAGTTTAAAAATAGAGAGGTAATGTTACAGCTGTAAAAGGTGCTGGTGAGGCCACACCTGGGCTAGCGTGTGCAGATTTGGTCTCCTTACTTAAGGAAGGATGTACTGGCATGGAGGAAGTGCCGAGGAGGTTCACAAGGTTCATTCCGGAGTTGAGGGGGTTGGCTAATGAGGAAAAGCGGAGTAGATTGATATTCATTGAAATTCAGAAGGGGGGGAATCTTATAGAAACATATATTATGAAGAGAATCCATGAAATGGAAATAGATGGGATGTTTCCACTGTTAGGTGAAACTAGGACAAGAGTGCACGGCCTCAAGATTAGAGGAAGCATGTTTAGAACTGAACTGTGGATGAATTTCTTCACCGAGAGGGTTGTTAGTCTATGGAATTCCTTGCCCAGGGAAGTAGTTGACACTACTTCAGTAATCGCTTTTAAAGTTAAGGTAGCATTTTTATTACCCCAGTATTTGGTCAGTTATATAAGGCTAACTTTGTGCATTTACTGGAGAGGATAAGGCAGGACCTCCAGCGATGGGGAGACCTTCCAATTTCCTGGCTGGGTAGAATAGCACTAATTAAAATAAATGTCCTGCCCCATCTCCTATACCCTATGAGAATGCTTCCGGTGATGCTGCGGAGGCTGGCACTACGTAAATTATATGGCTGGTTGGGTTCCTTTATCTGGAATCACAGATGGCCCCTCATTAAGCTGAAGAATCTACAGCTTCCACAGGCAAGGGGAGGATTGGACTTCCCAGATTTTTAGGAAATATAAGTTAAGTTCCCTATTAAGTTACATTGCGGATCAGACAAGACCCAATCAGCTATCAATCTGGCTGGACTTTGAGCCTTCTCAAGTAAAATACCCACTTATTAACCTTTTATTTTCGGACAAGATGAAAATCATTACGGATCACTGTAAAAACCCTATAATACTAAACACAATTAAAGCTTGGAATATAATGCGGCAAAATGAAGGCAACTCACATGAAACATCCCCCTATGCGCTGATAGTGGGAGCATGGGGATTCCAATCGGGGTTTACAGATGCCACTTTTAAACTCTGGAGATCCAGGGGTATCTCATGTCTAGGGGACCTATTTAAAGATGGGGTCCTGATGTCTTTTGAACAGCTGCGTCAAATTCGGATTACCTAATGGAGACCTCTATCGATACTTCCAAATTCGAGATTATACACAGAAGACGACTACGTTATTAGATAGTCTTTATAAATCAGATGGAGAATGTAGAGTATTACAACCAACGGGGGTATCCTCCATCAGTACTATTTATCATTTACTACATGATGAAGTATCGGGAGATATGGACAATCTGCTTAAAACATGGGGTCAGGAATTGGGACTAGAAATCTCTATAGACACGTGGAATGACATTTGGGAAAACGCCAGAAGAATCACCATCTGTAACAGAACTCAGGCTATCCAGCTGAAGATACTTCTAGGGCCCATATAGTACAGGATCGATTGGCAAAATTTAAGGCAGGAGCATCTCCAATGTGTCCCAAACGTAAAACAGAGGTGGGCACTCTTATACATTGCCTATGGACCTGTCATAAGATTGGTAGATACTGGACTAAAGTAGCAAGTACCCTGACAGAAATTTTAGGAACGGAAATTAAAGTGGACCCTGTATCTCTCCTTTTGGGCTTTTCGAACTTTCCCTCCCTGGATATGCATGGGAAGAGACTATTTTCTATTCTCTCTCTTTCTGTGCAAGGAAAAATATTTTGTTAAACTGGGTGGCTGAGGGCCCCCCTGGACTTTCAAATTGGCACAGATTAATTATGGAGTGTATTCCCCTTGACTTCCTTACAAATATGGTGCACCGAAAGACCGAATTATTTTATAAAATGTGGCAGCCCTTCTTGAATTATATGAATACAGATATTTCGGCTATCCTAACAAGGGCTTTTATTTAATTAAGATTACGAACCTGGCTGGCCCCTTGGGAGAGGAATCCCGCACAAATACGGGTTTTGTTACATTTCATGTTAACACATCCCGAACATGTATCTCACTACCAAATTTCTATGATATCTGTTTTTTTTTGGGTTTTTTTCTCTTTCTCTTATTTGAAGAATGTAAGAGACTTAAATATACACTCTGGTTAGTTGTAGGTTAGATTAGTAGTTAGTTGAGTTTTGTTTTTTTTCTTTCTCTGTATTTTTCTTTTGTTAAATTTTGGTTATTATATATTTAAGATTTAATTGTATATCAATGTTTGTACTTGAGTTTGTTTATTTTTGTAAACTTGTAAAAATGTTAAATTTCTAATAAAAATATCTATATTAAAAAAAAGTTAAGGTAGATACTTTTTCAAAAAAATAAAGGAATTAAGGGATCGGATGAAAACACAGTAAGTGGAGCTAAGTCCATGAAAAGATTAGCCATGATCTCGCTGAGTGGCAGAGCAGGCTCGAAGGCCGGACAGCCTACTCCTAGTTCTTATGATGTTCTAAGGTGCATGTAGCACCTTAGGGGGTATGAATCAGTGAATAAACAATTGTTTCTGCCTGCAGTAAGTGGAGCATAGCAATACAAATGTTTAATCGCTATTGCTTCTAGCTAAAGAAAGACTCTAACCATTATATAACGTATTGTCAGCATTGCCTTTCAATTGTTTTCTGCCATTATATTTCTCTATCGTTCCAGTAAATACATTCATGCCATTAGTAACACGGCAGTGAGTTCCACATTTTTACTACTCTTAAATAAATTAGCTTCTCATTACTTCTTTACTGGCAGTATTAACAAGTTAATAAGACATAGGAGCAGAATTAGGCCATTCGACCCATCCAGTCTGCTCTGCATTTGATATATTCCTTACCCCAATTTTCATACTTTCTCTCCATAGCCCTTCAACCCGTTACCAATTCAAAATCTGTCCAACTCCTCCATAAACTTCCTCATTGTCCCAGCAGCCACCGCACTTTAGGGTATCAAATTCCACATGATTCACAATCCTTTGGGAGAAGTAGTTTTAAATTTAAAATAGTTTTTCAACTCAGTCTTAGGAAACAGGGTAGCAAATTTAAAACTATCACCTCTCACCCAAGAATGCCCCAAAAGAGAAAGCATCTGCTCCACGTCTATTTTATCCACACCTTTTATCATCTTGATACCTCAATTTGATCTCCCCTCATTCTCCTAAAATCCAGAGAATATAGGCCTAAACTGTTCAATCTCTTCATACAACAAAGCCCTCATTTCTGGGATCAATCTAGTGAAACTCCTCTGAGCTGTCTCCAATGCCACTACATCTTTTGCCAAATAAGAGGACCAAAAGCCTCACAATACTCCAGGTGCAGTCTCACCAATATCTTTTATAGCTGCAACAATACTTCATTTCCTTTGTATTCTTTAGCTATAAAAGCCAACATTCCATTTGTCTAGTTTATTATCTGTTGTACCAGCATGCAAGTGTTCTGTGACTCATGAATGATTATGCTTACATCCCTCTGTACCGAAGCATTCTAAAGACTCTCCCCATCAAAATAATATTTAGCCTTTCCACTTTTGCAGCTCAAATGTATAACCTTGCTTTTCTCCACGTTAAAATCCATCTGCCACATTCCGACCAACTCTCTTAACCTATGTATATCCATTTATAAGGTTCTAATTTCCTCATTGCAATTTACCATCCCGCCTATTTTTGTGTCGTCCACAAATGTGGCTATAGAGCCTTCTATTCCTGTATCCAAGTTGTTAATGTAGATTGTAAATAGCTGGAGTGCACAGACTGAACCTTGTGGCACCCTGCTAGTTACATCTTGCCATCTAGAAAAAAAAATTATCTTGTCTCTACGTCTTCTGTCCATCAGCCAGTCATCTATTCAGGTTAATAAATTACCCCTAATCCCATAAGATTCAACCTTAATGACTCTCTAATTTACAATTCCCAACTCTGATCTTACTACTGGACACACCTCCACATCTACCCTAATGAGCCAGTTGTAACTTTGTAGATTTTCTCCATCTTCTTGATGGAGAAAGAGCCCCAGCCCATTCAATCTTCCCTGAAGGAGGAACAGTGTTTGCAATTCTGGTTTCCTTCCCATTATAAGGAAGTTGTGCAACTTGAAAGGGTTCAGAAAAGATTTACAACGATGTCGCCAGGGTTGGAGGATTTGAGCTATAGGGAGAGGCTGAATAGGCTGGGGCTATTTGCCCTGGAGTGTCAGAGGCTGAGGGGTGACCTTATACAGGTTTATAAACATCATGACAGGCATGAATAGGGTAAATAGACAAGGTCTTTTCTCTGGGGCGAGAGAGTCCAGAACTAGAAGGCACAGGTTTAGATTGAGGGGGGGGATAATTTAAAAAGGGACCTATGGGGCAACGTTTTTACACAAAGGGTGGTGCATCTATGAAATGAGTTGCCAGAGGAAGTGGTGGAGGCTGGTACAACATTTAAAAGGCATCTGAATGGGTATATGAATAGGAAAGATTTAAAGGGATATGGGTCAAGTGTTGGCAAATTGGACTACATTAGGTTAGGATATCTGGTCGACATGGATGAGTTGGACCAAAGAGCCTGTTTCCATGCTGTACATCTCTAGGACTCTATGACTGAAGTGTTAGAGCATGTACTTTAAAAGCACTAACATAGATTCTTGAAAAATAATTCACACCAAGGCTTCATACTGACTGGTATTAAAATAAAATGTACCTACCCGGCAACCAACACGTATTTTCCATCTGGCTGTTCCTTCAGTCTGTCCAAGGGAGATAATTTGACTTTTGCTTTATTCCAACCATAGGCTTCTATTTCTGACTGGAGCAGGCCAATCTCTTTGGCTAGGACATCAATCGGTTTTGGAGTCTGCGCTCTGGATATCTCAATGTCACTGAAAACATTTTGAGTGAATAAAAAAACCAGCAAATGAATTTGATTTAGAACTAAAATGCACACACACCAGAAGCAAGTACTCCTAATATTATTAATTTTTTGTGGCTAGATTAGATATTAGGTAGTGAATACAATGTTTTGTTGAACCATACCAAAGGGATAGAAGGTAAGTTAATTTTGATTGCTTACCTGGGGACAGGTGAGATGGGCTGCAATTTGAGAGGGCGAAGATTCCACTTTTTGTGCTGTTGCTGTTTTAGCCATCTGTTGCTGCTTTCAACTGTATTCTATGTGAAGTATACCAATAAATTAAGTGTTTAGACGAAAAACAACAAGCCCATAAAAACCTGTTTGTTCAGTTACACCAATTATTTGTGAAATACTTGTCCATTTACAAAGGGGTGAAACTGGTCTTTTCACAATGATGTGTTACAGGAGGTATCTTATGATAACAATAGCTTTTTAAAAATTCACTCATGGGATTTGGCTGTCATTGGCTGGCCAGCATTTATTGTCCATCTGCAGCTGCCCTTGAGATGACTGCTGCAGTCCAAATATTCTAGGATCATCCACAATGCCATTTGGCAGGGAATGAGGTGGTCTCATTAAAACACTTTTTTGGGTCATCACAAGGTAGAAACTGAGTGAATATGCCCTCTGGCTAGAGAATCTAGAACACTAAAGAATCAATCATATAAGGCTGAGATATGGAGATATTTCTTATTTAAGAGGATTATGAATCTTTGTAATGCTGTACCCCAGGGGACTGAATATTCAATTCGTACATTTAAGATTGAGATAGATTGATTTTTGGTCTCTAAGGGAATTGCATAGGTTGAATCCTGCTCCTTTTTTCTTAAAAAATGTTCTAATCAGTAACACCACCATCTCCTGCAAGCTGTTAGCCACAAGAAGGTTGAACTTGTGGCTAATGAAAATTGAGGTCACAGAAGTGTAGACCACAAGAAATAACACAGGTACAATCATCAGAAGCAACCCAAAGCACATTTCCAATAACCTCTCATGTGACTTAACTCACAAAACAAAAAAAGTTGAGCTTGAAGCTAGTGCTGTAAATTGCTTATATAATGGCTTTTAAGTCAGAAGTTAGAGCCCAGCCAGATTGACAGCTATATTTCCTGCCTTTAATGATACTATAATTTTATTAACTGAATTTAGTTTCTCCCATCTGACAGAATCAGATTGCAATAATGACACTGAAGCAAGTAGAAGACAGCCATTCTATCCACAAACCTGTTCTGTCAGTCAGTTGGATTATGGTTAATTTATATCTTAATTCTACTTATCTACATTTGTAATGTTTACCAACAAAAATCTGTCAATATTATGTTTGGAATTTGCAATTAACCTACCTCTGTGAGAAAAAGTTCTCTCTGACCATACCTCTGCAATTCTCATCCAAATCATTTATAAAAATAACTAACAGTGGACCCAGCACTAATCCCTATTGCACATGGCTGGTTGCAGCTTCCAATTTGAAAAACAACCCTCTACCACCACCTTCTGTCTTCTACCATCAAGCCAATTTTGCATTTAATTGGCTCTCTCTCCCTGGACCCCATGAGATTTAACCTTACTCGGCAACCTAATACATGGAACCTTGTCAAAGGCTTTGCTAAACTTCATGTGGATAATATCTACTACACTGCCCTCATCTACTTCCTTGGTCACCCCTGCAAAAAGCTCAATCAAATTTGAGACACACCATTTCCCTTGCACAGAACCATGCTGACTATCCCAAATGAGATCTTCCCTAAAACCCCATATTACAACCCTATTACGCCTGTAGATCTTGTCTCTTAGAATCCCCGCTAACAACTTACCCACAACAGATGTTAGGCTCACCGGTCTGTAGTTCCTAGGTATTTCCCCACAGCATTTCTTAAATAATGGCACAACATTATAGCCACATTCCGATCTTAGGGCACCTCGTCCAAGACTATCAATGATACAAATATCTCTGCTAGGAGCCCCACACTTTCCTCCCTAGCCTCCCAAAAAGTCCTGAGATACATTTCAACAGATCCCAGGGATTTATCTACCTCAATGCATTTTAAGAGTTCCAGCATCTCCTCTTCTGTAAGCAGGTCTCTCTTCAAGACATCACCATGTATTCCCCCAAGTTCCCGAGGATCTATACCTTTCTCGACTGAATACTGACAAGAGGTATTCATTTAGGAGCTCACCCATCTTTAGTAGCTCCCACATAAACAACCTTGTTAATCTTTAAGCGGCCCTATCTCGTTAGTTACCTTTTTGCCCTTTATGTATTTGTAGAATTTCTTTGGATTCTCCTTTACCTTATCTACCATAGCCATCTCATGTCCCCCTTTTGTCCTTCTGATTTCTTAAGTGTACTCCAACACCCTCTGTATTCAAGGAATTCAGTTGATCCCAGGTGCCTATACATGTCATCAGCCTCCTCCTTTTTCTTGACCAGAACCTCTAACTCTAGTCAACCAGGGTTCCCTACTCCTGCTAGCCTTTTCACTCTAAGAGGAACATGCTGTATAATAGAATGTATCTGTAAATGCAAATGCATCCCATAGACTTAAATGCGTGCGCGCGTGCAGGAGAGAGAATGAGAGTGTGTGTGTGTGTGTGTTTGTATTTGTGCAAGCTTGGTAAAGTGTGCGTGAGTGTGATGGAGTACGAGTCTGTAAGAGGGTGCGTGGGCGAGAGTGTGGAGGGTGTACACGTGCGTGTATGAGAGAGGGTCTATGTGAGTGCACGTGTAACCTCATTACCTCTGGAGATCTCCCATGCACAGCCTCCAACCTCAGTCGGAGAACCCTGCACCACCTGATTCTATTTCCTACTAAAGAGTCACAAACCTGACTTCCCTAGTTGACCCATTGTCTCAGCCTGCTCTGAACACCTTGATACCGTCCTGGTGCCCTTAGTCCAGGAACTCCCCACCTACATTCAGGACACCACCCACGCCCTTCACTTCCAAGACTTTTGTTTCCTTGGCCTCCCATGCCTTATCTTCACCATGGACATCCAGTCCCTGTACACATTTATCTGCCACGACAAAGGTCTCCATGCCCTCAGTTTCTTCCACTCATGCTGTCTCAACCAGTACCCTTCCAATGACACCCTCATCTGCCTGGCTGAACTGGCCCTCAACCTTAACAACTTCTCCTTCCAATCCTCTCGCTTCCTCCAAACCCAAGGGAGGGCTATGGGCACTCACATTGCCCCCAGCTATGCCTGCCTCTTTGCCAGTTATACAGCCACAGGTCGCAGCTACACCGACACCATCCTCCACCTTTTCCTCTGCTACATCAATGATTATCAGTGCTATCTCATGCTCTAACAAGGAGGTTGAACAGTTCAATGTCACTAACACATTTCACCCCAACCTCAGATTCACCTGGACTATCTTGGACACCACCTACCCCTTTCTGAACGATTCCATCTCCAGGGACCGACTAACCAGGACATCCACTACAAACTCAGACTCCCACAGCTACCTGGACTACACCTCCTCCCAAGCAAGCCTCCTGTAAAAATACCATCTCTTATTCCCAATTCCTCCGCCACATCCGTTTCCAGGATGACCAATTCCACTGTGGAAAATTCCAGATGGCCTCCTCCTTCAAAGGCTGCAATTTCCCTTCCCATGTGGTTGACAGTACCCTCCAGTCCCCACACCTCTGTCCTTGAACCCCACCCCTCAACACAGCAAGGACGGAACCCCCTGGTCCTCACCTTTCACCCCACCAAACTCTCTACACATGGCATCATCCTCCCACCTACAAACAGACCCCATCACTCGGGATATATTTCTGCCCCCATCCCATCAGCATTTTAGAGAAACCATTCCCTCTGCGACTCCCTGGTCAGATCCACACCCTTCCACCAGCCCACACACCACTCACTGCACTTCCCCTGCCACCACAAGTAGTGCAAAACCTGCACCCACACCTCTTCCCCTCAAATCTGTCCAAGGCCCCAAAGGATCTTTCTACATTCAATAGAAACTTACCTGTACTTCCACAAATGTCATCACCTGTATCTGTTGCACCTGATGGGGTCTCTACATCGTGGAATCAGGATGCCAACTTGCAGATTGTTTCAGAGAATATCTCTGGGACATCCGCACCAACCGACCAGCGGCTGAACACTTCAACTCCCCCTCCCACTCCACCAAGGACATGCAGGTCCTGGACCTCCATCGCCAAACCCTAACCATCCAATGTCTGGAGGAAGAACAACTCAACTTCTGTCATGAGACCCTGCAACCATATGGGATTAATGCGGATTTCACCAGTTTCCTCATTTCCCCTCCCCCCACCTTATCCTAATCCCAAGCCTCAATCTCTGCACCGCCCTCTTGACCTGTCCATAGTCTTTCCCATCCATCTGCTCCACCCATCACCATCTCCCCCACCTTCATGTACCTATTGCATTCTCAGCTAACTTTCCCCACCACCCCCACCTCGACTCTGGCATAAGGGAGATAATGCACCATCCTGGAGTCTCGATCATGGTCACAGAAACATCAGTCTGTGCCCTTGACTAGCCCATCCCTACAATTAACACCTGTTTGGATATTGCAAGACCCTCGTCTACAGCAGAGTCAGTTGTGGTATCACAGACTTGGCAGCTGGTGTCCTACTTCCTTGAGAGGCTATTCCCCCCAAAACAGTATAACTGTTTGAGGGGGCAACAAGCACAGGAAACTCCTGCATTACCTGCCTGCTTCTCCCAGTGGTCACCCATCTGCCTGACTGAACTTGTGGTATGATCACATTGTCATAGAGGTGTACAACACAGCCTCAGCCTCCGACACTCCAGGGAAAACAGCCCTAACCTATTCAATCTCTCCCTATAGCTCAAATCCTCCAACCCTCTCAACATCCTTGTAAACTTTCTTTAAGATTAGATTCCCTACTGTGTGGAAACAGGCCCTTCGGTCCAACCAGTCCACACCGACCCTCCTAAGAGTAATCCACCCAGACCCACTTCCCTCTGACTAACGCAACTAACACTTTGGGCAATTTAGCATGGCCAATTCACCTGACCTGCACATTTTTGCGATTGTGGGAGGAAACCGAAGCACCCAGAGAAAACCCACACAGACACGGGGAGAATGTGCAAACTCCACACAGACAGTTACCAGAGGCTGGAATCGAACCAGGGACCCTGGTGCTGTGAGGCAGCCATGCTAACCACTGAGCCACCGTGCCACCCTTTTGTTCACATCGAAATCATTTGTATGAATGACAAAAAGTAGAGGACCCAGCATCAATCCCTGTGACACACCACTGATCACAGGCTTCCAGTCTGAAAAGCAATCCTCCACCATCACCCTCTGTCTTCTACCTTCAAACCAGTTCTGTATCAAAATGGCTAGTTCTCCCTGTATTCCATGAGATCTAACCTTACTAACCAGTCTACAATGAGGAACTATGTCGAACGCCTTACTGAAATCCATATAGATCACGTCCACCGCTCTGCCCTCATCAATCCTCGTTGTTACTTCTTAAAAAAAACTCAATCAAGTTCATGAGACATGATTTCCCACGCACAAAGCCATGCTGACTATCCCTAATCAGTCATGCTAATTAGAGATGTACAGCATAGACACAGACCTTTCTGTCCAACTCACCCATGCCAACCAGATATCCTAAAGTAATCGAGCCACATTTGCCAGCACTTGGCCCATGTTCTTGTAAACCCTTCCTATTCATACACCTATCCAGATGCCTTTTGAATGTTGTAATTGGCCACTGTAACTAGCATCTGTCACAATCTCTAAAACCTTCATTGTTAATTTATCACTTAGTTCTCGTATCATCTTGTCAATCGACACTGTAATATCAAAGATATCATTCGTGAGTTGCTAAAACAAGCAACCTAGGTTGCATTTTTAAATGTCTACGTTCATAGCCTCCTTCTTTCAATTGTCATGAATATCTTGCTTTTAAGAAAACCTATAGAAATACAGTCTCCTATTCGACAACACTTATTTCAGACATCAGTACTTAGTAATATATGATTACTGAGAGTACATAGATCAGTATGATGGAAAAAAAAAGTCTTCAACCTCTCATTTCTCCAGTCGCTGAATTAAGATACAGAACTGGAGGAAGAGGACCATCTGATCGAGATAGAAGAGATTTAAACATTACCAAACCTTAATCTGCATTGCTGCTGTCAGGAGACCAATTCCATCATGTGATGACCCAGGTTCATCTTGCTGAAAATCCTGGTGATTGGAACTTGAAGTAAAACCTGCAGCTGGAACACCACACAAAACAGGTCACTTATTTATAAACTGAGATATACAATTTCTTCCTTAAAAGTCCTGTAATGATCTTGAACCAGAATCAAGTCTATCCAGGAGCATTTGTAAGGGAACCAGTCCATCAGCTTTTCACCCAAAGTGTCTGCCTTGTCCCAGTGGTCAATTTACAAACATTTCAAAGGGGGAAAAAAAACTCCTATGTTTTCAAATTTCCTTTGCACTCGTACCTTAAAGCTCAACAAAGACAATTCTTTAACCTTTTTCTTTCCTTGGGATTAAGAATTCTCTCATCTTCTGTAACAAACAGCCTCAGTGAGTTACGAAGTCAGCTGTAGGTCACTGGTAACATTCTTGGCTATAAAGTGCTTTGCAAAGTTCTGAACTCAAGCAAGATACCATATAAATAGAAGTCTTTACCAAATCACTTTTCATCAACTGCTTAGTCCACAACCAAACTTAAGGCTGTTGCCTCTCAGCCAGTTCAAACTGCTCTTTACCTGGTAAATTGTAGGCGATTATGGTTGTGTCAGCTTTTAACCAGTCTTCTCCAAGTCCCTCTGGTGCGGGACTGGTCACCACCAACACATCACTTTGATGGCACTACCACAAAAGTTAAAAAAAATCTTTTTTAAAATTGTTTACTCAGCAGTGGTCAAGAATTGAGAGAATTCAGGAACTTAATTTTTAAAAAGCCAGTATCGGTGGAACATTGCATTGTTAGTGGGCAAGATATTGAACAGAGGTCTCCTTTTCCTCCTTCAATGATTCAAGGATGGGATAATCAAGAACTGATCAGGGTCAAAGGCATTCTTTCACACAAGTCACAACATTTATTATAGTCTCCATATAAATCAAAACTTTTTAAAATATAGTTGGATTTTACAGTAACAATTGGAGATGATGGCATAGTGGCAATTTTACAATATCAGTAACCCAGAACCTCAGGCGAGGTTCTGGAGACAAAAGTAATTCAAAAAAAAAGTTTAAATATCTGAAATTTCAAAAACCAGCCTAATAGAGTCAGAGATGTACAGCACGGAAACAGACCCTTTGGTCCAACTCGTCCATGCCAACCAGATATCCCAAGCCAATCTAGTCCTACCTACCAGTAACCGGCCAATATCCCTCCAAACCCTTCCTATCCATATACCCATCTAAATGCCTTTTAAATTATACTAGCCTCCACTACTTGCTCTGGCAGCTTATTCCACAAGCACGACCCTCTGCATGAAAAAAAGTTGCCCCTTATGTCTCTCATATCTTTCCCCTCTCACCCTAAACATATGCCCTCTAGTTCTGGTCTCCCTCACCCCAGGGAAAAGACTTTGCCTATTTACCCTATCCATGCCCCTCATGATTTTATAAACCTCTACTAGGTCACCCCTCAACCTTCGACGCTGCAGGGAAAACAGCCCGAGCCTATTCAAACTCTCCAACCCAGGCAACATCCTTGTAAATCTTTCTGAATCCTTTCAAGTTTCACAATATTTTTCCGATAGGAAGGAGACCAGAACTGCATGCAATATTCCATAAGTGGCCTAATCAATGTCCTGTACATTCCCAACAATGACCTCCCAACTCCTGTACTCAATACTCTGACCAATAAAGGAAAGTATATCAAATGCCTTCGTCACTATTCTATCTACCTGCAACTTTACTTTCAAGAAGCACCCATGTAACCATTGTTGATTTATTGTAAAAAGTAACTTGCTTCACAGAAGGAGTTGCCTCTGGACAATTAGGGATGGACAATAAATGTTGGCCTAGGTAGCAACGCAACCAAAATTATAGACTATTCAATTGGCGACATACTCTAAACTACAGTAAGGAAATTCCCCACTTAGCTTTGAGTATGAACAAAAGTTTCTGACTACAATTATATCTTACACCAGCTCTTAAGTATGCTTTATTCTCAAGGAAATAGTCAGTGTACTCCCAGCATCTCAAGACTTGCATCATTGTTCCATTCTGAACCTGGTAACTTCTAATCCCAAAACTGATATTTACTGTGGGTTATACTGAAGCTTCCTTTAAATCTTCATGAACTGTCACTTCAATCTGAGCATAAGCTCGCACCAGTGTTTGTCACTGACCAATAACATCAGTATTTTCTCAGAGATTCAGTGATATCTTAGGAAACCTGCAATCCTACATCATAGTGTCTTCAATTGATTGTTCTAATGGCATTGGGAATTATGTAAGCCTTGCATCCAGGTAGAAATGCAAAGTATTTATCTTCTAAACCCAAAATTCCACTCTCTCATAATTAAATGGACTGCTTAAATTGTAATTGTTTATAAAACCTGACAGTCATAACACCTCTCCCTGTGAAACTAGAAGACTAACGGTCCACCCACAGATAGCACAACTACGCATGCCATTGTCAAGAGATGTGAACAACTTGCACCTTCAAACCTATAAGTTAACTGGAGTTCACTGTCCTTAAATGAACCAACACAACCAGGCTTGTTGTCAGGCAGAGTTCAAAGTTTACAAGACTCTTCTTACACTAGTTTACCTAGAATTAAAGATGACAATTCATAACAAATATATAAAAACCTTGTGCATATAACAACAACCATGCTCTGTTTACAATGCATTTGGAAAGGTGCATGGACAGGAGCAACATAAATGCAGGGTTTCTTTCTCCAGAACAGGAACACAAGACTCAAATCATATTTCCGTTTCTGTGTTGTATCTCTCTAATAAGGAAACTAACAAGGCTCAAGAGGCACAATCAATATTGCAACATCCATTCTAAGCTGACATGGCATGCAAAATAATAGCATGCTTAAATTTCTTTTTCCAGATGTTATTTTATTGAAGCCCAAGTTGTGCCACTGTTGAGAGTTTGGAGGGCTGCATTGTCGGTCTTTAAACCACACTCTCCACTGACTACAATCTTTCAACCTCAACTCCATTAAAAAAATTAAAATATTAGGCCATCATTTTGAGAAAGTTTAGAGCCTTAAAATTTGTCCTTAAACATTTAGACTAAAATGTAACTTTGAATTACAGAACACATTTGCTGCACACTAGAACATGGACATGCAGGGAGGGTAAAACAATTAAG
Organism: Chiloscyllium punctatum; assembly: GCF_047496795.1. NCBI lineage: Eukaryota > Metazoa > Chordata > Chondrichthyes > Orectolobiformes > Hemiscylliidae > Chiloscyllium > Chiloscyllium punctatum. Next base: position 97,244,920 of record NC_092749.1, on the reverse strand, counting down.
AACATTTGCCTTAACATCAGTGAATCTGCATAAACAGGGCGAGTGATAACATTCACAGTTGTTCCTTTGAGAAATTAATAACAATGTTTGATTATGAACTTGAAACGAAACTCTATCAATTAACTTCTGTCCCAAATTACTTTCCTTCACTATTATAAGTCTAGTTCAGAACATGCAGTGCTTTTGTTAACTTTTTGTGTTTGTAACAGTACAGCCTTTGTAAGCAGTGTCTCAAAATAGTTTATGATAGCACAACGGATTAGCCTGCTAGGGCTCTTGAAGAGCTGATGTTCTACTCTCCTGGGTTATTAGAACCCAGTTAGTTTAGCTTATAGGTACCAGTGTTATGTTGTAACAGTGATGCTATTAGTAAAGGAAGATTAAAATTAAACTAAACTGTTAGGTTTGTTTTATTCCAGACTACCAAAGGTACAATCTCCGGGTCGAACTAAGAGAGGCTTACAGGTTGGGCTCATAAGGAATTCCCTGGACCGCCTTAAATCTGTACTTTATCAATTTGGCACTGCGAACAGAGGTCCAACAAGGGAAACGTTTGTGTAAAACTGGAAAAAACAGGCTCCACCTAAGGGTCGGACTCGAGACCAATGGGTTCACATGATAAGATTACACCTCAATCGCTCTTGGTCTACATCTTTGTGTGCTGCTTCCTCCATTTCATTCTCAAGGTACCCTGACGGAACGCTAAATGAGATCGTTTAAGTATGTACTAAAAAAAGAAACTGTCAGGGTTTAGAATGTTGAGAACGTTTTGCAGAAATCACTACCCTTGCTGTTCGTTGTTGGGTTGTTGATTAGTGAAAGGTTCAGGTCGAGGTTATCTTCAAAAATGTGAGAGAGAGACAGACAGACAGACACACACAGCGCTGATTCCCTGCAGCTTGCAGAAAGTTTAACCCTTTGAGATTCGTTTTGGATGCACATTTGCTTGGTGAGTGAACGTTTGTGTTTTGTGGGTTGGAGCCCACGTAAATCAGTAGTTTTGTGAAGATTAAAACTAGGTAGGATACATTTGGGTGCGACCCTAGCTAAGATGGAAGACAACTGTCCCCTAACAGAAATAATAAGTCTGTACCCTAATTATGAGAAACAATTAAGGAGAATATCGGCTGCAGCCGCTCAACAGTATAAGGATTGGCCTCTAGGAGGCACACATGATTTGACTCTACTCATTAAAATTCAACAAGGGATTTGGGAAAAAAGAAAGAAAAGTAAGCAGAGAGAAGGCATATCAGTGTGGAAAAAGGTAGCTAGGGAAAAACGGAAAAAATCCATGCAATCATCATGGAGACAAACTGTATTAAAAGTAGAATTAGTCCATTAACTGAGGATGGAACTGAACTAAATTGGATAGAACTAAAAGCAAAATGTGAAGCAGATGACTTAGAAGCAAAATTGGAATTGGCTAGGGAGAAAATAAAATGGAAAGCAAAGATTCAGAACCTATGCTGAAACGTCAAAGAAAAGGAAAACTGGTGAATAAACAACAGACTGCAGCCACGCAGGATGAGACTGACAACAAAGACTGTTCCTTACACCCGACCCGACCCTCTCCTAAAAACCCATTACTAAAGAACCCTGATCCACCTGCGGATGAGAAATGGGCACTGATTTGGAGGAGGAAATATTTTATGCCTCTCGTCCTGTGAGCTGACCTCCTCCGGTTCCCCCCTCAAAACTCATCCACAGTATGGCCAAGGCAAACACGATTCACAAAACAAAAAGTTGCCTGAACTCCCCTCCCTACTCTGAGGACGGACGTGCCAAGACCCGTGCCCTTCCCTGAACTGTTCAGCTGAATAAGGATTCAGCTTACCATGAACCCGTTGGCCACCACAGTGGGAGTGAATTAAAACGTGGAGGGAACACAGAAGAGACTCCTTTGATTTTCACTCTCCCAATACTAATAAATCCCAAAGATATTGATAAATTGCAATCAAGGTTTCAGGACCTTCAGTCCTTGCACTCACCCTGATGTGGGAGGGCCAAAGAGAAATTTCCCAAATAGAAGAGTTCCTAACCCACAGGCCCTGAACCCAGGACAAGCCCAATTTGTGGATCTTTATCAACCATGGAAACCTCATGAACTCTCAAGAATTATCAATAAGGCTCCAGATTATGGAAAGAATCCAGAAGGATTTGTTAATTACATTAAGAGGATTAGGACCATTTATAATACTGCCTCCCAAGACCTACTTCCCCTTTCCCCTGAAAAATGTGCTGAGTTCTTAGAAATTGTAGTGTAATAATCATACATGGCTTGTAGTCCAGCACCTGACCGAACCTATCAAATCAGATTGGATTATTACCTGTCTCCACCAAGCAGTGTGTCATGCAGTTGATGTGGGTAAAGTCTTAACATGTAAACCCAGCTCAGGCAAAGGGGCTGAGGAGTTCCTTACCCGTTTTAAGGAATGCTATGGTGCTTACTCTGGTGACGCTAACAAACCACAAAGGTGATCACTCCAACTTAATGCCCTATGTATGACTGTCTTACCTGATCAGTACAGAAAGCTATTAAAAACCACAACGTTCACTGGCAAGATACTGAGGTTGCACAATTCAGCCGAGAGGTCTGTTACTTCTGGGAACTAAAAGGATCCCAACAGTAAGGCTACCATCAGCAAGGTCAAAAACGAACTTGCCCAAACTACAGGAGCTAAACCTAAACTTAGGATTCAAAATAGACCTTAACGTCTGTGCAGTCAGTCAGGCTATCAAATGGAACCCTCATACCATCATCCAGTATGAGAGGACAGTAGGACTGGTACCATGTATTCACAACATCCCAATGGATCTTGGAGTCCTCCTATATATCCTCCATGATGCCCCTTACTCCCTTCACATCCTCTCACTACTCTTTAGAACCTCCCCCCACCCACTAGAATCCCCCAACAATCACACATTTGTTTCAACTGTAATCAACTAGGACATTGGTCCAAGAACTGCCCTTTCCCAAAGCAGCCCCCGGTTGATCACCAAAGTGGAAGCAGCTGGCAACCTCTTGGTCACCCTTCCCAACTTAGCATACAAAACCTTTCCCCATCCTTGACACTTGTGCTACAGCTGTTTTTGCCCTGCAACAAGGCTCCTCTTGGCACCCTGTTGCATTTTATTCTACTAAGCTTGACTCTGTTGTTCAGGGTATGCCTTCCTGCATCCAGATTCTCCCTGCCATCCAAACTATAGTAGTGGCTGCCTCTAATATAACTTTACATCAAAATGTAGGAATCCTGAAGAAGGGCTTATTCCCGAAACTTCGATTCTCCTGCTCCTCAGATGCTGCCTGGCCTGCTGTGTTTTTCCAGCACCACATTTTTCAACTCTGGTCTCCACATCTGCAGTCCTCACTTCCTCCTAGTTGATCAAAATGTAGAAGTCCTTACCTTCCATTCTGCGTTTCCTGCTTACCTCTAAACATACTCAACACCTCACTGCGGCTCGTCTCTGTTGCTATGAGATTTCATTTCTTCAGAATCGGCTTCTCTATTTTAAATATTACTCTAACATTAACCCCGCTACATTCCTGCAGGAAGACCCTCTTGAACTACCAGATCCTCCCAGTGATCGTGTTCACATAAACGACCTTGTTACTAAATCACATCCTAATCTTATGGATCAGGTTCTTGTTAATGCAGACCTTACACTTTATGTCGCTGGTTCTTCTTCTATCTCTCCAGAGGGCAAACGCATGTCAGGATATGCGATTGTCACTTTGCCCCATACCGTAGAAGCTTATTCTGTCGACCCACCTTGTTCCGCCCAATAAGCTGAATTCCTTGCTCTCACCCGTGCCTGCATACCTGCTGAAGGAAAGTCAGCTAGTATCTACACTGATTCCCATGATGTGAATGTGCCCATGATTTTGATCAACTCTGGCTTCCTTGCCTCATCAGGAAACAGTGTTCTCAATGCTACCTATGTTACTAATCTCCTCAGTGCTATTCAATTTCCCTCTCAATTGGCAATTATCTAATGTTCTGCGCTCTTCTCTGATGCTTCCAATGTCACTAAAGGCAACAATGCCACTGATGCAGATGCTAAGAAAGCAACTTTTGAGCAAAAAGACATGGTTACTCAAATGACGAATAGGAAACCAAAGGGAAACTCTCCTATTTCCTCTTCTGACACTTGACCATGTCTGACAGAGCAAATACGGACCCATCAGGGGGATGACTCTGATGAGGAAAAACAAAATGGACGAACTATGGTTGTTATGCAAATAGCTTTAGGTTATGCTGGTAGGACAGACATGTTTGCCTGACTGTCTTTTGCCTATTTCAGTTGATTATGTTCGTACACATGTAGGTAAGGAGGGAATGGTGGACAGAATTCTCCAAACTTGGTGGAATCCCCACCTGCAAGAAAAAGCAAGACAAAAAGCTGCAAATTGACAAATTCGTCAAAAGCATAAACCCAGGAAAGGAGTAAAGTGTCCACCAGGTGAAACTCCCTTACCACGTGCACCTTTTGATACTAACCAGTTAGATTTCATAGAATTACCTAGATGTCATTGTTTTAAGCATTGCTGGCTGACAATCAATGCATTTAGTAAATGGATTGAAGCTTATCCTTTTACTAACTGCACAGCAACAACGACTTGTAAAATTCTACTAAGGGAAATCATACCCAGATTTGGAATACCAGTTACGGTCTCTTCCGATAATGGCCCCCACTTCTGTGCAGAACTAAAGAAGGCACTATGTAGGAGCTTGAATAGGAATTAAAAATTCCATTGTGCCAACCATCTCCGAGCAGCGGTTATTGTAGAAAGAGCCAATAGTACCTTAAAAGGTCAGCTAAGCAAGTTGGTAGAAGACTGCAAGTACTCCCAATTGCCCTTGTTAATAATGAGAACCATGACAGAAAAAAAAAGGGATTCTCAGCTGCTGAACTGATAATATGGAAAGCCCTGAGGACTCCATAATCTGCATCATTAACTGCCCAACAAATTGTTAATGTGCATGTCATGGCAGAAGAGATGCACAGGTACCTGATTAAGCTAACCAAAGCATTACAGTCTTATCATCAACAGGTCAAAGAAGCCTGTTGAGTACCAGGGAAGGAAGAGAGAGCTCCAACGTTTAAAGATATTAACCCTGGTGACTACGTACTATTTAAAGACTAATCATGAAAACTTGGGGCCCTGCTGGAAAGGCCCTTATCAATTTCTTTTGACAACTGAAACTGCAGTAAAGGTAGAAGGACGTTCTTGTATCCCCCTCACAGTCCTAGGTTTAATACTGATGAAAACTCAACCCAAGTACATGCGCCCAAATAAGATCAGCTAAAACTCCAATATGACTGCATAAATGAAACCTGTACTAATACCATTGGAAGTCATGAATGCAGCTACTCAGCTAAAACTCATTTAAACTACTCACATTGTGTATCCAAACATCACTATCCACCTTATTGTCATTCTCGCAACACTCTATATGCCAGTCATCATGAGATGGCACAATTCCATAACCTCATCCGCTCCATCAACTGAAAACTGTTATTTTGAAATGTTTGTCTGTTCCCCTCTCAAAATGAACAGTACAGATTGCAGTATTAAACACACAATGCCGAAATCACCAAACCCTAAGGCACCTATTGCCATGAGACTGATCACCTATGCTTTCTTGAAGGAATCCTCACCTATCTGACCTACCACCACTGACAGAAATACCTTTACATGTTTCCTGTATTCAGTAGCTACTGTAATTAACAAGACAAGCTGGAAAAATGAAGACAGACCAAAAATACTATGCACTCCCAATCCTTCTCCTGTTACTAGTGGTTTCTTTATTCAAGCTAAACCTGCTGATTCATGTGTTATTTGCTCACTCTTCCATCATTCTGATGTATAATGTATGAATAGGACTCACCCACTTATGCAAATCTCTCATTTGTAATGGAAAAACCCCTTTGGTACAAGAAGCGTGTCACTGTGTGAAGTGCACTAACAAACAAAGGAATCAATGTTAACGTTGTTCCACTGTTAGAGTGGTGCGTTGAAAGACTTTCTGGTACCCACGACATGGGGCAAGTGAAACAAAAACTATGTAAAAATATTATCAAAGACACTGGTCGTACTCCTACTCTCTATCCATTAATACACCTTGACAACAGAACGTTTGATAGCACCTACTGTTTACAAGATTCAGCTCTCGATCCGAGTGGACTCATCATTCACTCTCAGATGTGCACCCTTGGAATGCCTTTTAGCCTTCATTGGCTATGCAAAAACAAAGCCTACCCATATTTACCCAATGACTGGTGCTGACGTTGTACCCTAGTACACACCTTACCACTTTTTACCCTCCACCATGAACTACCTAAAATAGATGATGAATGGAACGCCGATCAACAGGTGAATCAGTACAGAACAAAAAGTAGAGGAAAAACAAAACAGGACTTAGACAACGTCTTCCATCAACAAACCTGGTGGTCTAGGTTGCTGGGAGGAGATCTTATTCTTGGCTGGGGTGTTGAGATGGCCCTCAATCAGATACCTGACTTTGCGTATGACATCGAAAAACTTGCCAACTCAACTGCCCACGCTTTAAAGCTGGTGAACAAAGTTACAAGAGACTCGAATGATGACGCTTCAGAATCGGCTAGTGCTAGATTTCCTGCTTGCTAAAGGAGGGGCTTGTTCGGTCATTGGCCTGTAATGTTGCACCTACATCGATGATTTCTCAAAGGACATTTTGGATGACACATATTATCAACAAAACAAGTCAAGACGCAGGGAAGATATCTGCCCCACCGTCATCACATTCATGTGGATGGAGTGTTACTTGCTGGCTACGGTCGCTGTGCGAATAGATCGGATGGGACGTACTGATAGTCCTTGGTCTCACCTTAGTAATATACATTGTCATCGGCTTATGCATGAAATGGACCGTACGTTTACTCCTTGAAAGTGGAGTTGCAGGTAAATAGGATTGTGAAGATGGCACTTGGTATGCTTTCTTTTATTGGTCAGAGTATTGAGTACAGGGGTTGGGAGGTCATGCTGCAGCTCTGCAGGACATTAGTTAGGCCACTGTTGGAATATTGCGCACAATTATGGTCTTCCTATCGGAAAGATGTTGTGAAACTTGAAAGGATTCAGAAAAGATTAACAAGGATGTTGCCAGGGTTGGACGATTTGAGCTACAGGGAGAGGCTGAACAGGCTGGGGCTGTTTTCCTTGGAGCATCAGAGGCCAAGGGGTGACCTTTGAGGTTTACAAAATTATGAGGGGCATGGATAGGGAAAATAGGCAAAGTCTTTTCCCTGGGATCGGGGAGTCCAGAACTAGAGGGCATAAGTTTAGGGCGAGAGGGGAAAGATATAAAAGAGACCTAAGGGGCAACTTTTTCACACAGAGGATGGTACAGGTATGGAATGAGCTGCCAAAGGAAGTGGTGGAGGCTGGTACAATTGCAACATTTAAGAGGCATTTGGATGGGTATATGAATAGAAAGGGTTTGGAGGGATATGGGCCGGGTGCTGACAGGTGGGACTAGATTGGGTTGGGAGATCTGGTCAGCATGGATGGGTTGGACTGAAGGGTCTGTTTCCATGCTGTACATCTCTATGACGTTGCTTTTCGCCTAAGCCAAAGGGGAACCTGGTTAATTGATCCTTGTCTACCCCTGTAGCTCCATGCCCGAACTTCCATGCTGAAATTCAGTATCTTCCAGATTCTGCTCTTCCGGATAACGACTTGCCAGAGGAGGCACTTGACTTATTAAGGATTCAAATCAACTAAATAGACTAATTATACTTATATAAGCTATGTAGTTGTCATGAAATGACAAAAAAAAAGAGGGGGGGGGGTGAAAAAGTTTATAGCCTTAAAACTTGTCCTTAAACATTTAGACTAAAATGCAATTTTGAATTATAGAACACATTTGCTGCACACTAGAAAATGGACAGGCAGGGAGGGTAGAACAATTAAGAACATTTGCCTTAACATTAGTGAATCTGCATAAACAGGGCGAGTGATAACATTCACAGTTGTTCCTTTGAGAAATTAATAACCATGTTTGATTCTGAACTCGAAACAAAACTATCAATTAACTTCTGTCCCAAATTATTGTCCTTCACTATTATCACTAGTTCAGCACTAATGCAGTGCTTTTGTTAACCTTTTGTGTTTGTGGCAATAAAGCATTTGAAAACTTGTGTATAAAGACAGTTTGTTTATGATAGTACAGAGTAGCCTGCCAGGGCTCTTCAACAGCTGATGTTCTACTCTCCTGGGTTATTAGAACCCAGTTAGTTTAGCTTATAGGTTACAACAGTGTTATGTTGTAACAGTGATGCTATTATTAAATGAAGGGGATGATTAAAGTTAAACTAAACTCTAAGAGTTTTTTTTAATTCCAGACTACCAAAGGTACGATCTCCGGGACAAATTACAAGCAGAGGTAAATCTTATTACTGTAACTACCAGACTGAAAAATTACAATGTGGTGATAGACTGGAAGAGTATGAAAGAGAAGAAAGCTTCAGAATTTTTTTTTCCCCCTCTCTTGAATCATTCACAGCTAATGCAAACACTACTTTTAATTCACAGGATATGGGCTTGGCTGGAAAGCAAAGTTTATTTCCTCCATTCTTACTGCCCCCTGTGTGGTAGTTTTTGAATTTCTTGGAATTACTGCTGCTTGTGGTTAAAATGCTGTTAATCCTACAATTTTCAGCTGCTAAAGCCTCCCCGCCATCACAATCCTAGCTTGTTTTACCAGTACACACACTTCTTCCTCTTGGCCTGAAGGTTGTCTCCATGGTATACTTGCCAATTATCCAATGGCAAGGAAAAGGACTATCAGGTTGCAGGGTGGAGAAAAAAAGTTGAAGATGGGAGTGGAAAGAAAAGCTTTGGAGGTGGTACTAAGTCTGGTGCTTTAAAGAATACGCATCTGGGACAACTTCAATTTCCAAATTTACTGTTTGTAACACTGGAGAGATTTCTGAAATCCTTGTTTTGTCATTTCATTTCCACAGATTTAAAAAAATGAATAATTCATTCATAATTTGCAAATAGTTTTTCAATGAAATGGAGGAAAAGTCCCAACCGTTAAAAAAAAATTCTAACTATCTCTGTTGAGAGGGAAATACACCAAACTGTCTAAAGTGAGAACTAACGTCTGTACTAGAAAATAAAACTTGGACACTCTTTTAGATTTTCACATCCATAATGCAAGCAACTCTGCTAAAATGAAAGCAAGTTTTTGAACTGAAAAAGAGTTTGCATTTGTGCCTTAAGCTTGGCAAAACAACCTAAATATCCTTCATGGGAGCATAGTCAGACTTAGGACAAATCATCCAAAAAGGTCGGGAGGAGGATAATTTTAAGTAGCATTCAGGTTATGGGTGGAGGATATTCCAGAGATTAGAGTGCACACAGGCGAAAGCAGAACCAACAATTGTAGGACAAAAAATGGTGGGTTATACATGACAGGTTAAAATTGAAGATGAAGTGATAAGAATTCTCTCATGGTTGTAGGGCTGGAAGAGGCTACAGGATAGAACAGGCCATTCCTTGCAATGATATGAACAATGAAATCATTTGAGGCATTGTCAGACCAGAAACTAATGCAATGAGCTCAAGGGTGATACATTAATTAGAGGTGACGAAGTGCAAGAGAGGGACAGCAGATTTTTGAATCAGCTCACAGTATGCAGAATACTATCATCATTTTTTTTCATGGAAAGGGGCCGGGTTAACCCCCTTTTGAAACTTTAGGGTCCGCAGTGCCTAGCTTTCAAGTTTTGTAATAACGCTTACTTAGAAACTGTATTGTTTCACGCAAAGTCAATTGAAACAGGTTTGCTAAAATCTAAACTTAAAGTTTGTTAATTTTTAATTACTTGCCCGACAGAACATTATGAATTGTCACTATGAATTGTCAGTATTCCTTCCAAATTACTAAACTCCACAAATAATGAAAGAATTCAGAATTTAAACAAAATGATCTAGTGTCCAGGGATTCATCAGCCGGTCTCAAGCGCAAAGCAGCATTACATGCAAGTTGAATTTTTCAAATTCAAAGTGTTCAACAATGTCCTCAATTGCAAATTAATGCCAAATATTTTCAATTCTACATCAAATAAATTCATCAGAAAAATGGGTAGTTTTACATTTGTCAGACCTTAAATCTACAATAAATGGACTGGGAAGTCACACTCAACATGGACTTGAGCATATCATTCAACTTCACAGCTTTAGATATGGTTGACTACATCATCCTTTTCCACCTGGTTAAAAATGAAGAGAAACAGGAGCAGAAATAGACAACACAAACTTCAATCGCGATCCACCTTCAATACAATTATGGCAGATCCTCAAAACAACTTCACTTTCCTTCTCCAGTTCCTTATATCCTTGATTCCCTGAGATCAAAAACCTGCGTCTCTCAACATAAATATATTCAAAGATAGAGCAGAGAATTTCAAAGATTAATAGTCACGCTCTCTCATCTCATTTTGGTGTTAAATGATCACCTCATTACTGAGGTTATGCCTCCTAGATTTCCAGTCGGGGAAGGAATCTGTGTTTCTCTGTTAAGTTCTTTAGAATTTTTATGTTATAATGAGATGGTATTTCATTCTTCGAAACTCCAGAATATATGTGCAATGTCCGCAGTCTCTAGTCATTGGCCAATCTTAATCCATTTTAGCCAACTAATTTTAACTAAAATATCAGCTGAGATGATTTCCTTTCCTATTCCAGTGCCATTACCTCTGGTGTCCACCACAGGCCCCCTCGGATTTCTCATTTAGAGGCTGTCAAATGGGAACAATATCAAATTTTCACATATATACAACCGACGGTCAACTTTATCTCATCACAAACTCTCTCGAATCCTCCACTGTTTTTATCAGATGGCTTATCGGACTCCAAACTGTTCAATTGCCTGGATGGTGCACTTCCAACAATACTCAAGAAGTTCAACATCATCCAAGACAAAGCAGCCTATCGTATTAGAAATCCATCCTCCAACTGTAACATTCACTCCCTTCACAGTGACAGCATAACAAGATGCATTGCAGTATTTTCCACTTTCCATACCTCTTCAATACCTCTTCCACACCACTTTCCATACCTGAAATCTACACAACCTAGAAGGACAAGAATAGCAGATGCTTGGGAACACCACCACCTACAAGTTCCATCCAAGTTGCACACCATTGTGACTTGCAACTACATTGCTGCTCCTTTATTGTCAGTGGACCAAAATCCCAGAACTCATTAACAGCACTGTGGATACCTATAGCACATGGACTACATTAGCTGAAGCTCATCAACACCTTCTCAAAAGCAATTAAGGATGGGAAACAAATGCTGGTCTTGCCAATGCCACCCACATCCCTTGAACAAGTGAAAAAGAATTATTCCAAAGCAGCTTTTATCTGCCCTTTCCCTCGCTCCAAACTTTGAGGATACCTGAACAGACTCTTCATTAATAAGTTATATTTTATTAACTGGGCACAAAAAACATTGACTACAGCAAAATTTCAGGTATAGGAAAAGCACTTGCATTTTTCCTCTCCAGAGATATCCTATAATTCTCTGCAACAACTAAACAGAGCTTCAAGAAAAAAATAGAGGTAAAAAAATCATGTGAACTGAAAGAATGATTTCCACAAATTTTCCCTTTTTTTGCAACATCTTAAATGATTTTCTTGTAGTGCATTTCTGAAATTCAGCTAAAAGGAAATTGCATAAAATAGCAATTGAAAACATTGAGAAATATATTTCACATGGTAAAAACTACTTACTTGGTTTAAGCAATTCCTCACAGAATTTTGTTAACTCTTTTTCTTTGAAGTTAGTTTTAATGAACTATTTGACTGAAACTTCTAAGTAGTGTTTAAACAACAACAAATATTCCTGGAAAAGTTCAGCACGTCTGGCAGCATATGAAAGAAATCAGAGTTAATGTTTCAGAATTCACTGAACTGGAAGCGAAAGGTTTCAGTTTTTATTAGTGTTTAATTTTAAACTGCTTTCTCCTACTTTCAATACCTCACAGGTTGAATGAGGGTTCTTACCAGTTCCATGATGTTTGTGTTCTGCCATTGGCAGTTCACAACTACCATCCCTTTCATCTGTAAAAGTTTCTGCAGGGCTGCTTCTCGTGAACCATTCTCACCTACAATTAAGACCTTCTTTCCAAAAGCACACAAATCTGTAAGACAGGTGTAAAAGGAGTCAATGCACAGTCATGTTTGAGGAATGAAGTGATTCCATGTGGTCTGCCTGCACTTCTCACCTGCTTGTTCCAGTAATTCTATTATTGCACTTGCTGCCGGTGGTACAAAGCATTCATTAAAATTCCCACGGACTAGTCTTCCTAAATTAACATCTGTAATTCTGGTAAGGAAGGACACATGAATAGATTGTTACAAACCAGAATTTTGTTGCAAATCAATTTCCACACAGAACATAGACTCTACGCAACAATAGAGAGTTTATATATTTTCCTGGATATTCACTACAATCCTAGCATGGAGCAGAAAGAAATGTGGGCCAGTCACAAATGCTGTATTTTCAACAGCAGAGCAGGCATTCCAAATGATGTGGGTGAACCTACATCATGGAGACTGCAATGATTCAAGATGGGACATCCCAACTAATTTCTCTGAGTAACTAATGTAGACACTAAATAACGGCTTTGCCCGCAATGCCTGCATTGAGAGAATGTGTTTTGAAAATGAGTTGGCACCACTCCTCTATGAGATTAGCAACCTTCATGCATTTAACTGACAAGTGGTTTTCATCTCCAGACGCCCCTGCTCCCAATGACTGCTTTCCATCAGTCATCACCTTCAATTTATCAAAAATCCTGTTCTCTAACTTGAATCAAGAGTCATTCACCCATCATCCCTCTGCTCATTGACCTATATCAGCTGCTATTGCAGCACAAAATGATAGAACAGTTATACCACAGTAAAAAAAATATTGGCTCACTTCAAAAGCAACTTAGTTTCTTCCACACCCCCACCATTTCTCTGCAGCCTTGATATCTCTCCCCTTCAGATCTCATCCAAATTTTATTTGAAAAGTACAACTAAATCTGTTTTCAACACTCCGGCCATTCCAGATCCTGACCATTCTTACATAAAAGTTTTTGTCTCCTGTCACCTTCAGTTCTTTTGTCAAAACACCTTCCAATGCTGGCTTCTCTAAGGAGAAGTGCTTTGATTTTAAATCTTATCCACATAAGCAAATTTATCCTAACTTCATGATCTTCCCCAGTCCTACTTGATTCTGCACTACCTTGCTATGCTTCTCTTATCCATTCTCCGGTCACTTCTCAAATCATGTTTGCAATCATCTGATCTCTGTAATTTAATATTAATATGTGTCTTAAATTCTATTTGTATCTGCCCCCAAGGCTTGCCTCTCCAATGAATGTGAAGCTCTCATGATGCACCAGCAGATGCTAGTGGAGAAGGCTTATATAATGCTGAAAATAGAGGACACTTACCCATCAACATCTTTCTCAGGAAGCACTGCATTTATTGCTGCATCACTCATGATAAGGTTGTGGGGCAGAACCAAGCCCCTGATTTTAGGATCATCATTTAGCTTCATGATCTCATCTAAAAGCTGTACCATCAAGAAAAATACAATTACTCAACTTCTACTTATAATGTGGACTTGAGCATCAAAGTATTTCATAATTACATAACCAAGCAGAATTTGCTATCAAGCTGGACAGGCAGAAATTAAGACAGATAACCAAATGCTGAGTCAAGCACACTGGTTTCAAGGAGAGCCGTTAAGAGGAACTAAAGAGACACAGGTGTTGGGATGAAACTGTGTAGCTTACAGACACGCCAACTAAAGGTTCAGCCAGCAATGGTAGGGTAAAGGAAACAGCGTGACCAAAAATGAAGGAACAGTTTGTGAATTATGGGGCTAAATTAGGATCTAGAGATATGGAGGGATGAAGTTATGGAGGAGACATTTGAACACAAGGCTTAGAACCTTTAAATCAAGTTGCTGCCTCACTGTACTAACGTTTAACAGTAAACTCAGAGGCAATTAGTGAACTGGATTTGGTGCAAGCTCAGGTTTATGGAGGGTGGAAGGCTGCCAGGGCACAATTTGTAGTGGGAAGCTTCAATTTAAGATCAAGTTTATAAAACAGCTTTTCTACAATTTTAGAGGAATTGAATTGAAAAGTTTATGTTAACTCCATATTGAACCTTGTTGAACCAAGGATGATACCAGAATCAAGAAGAAATCCTTTGACTCTTTCTTCCGGAACGGAGAGTTCTGAGAGGTTACCTGAGGTCTTTAAAGTTATTATCAGGTAAATGAAGAGATATTGTCTTTTGCAGGAGTGTCCAAAACTAAGAGAACATTCTTCATCCAGTGTGCTGAGTGAGTAAAATTTACTATTACAAAAACTAGTTAATGTGAAGGTGAATGTTTATATGGGGAAGGCAATGTAGGATAATGTGGCAGGAGGATAGTGAAGAGCATAAACACCAGCAGAAATCTGTTAGGATACATAACTTGGTTCCATGCCTTACAATTTATGAAATTTTAAGTAAGCTGCACAAGCCTTGATTAAGAATAGAAGTAATTTTGCTCTTTATTACTGAGCAATGGTGAACTGTTCATCCATATTACACCCAATTTTCAGGCGTTTGAAGAAGTCTAAGAAGTTAACTTATAAAAATAAGGATGAGAAAATTCAGTTACCTCCCCTGTCGCAGTTTCTTCTGGTAAACATATATGAACAACATGTAGGCCAACCTAATTTAAAAAAAAGATTTTAATACATTATAACATTCGCCAAATAATCAATTTGAATATTTACAGCACTTTGAACATAGGAGTAAAAAAAAACTGAATTCCATGCTAGGCTTCAGAATATAATTAAGCCTGATTAATCCGCATGCAATATGAAGGAGTGCTACATTACAGAGGATCCTATTAGAATGAAATATGGCATCAACGCCCCATTTAAATCTCTCAAAATCATGCGCCATGTGAACAATTACTTTCTGAAGAGGAACAGAGGAGTTATCTGTGGTGTCCTAATAAATATTCATCACACAATCAACATCAAAAAAACAAAATCTGACCATGATCACATTGTGTGGGACCGTGCTGTGCATAAATTAACCATTGAATTGCCCACATTATCACATTTCAAAAGATTTTAATGGTTGTAAATTAGGCTTGCAGATATCTTGTGGTTGTGAACAGCTCTGAATAAACAAATTCCTTTTTCTTTTTTGTGTAGAACTTTTACTCTTTCATTCAGTCTACATTTGATCATTTCTGCTTTTTAAAATATACTTTTCTTGGAAAAATAGATATTTCAATATCACAAGTACAAAACAATACAATCTGGATTAGTAGTGCTGGAAAAGCACAGCAGTTGAGGCAGCATCCGAGGAGCAGTAAAATTGATGTTTCGGTAAAAGCCCTTCATCAGAAATACAGGCAGAGTGCCTGAAGGGTGGAGAGATAAATGAGGAGGGTAGGGGTGGGGAGAAAGTAGCACAGAGTACAATAGGTGAGTGGGGGTTGGGGATGAAGGTGATAGGTCGGGGGGGGGGGGGGGGGGGGGGGGAGGTAGCAAAGAGTACAAACAAACTAGCAAAACAATACAATTCAAAACAATACCAAAATAAAACCCAACCCACCATCATGTACAAATGTATAAACATATAAAGAAAAGTACAGATTAAAAAAAATCAAACTAGCTATTTTAACTAAATAAATAACCAATAAACTAATAAATAGTAATAACTCAGCCCAGCCAAACAAAATGCTCATACGTTCACAGTTCCTGAGTATTGGACTCATAAAACACAATCGTTACAGCTATATAAACACCCTTGTTAGCGTGGCAGATAAATTTGTGTCCAGGTATTCCAAAAAGGGCTGCCATAAGAATTCTCAGTTTTGTGGTGTACCATATTTGTGAGAAAATCCAAGGGAATATGTTCCATAACAATCTTCCGCAAACTCGACAGGCACAGGTGGTTTTCGGATATCCAACCTAGCAAAATATTCTTTGTACAGAACATGAGAATATTGAAAAGTTTTTTTTCTTATGCACTTCTATAGGGAATACAATGGGCAGGCCCAGAAGTAGAGAGATAGAGTCCTTCTCCACCCTTACACCCCAAATCCTCTCCATTGCACCCGCCACAGCATTCCAATATGTTGAAGCCTAACACAAGACCAGAGACAATGGGTAAGAGCACCAGTACAGACCTTGCAATTGGGACATGCTGAAGATACCAGTGGTTTAAATTTTGACAAATGGTCCGGAGTCAAGTGGACCCTGTGGAGAATGTTCAATTGTAAAACATGGGGCCTATTGCAACTTGATAGCTTCCTTGCATTCTCCCAAATATCATCCCATGCCTCTGAGGAAACTTCAACACCCAGCTCTCTCTCTCCCACACTCTGCAGAGTCGATTAAGGGGGCACGCCCAAACGATGATTATAAAGTACTGACAAAGTACCCCCTCTCTATGTCAGATTTGTACGGATCAGTCAAAAGTGTGTTTTTTTTAATAAAATCCCTAACTTGGAAAAAAAACGTCTTTATTAAATAACTCGTACTTCCGTACTAACTGATTGAAGGACATCATTACGTTTCCCTCAAATAAATCACCCATGCAAGACATACCCTAAGCTGCCAAACGTTTAAACCCTGAATCTATCATCCCCAGTTGAAAACAAAAGGTGTAATCTAAGATGTTTTGCCAATACTGCCTTCCCTCTGCCGAATGGCCTTCCATGCTTTAACAGTAATGACAACTATTGGGTTATGGCAATATTGTCTAACTGTCTCATTTTATCCAAAAACAGCAAACTGCTAAGGGAGCACCTTACCTGGGAGGCTTTGATATCTAGCCATAATAGAAAAAGAGGATCCCCACAAGCCCAAGCACTCACGTAGGACAAAAGCGAGCTTAGTTGGTAACTTTTAATGTCCACTAGGACAAAGTGAGGACTGCAGATGCTGGAGACCAGAGTTGAAAAATGTGGTGCTGGAAAAACACAGCAGGCCAGGCAGCCTCCGAGGAGCAGGAGAATCGACGTTTCGGGCATAAGCCCTTCATCGTCAATTCTCCAGCTCCTCGGATGCTGCCTGGCCTGCCGTGTTTTTCCAGCACCACATTTTTCAATTTTTAATGTCCGGAAGGTCCACTTCTCTCCTCCACCCCCCCCATTCTGTGAGGCAGTTGCAATTTAGCTAATTTAATGAGGGGCCACATACAATGCCAAATCAAGGAACTGAACGAGCTGTTCAGCCTCCTGGATGTTTGCTTATTGAAAATCAGGGGGAGCATCCGTATAGGGTATAGCAAACGGAGAAGAATATTCATTTTAATAAGCGCTATCCGATCCAACCACAAGACGGGAAGTGCCTCCCATCTTGGTAGGTCTTGTTAATTTTATCAAATAATTGGATAAAATTGGCTTTGAACAGCCAATCCAGAACTGGAGTAATGAACAGGCCCAAATACACAAAACCCCCATGACCACCTAAATGGGAATCTATAGTCGTCCTCAAGACCTAGCTCCTTCGCAAGACCACCCATAGGCATAGCCTGATTTCACAAAATTAATCTTGCACCCTGAAAAAGCACCAAACGCGCAAATGCATTGCATCGCGCGGAAGGTACTGAAACTGCTGGATTTGTCAAAAAAAACTAGGACATTGTCTGCATACAACGAAATCTTATGTAACTTGGACCCCACTTCTGGAGCTGATATATTGGGATCTCCACGAATGGCCTCCGCCAAAGGTTCAATCACCAACCTAAAAAGCAATGGTTAAAGGGGACAGCCCTGCCGGCTGCTCCTAAAAATAATAAAATTGCTTTATCATACCCAGTTGGTGATGACCACCACAAGAGGGCCACCGTACAGAACCTTTACCCATCTTATAAAGACTTCGCCCAAACCAAATCTCTCCAGAGTATAGAAGAAGTATGCCCACTCAACTCGGTCAAATGCCTTCTCTGCATCTGGAGAAATCACCAATTCCTGTATTGATATTGTTGACATGCTTGAATTACATGGAGCGGCCTCCTAACATTATCGGAGGATCTGCGACCCGTTATGAAGCCAGTCTGATTCTCTTTAATAACAGAAGATAACACAGTCTCCAACCTTAATGAGAGAGCCTTAGAGAAGATTTTAAAGTCCACATTTAAGAGTGAGATGGGTCTGTACGAAGCTCAGTCGTCCGGGTCCTTCCTTTTTTTAAGGATAAGTGAAATATTGGCCTCTCTCAGAAATGGCGGGAGACAATCATGACTATATGAACCATTGAATATGGAGCATCGGGCCTAACAGTATACTTCTAAATTCCTTATAGAATTCAGTGTGAAGTCCGTCAGGACCGGGCACCTTTCCATGCTGAAGTTGCCTCACAGCTTCCTGCACTTCTTGCTCTGATAAGGGGATATTCAGAAAGGACTCTTGTTCAGGAGTCACGCCTAGGAGCTTCAGATCCTTAAAAAAAATTCAATTTTGGCCTGCCTCTCCTCACAATCCTCGGATTGTTATAACTTAGAGTAAAATCTCTAGAATGCCATATTAATCTTTTTAGAATCACATGTTAGGCTCCCAGACCCTTCTCTAATTGCTGTAATGGCTTGTGGGCACTCCTTTTCCTGGCGAGATACATTAAGTATTTGCCTGGCTTGTCACCATGATTATATAACCTTTGCTTTGCAAAAGCCAGCTTCTTCTTTGCCATCTGCGTGAGCACAGAATTCAAAGCAGACTGCAGCGCTGTAATCCTCTGCAGTTTGACCAACGAGGGTCTAGTCAAAGTAAGCCTTCTCGGCTGCCTTCAACCGTGCTTCTCCCCTTTCTGTCACTTCCTACTGGCAGAGTAAGAAATAACTAAACCCCTAGCATAGGCTTTGGCAGTTTCCCAAAGGACGGATGAACTACAAACAGAGCCTAAAGTTGATGTCTAGGAATGCCCAAAATTCCTTAGAGAAATACTCCACAAACTTATTATCCTCGAGGATAAAGGGATACATTCGGCAGTGCCTTGAACCCATTGTAAACGTCCTTAATCATAAGGTACACTGGAGCATGATCAAAGATGGTAATATCATCAATCATACAATGTGCCACCAAATCGAAGATTACAGCAGGGGTCCCAAAAAAAAATCAATGCTAGTGTGACATCTGTGCAGATTGGAGAAAAACGTAAAATCCCTGCCTGTAGGGTGGAGATGCCTCCAGACGTCCACCAACCCTGACTCCCCACACAGATCCACTAACAGCTTAGTTTGTACAGAGGGTATCGAGGGACCATTGGGCAACCTGTCTACTGTGGGATACATGAGACAGTTAAAATCTCCCCCTATAATGATGTGCTGGGACTCGAGATTTATCAGTTTAGAAAAAGCATCTACCAAAACTTTAAGGGAATGAGCTGGAGGTCAATAAGTATTTAGAACACCATATTCTTCCCCATTTATCATGGCTTTAAGAATTACAAATCTCCCGTGTTTAACAACTTAAATGGGAGATTCTTCCTAACCAATATAGCCACTCCCCTACTTCTGGTATTAAATGATGAAAAATAAACTTGGTTAAAACTATTCTGCTGTAATTTCAGATGCTCCTTGTCATCTAACTGTGTCTCTTGTAACAAGGCAATATCCACCTTTTCCTTTCTAAGGTTCAAGAGTACCTTCTTCTGCTTAATTGGGGAGTGATTTCCCTTTATATTCCAGGTACACCATTTAATCAAGTCATTAGCCATAACCTTCTACAATAACATTTAGATTCCAGAAAGGAGGAACCCGAACCACAAATCGCTGAGCCTTAGTGTCACATGATCCACCATGTATAAAAGCTACAAAAGCTAAAACCACTAGATTTAACAAACCTACAAAACTATTAAAAATTAAAAACGAAAACCAAAAATACCTATCAACATAAAAAGCGCCAACAGCACCGAATGGGGGAACTCACCCTCTGCCCAGAGGCGGCAACTACCTATCCCAAACTACCCAAATGTAGGCATCTAAACATCCCAGCCACCTTCACTTCTCCCAGCTAGAGCCACACCATAAACACAAGCAGAAGAAAAAAAATGAGTAAACACAGCATAGAATACCAATATGAATAAAACATCTTTTTTTAAAAAAGGAATAAATACCCCATCCATCCTTTGGTACATCCTAACTTAGAGCGTGAAAATGTACATCTCAACCACCGCCAAACATAGTTTAAACCAAATTATCAATATTTTTTCCTATCAATATATAAAAAAAGAAAATTAAAGCTACAACCGGACTTCCTCTGTTCCTTTTACAAAACGATAAACATATACCCAAACAACATTATTTATACATACTAAAATTGTTCAAATTAGGTTAATTGGTCCACAAAGTCTCTTGTCTTCTCAGACGTATGGATCCATGTGTGGGCAGCACGGTGGCACAGTAGTCAGCACTGCTGCCTCACAGTGCCAGAGACCCGGGTTCAATTCCCGCCTCAGGTGACAGACTGTGTGGAGTTTGCACATTCTCCCAGTGTCTGTGTGGGTTTCCTCCCACAGTCCAAAAATGTGCAGGTTAGGTGAATTGGCTATGCTAAATTGCCCATAGTGTTAGGTGCAGGGTAAACGTAGGGGAATGGGTGTGGGTGGGTGTGCTTCGGTGGGTCGGTGTGGACCTGTTGGGCCGAAGGGCCTGTTTCCACACTGTAAGTAATCTAATCTAAGGTGATCTGAAGCACCAGATACCGCGGAGTACTGAATCCCAAGCTCCCTCAGTCTTCTCTTGACACCAACGCAAGATTTTCGTTTCTGGATCACTGCCGCTGAAAGGTCCTGAAAGAACATGATCTTAGAGCCCCCTGGATTCTGGAAGCTTCCATGACACACTCCTTATCCCGGTAATGATGGAACTGCACTAGGAGAGGACGATGACCCAGACCCAATCCCCATGCAGTGACCCGATGAGCCCTCTCTATCTTCAATCCTCTCATGCCAGCCTCCAAGTCAAGGAATTTCAGCAGCTAATCCTCAACAAATTCCACAGGCCGCTCATCTTCCTTACCCTCAGGCAGACCAATGATCTGAATGTTTTTTCTCCTGCCCCTGTTCTCGAGATCATCCACTTGGTTGCGCAAATTAGGGACCTGCGTCTCTAGGGCTTGGATTCCATCTTTGGATGAATTGGCATCAGCTTCCACTACTATGACCCTGTGCTTCACCTTATCCGTCCTCTTCTTCAGGTCTCCCAGCTGCTGCTCATGCTTCTGCAGCGTGAGAAAGATTGGAGCCAGCTTCTCTTTAATCTGTTTCCCCAGCATCGCGTGAGATTTCACAAGCTCGTTCACCAGGGCCTGGAAAGTAACCGACTCAGAGGATCCTGCAGGCTGGGCCACAGGTCGGCCTTGGACACTCCTCCCTTTATTGGCATCTCTGGATGGCTGGAAACACAGGTAAGGTAACTTTTAGAAGTTAGTTGGGACTCCAGATTTTTCCAGAGTCCCAAGATATCACGATGGTTCGGGTTGGGCAGGTTGAAGGTTCGTCCGCTTGTGCTGCGTTGTGGAGGTCTGTAGTGTGATCTTCTTAGATCACCACCATCTTGGATATCCTCTTTCTGCATTTTTAACCATTTAAAAACATTTACAGCATAAAATCAACAAAAACTAAAACAACTGCAGATGCTGTAAATCAGGGGCAAATTTAGAAGTTGCTGGTAAAACTCAGTAGGTCTGGCAACATCTGTGAAGCGAAATCAGAGTTAATGTTTCAGGTTTGGTGACCCTTCCTCAGAACTGTTCTGGACCTAACCTAAAATGCTAACTATGATTTATCTTCGCAGATGCTGCCAGACCTGCTCAGCTTTTTCAGCATCATCTCTTTTTGTTGGGGAAAAGCAACAAAGTTCCTTAGACAGCACATTTCAAACCCCAAGACATTACTATCTAGAAGGACGCGGGTAAGACCCATAGAAACACCACCAATTTCATGCTCCCCTCCAAGGCGCTTACTATCCTGACTTAAACATGTATTGGTATTATCTTATAGTTGGAGTGTCAAAATTCTGGAACATCATTCCCAACAATATAATGGGTCTACATACACAAAATTGATTGTAGCAGTTCAAGACAGTAGCTCACTACCATCTTCCCATGGACAAGGCATTGTTACAAATGGTAGTGCACCGAGTGAAACCCATATCCCATGAATAGAAAAAAGTTAAAAGAGATCAGACGTTGGGAATTCTGTAATTAACAACTCATCTCCTAACTCCCAAAGGAATGCCCATAGTTTACAAGGCATAAGTCAGGAGTATGACTAAATGCTCTCTATCTTCCTTCATAAGTGCAGTTCAAATAATACTCAAGAAGCTCAAAGTTATATAGGATGAAGCAGTCCACTTGTTTGGCAGTCTATCCACTATCAGTACACTACAGCTGTAGGATGTACAATTTACAAAGGTGTATGGCAGCAAAACAAAACTCCTTCTGCAGGATATTCCATACTCAAAACTTTCTACTACCTAGAAGAATAAAGGCAGATGTATGGGAACACTGCTGTTTGACTTGAACCATATAGTTGTTCCTTCACTGTTGCTAGGTCAAAGTCCCGGAAGTCCCTCCTTAATAGCACTGCAAGCGAAATGACATGACATGACATGACAAAGAACTGTCACAAAGCTAGTCTCTTTTTTTAAAAAAAAAGCTGTTCCTTAGCTCAAGGAGACTCTATCCTTGATTTTTTTCAGAGGGGCAATAAACCAGGCCAAGCTCCAATCAGTCTTGCTTGGTGCAGAGATGAAAAAGGATTTTGAGAGGCCTTTTGTCAACAGATGAGATGAGATGACCTATATAAAGAGAGGGGAGTGGTCAGCTCTCTAGCTGAGCTGAGCAGTTTTAGTTCAGTCTTGAACTGACAAGTTCAAAAGAGAGCGGTGTGGAAACTCATTCTTTTCTGCCCTTCAACTTCAATCTGTAAGCATATATTCCATTTATACTGTTTTCTTTTAAAAAGGTAGTTTGCTTATTGGGACTGTTATATATTCAGCACAGCATAATTAAGTCTAGTTAGATAGGGGGCGTTCTGTAGGGGTTCTTTATGTTTCATTGCGTAATTTTGTGCACAAACTTTTGTCTGTTTTTAAAATCTAGTAGTCAACCTAGCTATCTTACTCCAGGTAATTTTCACTGTACACTTACCAAAACAAATTGCAAAGTTATGGTCTGGGGCTGCCAGCTTAAGAATGTTTTGAGTGGTCTGGCCTAGTCCATAACAGATTGCAGCAGTTCAAGGCAGCTACTCATCACCATCTTGTCAAGAACAATAAGTGGTGACCTTGGCACTGATGACTACATCCTGTACAGAGTCACTTATAAACTGTTCACAAAGCTGTTCTTCAGAGCATACCAGTCAACATACACTTGCATGTTGGACCATTGACATATGTATCAGGATTAAAGCTTACTTTTTATATAATTTTTGTATATACCTACAAAGGTATAGCCTCCTATCGAGAGGTTTGGTAGTCAGCCTCTCATTATCACTTCCATGTCAGTCAGTCCCTTTGACATTTCCCTGACTCTACTAACTTTCCAGAATTTTTCTCCAGACTGCCACTAAATCTCCATCGATGATTACATCAGCCCTTTTTAAAAAAATGGATGTTAGAATTAAAAGGTTGATTATACATCGGTGATCCCGGTTATGATAAATGAATAATCTCCCATTCTAATATTACAACTTCAAACATCTTCCATTTCTTTGCCAAACCTGATTATTCGGTCTCAGTTATTTCTTGTTCACTCATCTTGCCCAATTTTGCCCTCCCCAAAAATCAGATACTTTTGTTCTAGCAGTGGTTTAAATCCATGGTAGACATGGCATAGAATAATAAAATGATTTTCCTTATCTGTTTTCAGAGGGAGGTGGCAGATACTAG
Organism: Chiloscyllium punctatum; assembly: GCF_047496795.1. Classification (NCBI taxonomy): domain Eukaryota; kingdom Metazoa; phylum Chordata; class Chondrichthyes; order Orectolobiformes; family Hemiscylliidae; genus Chiloscyllium; species Chiloscyllium punctatum. The sequence continues at coordinate 97,220,959 of NC_092749.1, read as the reverse complement.
AGGGGCAGGAATGTGAAAAGAAGGTTAAAGGAAATTTGACAGAGGTTTCAAAGTCATGACATGTCTGGTCAGTTTAGAAAGACAGAGACTGTTCCCATTGGTGGAAAGATAGAGAACTAGAGAGCAAAGGCAGGAGTGGGACTTGTTGAGTTGATCTTGCAGAGATTTAGCAAGGACATACATGCTGACTAGCCTCATTCTCTAATGCAACTATTCTTTGATTTTCAGATGATTTAAAATCATTTTCTGGTACTCGTACCAAGTTTTAAGACTTCTAAATCTGTTCATGCCATCTAGTGGCTAGCATGAAGACAAGACTAGAATCATAAAATCCACAGTGTGGAAGCAGGGCATTTGGCACATCAAATCCACCATAGGCAATTTAACATGCACATCTTTGGATTGTGGGAGGAAACCCTCACAGATACAGAAAGAATGTGTCTGCACAGACAGTCGCTTGAGGCTGGAATCGAACCCGGGTTCCTGGTGCTGTGAGGTAGCAGTGCTAACCACTAAGCCACATTGCTGCCCCAGATTAGGGGTTTCTCCTGCTGTAGTCCAAGACCCTCAAAAGATGTAACTTCAGTTGTTAAAGGTATAGATGCTGTTATGCTCAAATTCGAGGTTAGATTCCTCCATTTGTTGTTATGGTTTTATATGGGAGTTTCTCTGTAGCTTCCTTTTCTTTGGTTCATCACAGGGTTAATTTAAAAGCAGACCTTTCCCTTCTGGAAAACCTTCTCACTGACAAGGCATTCTTGAGTTAACAAAGTATGGAGTTTATTATTTAAACACAAGAAGAATTAATTAAATAACAAACATAAGAAATGAGTCCAAAAAGATAAAAGTTAAATAAAAGATATACAGATAAATTTTCAAACAGCAGATACTTAAACGCTGCTGCAGCACTGCAAGTTACCAGTTGTATTGATGTAACTAATTTCAATTTCAAGATTCTTAGTTTTGGACTTTGGTTGAGATTCTGTTGCTATGTCTAGTTTTGACTGCGATCCAATTCTAACATTTAGGCAAGAAAGGATCCTTTGTTGTTTGACCTCCTAGTTGACTTCTAGCATTCAAAATTCAAGTCGCTTCTCCCTGCAATGCAGGGGTAACTAGAAACATAGAATATAGGAGTAGGCCATTCAGCCATTCAAATCTGCTCCACCATTGAATATAACCATGGCTGATCATCCAACTTAGTACCCGGTTCCCCTTTTATCCCTATACCCTTTGATTCCTTTAGCCCCAAATAATTATACCTGGTTCCTAAGTAAAAACTGAAAAGCTGCAGATGCTGTCAATCAGAAAATAAACAGAAACGGCTTGGAAAGCTCAGCAGGTCTGGCAGCATCAGTGGAGAGAAATCACAGTTAACGATACAGGTCAAGCGACTCTTCCTCAGAAGTGATGCAAACATGCGCCAGAGACAACAACAAGAGGGTGAGTGTACATCTTCTAATTACCTCTTGAAAACATTCAAGATTTTGGCCTCAACCATTTTATGTGGCAGATACTTCCACAGGCTCACCACTATCTAGGTGAAAACGTTCTCCTTATCCTTGTCCCAATGGGCCAATCCTTAAACTGTGACCCCTGGTTTTGGATCCCCCAGTCATTGGGTACATCCTTCTTGTATTTATCCTGTCAGAATTTTATAGGTTTCTATGAAAGCTTCCCGCATTCTTCTAAAGTCCAGTAAATATTAGTTCAAATCATAATAGTTCAATCGCTCTTCATTTTGAGTCCAGACATTCTAGAGCACAACTCTACGATTGTGATCTTCTCAGCGTGCTGTCACTCAAACCCAGGTTGGTGTACACAAAGTTCAGTCCCGCTCGCCCATGTTAAGTGATGAAGCTAGCTTTTTAATACCTGCCTGTGTGTGTTATTCAGAGGATAAATACAAAAGATACATTCAGTTTGGGGCATAATCAGAAGGTAGCTTACTGGGGAGCAGCAGGTTATCTGCTCCTTGATATCTTTGCAGACGAGAGATCGCAGGCTATTTTGATTTGAAGTTTGAAGATCCTGTCACATCTTTAGGTGAGATATACTGTGAATCTCTCTCCAGCCAGTCACTTAATTTACATCTACAGCTTTTTTGGCAAAAAACACATTTTAGAATTGCAAGTTTAAAACGTCCGTAGTACTTTGGAATTCTGATCCATAATCATCATCATAACAATACTGATGCCCAACACATTTGCTACATTCTCACATGGGCTATTCTTATATTCCACTTGACCTATTGATTTTAATTTCTAACCAATAGAGAGACTTTAATACGTCAACCAACTTTCAGTAGAACAATGCAGTTTATAGGACAACTTGACCTAAGTTACAATTACAAAAGAATGGGACAGGTTGATGGAAGACGACAGGGCAACACTGTACCTACTCTCTAGCATGCCATAAATTGGCTACAGACATGGGAATCAGGCAGCAGAATCTTCCATCTAAAAAGTAGGAGCAATAGTTTCCAAGAAGTCTGCCCTTGAAGGGCCCACATCTTAAAGGGATATGGCTGTCAGAGCAGAATTGAATACATAAGACTTGAATCTATCTTAATACTCCAAAATTTCACAGCAAGATTTCACAACTAAGGTGGAGAGCAATTGTAGGCACTGGGATACACTAAAGGAGTAGGTGAGTGGGGCAAGGAGCTGATGAAATGTTAAACGGTACCTGCAATAGAATGATACTGGCCCAAGTCCTATACCAAACGTAAGACATTCAAACCACAATAGCTGCTGCTAGTGCATGGATGAAGAGATGTCAGTGACCAGTTTGAACATTTTGGACTATCAATCTATGAGAATCGGGATACAGAGATTGACAATCCTTTCCCAGAAACAGACCAGTGGACTTACCAGCAGAAATGTTAGCAGACATACGGAACTTATTTTCAGTAAGTGAGAGGAAGACTGAGAATCAAACTACTTTTTTCAATTAAGACAGGAAACATTCCAAAATTGTTCTATGGTTAGGAAGATCACAAATGCAGATCAATTTAGTAAAAGAGAAATAAACTGAAGTTACTTGATTCAGAGAATGGTAGGAACCAAAAATTGTCAAAATTCCAACTTACTAAAGAACCAGAAGGAAAACAAGAAGTTTTTTTTTTCTCCTCTCAGCAATTTATAATGATCAGACAGATGCACACTGCCTTAGAAGCTGATGGAAGCAGATTCAATACAAATTTTCAAAATGGAATTTGAACAGTAACTTGAAATAGAAAACATGTGCAGGCTAAGAGCAGTGAACAAGACTACTGGACGGCTCCAAAAGACACAGGGATCATGAGCTGAACAGCCCCTTCCTGGTCTATATAATACCATAGTAGAATTGTATGAATTATAAAATACACGAACTAACAGAGAGAAAAGGAAATTGGGTAAAACTTGTGATAAATAAATGTTCAAACAATCAACAATTTACATTTTGAACATACTGATGAAAACTCACCTCTGCTGCCATCTTTTTGACCTCCAATATATCATTATCAGTAATCTAATGGGAAAATAATCATTTTTTTAAAAATTGGATATGGCAGGGGATATCAAAATCACCTGTTAGAAAACATGCACAAACCACAAACACAACTTCACCTGAAAGTTATTAAACAAGGTGATGAAGCATTGGGATGGTGATCATTCAATATACAGAATATCACATACTTACCTATACTAATTCAATAAAAGTTTGCTTCTCAATATACAGAGTATAAAATTTCTGTAATCAAGAAACATAGTCGGTTCTATTGGAAACATATACACTATGGTGAGACAGATCACCCCTTCCTTTTTCAACCCTAAAGCTTAGGCAATAATGAAAACGAGTCATTTTATTAACATGTACACGTGTCAAAAGTGGTTCAGTGAGTAAGAATTTTATCTCAAAATCAGAAGATTTTGGGTTCAAGCCCTACTCCAGAAACTAGTTATCTACACTGTAGAGGGGTTCATCTTCCAAATTAAAAAGTAAACTAATGCACAAATGTAGCCATGAAACTGTTGAACTGTCATATAAAATCCCAAGTTTCACTGCTACCCTCACTTGGTCTGGCCTAAATGTAACTCCAGTCCCATAACCAACACAGTGGCTCTTAATTGCTTTTTGAAGTGACCCAGAAAACCATTCAAAGGTAACTTTGGATGAGTAATAAATGATCAGCTTTGCCAGCTGTTCAATAACAGCAACAATATGGTTCTGTGACCAAATTAAATCATGGATCAGGGTGGGACAGGCTAAAAACAGAATCCATTTTCTGATTGTTGACCAAAAAGAAACCTAAAAGTAAATTTGAATGTATCTTGAAAACAAACCTGAAGAATGGCCAGTCCTGGGTGAAAGCGCGGCTCATTTTTCTGTAAATCTGCCAATTCTGTTTTACAATTCAGGATTATTTGCCTAAGGGAGAGTTCAACAGAAATATTCAGTTAGCTTTAACAGTATTCATTAGAGAAAAATAAGTCTTGCATCAACAATTAAATGCACAACACACCTCTCAAGAAATTGGGTTTATTTACCTTTCAATCAATGTACTAACTTTATCCACACCTTTGACTGTATCTACACAATTGTAAACACACTGTACAAATTTAGAATTGGTATCTAGAAGTAATTCTTCACTCCCCTGAAGTTGCAGTCAGAATGTTGCTTGCTTCCAATGTAGATTACAACTTTAATGCTAGTGGAAAATGAAAAATCTCACAGATAATATTCTATTGTAAAAGTGCTACATAGGCAAATAAGTTAAGATAGATTTTAAATCGCTACACTTGGAATGGTCAGAAGTCCCATTAAAAAGCTCCTATTTACAATGGTCACCATTCTTGATTGTTCCCCTATATCATAAGTAGCCAGGATTGGGTGGGGGGCAAGAGATGTATCCCTTCCACTGCACCTCTAACCCCCACATTCCCTTATCCAACCTTAACCATATCCCTGGTTGGAAGAACTGGTCATGTCCACGCTGCATTTCCCACATTAACAGCGATTCCAGTTCAATAGTAGTTAACTAGATGTAAAGCACTTGAGGTCATGACCAGAAGGATATAAATGTAAACTATTTCAATCTCTTTCCCTGTTAAAGAAATCGCTTTTGCAATCTTCTTTGCAATGATAATGATTTGCTTTAAGGGGAAGTATGCTTTTTATTACACAATTACTTGTTCAAGGGAACCCTGTCTAACTTCCAACCACCAGCATTAAACTCTCAATTTGCCAATGGAAAATCTAATCACTAACCAAACGTACAGCTTTGTTTCTTGTTCCTAAATCTCCTCTACTTCTTCCTGAAGGCAAATCCAACTCACTCTTCAACTAGTTAGCTGTCCCTTGCTTCAAAGATGGTGCCTGAGATTTGCATGTTTTTACCATGGGTTTTCATGAACAAGCTGATTTTTGAATTTCAACTTCGGGTTCACAAGATGTTCCAGGAAGCAACTGGATTGCAATGCAGGATTTGCTTCAGTTTTTCAATAAAAAATAAAATGCTAGAGAAACAGATGTAGAGGTGCTGGTGTTGGACTGGGATGGACAAAGTTAAAAATCACAACACCAGGTTACAATCCAACAAATTTATTTGGAAGTACAGAGTTAACATGGAGTCCAATATGACTTCTCTGAAGCACTGAGGGGTGGGTGGAAAAATAATGTGAGTTTATGCTGTTGGAGAAAGATGGAGATAAAATGATGAATGACTTTATTGTCATGTGAATTTTACAGCAAGAATACAATAAAATACACTAAGAAGCTTTCATCTGTCACCATTTTGAATAATTAAAGAATAAGGATTTTTTAAAAAAAACAGCTTAAAGACAGTCCATCAGTACTGAGCCAGTTTATCAGCAACGAGGCTTACACCACTATCCTTCCTCAACCACTTCGCTGTCATCTACACCAGACCCAACTAATGAAGTTGTCAATCTTCAGGCACCATCTTTTAGAGCTGGGCTGATACTCCTCCGCCACCGTCTTGCCACTGCCTGCACCAGACCAACCCACATCAGAGTTGCATCGCTCACTGCTTGGCCTGTCTCAATGTCACTGCGATGTCCTTCTGCCATCAGCACTGGACGCAACCAAAGTCGTCAATCCTCAGGTGCCATCTTTCCCCACTGGGCCTACCACACTGACGAGGTAATGGTGAAAGAGAGACCAGTCAGAGAAAAAAGTTAGAGGGCAAGGAATTTAGAAATCAGATGTCTAGAACAAAAGACAACTGGAGCAAATCTGATTATAGAGAACAAAAAGCAATGGTCCAGTGTAGATGTTAATAGACTATAAGTCAGCTCTGACAAAGCGAGAACACAAAAACAAGATACAGACACTAGAGAAAGAAAATACACAATAGAGGACAGGTTTCATGGTCTGAGGTTGTTGAACTCAATGTTGAGGAGCTGTTCCTTGAGTTGTGATGAGCTCCACTGGAATAGTACATCAATCATTCTTAGTATAGAAATGTAAGCACAAGAGCAATCTGGGAGGGAGAGGAGTTGATAGGGTGATAGAGGAGTGAACCAGTGTCACAGTCAGAACTCCTCTGAAACACCGATGGTCAACAGTCACTTTGGTCTGCTTCCTTTTCATTCCTTGTTTGCAACCACTCTTTATTGAAATGCTAAGCAAGCAGAAGGTGAGAATTCTGCATGCAGACTGAGTGGAGATGTTCTGCAAGGTGTTAATTCAGTATGCATTTGGTCTACACAATGAAAGAGGAGGCTCTAGTGTGAAAACAGTCGCCTAGATTGAATGAAGTACAAGTAAACTACAGCTTCGCCAAAAAGTACTGCAATGCCTTGGACAGTGAGAGGAGATAAAAAGCCCAGTGTTACATTTTCTGTGATTGCATCCAGTGCTGATGATGGCAGAAGAACATCACAATGACATTGAGACAGGCCAAGCAGTGAGAGATGTGATTGCATGGGAAGATGCTCTGGGAGGGAGATGAGTCATTAGAGTGACACAGGTTTGGACCAGAGTGTCACAGAGGGAACAACCCCTTTGGACTGTTTAGACGATTTGGTCTGCTTAGTTTTCTTTCTTGATGAAGGGCTCCAGACCGAAACATCGATTTTCCTGCTCCTCGGATGCTGCCTGACATGCTGTGCTTTTCCAGCAACGCACTCAACTCTGATCTCCAGCATCTGCAGACCTTACTGTCTCCACATCATTTAGATTTTGAGACTGAAAACATCATGGCACTTAAATGGTCAAATTATCACTATTTTGAATGGTAAACTTCTTCCAATCATTAAAATCAGTGCCCCAATCCTCCAAAAAGACCTTCAAAGTATCTCTGAAGCATTTCTTCCACTTTGCCTGGAATGTTGACTTTTTGAGAGTTGAGTTGAAAAGTGTGGTGCTGGAAAAACACAGCAGGCCAGGCAGCATCCGAGGAGCAGGAGAATCGAAGTTTCGGGCATAAGCCCTTCTTCAGGAATGAGGCTGGTGTGCCAAGCAGGCCGAGATAAAAAGGTGGGGGGGGGGGCGTTTTGGGGGAGGAGCGCTGGGAATACGATAGGTGGAAGGAGGTGAGGGCAAGGGTGATAGGCCGGAGAAGGGGTGGGGGCAGAGAGGTCGGGGAAAAGATTGCAGGTCAAGAGGGCGGTGCTGAATTCAGGGGTTGGGACTGAGATAAGGTGGGGGGAGCGGAAATGAGGAAGCTGGAGAAATCTACATTCATCCCATGCGGTTGGAGGGTTCCTAAGCGGAAGATGAGGCGCTCTTCCTCCAGGCGTCATGTGGCCAGGGTGCTGGGAGTGGAGGTTGGGTTGGTGGGGAGTGTGGACCTGAGGAGGGAGTCGCGGAGGGAGTGGTCTCTCTGGAACCCTGACAGGGGAGGGAAATATATCCCAGGTGGTGGAGTCTGTTTGGAGATGGCGGAAATGATGGAGGATGATACGATGTATCCGGAGGTTGGTGGGGTGGAAGGTGAGGACCAGTGGGGTTCTGTTCTGGTGGTGATTGGAGGGGTGGAGTTCAAGGGCGGAGGTGCAGGAAGTGGAGGAGATGCAGTGGAGAGCATCATCGACCACGTTGGAGAGGAAATTGCAGTCTTTGAAGGAGGCCATTTGGGCTGTTCGGTAGTGGAATTGGTCCTCCTGGGAGCAGATGCGGCGGACGCGAAGGAATTGGGAATATGGGATCTCCTCCACTTCCTGCACTTTCCACCTCATCTCCTCCACTTTCCGTACCTCCGCCCTTGAACCCCACCCCTCCAATTGCCACCAGGACAGAACCCCACTGGTCCTCACTTTCCACCCCACCAACCTCCATATACATCGTATCATCCTCCATCATTTCCGCCACGTCCAAACAGACTCCACCACCAGGGATATATTTCCCTCCCCACCCCTATCAGTGTTCCGGAGAGACCACTCCCTCCGCGACTCCCTCGTCAGGTCCACACGCCCCCAACAACCAAACCTCCACTCGCGGCACCATCCCCTGCAACCACAAGAAGTGCAAAACTTGAGCCCACACCGCCCCCCTCACCTCCCTCCAAGGCCCCAATGGATCCTTCCATATCTTCGCAAATTCACCTGCACCTCCACACACATAATTTACTGTATCCACTGCACCCGATGTGGTCTCCTCTGCATTGGGGAGACAGGCCGCCTACTTGCGGAACGTTTCAGGGAACACCTCTGGGACACCCGCACTAACCAACCCAACCGCCCTGTGGCTGAACACTAACTCCCCCGCCCACTCCGCCAAGGACATGTAGGTCCTTGTCCTCCTCCATCGCTAGACCCTGGCCACACGACACCTGGAGTAAGAGCGCCTCATCTTCCACCGAAGAACCCTTCAACCACACAGGATGAATGTAGATTTCTCCAGCTTCCTTATTTCCCCTCCCCCCGCCCACCTGATCTCAGTCCCAACCCCTGAATTCAGCACCGCCCTCTTGACCTGCAATCTTCTTCCCGACCTCTCTGCCCCACCCCTTCTCCAGCCTATCACCCTCACCTCCTTCCACCTATCGTATTCCCAGCACCCCTCCCCCAAATCCTCCCCACCTTTTATCTCAGCCTGCTTGGCACACCAGCCTCATTCCTTAAGATGGGCGTATGCCAGAAATGTCGATTCTCCTGCTTTCGGATACTGTCTGGCCTGCTGTGCTTTTCCAGCACCACACTCTGGTCTCCAGCATCTGCAGTCCTCACTTTCTCCTTTTTGAGAGCTGAGAAAACACCTGCCCAGTCTATCAAAGTTGATTTTGTCTGAATGATCGTGAAGCCAAATTCAAGAAGGAAACTAAATGCTTGTTCCACTGGATCCAAAGGGATGTGGCAGAAGCATTGCTGAAGAAATTTTTTGCACTCTTGTGATTCTTCATCTACGAGAAATAGGTCAGCTATTCCTCTGTGAAAGACATTCAATCTGAATTCTGCTTAACCCCTTCCACATAAGCAAGAAATCATGCATCAATAATCAGCATTGATTTCACTCTATCAGACTGACCAAGGATCTTTGCATGGGAACTCAAATCCTCCCCTCTTACCCATGGCTCCAGACTCACTCCCCTTTCTTCCCTCAGATCTCTTTCACTTCTTGGTTCCCCTTTCATCGCTCTGTTCTTCTGCAGATCTCTACAATCTTTTCCTGGACTCCTTTAAATCATGTCCTGACCTCGATAGCCTTTCTGTTCTTAATTCCACTAATTAACTCAGTCGCTACACCCTTTTAACTCTTATCTACTCCTGAACATCCTTCCTACTATCCCAGCAGCTTTTTAATATTTCCATTCCAACACACTATCTTCCCAGGACCCTCTTAAATGTTCCCTTCCACTTCCCTGAATCATAAGAAATATAAGCCAGGAATAGACTATTTGCTCCTTCATACCTACGCCACATTCAATGCAATCACAGCTGGTCTTCTTCCCCAATTCCACTTTCCCTCAATATCCCTTTATCCTTCTATTCCAAACTCCACAAAACTTCTCAATGACAGTGTTCTTTGCCTTGGGAATGCCAAGGTTTGCTTACACATCTGAGTCCTAAATGGCTAAACAGCTCATTCTAGGCAATCCATTCTAAGATGCAATCCAGTGAAAATATCTGTTACACTCCCTCTAACAGATATATTTCCTTCTTAAAAGGTCAAGATTGTGCACAATTCTATAGGTATGTTCTCACCAAACACAAATGCAACTGCAGGAAGTCTTCTTCACTCTTTCTTAATGGGTGGTCATACCTGTGTGTTAATTTCATACGGAAGGACCACTGAAGTTCCTTTGAGTACCAGCATTTCCCAGTCTTTCACAATTTAAAAAAACATAGTGCTTTGCTATTTTTCCATCCAAAGTGACTGACTTCACACTTCTCTCAATGACAGCACATTGTTGCCCACTCACTGTTCACATCCTCTACATTCATGTCACAGCTTGCTCTTTTGTCTATCACAGAATCTCCCAACCTTACCTGCCCGATGGAATTCCTTTAACCACCTCCTTTACCACCATGTAGAATCTTTTAATGCTTTGTCCTCACCCACTAAAAAGCCTCCACACTCTTTGCCCACCCTCCTCCCAGGACCTTCCTTTTAGTGTTCTTCTCTTGCCATTCTGGGCTGCTGGAATCTCCTTTCTTCCCTTTCCCCAGTTCCCTTTAACCCAGCCTCTTCTAATGCACAGATCCCTTAAACTGCCTTCTCCCTATCCAGCATGCACCTTTAAACCACTCTCTCCCAGGCTCCTTTAAACATCCTCTCCTCACCTGAGCCTCTCTCGCCATTGCCCCAGAGTCCTTTAACACTTCACTGGAGCCCACACTCGGATCCCCTTCTCCACACAACCAAAACCCCTTTAAGTCTGTATTACCGCACACCCAGAATAGTTTAAACACCCCCCCCTCCACATCCAAACCCACTTGACCCTCATTCCTCCAGCACCAGACCCCCGCAAACCACCTCTCTCACTCCCTCACCGGGTTCTCTTTAACTCCTTTTTAACTTCCACCTTTACTCCCCAGATTCCAACCCCCCCCCCCCCCCTCCCCCCCCTCCTCCCGGGTTCTATCTTCCAGCTTCCCCATCCCGGGATCTTCCCCAACCCGAGAGAAGACCGTTCAAGCGGTCCCCTCACACTTTCCCCCTAACCGCCATCTCTCAGGTCCCTCTGCCCCAGGTCACACCGGAAAGGTCCCAGGCTTACCTAACGCTCCTCTTCACCCTGGTACCGGATCCCGGTGCCAGTTCATCCTTGATGCCGATGGCCGGTACCCGTTGAGCACAGCCCCGGAGGCCGGCCGGCAGCCCACACCAGGTGGCTCCGCCGGCTGTGACCGCCGCCGCCGCCGCCGCTGCCCCCCGGCCTCTCGTTGCTAACGACATCCACATGGTTCAAACTCGAGCTCGCGGCGAACAAAAAAAAACTGAAGTAGCTCGAGCTTGCGCACCCGAAACTAAACCCGCCCCATTTCCCGCCGCTTCAGCGGTGGACACACCCCCATCCCCCAACCCGCCTCTGGCCACGCCCCCTCGCTCCTCGTCCCGCCCGCTGGACCTCCCCTCCGCCATCAACACCAGCCCTTAACCACGCCTCACCTCAAGTCCGCGCACTATTCCATACCTTGACCCCGCCCTAATCCCAAAATCCGCCCGTCACCACACCCTCTAGCCCCTGGCCACGCCCACCACCAGGGGAATTGGGTGAGTGGCAGGAAACAGAGGACGATGGTTAAGGGATGTTTTTGTGACTGGGAACCTGTGTCCAGTGGCCCCTTCCTATCAGCAGCTTGTCTAAATGATTTGCACTTGAATTTCTTCGGGTTGATCAGGAAATTTACAGCTGATACAAAAGTTAGTGGGGAGGTAGACAGTGAGACTGAATATAGCCTGAGATTACAGGAGGATTTAGACAGGCTGATAGTGGCAAAAGAAATTCAACTGAATAAATGTGAAGTGGTGCAGTTGGGGAAGGACAAACCCTTGTTCTAGAATCAACATTAAAGGAGGGATTTGATTGCACTGGAGATGGTGCAGAGGAGATTTACCTTGATGTTGCCAGGGCTGGACAGGTTTATGCACAAAGAAGAGATAGGATAGACTTGTGTTGCTTCCAATGAACAGAGGAGACTGAGGGAGGACATGATTGAGATATTAGATTCTATGATTAGATTCTCTACAGTATGGAAACAGGCCCTTCGGCCCAACAAGTCCACACTGCCCCTCCGAAGAGAAACCCACCCAAACCCATTCCCCTACCCGCTATTTACCCCGACTAATACACCTAACATTGTGAGCAATTTAGCATGGCCACCTGACCTGCACATCTTTGGATTGTGGGAGGAAACCGGAGCACCCAGAGGAAACCCAAGCAGACACAGGGAGAATGTGCAAACTCCACACAGACAGGCGGGAATCAAACCCAGGACCCTGGTGCTGTGAGGCAGCAGTGCTAACCACTGAGCCACTGTGCTGCCCATATATAGAATTATAAGTGGCATAGACAGGAAGAAAAGTTGTTTTCCCTTGGTGAATGGATCAATGACCGGAGACATAGATTAGTTAAGGGGCGGAAGGTTAAGAGGAGGTGTGAGGAATATATATTTTTCCCAGAGGATGATGGGAATCTGGATCTCACTTCATAATGATATGAAGTCAATAAGACCATAGGAACAGGAATTAGGCTACTTAGCCCATCGAGTCTGCTCCACTATTGGATCATGGTTGGTAGAGTTTTCAAACCCATTTTCACACTTTCTCCCCATAAACTTTGATCCCTTGGTAATAAAGAACATATCTATTTCTGTCTTAAAAATACTCAATGACCTGGCCTCCACAGAGTCTGTGGAAATGAATTCCACAGATTCACCACTGCAGCTAAAAAAGCTTCTCCTTATCTCCATTATAAAGGGTCTTCCCTTTACTCTAAGGCTGTGCCCTCAGGTCCTCATCTCTCCTGCCAATGGAAACATCTTCCAACATCCACTCAGTCCAGGCCATTCAGTACTCCGTAAGTTTCAATCAGATCCCTCCTCATCCTTCTAAACTCCATCGCGTATAGTGCCAGAGTCCTCAAACGTTCTTCATATGTTAAGCCTTACATTATTGGGATCATTCTTGTGAACCTCCTCTGGACCCACTCCAGGGATATTACATCCTTTCTGAGGTATGGGGCACAAAATTGCTCACAATACTCTAAATATGGTCTGTCCAGAGCCTTATAAAGTCTCAGCAGTGCATCCCTGCTTTTATATTCTAGTTCTCTCGAGATGAATGACAACATTGTATTTGGCTTCCTAATTATCAATTCAACCTGCAAGCTAACCTGAAGAGAATCCTAGACTAGGACGCCCAAGTCCCTTTCTACTTCAGATTTCTGAATTTTCTCCTCATTTAGAAAATAGTCCATGCCTCTTCTTCCTACCAAAGTGCATGAACTCACACTTTCCCACATTGTATTTCAACTGCCAATTCTTAGCCCACTCTCCTAACCTGTCTAAATCTTTCTGCAGCTCCCTGCTGCCTCAATACTACCTGCCCCTCCACCTATCTTACGCAGTATTTAGATGTATGTCTTGGCATCTCATGTGCACAAGTATATGGGCCAAGTGTTGGCAAATGGGATTAGTTGGATTTTTTGGCTGGCATGGAACAATGGACTAAAGGCCCTTTTTCTGTGCTGTAGATCTCAGTGTTTCTATCCCCATGTGTTCAGCTACCCATTCAATACTGCCAACACCGTCTACCCTCAACAATGCCTCCCCTGATTCTGTTAAAGGAGACCTACACTAGCTTAGCCTCAGCACCAACCAATTCTTCTCAAATCCTAAGCAACTGCTTCAAACTGTTGTCAGCCTCAGAATTGTTTAAAATGTGGTGGATCCATTAGTCCATATTAATCTTAAAACTTCACAGCATTATTCTGGTGGAACTTGAGTTTCAGAGGCAGTTATTCTTCCTACTGCATATTATATATACTGCTTTATCACAAACTATTCTGATTATTTTTAATTACAAAACCACAAACTACCTTGTAACTGGTCGAAGTTGGTATTCTAGTGCTGCATTTTCTCTGCAGCATTTAAATATTGTTTAAAGTGCACTTATTTAACTTTGCAATCGTAGGATCTTACAAAATGCTTAAAAGTTGCTAAACTACCTGTGAACTATGTTCATTGAAGGAAACACAACAGCACACTTGCAAATAATGAGCTTTCATAAACAACAATATGACGATTACTAAATCATTTTCTGATGTTAATTAAAGGATAGAAGTTGGCCAAGACACTGGGAATAATTCCACTGCTCCTTTTTAATATAGTAATAATGGGTGTTTAATATCAACCTAAAAGGGCAGAAGGGAGCATAGTTTAACATCCTTATCTGAAAGACCGCACCCCTGACACTGCGCTGGAATGCCATCCTTAATTCTTGTGTTAAAGCACTGGAGTGGGACTAGAGACCAGAATCTCATTACCCAGTGGCAGCAGTACCAGAACTGAGTCACAGCTGACTTATGAGAGGTATTAAAAGGGTTAGGTAGACTAGTTATCCATTTTGGTAGGAAGAAATGTGTAGACTATCTCTGAAATGGTGAGAGGTTGGAAAGTGTAGATATACAGAAGAACTTGGGTGTCCTTGTCAATGCATCACTGGAGGTTAACACACAAGTTCATCAGGCAATTGGGAAGGTTTCTGGTATGTAATTCTTTATCACAAGGGGATTTCAGTACATGAGTAGCAAAGTCTTACTTCAGTTGTTTAGATCCTTGTTTAGATTGCACCTGGAGTACTATGTACAGTTTTTGTCGTCTTACCTTGTGGAGAATATTATTGCCACATAAGCAGTACAAAAAAGATTTAATAGTTTTGTTCCCAGGATAGCAGGACTGCCCAATGAAGAGAGATTGGGGTAACTGGACCTATATTTATTCTGAGGTATTCCTGAGAAGGGCTTTTGCCCGAAACGTCGATTTCAAAGCTCCTTGGATGCTGCCTGAACTGCTGTGCTCTTCCAGCACACTAATCCAGAATCTATATTTATTCTCTACTGTTTCAAAAAAGGAGAGGTGATATAATTGAAATTTACAAAATGTATAAAGGATAGTCAAGGTAGATGCAGGTAAGATGATTTCCAGGTTGGGGAATCTACAACCTTGGGATACAGTTTCCAAATTGTGGGGGGAGAGGCACTTAGAACAAAAATGAGAAATTCTTTTTTACTCAGGCTCCCATGTGATCTAACTTTACAAACTAGTCTACCATGCAGAACTTTGTTGAAGGTCTTGATAAAGTCCATGTAGACAATGTCTCCTGCTCTGCCCTCATATCCTTCTTGGACATATCCTCAAAACAATTCAGCAAAACTGAGGACTGCAGATGCTGGAGATTAGAGTCAAGTGTGGTGCTGGAATAGCACAGCAGGTCAGGTAGCATGCGAGAAGCAGGAGAGTCGACGTTTTGGGCAAAAGCCCTTCATCAGGAAATTCAGTCAAGTTTGTGAGACACAATTTCCCATACACAAAGCCATGCTGACTATCTCTAACCAGCCCATGCCTTTTCAAATGCACATAAATCCTATCACTCAGACTCCCCTCCAACCACTTACCCACCACTGACTAGGAGAAAGTGAGGACTGCAGATGCTGGAGATCAGAGTCAACAAGTGCAGTGTTGGAAAAGCACAGCAGGTCAGGCAGCATCCGAGGAACAGGAGAGTCGACTCACCTGCTCCTCAAATACTGCCTGACCGGCTGTATCTTTCCAGCACCACACTTTTCGACTCTCACCCCCCACTGATATCAGGCTCACTGATCTATAGTTCCCTGGCTTTTTCTTGGAGCCTTTCTTAAGTAAAGACACAATATTAGCCATGCTCCAATCCTCCATTACCTCACCTGTGGCTGTAGATGATATAAATATCTCTGCCCAGGGGGCCTATAATTCTTCCCTAGCTCCCCACAATGTCCTGAAATACACTTGATCAGGTCTCAAGCATTTATCTACCTTTATGCATTTTAAGACCTCGAGTACCATCCCTTCGGCAAGTTAGGTGAATTGACCACGTTAAGTTGCCCATAGTGTTCAGGGATGAGTAGGCAAGATGCATTAGTCAGGGGCAAATATTAGGGTAGGGGAGTGGGTTACTCTTTAGAGGGTCGGTGTGGACTTGTTGGGCCAAAATGGCCTGTTTCCACACTGTAGGGATTCTATGATTCCCTGAAATAATTATATTATGTGCTTCATGAGAGATGAACATTTTCCAAGATGCTTGTAAACCAGAGCAGAGAGAGAGATCCCATCCTATTCTTGGAGAAATCTGCCATTTAAGACAGATTCAGCATTTTAATACGAACTTTGTCTTTTGAAATATTCTGCATTAGACATCATGGGTTTCACCATTTAAAGCAATTAGTCACATGCAATCTAATTTAATATTCTGCATTCCAGACACAAAATGGGAGAGGAGGCAAACACTTTACTTTTCATTTCTGTCTTCATTCCACAAACAGTTGGTGTAGAATTATGTGATTAAACATTTTGTAGAAGAAGACAGTTTTCAAACAGCAATGCACATTCAGGTTGAGGAATCCTAACTGAACAAGAATCAACTTCATTTATGTGGAACCATTAACATTGTAAAACATTCCAAGATGCTTAATGGTAGTGTTATCGAATAATATTTGACACTAGACTACATAGATATTGGAAAAGTGAGGGAACAACAAAACCTGGCCAGAATTAGATTTATAAGAAGATCTTAAGGAAACACAAAGGTAAGAACAACTGATACCTCCTTTTGGATATTTTCTGATCAACCTTTCCAAAGATGTTATCTCACACATTTAGGGAGCAGGTGGGACATGAATCTAGGCTTCCAGACTCAGATATAGGAGCTTTAGCACTGTGCCATAGGAGTCCTGACATCTCCTCCTAGGACTAGTTCAGTCCTATTCACACCAATTCAGAACTCAACTTCTCAGTTGAACTGGATGTCCTAACTGGGTGCATGTTGCAGGTGAAGGTGTCTGGGGGTTCGGGGGGAGTGGTGGGTAGACTGGCACCAACCAAGGATTGCTGAAGGGAATGGTTTGCAAGGGAAGGTGCCTGGGAACCAGATGTAAACTCAACATGTTTTGCCGAGTTTCTCAGCCTACCTGACCTCCCAGTCACCGTCCATTTTAATTCCCCTTCCCATTCCATGACCATCCTTGGCCTCCTCTATTGCCACATTGAACCAAACCGCAAATTGGAGGAACAACACCTCATCTCCGCCTGGGCAGCCGACATTGAGTTCTCCAGTTTCAAATAACCTCCCTTCCCATTCCCTGACTCCCTTCCCAACCCCACCCCCTTCCCTTCCATTCCTCTCATCGGCCCTTCCTTCCAGCTATCAGCTGGATTCATTCGTCTCATCAACCAATCAGGTCATACCCTCTACCTGTGTTCATCTTGTCCCTATCTCACCCCCACCCCCACCCCCTTTATCTGCAGCTCCCCTTACACTCACCCCAAGCCCTGAAGAAGCGTTTTACCCGAAATGTTGCCTTTGCCACCTCCTGATGTTGTCTGGCTTGTTGTGTTCTGCTAGCCTCCTGCTTAACCTAACAGGGAGCTAGCCAACCTGATCAAGACTCAAATGAGAATCAACTGATGTCAGTCAACTACAAGAAATCCATCCCTTCCTGGTACAAAACTATGTGTGAATGAAGGGGGTCTAGATTAATAATTGCAACCAAGGCAGAATACAAGGTTACAAATTTTTGCATTTGTCCAGTCAAAAACACTCTCAATACAAAAACGTAAAGCTGTATAAATGTATTATGAAAAAGAAACAACAGCGACTATCAAAGACAAGTCCTTAAAATCATCACAAATATATACATAATTTAGAACCCAAAGAGAGAAAATGCTGGAAAATCTCAGCAGGTCTGGCAGCATCTGTAAGGAGAGAAAAGAGCTGACGTTTCGAGGGTCAGTTAGACTCGAAACGTCAGCTCTTTTCTCACCTTACAGATGCTGTCATACCTGCTGAGGCTTTCCAGCATTTTCTCTTTTGGTGGGAGTGAAGAAGGTAATCTAAGATTTCAAAGAGATCTTTGAGCAGCAGATGGAGTTAAATTTTGGATAAATTGGAGTATTGTATTTTGGCAAAACAAACAAAGGCAGGACGAATACAACTAAAAGTAGGGTCATGGGAAGTATTGTAGAGCAGAGAGACTTGGTGTTCTAGTACATAATTCTTTGAAGTTTGCATCATATATAGATAGGGTGGCTAAGAAGGTGTTGAGAACACTTGTCTTTATTGCTGAGATCTTTCAGTATAGAAGTTGGGACGTCATGTTGAGGTCGTACAAGAAGTGATGAGGCCTCTTCTGTAGTAGAAAAATGTGTTGCTGGAAAAGCGCAGCAGATCAAGCAGCATCCAAGGAGCAGGAGAATCGACGTTTCGGGCATAAGCTCTTCTTCAGAGCTTATGCCCGAAACGTCGATTCTCCTGCTCCTTGGATGCTGCCCTGACCTGCTGCGCTTATCCAGCAACACATTTTTCAGCTCTGATCTCCAGCATCTGCAGTCCTCACTTTCTCCTCTTCTGGAGTACCGTGTCCAGTTCTGGTCACCATGTTACAGGCAGAATATTAAGCTGGAGAGGGTTCAGCCGATACACCACGATTTTGCAAGAGAGTTTGAGTATAAAGAGAGGCTGGATAGGCTGGGTCTTTTTTTCACTGGAGGGTAGAAGGTTGCAAGATGATCTTATAGAGGTTTATAAAATTATGAGGAATGTAGATAAGGTGAATGGCAGATGTTTCTCTATAAACCTTATAGAGGTTTATAAAATTATGAGGAATGTAGATAAGGTGAATGGCAGATGTTTCTCTATAAACCTTATAGAGGTTTATAAAATTATGAGGAGTGTAGATAAGGTGAATGGCAGATGTTTCTCTGAGGTGGGGGCTTTCAAGACTGAGTTCATAATTTTAAACAGAGAGTAGAAAGATTTAAGAAAGACATGGGCAATTTTTTTACACAGAGAGTGATTCATGTATGGAATGCATTTCCAGAGGAAGTGGTTAATGTGATTACAGTTATTAGGTTTAAAAGACATATAGATAAGTACATAAAGGACTAGAGAGTCTGAGCCAAGCACAGGAAAGTGGGACTAGTTTAGTTTGGGATTATGGTCAGCATCGGTTGGTTGGACCAAAAGGTCTGTTTCTGTGGTGTATGACTCTATGGTGACAGCCCTCAGATTCGGTGAACTGCAGTTCACTACAAATCTACAGATGCCAGGCAGAGACAGAGACATTGGTGCTTTCATCGTTATCATTATAGAATCATCATAGAATCCCTACACTGTGGTAACAGGCCATTTGGCCCAACAAGTCCACACTGACCCTCCGAAGAGTATCCCACCCAGACCCATTACCCCTATCCTATTGCTCTACATGTCCCCTGACTAATGCACCTAACCTACACACCTAGCTAGCACATCCTTGAACAATATGGGCAATTTAGCATGACCAATTCACCTAACCTGCACAGCTTTGGACTGTGGGAAGAAACCGGTGCATCCTGAGGAAACCCTCACAGACACAGGTAGAATGTGTAAACTCTACACAGTCACCCCAGGCTGGAGTCGAACCTGGTGCCTGGCGCTGTGAGGCAGCAGTGCTAACCACTGAGCCACTGTACAATCTGAAAACATCTCTCTTTCAACATGGGTGAAAATACAAGAATACCAAGAAAGCTTAAAAGAAACAATTCTACCAGGAAAAGATATAGGTTCACCGAATCAACTATTGTTTTACAGATACAACATGCAACAAATGCTAAACATCAAAAGGAACTGTGTAAGGCAAGGTAACCCACTCATAATCTAGACATTGATCTTCAGAATTTTGTTCCGAGTTCACTTTATCCTCCACCCATGTGTATCAAATTACCCTTTCCTCCCCCCGTCTTCAAAATGAAAAATCTTTTTAAAAGTGGGTCTGGTTAAGTCATCTAGTAGTGGATTTAGAATTTTTTCTTTTCTCTACCATTAGTTAGAATGAAGAGTGCTACAATAAATATAGTTATTTTGTGTTAATGATGAAACCTGGTGTGAGTAGCTTTTATTCAGAATAGCAGTCAGTCAGGTAAATTGGTCATCTTGGTGGATGAAATGGGATTTTATACATTTTGTGACTACTTGTGGAACACATTTATTGTTCTGCTCTGTCCCTTTTGTCAACAGTTCAGAAGAAGGATGAATCATCAGACTTGAAATGTTAATTCTGTTTCTCTCTTGACAGATGTTCCCAGAATTGCTACAGCACTTTGTTTTTTTGCCGCATTAAGAACTATTTCTTACTTTAGGAATGAGAAATTCTTGCCAAATGGTGGACATCTGACTTTGAGATTTTGGAAATTTGCTTTCTGGACTCTAGTTTCCAGCCTCCCAACTCTAAAAAGAACTTGTCAGTCTCACTGATAGTTACACCCAACCTTCAGGCAACTTTGTGTTTTTCTGTCCAGTCAAACTAAGTAGAAAACCAGAACTGTCAGTTTTACATTTCCGCTGACAGTTCTCATTTGATGTCAACCTGACTGTCTGGAAACCCACAACGCTGTTTGAAATGTTGGAAACAGCTCAACCAGAGAGACCACCAGTAAAACTGACAGGTCGCAGTTTACTAAATACCAACCAATCGCAGGGCTGCCCGCTTTCAGAAACTGATGACCAATTCTCTCCATTCCAGCTCTCTCACATGCAGACAAGCTGGAGACAACCAGCTGAGTGGGCGAGAGTCAAGGATGAAAGGAGTAGAGGTTGGTGAGGGGAAAATGGATGAGTGCGTGAGGCAGAGTGTAGCATGTAACAAAGTATAAAGCTAGGAATTTGGCAAGCAGGGAAAGGAGGTATTCCTTTCTTTTGCTAACTTTATCAGCCTCCAGGACAGCAGGAGTTAAAAGATGGCGGGATTGAGTGGCAGAGAAGAGATAGGAAACCACTGCCAACTCAGTTCCGTGAAAGCCTCACAACCATAACTGAAAGGTAATATTACAGGGAACCTTATTGCCGGGTTAAGTATTTTGCTCCCATTTTTTTAAAGCTCAGGAAATCGATTAATTGTAAGGGTTTATTACAACTAGTAATCTTTACTAGCAGTGATAAAGCTTGTCTGAGGGAACTAGGGTTTATTATTCACATATTCATTACAAAATCCCAAATTCGTTAACACATGATGAAGATGGCATGGTGGGTGACCCCTTCAATGCGGAAGCTCCTGGATGCCATCGTGATCCAGGACAAACATCTGGAGTAGGCTCATTTAGCGTCAGCTTTGATGAAGTCCAGGCTGGTCATTCTGGCCAGAGACATGGGATGCATTATTGATGGAGATGGACAATCTGGATGGGCTGACAGCATGTTCAGATTCCTGATGGGAATGGTTAAAATCATCAAGCTGTAAGATGTCTTCAGCACCCCTGCAGACAAAGCACAGCATAGGTACACCAGGTCACAGCCAGTTGGATCTATCCACTCATTGATAGATTTCCTGTTTGTGACTCACGCATTTTCAATCAGATCCGCTGACGTCAAGCCAGTGTTCTTTCTCTGACACTGCCTCCTGCTGATCAACTGACATCTGCAGAATGACCAGTGGATCAGCAAGGGAATGTGGCATCTGAAACTGTTGATGCCAGAAAACATTGAGGAGTTCAAAAGGGATTACATATTGGAATTCTCTGAAAATCCCTCCCTAATGGCATTGTGGGTTAACCCACAGCAGATGGACTGCAGCTGTTCAAGAAGGCAGCTCACCACCACCTTCTCAAGGGCAACTAGGGACGGGCAATAAACGCTGGCCCAGCCAGCGATGGCCACATCTCACAAATGAATACATTTTAAAAAAAGGTTCTCCAAGAACTTGTGTGTCTCCAGCAAACTGGTGGGAAACAATTAAGGGAAACATCAAGAGGTTCTTTATCCTTACAGGTGTTCAGAAGGTGAGAGAGAGAGAGAGAGAGAGAGAGATGGGAAAAATTGTCCAAACTCCAGAGAAGTATGCAAAACCTACTCCTGCAGCAGACGATGGGGGTCAATGTCACGGAGGATCTCCAGGAGTGAGGGGCCAGCCAACCTCGGTCTTTGCCTTGGAGGCCTCCAAGATAATCTTTCAGTCCAGGGTCCACACTGTGGGGCAGGATGAGTTCTGCTCACCCTTCTTCCAGAAGGGTCAAAAGGAGAGGTCTGTGCTCAGCAGCCTGAAGGAGGAAGATGGTTCAGTAACATCATCAGGGTCTGATAGCCTGAGGATCAGCAAATCCTTTTATGCCAGACTGTATAGCATAGAGCCCACAGACAGCACAGCCTCATGGTCGGGTTCCTGAACTCGATCACGGAGGTCTTAGATGACACAGGAGAGGCTGGACCAACCATTATCTCTGGATGAGCTGACCAAGGCCCTCAAATCCTTATAAAAGAATAAAACTCCTGGAAGTGACAGCTTACCAGCCAAGTTGTATTCAGCTCTGTGAGATTTGATTGGCCAGGACCTGCTGGAGGGGTACAACAGTATGCTTCTGGCAGGGAGCATGTGCAAATCCATGAGGAAAGGTATCATCATCCTCATCCACAAGTGGAAGGGGGAGAGGGACGCAATTAGAAATTGGTGACCTGTTTCACTGCTGAATGCAAGTTACAAAATCCTGTCTAAGGTCATCGCCAACCAGGGCAGGTCTGGTCTGGGATCGGTGATTCACCCCTACCAATCCTGTGCTGTACCGGGCAGGACGATCTCTGAGAGCCTCACAGTCCTCATAGATACAACTGCTTACGTGCAGGACAGGGGGGTGGACGCCTGCCTCATCAGCCTGGACCAGGAGAAGGCCTTTGTCAGGATATCACACACCCACATGTGGGAGCTGGTCTCTTTGAGGAAGGAATCCGCAATTGGATCTGACTGCTCCAAACCAACATCGTTAGCGCAGTCTCAATCAATGGGTGGCAATCTGAAAGCTTCCCAGTCAGATCCAGATTCAGGCAGGGCTGCCAATTCCCTCCTGTCTTGTTTGTATGTTGCTTTGAGCCCTATGCTGAGTCAATCAGGAAAGATACAAGCCTGAGAGGGGGGACTACTCCTGTCAGCGGGATCCTAGAGATCCCTTTCATGGAAGATGTCACTGTCTTCTGTTCAGATCCACTGTTAGTGCACAGATTCATGAGCATCTATGACCAGTTCGAACTGGCCTCAGGCACCAAGGTAAAGTGAGGCCATGTTCTTTGGGAACTGGGCTTACCGATCTATTATCCTCTTCATCATCAGGACAGCTTACCTGAAGTTGCTGGGGATATGGTTCAGAGGGGCCGGTGTGCGCACCAAAACCTGAGAAGGTGAATCGGAAACTCGGCTTTTGGGAGCACCGCTCTGTCTCCATTGTGGGTATAAACCTGGTCATCAGGTGTGAGGCACTCTCTCCATTGTATGTGATGCAGTAATGTGAGCCAATTCTGGCCCATCCCAGAACCTGCACAACTGCAGTCACTTGAGCCAAAATTCCAATTCATGTTGAGGTCTAAGATGGACTGTGTCTGCAGGGACACCTCATAAAAGCTCTGGGTAAGGGGCTGAAGAACATACCCAACGTCGCCTTCATCCTTTGTGTGTGGCTGCATCAAGCACTGTGTAGACCCTCAGTCCACAAATACCAAATGCTTTTATGTACTGAGGTTCTACCTCTCCCCAGTGTTGCGAAGGATGGGACTGGCCTTGTTGCTGCAGAACACTGCAAGGAGTTGGACCGTTCCATATCACCTGTCCTTCATGGTGAAATTTGCAAAGAGAAACAACTTTGACCACAAGTCCATCAGGACGTGGTCAACACGTAGCTTTCTCGAGACCTCGCAGTGAAAGGGGGGGAGGGGAATGGATCCTGTTGCATGGTTCCCTGAGCAGACTGTCACATCACCACAACTTTCCAACAAACACCAAGACATAGCTAGGCTGGCAGTGATAAGGACAATACCTGTGAGATCTTTCATGTATGCTCAAACTCTCTGTGTCATTGCACGCTGCCTCGAAGTGGTTGTGGGGTGGGGTTACAGACTTTTAGACAGCTCCTTCTGGAATGTGCCTCTGCAAAGAAAATCTGGAGAAAGATACAGTGTTTTCACTTGAGGTTTGTCCTGAGCAGTCCTGTGACACAGGATTCCATGCTATATGCTCTGTCACCCGGGATGCATACCCAGACAAACATCAACTCCACTTGAAGGACCATCAATTCAGCAAAAGACACTCTCTGGTTGGCCCAAAACTTGTTAGTCTTCCAGAACAATGAGTTGACCCCAACCCAGTGTTGCAGACTGGCGCATTTCAAGTTGCAAGACCATGTGCTGAGGGATACACTAAAGCTTCAGGCAGCTGCCAAGGTGCAGTGGAGAAAGACAACCATCTGAAGTCTTTCTGCCAAAGTTAAGTGAGGGTCTATTCAATAAACAGACCTTTTTAGTGCCTCAAATATATGTAAGTAAAATCTTGTACAAGTAAGAAAGACATTTCCAATTGTTTTGTTGGATAGAGTCAAACTCCAATGTTGGTTGTTTCTTCATATGCTATTGTACAGAATCGAACTGCTTTAGTGACTATGTACGTACATAAAGATACTTTTATGAATAAGAAGGCTCACTAAGCTTCAGAGTTTATGAACTGGAGTCTGAGCTGCAGGTGCTGACCTGCGTGAGGAAGGAGGAAAGTTACCTGGACACTTTACCTGAGGAGGCAGTCACACCCTTTAGGATAGGGTCATCTGATATTGTCCTTGCTCAGAGACAGAGGAGTGACTGAAATAAAGCAGGTGTGGGAACTCAGAAGATGGCAGTGAAAGTGTTTTGGCCCCTCCTATTGTCCAACAACCTGAATGTTTCAGGGACCTGTATGGACGAAAATGGTGGTAGCAGAGTGGATGAAATAATTCACCATTGCACCGTGGTGCAGAAATACATTCACGTGGCAGGTGTTCATTGGAACCTACTGTTTGTAAGACCTTAAGACCATAAGACATAGGAGTGAAAGTAAGGCCATTCGGCCCATCGAGTCCACTCCGCCATTCAATCTTGTAGGGGTCACTGTAGTCAGGGAGCTGGATACTGTACCTGCTCAGTGCCAGAGTTTGGGACATCTGCTGTAGGCTGGAGAGGAAATTGAATCAGTGTTGGAGGGGGTGATAGTGGGTGGGAGGTTCCAGTGATAGGGGAAGCTAGAACTATATCAAATAATTCTGCTGAGTATGAGCATCTAGAGTCCAAATTAAAATGCTGTCAAAAGTCAATAAACTCTATTATTTGCAGACCCTTATCTAACTTGTTGTTTGGAAAGTAGGATCAGAGAGATAAATGTGTGGTTTAAAGTTTGGTGTGGGGGAAATGAGTTTCAAATCCTAGGGCACTGGTGCCAACACTGGGTAAAGTGAAAGGTTTACCAATGGACACACACCTAAATGATGCTGGGGCAAATTGTACAACTGGCTTTGAGAGAGGGCTTTAAAGTTAAGAGTGGGAGGAGTGAATCAAAGAAGGGTGAAGCAATGGAAAACATCAGGAAAAGGACAATGCAGTAATTTGGTTAACGCTTGCTAGAGTTTGACAGGAATGGACTGAGCATACAAATGTAAGATTCACCAGAAGATAAGACCAATGACTGTAAACATGATTTAGAAAAGTAGTTTAAGGCCCTGTATCTGAATTCATGCTGTATTTGTAAACAACATGGATAAATGATTAGCACAGATGGAGATAAATGTTTGTCCTAGAAGGCATTACAGAGACATGGTTGAAAAGGTGACCAACGCTGGGATCTTAATCTTGAAGGGCATGTGACATAACTGAATGACACATTTAAGAAATATGAAGGTAGCCCTGTTCATTAAGAATGAAATTGTTTCAACATTTAAAATAAACTTAATTTGAAAGATGCAGAGTCATTTTGAGTAGAGAAAAGAAGTAGCAAAAGTAAGTGATCCTTTGAGGGAATGATTTCTTGGCCCCGCTCCCTCACAGTATTTCACTGAAGAGCAGAAATCATAGGGTCATACAAGAACTCTAAAGACCAAGCATTGTTTTCTTTTCTGTACTTTTGATTGTGGATTGAAATGCAAAAAATATTATTTTGGGATCAAAGTTTGTTTAAGGGATTGTTGCACTTATTGAACTTCTAAGTGGTGTTTATATTGCTGTTTTGTTTAACCAGTGTTTTCTTTTCTTTAATACTAAGTGGTCGGACCAGCTGCATCACTCGGGAATATCCACTTACACCTGCTGAAAACAACCAGCTAAGTTAGGGTCAGGACTACTTTCTTGGAATGTTTTGAGGGGATCTGGCCTGATCCAGAACAGATTGCGGGCTCATTGCAGGATTTGTTCCATAGTTCCATACTGG
Source organism: Chiloscyllium punctatum (assembly GCF_047496795.1). Lineage (NCBI taxonomy): Eukaryota > Metazoa > Chordata > Chondrichthyes > Orectolobiformes > Hemiscylliidae > Chiloscyllium > Chiloscyllium punctatum. Next base: position 97,194,576 of record NC_092749.1, on the reverse strand, counting down.
GATTAGGGTTGTTGGACTCAAATGCTGCGAGTGGCAGGTTCTGGGTGTTGATTTCAGTTGGTTTAAACAGTGCTTGGGATTGCAATGGCTCTTTCAGTCACAAAGTGTTTTCTGGGGAATTAGCCAACAAGCGGGCGGCACGGTGGCACAGTGGTTGGCACTGCTGCCTCACAGCGCCAGAGACCCGGGTTCAATTCCCGTCTCAGGTGACTCTCTATGTGGAGTTTGCACATTCTCCCTGTGTCTGTGTCAGGGTGCTCTGGTTTCCTCCCACAGTCCAAAAAAATGTGCAGGTTAGATGAATTGGCCATGCTAAATTGCCCGTAGTGTTGGGTGAAGGGGCAAATATAGGGGAATGGGTCTGGGTGGGCTGTGCTTCGGTGGGTTGGTGTGGACTTGTTGGGCGGAAGGGCCTGTTTCCACACTGTAATTAATCTAATCGAATAAACTGGGGTTAGAACTGCCTCCTTCCGTGAGGAAAGGAGAGATAATTACAGCAGCAGCTCAGCATTTACATTTGTTAGAAATGTCATCAGAATCTTTAGAGATGGCTGAGGTTCAATTGAAAATTAAGTAGCTTGAGGTAGAGGCAAAAAACAAGGAACAAAATGGTTTGGATTACGATTAAAAGCAGAGGAAAGAGAGAGAAAGAGAGATGAGAGAGAGGAAAGGAAGAAAGAGAGGGAGTTTGTACTTCAGAAATTGGCACTTAAGAAAGTCAGCTTAAAAGGATGAAGATGAAGGCTGAAGGTAAGCTGAGTGAGGAAGAGAGTGAGGACGAGCACACCCATGGTAGCCCAAGGCATAGTGAGAAACTGTTTAAATATGTTCAAGCATTCCCTAAATTTGATGAGAAGGATGTGAAGCCTTTTTCATCTCATTTGAAAAAGTGGCTAAACAAATGCGGTGGTCAGTGACCATGTGGGTTTTGGGATCCAAACAAAACTTGTAGGTAGAGCTAGTGAGGTCTTCGCATCACTATCAGAGGAGGTATCTGGGGCGTATGAGGAGGGGAAGACAGCCATCTTACATGCAAATGAGCTTGTGCCAGAAGCCTACAGACAACAGTTCAGGCATTGAAGGAGGGAATCTGGTCAAACATACATTGTGTTTGAAAGGATCATATGAAAACTGGAGGAGAGCAAATGTTGTTCCTTTGTTCAAGAAGGGGAGTAGAGACAATCCTGGAAATTATAGATCTATGAGCCTTACTTCAGATGTGGGTAGAGTGTTGAAAAGGGTTATAAGAGATAGGATTTATAATCATCTAGAGAGGAATAAGTTATTAGGGATGGTCAACATGGTTGTGTGGAGGGTAGATCTTGCCTCACAAACTTTACTGAGTTATAGAGATGTACAGCATGGAAACAGACCGTTCAGTCCAACCCGCCCATGCTGACCAGATATCCCAACCCAATTTAGTCCCACCTGCCAGCACCAGGCCCATATCCCTCCAAACCCTTCCTATTCATATACCCATCCAAATGCCTCTTAAATGTTGCAATTGTACCAGCCTACACCACATCCTCTGGCAGCTCATTCCATACGCATACCACCCTCTGCGTTAAAAAGTTGCCCCTTAGGTCTTTTTTATATCTTTCCCTCTCATCCTAAATCTATGCCCTCTAGTTCTGGACTCCCTGACCCCAGGGAAAAGACTTTGTCTATTTATCCTATCCATGCCCCTCATAACTTTGTAAACCTCTAACCCATGCCCTGTACAGCTGCAACATGACCTCCCAACTCCTGTACTCAATACTCTGACCAATAAAGGAAAACATACCAAACGCCTTCTTCAGTATCCTGTCTACCTGCGACTCCACTTTCAAGGAGCTATGAACCTGCACTCCAAGGTCTCTTTGTTCAGAAACACTCCCTAGGACCCTACCATTAAGTGTATAAGTCCTGCTAAGATTTACTTTCCAAAAATGCAGCACCTCGCATTTATCTGAATTAAACTCCATCTGCCACTTCTCAGCCCATTGGCCCATCTGGTCCAGATCCTGTTGTAATCTGAGGTAATCCTCTTCGCTGTCCACTACACCTCCAATTTTGGTGTCATCTGCAAACTTACTAACTGTACCTTTTACGCTCGCATCCAAATCATTTATGTTAATGACAAAAAGTAGAGGGCTCAGCACCGATCCTTGTGGCACTCCACTGGTCGCAGGCCTCCAGTCTGAAAAACAACCCTCCACCACCTTCCGTCTTCTACCTTTGAGCCAGTTCTATATCCAAGTGGTTAGTTCTCCCTGTAATGCATGAGATCTAACCTTGCTAATCAGTCTCCCATGGGGAACCTTGTCGAATGCCTTATTGAAGTCCATACAGATCACATCTACTGCTCTGCCCTCATCAATCTTCTTTGTTACTTCTTCAAAAAACTCAATCAAATTTGTGAGACATGATTTCCCATGCACAAAGCCATGTTGACTATCCCTAATCAGTCCTTGCCTTTCCAAATACATGTACATCCTGTCCCTCAGTATTCCCTCCAACAACTTGCCCACCACCGAGGTCAAGCTCACTGGTCTATAGTTCCCTGGCTTGTCTTTACCGCCCTTCTTAAACAGTGGCACCACATTTGCCAACCTCCAGTCTTCCGGCACCTCACCTGTGACTATCAATGATACAAATATCTCAGCAAGAGGCCCAGCAATCACGTCTCTAGCTTCCCACAGAGTTCTTGGGTACACCTGATCAGGTCCTGGGGATTTATCCACCTTTAACCGTTTCAAGACATCCAGCACTTCCTCCTCTGTAATCTGGACATTTTGCAAGATGTCACCATCTATTTCCCTACAGTCTATATCTTCCATATCCTTTTCCACAGTAAATACTGATGCAAAATATTCATTTAGTATCTCCCCCATTTTCTGTGGCTCCACACAAAGGCCACCTTGCTGATCTTTGAGGGGCCCTATTCTCTCCCTAGTTACCCTTTTGTCCTTAATATATTTGTAAAAACCCTTTGGATTCTCCTTAATTCTATTTGCCAAAGCTATCTCATGTCCCCTTTTTGCCCTCCTGATTTCCCTCTTAAGCATACTCCTACTTTCTTTATACTCTTCTAAGGATTCACTCGATCTATCCTGTCTGTACCTGACATATGCTTCCTTCTTTTTCTTAACCAAACCCTCAATTTCCTCTATATTGAGGGACAGGCCGCCTACTTGCGGAACGTTTCAGAGAACACCTCTGGGACACCCGGACCAACTAACCCAACCACCCCATAGCCCAAAACTTCAACTCCCCCTCCCACTCCACCAAGGACATGCAGGTCCTTGGACTCCTCCATCGCCAGACCATGGCAACAGGATGGGTGGAGGAAGAGCGCCTCATCTTCTGCCTGGGAACCCTCCAACCACAAGGGATGAACTCAGATTTCTCCAGTTTCCTCATTTCCCCTCCCCCCACCTTGTCTCAGTCAAATCCCTTGAACTCAGCACCGCTTTCCTAACCTGCAATCTTCTTCCTGACCTCTCCGCCCCCACCCCTCTCCGGCCTATCACCCTCACCTTGACCTCCCTCCACCTATCGCATTCCCAATGCCCCTCCCCCAAGTCCCTCCTCCCTACCTTTTATCTTAGCCTGCTGGACACACTTTCCTCATTCCTGAAGAAGGGCTGATGCCCGAAATGTCGATTCTCTTGTTCCTTGGATGCTGCCTGACCTGCTGCGCTTTTCCAGCAACACATTTTCACCTCAATTTATTTAGTCATCCAGCATTCCCTATACCTACCAGCCTTCCCTTTCATCCTGACAGGAATATACTTTTTCTGGATTCTTGTTATCTCATTTCTGAAGGCTTCCCATTTTTCAGCTGCCCATTTACATGCGAACATCTGCCTCCAATCAGCTTTTGAAAGTTCTTGTCTAATACTGTCAAAATTGGCCTTTCTCCAATTTAGAACTTCAACTTTTAGATCTGGTCTATCCTTTTCCATCACTATTTTAAAATGAATAGAATTATGGTCACTGGCCCCAAACTGCTTCCCCACTGACACCTCAGTCACCTGCCCTGCCTTATTTCCCAAGAGTAGGTCAGGTTTTGCACCTTCTCTAGTAGGTCCATCCACATACTGAATCAGAAAATTGTCTGGTACACACTTATGAAATTCCTCTCCATCTAAACCTTTAACACAATGGCAGTCCAGTCGATGTTTGGAAAGTTAAAATCCCCTACCATAACTACCCTATTATTCTTACAGATAGCTGAGATCTCCTTCCAAGTTTGTTTCTCAATTTCCCTCTGACTATTGTGGTATTGCAATATTTCAATGTTTAGGTTTCCAGTAATATATCTGAGACAATCATACACAGTGATCATAACCCAGTGAAGTTTGTGAAGAAATCTAAGGAAAAAGATACCAGACTGTTTAGTTGGAGCTTGTTGTTACAGCCATTCAATTTGAAAATTGTGCCTGTGGCAGGACGAGACAACATGATTGCTGATGCATTGTCAAGACTTGATTGAGAAACAGAGGTGTTCGAAGGCAGGAGTACAACAGACTGAAACAAAATGTCTGCATGATTATTGTCAATGTAATGTATATGTGTGTTGGAGTGTACCAACAGTTTAGGATAAAGGGGTTTCAAAATGAAGCCACCTTTGGATATTGATGGTTCATTTTTTTAAGGGGTGAGGTGTGATGATGCTGCTTCTTTAACAAGGTTATGCTGTCCTTGGCTTTTTGTCAGAGAGGCCATAAAAGCAACGAACCCGAAAAGTCTGGATTGGATGGCTTTTAGGACCAATTTGATTATCGCTAATAGATACTGAACTGCCTCAGGCAAAAGGCTTTTCAGCCTAAAAAAAACACTTGTACAATGAAAGAGGAGTGCCAGTGCTTCCAGCTCAGTTCCTCTCTGGTTTGACTTGGTTTTTGGCAATCAGGTAGTTTAGAGGCTGCTCATCCAAAAAACAACTACATAGAAGAAGGTGTTCCATGCTGCCATCTCTCTCTCTCTCTCTCTCTCTGACATCTCTCCCGTAAGACCCTGCATTTGGTTTTACCTATTGTGTCAACGGGTGTTTATGGGGATTGTTGCAAGAATTTGGAGCAGCATCATTAATTTGGGATGATCTGTTGGGGTTTTGGATAGGTTCGGTTATTCAGTATTTTGTTCACTTTCTTTGGTGTTACATTCAGTAATCTTGTAACTAAATTCTGTTTTGTTTAAAACTAAGTGGTTTGACCAGCTGTATCCCTCCTGGAATATCTGTGTTACATCTGCTTAAAAAAAACGAGCAAACCTAGGGTCTGGGCTACCTTGCTGAAATGTTTTGAGGTGGTCTGGCCCTAGTTCAGAACAATACTGGCAGGTACCTTTTTCCAAAAGAGATAAGACAATTTCGGCTCTCGTAACACCAAATGGACTGTATCAGTTTAAAGTCATGCCATTTAGTATGAAAAATGCACCAGCCACATTTCAGAGACTAACCAATAAGGTCATTGTTGTATTACCTAATTATGCCATACACAGTATATAGATGACCTGGTGATTTTTAGTCACACGTGGAAGGAGCATTTGCAACATTTATCAGACTTGTTCAATCGACTTCGGAAGGCAGTCTTGGTGATAAACCTGGCTAAAAGTGTATTTGCCAAAGCCCAGGGTCACCTTCCTGGGCCACTTTATTGGACATGGACAAATGGCCCCACAAGATGCAAAAACAAAGGTAATTGGGAAGTTTCCCATACCATCAACAAAAACAGCAGTACCACAATTCCTGGAATTGAGTGGATTTTATTGAAAATTCGTACCAAATTTTAGCAATGTAGCTGCTCCCCTCACTGAATTGCTAAAGAATGGCAAGTAGTTTCAGTGGGACAGCAGACTGTCTGAAGGAATTTGACAGCCTGAAAGCTGTGTTAACTACTGCCCCAGTATTAGCCACACCTAATTTCGCAAAGCCATTTAAAGTGGCTATTGATGCAAGTGATGTGGGTGTCAGTGCTGTGCTCTTACGGGAAGATAACGAAAAGATAGAAAGACCTATTGGGTATTTCTTCAGGAAATTGAACATTTAACAGCAGAAATATCTGATAGTTGAGAAGGCGATTTTGAGCTTGGTGTTGGGCGTTACAACAGTTCAATGTTTATGTTACCAGTGGTGTATCTGAGACAATTACATATATTGATCACAACCCACTGAAGTTTGTGGAGAAATTTAAGGAGAAAAATGCCAGACTGTTTCGATGGAGCTTGTAGTTTCAACCATTCAATTTGAAAATTGTGCATGTGGCAGGATGTGAAAACATGATTGCCAACGCATTGTTAAGACTTGATTGAGAAATGAAGGCATTAGGCAGTAGGAGTAAAACAGGCTGAAACAGAATGTAGTAGTGCATATTTTCATGATTATTATCAATGTAATGTATATTGGTGGTGTAGTGTACTAACAATTTAGGATTAAGGGGCTTTAAAATGAAGCCATCTTTGGATATTGATGGTTCATTATTTTAAAGGGGAGGTAGTGATGATGCTGCTCCTTTAACATGGTTATTCTGTCCTTGGCTTTTTTTTCCCCACAGAGATCGTAAAAGCAGCGATTCCAAAAGTTCGAGGTTTGAAGGGTTTTTGAGCCAATTTTATTATACGCTAACAGATACTGCCTCAGAAAAAGGCTTTCAAGTTCCAATAAAAACACTTGTACAATGAAAGGGAAGTGGCCTGTTCTTCCAGCTCAGTTTTCCTTCGGTTTGGGTTCAGAACTGCTAGTCAGTTTGAGGCTGCTGGGTGCTATGACATGGGGCAAACCCTTCTGCTTAATTTAAGACCAGCAACACAGAAGAGACTTAGCTGTGCAGTAATTAGTAAAAATTCGAGTGGCTAAGAACTATTTCAAGTAAACATTAACAACTTTATTTCTTAAAGTATAACAGGGAATAATTAACTTACAACTATTTACTACTCCTTCCTCATCACCTATCTTTTACTTTCCCTTCTATAATACAAGTCCAATAAAATTCCCAATTAAGGTTTACAGAAAAATTCAAATTTTAAAATAAGCCAGCGGTCGAATCTTCTCTTTTTCCTCGTTGGTAGATTTTCTCCCCGGGTCAATGTTAAGGTTGTTCTCTGTGCAAACTCCTTCTCGAGATAGGTACCTCTCAAAGAGTTCTGACTAGCAGTCTACAGCTGTTGGTCTGGTGGCAGTTCTCCTCCCAACTGTTCAATTTTCCCTGGTCTTATACCCCAAAGCATCAGATTGAGTCATTGGCTTTTAAGATTGTCAATATACTCAATTCAAACTGGATTGGAATTTCGCATTTTTTTGGGATATAATTTAAACTGATTGGCCTAATTCAAATCTGTTTTGCTGCTTCCAGGCAACCAGCTACACCAGTTATCCGAGTAGCTGGAGTACATGTTACATTGTATCTTGTTGAGAATACTTGGTGCTGTCACTGCTAGCTTTTACTTTCTTAAAGGTACAGTACACCCACATCTTCATAACACCTCCCCACTTAAGAAAAAAATAACCACCTTAATGAAAAGATGGCTTCATTTTTTTCTCTACTTTTTAAACACATTACCCTAACATACACCTAACGTTAATATAAATTCACCTTAACTTCTTCCCATATACCAATATATGCATTAAATAAAGACAAATCTCATCTAAACTCTGTCAGTTACATCTGCAATAATGGATCTGTGATTACATTCTTCTGACCTGCAACATGTATGATTTTTAAATTAAAAGTCTGTAACATAAGACTCCAAACAAATAGTCTCATATTCTTGTCTTTAAAGTGTTCTAAGAATGTAAGTGGATTGTGATCAGTGGACACAACTGTCTCCAACACATTGTTCGTGACATCCACATTAAAATGTTATAAGGCCAGTACCAAACTCAATAGTTCTTTTTCGATCATGGATCATTTCCTTTGGTGGATGTTGATCTTCTTCGAAAAGTAACCAACTGGCAGTTCAATCCCATCCTCATCTTCGTGTAGGAATACAGCTCCAACTCCAATGTCACTAGCAACAATGGTGACTTTCAAAGGTTTTGAAAAGTTTGGTATAACTAAAACTGGTTTGGTGGTTAATATTGATTTCAAATGGTCGAATGCCTCCTAGCATGGTTCTGTCCACCGAAACTTTGTGTTCTTCTTCAGCAAATCAGTTAACAATGCCACTACACTGCTGAAGTTTGGAACAAACATCCGTTAAAATCTGCTGAGTCCTAAGAATCAAAGCACCTCTTTCTTTGAGGTTGGTTGTGGAAATTCCTCAATGGCCTTCGTCTTAGCGTTCTGTGGGGTCAACCTTCCATGACCAATGTTATGTCCCAAGAATGTCACCTCTGCTTTCATGAATTCCATTTTCTTTAAGTTTATCACTAATTTTGCTTCTCGTAGTCGTTGAAAGAGCTCTGCCAACTGCACCATATGATCTTTCCAGGACTTACTAAAGATCATTACATCATCCAAATAGAGTGCACAGTTTGTTAAGCCAGCCACAGCTCTGTTTATAAGTCTTTGGAATGTGGTGGGTGCGTTCTTCATTCCAAAGAGCATCACTTTAAATGATATAGCCTATTTGGGGTTATAAACGCAGAAATTTCTTTTGCCGACTCTGATAAAGGTACCTGCCAGTAACCACACGTTAAGTCCAACTTGGTGATTTAACTGGCCTGTCCGACTTTCTCGATACAGTCCTCCAATCTAGGAATTTGATATGAGTCCAATTTGTAACGGCGTTGATAATCCATGCAGAATCATCGAGTCCCGTCAGGTTTGGGAACTAAGACGATCGGTGAATTTTCTCGCTCTGGCTTGGTTTGATGATGTTCCCATCGAGCATAGCGTCCACCTCCTTCTGGACCTATCTGGCTTTGAAAGGATTAGGCCGATAGGGATATTGCTTTATTGGAGCAGTATTCTCGATGTCTACTTCATGTACAATAGCATTAGTCCTCCTCATCTAATTCTTACATATGTCCTTATACTGCAGTAACAAGCCTTTCAACTGCGTTCTATACTCCTGAGGCAGAACGCTTACTAACCTATTCCACTCCTCAAGGACTTCTTCATTTTTTAACCTATTTTGAGGCGCATCAAAATCCAGATTATCTGGATCTGATTCCTCACTGTGCAGGGCAGTAACTAACACCTGTTTCTCCAGTTCTTTCTCTGTAGTGTAATACGGTTTCAACATGTTCACGTGACATACCCAATACCGATTTTCCTATCTGGCATCTTTACTAAATAGTTCACCTGACTCAACTTTTTCTCAATTTGATAGGGACCATTTAACCTGGCTTTGAATGGATCGCCCATCACTAACACGTCATTTGATTGGGAAAACACCCGAGTCTCAGAGCTTTTATCTGCTACCTACTTAGGTGCTGTTTAGCTAACTCCCTTACTCGATTTGGTCTCCCCCTCACCTCCGATACATAATTTAGGTATGAGAGCTTCGACTTTGGTCCTGTCAATTTTTCTTACATTAATTTCAAAGGGCCTCTCACTTCATGACTGAATATTAACTCAAAGGGAGTGAACTGAGTAGATTCATTTGGGGCATCTCTGATGGCAAACAATGCAAATGGGATACCTTTATCCCAATCATTCGGGTAATCCTGACAGTCTGCTCTCGACATGGTCTTCAAGGTCAGATGTCACCTTTCTAAAGCTCCCTGGGATTCAGGATGATATGCACTGAATTTAAAGTGCTGTATACCCAAGCTATGCATAACCTCCTTAAACAGCCTAGCAGTAAAATCTTTCTGGGAAGCCCATATTGTGTGAAGAAAGCTACTAACTCCTCCACCAGCGTTTTTGCCTTGATACACCATAATGGAATTGCCTCTGGAAATCTGGTAACACATGCATTATGGTTATCAAATACTGGTTCCCACTTTTAGTTCTTGGGAGGGGACCTATACAATCAATTATAATCCATGTGAAAGATTCTTCAAATGCAGGAACTGGCAACAAAGGTGTTGGTTTTATTACCGCCAGTGGCTTATCTACCATTTGGCATGTATGACACATACGGCAAAATTTAACCACATCTTTGTGCATTCCAGGCCAATAAAATGTTTTTGTACCTTAGCCTGAGACTTTCGTACCCCTAGGTGACCGCCTACAGGTAGTTCTTGTGCTACCCGTAACACCTCCTGTCTGTATGCTACTGACAACACAATCTGGTGCACCTCAGTCCATTTCTCCTCTCACTAACCTGCCATGGTCTCCATTTCTGTCTGAGGATTCTTTCAGATAATAACCATCTGGAATATTCTCTGCCTCCTTTTCAGAGTACGCATCCACATATATATCTTTTATCATCTTGTCTTGCTGTTGCAAGACTCTTAGCCTTTTGGGACTAAATACTTCTGTTTGACCCTCTGCCTGTTTCGGTTTTCTCGCATCATTACATCAAACAGGGTGTCCACTAACTGAACCTCAACTCCTTCATCTTTCTTCGTACTTTTTGCTTCGAGGTGTGACTTATGATAATGGGATCTGGTTATCACAGAGTCTGGGAAAATACCAGGATATTTCTGTTTTAACTCCTCAGTTTCTTAGTCTTCCTTGGGCTCCTCCACAACAAGGGTTGTCACTCCCACTTTGGATCCTGCCAAGTCATTTCCAACAACAAACTGAATGAGGGAGAGGGAAAGAGAGGGAGGGAGAGGGAGGGAGAGAGGGAGAGGACCTGCACAGCTACTGCCTTTGCTGTTTGAATTCATGTATCGCTAGACATCGGAGTGCATTTGGGAAAATTAACAAACAGAGAAATTCACAACTAATCTTGGAGGAACCTGTTTGGGAGAGTTCACAGCACAGAAACAGATAAGTGAATATTTCAAGTGTGGCCTTACAGTAAGTCTGCAGTAGTGACTTGAGTGGGTTCTTTCTTGATTATATGTTATTTTGAGATATGTCTCCTGATTAAACTTTACAATATAAGCCATTAGTATTAATTCAACCTGGAGCAGTATTTTTAGAGGAATAAGACAGTGCTATTTTCTGTAGATTGGAAGAAGCAAAAATGGCCTTTAGTAGCGAGATATGCTCTTCTTGTCAGATGTGGGAGTTTAGGGAGAGTTTACCAGTCACTGAGGATTATATCTGCAATACATGCCGTTGGTTGTGAATCTCATCAGATCGAATGGATCGGTTGGAGAGACAGTTAGAGGCAATGAGGAATTTAAAAGAGCAAGGGGATGTGATGGATAGCAGTTATAGGAGGGGGGAAAGGTTGCAGATACAGTCACGTGGATGGGTTAACTCCAGGAAAGCTGATAGAGGTAGGCAGCTAGTGCAGGAGTCTTTTGTGGATATACCCATTTCAAACAAGTAGGCTGTTTTGGAAAGAGTAGGGGGTGATGGATTCTCAGGGGAACGTAGCACGAACAGCCAAGTTTCTGTTATTGAGACTGGCTCTAATGCAAGGGGTACATCAGGTTCCAAGAGATCAATCGTGTTAAGGAACTCTCTAGTCCAAGGTACAGACAGATCTTTCTGTGGCCAGCAGCGAAAGTCAGAATAGTGCGTTGCTTTCCTGGTGCCAAGATCAAGGATGTCTCAGAGATGGTGCAGAATGTTCTCAAGGGGGAGAAGGGCCAGCAGGAGGTAATTGTACACATTGGAACCAATGACATGGGAAGGGAAAAGGTTGAGATTCTGAAGGGAGACTATAGAGTTAGGCAGGAATTTAAAAAGGAGATCCTCGAGAGTAGTCATATCTGGATTACTCCCAGTGCTAAGAGCTAGTGAAAGCAGGGATAGGAGGATAGAGCAGATGAATGCATGGCTGAGGAGCTGGTGTATGGGAGAAGGATTCACATTTTTGAATCATTGGAATCCCTTTTGGGGTACAAGGGACCTGTACAAGAAGGATGGATTGCACCCGAATTGGAAGGGGACTAATATACTGGCAGGGAGATTTGCTAGAGCTGCTCAGGAAGATTTAAACTAGTAAGGTTGGGGAGGTGTGGGACCCAGGGAGATAGTGAGGAAAGAGATCAATCTGAGACTGGTACAGTTGAGAACAGGAGTGAGTCAAACAGTTAGGGCAGGCAGGGACAAAGCAGAGAACAAGATAGGACTGATAAATTAAACTGCATTTATTTCCAATGCAAGGGGCCAAACAGGGAAGGCAGATTAATTTGATTCTTGGTTAGGAACATAGGACTGGGATATTATAGCAATTACAGAAACATGGCTCAGGAATGGGCAGGACTGGCAGCTTAATGTTCCTGGATATAAATGCTACAGGAAGGATAGAAAGGGAGGCAAGAGAGGAGGGCAAGTGGCATTTTTGACAAGGGATACCTTGTGCTGAGGGAGGATATTCCCAGAAATACATCCAGGGAAGTTATTTGGGTGGAACTGAGAAATAAGAAAGGGATGATCATCTTATTGGGATTGTATTATAGACCCCCTAATAGTAAGGGGGAAATTGAGAAACAAATTTGCGAAGAGATCTCAGTTATCTGTAAGAATAGGGTGGTTATGGTCGGGGATTTTAACTTTCCGAACATAGACTGGGATTGCCACAGTGTTAAGGGTTTAGATGGAGAGGAATTTATTACATGTGTACAAGACATTTTTCTGATTCAGTATATGGATGTACCTACTACAGAAGGTGCAAAACTTGACCTACTCTTAAGAAATAAGGCAAGCAGGTGACTGAGATGTCAGTGGGGGAGCATTTTGGGGCCAGCGACCATAATTCTATTAAATTTAAAATAGTGATGGAAAAGGATAGAGCATCTAAAAGTTGAAGTTCTAAATTGGAGAAAGGCCAATTTTAATGGTATTAGGCAAGAACTTTCAAAAGCTGATTGGGGGCAGATGTTTGCAGGTAAAGGGACGGCTGGAAAATGGGAAGCCTTCAGAAATGAGCTAATGAGAATCCAGAGAAGGTATATTCCTGTCATGGTGAAAGGGAATGCTGGATGACTAAAGAAATTGAGGGTTTGGTTAAGAAAAAAACAAGGAAGCATATGTCAGGTATAGACAGGATAGACCGAGTGAATCCTTGGAAGAGAATACAGACAGTAGGAGTATACTTAAGAGAGCAATCAGGAGGGCAAAAAGGGGACATGAGATAGCTTCGGCAAGTAGAGCTAAGTAGAATCCAAAGGATTTTTACAAATACATTAAGGATAAAAGGGTAACTAGGGAGAGAATAGGGCTCTTCAAAGATCAGCAAGGCAACCTTTGTGCGGAGTCCCAGGAGATGGGGAGATACTAAACGAGTATTTTGCATCAGTATTTACTATGGAAAAGGACATGGAAGATATAAAATATAGGGAAATAGATGGTGACATCTTGAAAAATGTCCAGATTACAGAGGAGGAAGTGCTGGATGTCTTGAAATGCATAAAAGTGGATAAATCCCCAGGACCTGATCAGATGTACCCTAGAACTCTGTGGGAAACTAGAGAAGTGATTGCTGGGCCTCTTACTGAGATATTTGTATCATCGATAGTCACAGGTGAGGTGCTGGAAAACTGGAGTTTGGGTAATGTGGTACCACTGTTTAAGAAGGGTGGTAAGGACAAGCCAGGGAACTATAGACCAGTGAGCCTGACCTCAGTGGTGGGCAAGTTGTTGGAGGGAATCCTGAGGGACAGGATGTACATGCATTTGGAAAGGCAAGGACTGATTAGGGATAGTCAACATGGCTTTGTGCGTGGGAAATCAGGTCTCACAAACTTGATTGAGTTTTTTGAAGAAGCAACAAAGAAGATTGATGAGGGCAGAGCAGTAGATGTGATCTAACCGGATTTTAGTAAGGCGTTCGACAAGGTTCCCCATGGGAGACTGATTAGCAAGGTTAGATCTCATGGAATACAGGGAAAACTAGCTATTTGGATACAGAACTGGCTCAAAACAGAGTGGACTTGAGGGTCATTTTTCAGACTGGAGGACTGTGACTAATGGAGTGCCATAAGAATCGGTGTTGGGTCCACTACTTTTCATTATTTATATAAATGACTTGGATGTGAGCAATAAGAGGTATAGTTAGTAAGTTTGCAGATGATTCCAATATTGGAGGTGTAGTGGACAGTGAAGAGGGTTACCTCAGATTACAACAGTATCTTGATCAGATAAGTCAATGAGCTGAGAAGTGGCAGATAGAGTTTAATTCAGATAAATGCGAGGTGCTGCATTTTGGGAAATCAAATCTTAACAGGACTCATACACTTGATGGTAAGGTCCTTGGGAGTGTTGCTGGACAGAGAGACTTTGGAGAGCAAGTTCATAGCTCCTTGAAAGTGGAGTCGCAGTGAAGGTGGCTTTTGGTATGCTTTCCTTTATTAAGAGTATTGGGTACAAGAGTTGGGAGGTCATGTTGCACCTGTACTGGACATTGGCTAGGCCACTGTTGGAATATTGTGTGTAATTCTGGTCTCCTTCCTACTGGAAAGAAGTTATGAAACTTGAAAGGGTTCAGAAAAGATTTACTAGGATAGGACGATTTGAACTGTAGGGAGAGATTGAATAGACTACGGTTGTTTTTCCTGGAGCATTGGAGGCTGAGTGGTGACCTTACAGAGGTTTATAAAATCATGAGGGGCATGGATAGGATAAATAGACAAAGTATTTTCCCTGAGGTGAAGGGGGGGGGGGGGGGGGGGTGGAAGTCCAGAACTAGAGGGCATAGATTCAAGTGGGGGTGGGGAAAGATATGAGAGAGACCTAAGGGGCAACTTTTTCTTGCAGAGAGTGGTAAGTGTTTGGAATGAGCTGCCAGAGGAAGTTGTGGAGGCTGGCACAATTGCAACAGTTAAAAGGCATTTAGATGGGTATATGAATAGGAAGGGTTTGGAGGGATATGGGCCGGGTGCTGGCAGGTGGGACTAGATTGGGTTGGAATATCTGGTCGGCATGGATGGGTTGGACCAAAGGGTCTGTTTCCATGCTGTACAACACTATGACTCTTTGACTCTATAACTAGCAAAGTTAGGGTCTGGGCTACTTTCTTGAAATACTTTGAGGGGGTCTGGCCTGGCCCATAACATTGTGTAAAGGGGTGATGTGTCTCCTTCTGCAGTAATTAAATACCTGAAGACTGAATAAAAAGTCAGTTATCTTTTCCCATCAGTTTTGTATGTTATTGTTTTTAACCAAAAAGTCAGAGCCTTCAAATTTGTGAGCCAGTTTCTTTGTGCCTCCTGCAAGGAAGTGATAAATACCTGGTGAACAGAAATTTATGAACAGGACTTTCTGGCATATCAAAGGAACATTGCAGCCAAGCCTGTGAACAGGGACCAGTGAATAGCTTTCCCTGCTTTTTCCCTCCATTCGTACACCCAATTTTTTTTTGGATGGGGGGGGGGGGGTACATGTGAGAAAGAAGTTTACAATGGGTTGGAATTTTAACTCGCTGAGTCATATGTCATCATTTCATAACTTTTACATGTACCTAAAATCTACTTTGTTTGCAATAAATAGTTACTCTTTTTTTAATTACAGAAATGTGACCCATTTTTTCCAGTTCACCTAGGTCTAAACAAACAGGTTGGAATTAATGGAGAACTATAGGGATCAGTGCTGGGTCTACTGACAATCTGTATCAATGATTTGCTTGAGGATACCAAATGTATGATCGTTACTTATCTTGATGTCATCAGCAAATGTGAGAGCAAGTTATTAAGTTTGGGGGGGGGGTGGTCTCTGGTCCCAAAACATTAACTCTGACTTCTCTCCAGCTTTTCCAGCAATTTCTGGTTTTGTTATGTTAATTCTAAATTTTGCTGATATAATTCCAACTGAAGGAACAGGGCAGGTGAGCATTTCAGATTCCAGATCCCAGATCCAACGATTCTTCTTCACAACTGATCAAAGTAAAGGAAAGGTATGGGCTGGATGTGAGGAAGAGTAAACCAGTGAAGCTGAAGCCCAGAGAGAAAACAGTTGCACAGACAAAGGGGTGGGTAGAAGTCAGCCTGGGATTATCAATAGCTGCTGTTTGAGACTGTTAGTAGCTGACAGAGGGTTGTTTGTAGAAGCAACCAATGTGATGACAAGGCCTGGTATGTGGGGGGTATGGTAAAGGTACGGGAGAAGGTGCCCAAGCTCTGAAATTGTTGAACTGGTTATGGAGTCCTGAAGGCTACAAAGCCCTCAAACAGAAAATGAGGTATTGTTCTTCCAGCTTACACTGAGCTTCACTGGAGCACTGCAGCAAACCCGAGGCTAATGTCAGCCAGGGAACAAGGTGGTGTGTTAGGGCTTTTGCCCGAAACGTCGATTTCGAAGCTACTTAGATGCTGCCTGAACTGCTGTGCTCCTCCAGCACCACTAATTCAGTATATGGTGTGTTAAGGTATGTAGGAGCAAAACCCCCGACCGAGGACAAAGACTCAAAAGGCAGGCAAAATTCAGGTACATGGTAATCTTTATTCAAGCAGCCACAGGATCATGCGGGGAGAGGGGTACAGACTGCCCCTGAATCTGGCCTCGATGTGATGATACAGTTATCCCCTTAATCTTTAGCTCAAATCAGAAGAGAGGTTGACAATGCTCCGATTTTCACAGAGGATACAGTATTGTTATACATTTTGTTACAATAGTCACATACAACATGGTCATCGTGCTCTTCCCCTTATTCTATGCATTCAATCTGTGAAACACCTGATCTATGATGGACACTCCTAGGTTCCCATGATGCTTTATAGCCATTGAAAGATCTCATGGCCGAGTGATCCTATTAATTAGCAGTTCAAAGTCACTGGATACGGTATACGCTTTTGGACATGTCCCAGACTTGCTCATCTCTAAGGACTGTTTGAATTGTGTTATTCATTGTATACATTTATTATCTCCATCAAATTCTGTTACTCCTCATTTTCCCACTGTCCTAATTATGGGAAAAATACAAAAGACTGTTGATTCTTACTAACTATGAAAAGATTCATATTAATACTATTCTAAAGTTACTTATAAGTTTTTATATTGACCTCTATTAGCACTCCTTGGCTATTGAGTTGTGAGCAATTTGTTTCTTACAGGGTGCACTAGGGATTCCTTTAGTGATAAAGGAAAGTTTCCCAAGACCAATTAACGTTCACATCTATATTTGAACCTTTTCCTCTAATGCTTTTAGTAATCTTTGTATTTTGTTATTCATGTGCATTTATAATTATGTTGAAACCTCTGATTAACTGAAGAATATTCGACTAGAACCTATTTCTTAACATTGAAATTGTTCACAAAGGGACAACTAATTGCTGAAAAATGCCATTATCTATTTTCACATCTTCATGAAGAGCTAGCTGTCTTTGAGGATGGTTTACACTCCTTGTTCTAATTAACTCTGTTCACCTATTGGGACAACATCCTTTCGCTAATGAGACTAGAATCAATCAGTATTTAATGAACTGGTTAGATCCTCTAGATTCTTTTTATTAGCCTTAATCCCATTAGTTCATGTGTTTTTTTAATGCAGGAGTTTACACTCCCCTTCAATGGTTGTTACAAATCTTCAAACTCTGTCTGTCCTTGGATGTTTATCAAATTATCTATAACAAATCATTTTTGCAGCTGTTGTTACGTGTGCAAGACTCCCTTCTACCTTGGAATAACCCCCTTCTCAAGACATATATTGTGTCTCTTAAATGATGGAACAGGCTTTTAATTCTGTTTAACCACTTGTCAGCCATTTTGTGCAGGACCAGAGGGACAGCTCAGCTGCCAGCCATCTTGTATCTCTAGAATATGGGCAGCCCCAACAAAGTGGAAGGCAGCTAGAAGATCAAGGTCATTTTTGAAGAAAGAATCTCTGCGAAGGGGTCACAGGTCTGTTTCATTGCCTCATGGTAGATGAGACCACACTAACCAGCAAATACAGTAGACTAGATTGGTTGAAGTGCAAGTAAAGTGCTGCTTCAGCTAGGTGGTGTCTTTGGGGCATTGGAAGGTGAGGAGGGAAGAAGTACACAAACAGGAGTTACGCCTTTGTAGGGGAAGGTTCCATGGGACATTGGGGGTGGGAGGAGCAGGCAATGGTTGGGTGTGAAGTGCGAGTGGACCAGGGCTCCCAGAGGGAACAGTCCCTGCAGAAGGGTGACTGGGATGGAAGGAATGTGCACCTGGTGGTAGCAGTAGAAATAGCAACTAATGATCCTCTGGATGTAGATGTTGATGGGATGGTAAAAAGGACCAAGGGGTAATATCATTGGTATGGGAGAGGAGATGGGATGAAGTCCAAAATGCAGAAGATGGCCAGAGCTAGCTGAGGGCCCTGTCAACCACAGTGCTGGGAAATCCTCAGTTGAGGACAAAAGGAGACATTTTGGAGGCCCCCTTGAAGCTGGCATCATTGTCTGAGAATGAGAATAGAGATGTGAAAACAGATGTAACAGAGTCTTTACATGAAGCAGAACGTGAGGATGTATACTCAAGGTAACTGTGGGAGTCAATGGGTTTGTAGTGGATGTTGTTGGCCAGCCTATTCCCAAAAATGGGAATATAGATGTTGAGGAAGGGAAGAGAGGAGTCAGAGATGGACTAGGTGCATGTGAGAAGAGGGTGGAAATTGGATAATAGATAATAGTGAAATAAATAAACTTTTCCAAATCCAGATGGGAGGGGGAAGCAGACTGATGTCATTGATATTATGGAGAAAGGAGGGGTGAGTGGAGGCCTGAGGACTGGAATGAGGAACGAGGAATGTTCCATGTACTCCACAAAGAGACAGGCATAACGGTGGGTACCCATGGCCACATCTTCGACCTGCAGGGAGGGAGAGGAGTTAAAGGAAAAATTGATCACAGTGAGGAAGAGCAAGGTAGTGATGGATGGGAACAGTTCAGGCCTTTTATCCAGGAAGGAGCAGACAGCTCACAGACCATCCTGATGGGGAATGGATGGGTAAAAGGAATTGCATGTCTATGGTGAAGAGGAGACAATTGGAGTCTGTGAACTGGAGATTGTGAAACTGCCAAAACATAGGAAGAATTGTGGATGTAAGCAGGAATGGACTGGATAAGGGAGAGAAAAAAAAAGTCAAGATTGGAAGAGATGTGATCTGTGGGGTAGGAGCAGACAAAAACAATGTCTGTGCCCTGGCAGTCCTGTGGATGGGGTTTTTGAGAAGGACAAAAAAAGCAGGCTGTGAGGTTCTGCATCTGTCTAACTGTTTACTCTCGCTCTCTTCACTTACACCACCACCAACCTTTTCCCAACTATAATCCATTCTGAAGGGTCATTGGACCCAAAACATTAACTCTTGCTCTCCATAGATGCTGCCAGACCTGAGTTTTCCCAGCAATTTCTGATTGATTGACTTCCAGCATCCGGGTTCCTGTTACCTGCCATTTCAACACACCACCGTATTCCGTGGCTGACATCTCCATCTTGGGCTTGTTGCAGTGCTCTAGTGAAGCTCAGTGCAAGTTGGAAATCTACGGCCTTCAGAATTCAATATCAGATTAAATAATTTTAGGCCTGAGCACCTTCTCCAGTGTCCTTTCCCCAGCCATCCCATTATTAGCTACTAATGGTTCATTGGATTTCTTTAAGTATTTAAATATTTGAGTACATAAATCCACACACTCCTGACATTTTCAACTACCAGCTTTTATAACCCTACATTTTCTTAAATTTTTAAGAAAAACAACTTTGTCTTCATAGAGCACTTATCTTACCCAAAGATACCCATGGAAACAGACCCTTTGGTCCAACTGGTCGATGCCAACCATGTTCCCAAACTAAACAACTAGTGCCTGTGTTGGCCCCTATCCCTCCAAACGTTTCCTATTCACGTAACTATCCAAATGTCTTTTAAACATGTCAGACCACTTCCTCTGACAGATCATTCCATACACTAACCACTGAAGTAAACATTGCCCCTCATATAGTCATAGAGATGTACAGCATGGAAATAGACCCTTTCGGTCCAACCTGTCCATGCCAACCAGATATCCCAACCCAATCTAGTCCCACCTGCCAGCACCCAGCCCATATCCTTCCAAACCCTTCCTATTCATATACCCATCCAAATGCCTCTTAAATGTTGCAATTTTACCAGCCTCCACTATTTCCTCTGGCAGCTCATTCCATACACTTACCACCCTCTGCATTAAAAAGTTGCCCCTTAGGTCTCTCATATCTTTCCCCTCTCACCCTAAACCTATGCCCTATAGTTCTGAACTCCCCGACCCCAGGGAAAAGAGTTTGTCTATTTATCCTATCCATGCCCCTCAATTTTGTAAACCTCTAAGGTCACCCTTCAGCCTCCAATGCTCCAGGGAAAACATCCCCAGCCTGTTCAGCCTCTCCCTGTAGCTCAGATCCTCCAACCCTGGCAACATCCTTGTAAATCTTTTCTGAACCCTTTCAAGTTTCACAACATCTTTCCGATAGGAAGGAGAACAGAATTGCACACAATATTCCAACAGTGGCCTAACCGATGTCCTGTACAGCTGCAACATGACCTCCCAACTCCTGTCCTCAATACTCTGACCAATAAAGGAAAGCATACCAAATGCCTTCTTCACTATCCTAGCTACCCGTGACTCCACTTTCAAGGAGCTATGAACCTGCACTCCAAGGTCTCTTTGTTCAGCAACACTCCCAAGGACCTTACAATTACGTGTATAAGTCCTGCTAAGATTTGCTTTCCCAAAATGCAGCACCTCACATTTATCTGAATTGAACTCATATCTTTTTAAATCCTTCTCCACTCACCTTAAAAAATATGCCCACTAAAAATGTTTCACAGGAAACAAAGTATTTTTGAATGGTCATTGTTGTACCTAGGAAGGCAGTGTGCACAGCAATATCCAAAAGACAGAAACCAAGACAATGACAAGATCTCCCCGATTTATATTTGTGTTGGACAATTTGAAACAGTATCCTAAGTTCAGGAAGGATTCTAGAGGTCCGGGCCTAACAGAGTGAGCATGCTACCATGGCTGTCGGAGCAAAGGAATGGGGTGGATTCTTGCACAAGGTGAGCAGGAAGTGGATAGTTTCCCTACTGCCTCACCTCTAAGTGAGAGTTAACACCCAGGCTTTAAATGAATTACATCCCCAACCCACTATCTAAACTTTACGGAATCCCACTTCCACTTTTATAACTGGTTCACCTATTGACCTTGTGCAAGAGTCCACCCCAGTCCTTTCCTCCAACACCATTGGTAGCATACCCAGTCTGTTAGGCCCTAAGCTCTAGAATCCTTCCTGAACTTGGGATACTGTTTCAACTTGTCCATCGCAAATAAATCCAGGCTGTGACTATCTCTCCTAATGTCGGCCTCTCGCACCATTCCTCAATTGAATCCTGCCTTTAAAAAGCTTAAGAAAATTTTTATAAGTGGAAGGCTCCATACTCCAATATATGTATTTGCTTTTAGGTTAGCCTGTTTTTAACCTCCAGTACTGGGCTGCTTCATTTCTGAGAAAAATCTAATGGTATAGGAAGAAACAAGACTCAAGAAATTCTGACCCATTCAAATCAGTATTATATGTAGCTCATGATCAATTCAGAACTTGGCTGTAGTTCAGTGGTGGCACCCTCACTTGAGTCATGAATTATGGAGGTTCAAGTGGGACTTCAAAAACAATGCCATTATAATACGGAGTGCTGCACTCAGGAGGTACCACTTTTTCAGATGAGATTTTAAACAGAGCTCCAACTTAGGGGTGGACCGAAAAGATCTCCACAGTTAAAAAGGGGAGAAGAGAAAGACAGTTTAGTTATCTTTAGGGTTCTGGCCAATAACGAATCTAACACAAAAACATCAGATTTTGTGATCATTCCCCAGTTGTGATTTGCAGGATCTTGTACTCAAAATGGCTGCTTATTTTACAATAATGGCTATACTTCAGTAGTGCTTGAATAGTTGAGAAACACTGAGAAGTCAAGATTAGATTGGTTCTGGAAAAGCACAGCAGGTCAGGCAGCTTCCGAAGAGCAGGAAAGTCCTGAGTTTGTAAAAGGCACTTATGAAATGTAAACCTTTGTTCAGTTTATTTTAAAAAAGACCATTTTGCGGTTGGTACACAAGTTTATTCTAAAATTGTGCAATAGAAATAAATAAAATTGACTTCCTGCAGTTGGAAAAAAAAGGGACCACAAAGATATCAAATTTCATTATTGTTTGCACCACTTCTCAAGAACTCTATCACACCTGTTCATTATTCCAGGTTCATCATGGGACACAAGGATAATCCCGGTCTCATTTTCTCTCCTCCAACATGTCCAAGGAAGTCAGATTTTTTTTTGCCACAAGTTCAAGGCCATTTCTTCAGCTACCTCTGCAACATCCCCAGCGCACTGGGCCAAACTCATTCTAACAAATTAAAATTTTAGTGGAACTTCTTTCCACAATGCCATCCTGCAACTGGAAGGTAGATCAGATGGAAGCCAAGTCATCCACATAACATAACATGCTAGAGACAGGCCAAAAAGTGGTTGGGAGTGGGACATCCACTTCAAATGGAATTTTACCAGCAGCTGCTCTGAATAGTGGGAAGGAGCCCACAGAGGCAATAAAGTATGGCATTGGAAAAAGCACAGCAAATCAGGCAGCATCTAAGCAGCAAGGGAGTTGACATTTTGGGCATAACCCTTCATCAGGACTAAGGAGGCAGAGAAATAAATAAGGGAGGGGGGGGGTGCTGGGGAAAGATATGTGGGATGGCGATAGGTGGGCGAAAGTAGGTGATAATTGTGATAGGTCAGTGGGAAGCGTGGAGCAGATAGATAGAAAGGAAGATGAACAGGTAGGGTCAGGTCAAGAGGGCAGTGCCATGTCAGAGGGTTCGATCTCGGTTGGCATGGGGTGGGGTGGGGTGGGGGAAAGAGTTGGAGAGTTTAGGAAACCAGTGATTTCAATGTTGGGGCAGTGTGGCTGTAGGCTCCTAAGGGAGAAGATGAAGTGTTCTTCCTCCACTTTGCAGGTAGCTTGGTTTAGGTAGTGGAGGAGGAGACCCAGAATGGACATGTCATGGGGGGAGTTGAAATGGATGGCTGGAAAACGCATAGCAGGTTAGGCTGCATCAGAGAAGCAAGAGTGTCAATATCTTGGACATAACCCATCCTAGATCCAACCCTCCGAGTCAGCTCCACCCTCTTGACCTTACCTGCCCATCTTCCTACCTATCCACTCCACACTTCCTTTGCCAGACCACCAACCTTTTCCCTGGCTCCACCCCCTCCCCAGTCCTTATGAAGAAAGGGTTAAGCCTGAAACATCAATTCTCTTGCTCCTCAAATGCTGCCTGGCCTATGCTTTTTCCTGTGCCACACTTTATTGACTGAGTTATCCAGCATCTGCCGTCCTCCCGATCTCCTGGGAGCCCAGAGGCATGTTCCAGCAAGGTACGTGCTAGGCCCAGAAGGATTCTAGAGCCTGGGGGGGACAGATTGGAAGCCACGTTTAGGAAAGCAGAGAGCATGGAGCAACCCAACAATAAAATGAGATGTGCTCCTTCCTTGGGCTGTAAAGATAAAAGCAGAATTAGGCCATTCAACCCATCAGGTCTGCTCCACCATTCAGATACGGCTGATGTTTCCCAACCCCATTCTCCTGGCTGTACCACTCCATGACTTTTGATTGCCTTAAATCAAAAACCTGCCTTAAAGACACTAAATGATTTGGCCTCCACAGCCTTCTGAGACAATGTGTTCCACAGATACACCACATTCTGGCTGAAGAAATTTTTTCACATCTCACACCAAGGCTGTGCCCTCTAGTCCTAGTCTCTCCTGCTGAGGAATCATCATCTCCACATCTGCTCTATCCAGGTCCCTCAGTATTCTGTAATTCTCAATAAGATTTGCCCCTCCACCTCATATGACATTGTGAACTTCCTCTGGACTCCCTCCAAGGCCAGCACATCCATCCTTTGATACAGGGCCCAAAACAACTCTCAATATTTCAAATGTGGTATGACTAGAGCCTTATTATACCTCAGTAGTACATTGTTCTTGTATTCTAGCCTTCCTGAAATGAATGCTAACATTGCCTTCCTAACTGCCAACTGATTTTGCATATTAACCTCAAGGGAATTAAGACTCCTTTCCACATTTAGAAATAGTCTATGTTTCTATTCTTTCTACAAAAAGACAACCTCACACTTTCCCACATTGTATTCCATCTGACACTTCTTCGCCCACTTTCCTAACCTGTCCAAACCTTCTGTAGGTTCCCTGCTCCCTCAACACTACTTGTTCCCCCACTTTTGTATTATCTGTAAACATAGCAACCAGTTCCTTCATCCAGATCATTCATTCATAATATGAAAAATTGTGACCGAAACACAGACACCTGCACAACTCCATTACTAACTGGTTGCCATCCTGAAAAAAAGACCCCTTTATCCACACTGCCTTCTGCCAGTCAGCCAATCCTCTATCTATGCCAGTCCCTTATCCCAAACACCATTGGTGAATATAGTGTGTTTAGTAGCTCTTTATTAAAGGCCTCTGGTAATCCAAATAAACCATGCTTATTACCTTTGTCTAACTTGCTTGTTAGCCCCTCAAAACAATTCCAACAGATGTGTAAGGCATTACTATCTCTTGAAGTTGTGACGACTCATTGTTATTTTACAATGCACTTCCAAGTACTTCAATGTATTGCTCACCCCAAACTATGGACTCTAAAATCTTACCAACGATAGAGGTCAGGCTAACCAGCCGTGAATTTCCATCTTCGGCCTCCCTCCCTTTTTAAAAATTAGGAATCGCTGGAGTCAGGAAGGATTGCAGATGACTGTAAAATGGCTAAAAAATAAAAAACAACAATAATACCTCCACAATCTCCTCAGCCATCTCCTTCAGAACCCTGAACTGCAGTCCATCTAGTCCGGATGATTTACCAGCCTTCATATCTTTCGGGTTCCCCCAGCAGCTTCTCCTTCGCGATGGCCACCGCACTCACAGCTGCTCCCGAACTCTTCATACCTCTTTCCATCTGGCCATATATAACAGGAATTACTCTGAAATGGCACAGAATACATTCAGATGGGCAAAGTGACTTTCAAATACCACCTTCTGATAGAATGTGTTTTTACAATGGCCTGCCAGTTGAATGTTGCTTGCTGTAGCAAGTTTTCCTGCTGTTGAGAGAACCCCGCCCCAAAGACACCCCTCCCCACCCTCAAATAAAAGCATTTTCCTTTCAGAGATCCATTAAGGTATTTGCTGATTTCCAAGCTTTGAAATTTTACTTTTCCCTTTTGAAGACTAGATTGGACAAATGGACAGAAGGAACATCATTAGTTTGACAGGAGATCATTCTCACAATGGCTCCCCACAGTATGAAGCCTACCTCATCCAATCATAGTAACAGCCAGCCCAGAAAGTGACTCAGTAAAAATCAGGAAGATATCTGCACAAATCAACTACTGAAGAACTTCTTCCAAGGTTCGATATCCTCATTGAAATGTTTTCAGTGATCATCCCAGCAGGTGGTGAAATGCACATTATATTCAGTGAGCCAACACCCTGGAATTTAACACTAAAAATAAAGTACTGCAGATGTTGGAAATCAAACAAAACCTGCAAGTATTGGAGAAACTCAGCAGGTCTGGCAGCATCTGGGGGAAAAGGACTCTTTTCCATATTTGACCGAGAGATGATTACTAACTACAGGTCTGCATCATTACAAAGACCACCAAAAGGTATTGTTCTCAGATATAATTAATTGGTCTCGCATCAATTGCTGTTTATAGGACTTCCAAACTTCCACACATAAAATGTAAACACTTAAAAGGTGGTTTAACTTCAAGTGGCTTCGATTCCCCAATTAGAAATAATTTGTCTACCTATCCTTGCAATGTCTTTAAAACTTAAACTAGGTTTGCATTCCATGGAGTTATAAGGGTCAAAGAGTTGGTGAAATCCTTAATGCCTTAGAGTCCAGAAATCCTCCTCTTTAATTTATGCTGCACTCGCTTCAATGTCAATATTTCCATCCTAAGGGATACTACCTATATTCTAGGCTTCATCCAACCAATTTGCTTGATTCGTACAACTTATGACTTTTACCCTCCTTTACGTAGTGTGCAGATGAAACATTGACCTAGTGCCAGAAGGAATAGTTGAGCCAAATAGATTGAGGTAGCGACTGTAGTCAGTCAGATAAAAATATTGGAGAGCTGAAAATAGTGCACAGAAGAAAGAAATCGCAGGCTGAGGAATAATTGACTTAATTGAACTGTGAATGTGCACCTCGAAGATGGATCTCAGTACAATATTCTTTGCCAAGTGAAGACTATTTGAAGTTAAACTGTTTTATGGATGCAGTTACTGGATCTCAGGTTTTCCTTTGATTTTTTTTCCCCAATCTGACTTGTACCAGATCATTTATCCCCCATAATGAGCACTTACTACAAAGAGGCAAATGAGCACAGACAAACAAAGAGCAAGGAACGGGAGGGAGGGAGGGGAGATGGAGAAACAGAGGCGGCAGAGTGAGTGACATCAAATGATCCGGTTAGAAGAGATACTCATTTGTGGGGATGGAGTCATTTCTCACTCAATGAGGAAGAGTTATTTTGGTAATTTTTGGCCTTTGTGAATAGTCACCCTTAAACAGAACTAGAAATTCAGAATCACTTTGTATTTAACATCCTGGTTTAGAGTATATGTCGTTCTGTTATAGCACGCATTTTGTTAACATACGTTCACTGTAACTGATTAAATGGGGACACCATTTCTAAAGCACAAAGTTTTAAAGTGTATATTGGTTATAACACAATTCCAACCCCATTAGTTTAAATGGTGCTGCTATTACACCATTTTCTTATAACAAGGGATTGCACGAGAATAGAACTATACTTTAGCAGAACTGACTGTATGAGTATGCCATGAATCTGCAGGACTTGGAATCTTCTCACTCGCTTTCATTTCACATGCAATACTAAGATCCCCAATGCATACCCTGTCATCAAGTTTGTGTCTACCACTGATCTCTGCCAATGTCCCCTTCAGACCCATCACAATCACGAGGAGGTTGGTTACCTCTCTTTATGACTGTGCTCTCCACTCCAGTTCCCAACTTTTCCCTCTTTGGCTACCTGCTGCTGGTTCTAGGATACTGTAGCTAGTATGAGACACCATGAAGAGAATTATGCCAGCCTTAGCCAAACCAATCACCTTGAACATAAAACCTTCTTCTATATTGACCGATTGCAAGACATGC
Source organism: Chiloscyllium punctatum (assembly GCF_047496795.1). Taxonomy (NCBI): domain Eukaryota; kingdom Metazoa; phylum Chordata; class Chondrichthyes; order Orectolobiformes; family Hemiscylliidae; genus Chiloscyllium; species Chiloscyllium punctatum. The sequence continues at coordinate 97,167,443 of NC_092749.1, read as the reverse complement.
TCCAGGCAATCGCACATGCACAAAATGTTGCTTCACAGCCTTTACATTTACTGTCATGGACTCTTACTCACTTCCACATGCTGAACAACATTTGGGGAAAAAAAAAAGATCAACAAAAATCAGTCCAGACAATACTTGAAGACTTGAGTTATTTATTTCAAATGAATCATTTCTGTATCGTGTACACTGAGAATGTCCCTCCAGACAAAATAATATTATAAAAGTTAAAATGAGATTTTAGAACTATTCCTGGTAAATTTGGCATGCATTAGGCTCAGCTTTTCTTTGAGCAAAGTAAAATTAATTAAGCGAGCAATTTTTAAAAAATATTTTGCTACATGTTCAACATTCAGACATTTTTACAAAATAAACCATAAAAAGTGCATTTTTTTTAAAATGGAAGTCATTATTCAGCTCAAATCTCTCATCCATAGGACAAGGCATCACAACCCCAGTTTCTGAGATAGTTTTTATTTATTTAACATGGTCACCTCAGCAGTCACTTCAGTTTTAACACTGGAAAAAATTACCTTCAAGTACCACATGTCAGGACTGCAAGTGATTTTCATTATGATCCCTTACCATTGCAGGTGGCAATGTAATTTGTACAGTATAGCTTCTAAAAAGGAATGACACTAGGAAATTAACAGGTAATTTCAGGATATCTTGAAATAATTTTCCAGAATATAAACGTCAGTATCTCTCCTCTCCAGTTCAGTGATTCTCATTTTAATCTCATTAACTAGAGCAAATATCCAATGAAGAATTGCAATAAAGTATTAACCTAATATTAAAAATAATTGATACAAAATTTACACATTTCTAACTATTTTGCGAACTATTGTGTCCCACTGGTTTTCATGATTAGAAGTCATTTAATGCTCACTTCAGTTCCTACAAGTGCATCTCATTATTGCTTAAAATAGAAGCTGTGCATCACTTTAAAACAATTTCTCCATTTGTTTTCCAGTTTTCTATATGGATGAATATGAGGGAATAGCAAATTTGCAATGGAAAACCAAGCAATGGGATTCACATCAATAGAGTCATACACCATACTGTCACCTACAGTTGGGTTCAATATACACTTATTGCTTAAGTATTTTGAAAGGAGGCACAGAGATAGAAACAACACGGTAATTTTCACCATCATTTTCCTGGGGATGTACTGATGGAATAGCTGTGGTGCAGATCTATAAAAAACTCTTGGGCACCTTATGTATGGTTTATTCTACAAGATTTCAAAGCAGTACACAGTTCTATAATAAACCTACAGTGTAAATTCATAATGAATGAATGAATGAATGAATGAATGAATGGAGTGGAATCTTCCTTACCCTTGTATCCAGCCCACTGATAACTAAAATGAAAAAGGTGACTGGTTCAACAAACTATACAGGCAGGGAGAATTTGAAAAAATTCTTTTGATGGAATTTACTACAGCAACTAAATTGAGATACAGATACACTAACCCTTAGGAGACTGGATTTCTAAAAACTGGGGTCTCAATTATATTAAGATACTGTATTCGGAGCACTAAGAATACTACACAAATGACTATACAAATAGCTTGACAACACTTGAATGCAAAATTTGATTTGGATTGGTGTTACATCTAGATTTGCCCATTGGTTGTGAACATGTTACTCGTTTTCAATGCTTGAGAAATCCATGAGAAACACTTTGCAATTGATCTCTGATCACAACAGTATCGTTTCACTGAACATTAAGATCTTCTTCACAATTAGAGTTATGATTAGGATGGAGATTACACTAGCAGTAACCGTCACCGTCTGTGGAGCTGGAATGGAGGTGGATGGAGTCAGAGTAGGGTAAAGGGTTATGAACAAGTTTATACCCTAGTCTCAGAATAATGAATGAGCTGAAGATGAAAAACAGATTCAACAATTGAAACAACTTCCAGTTACCCATAACTATTATTGATGTGAAAATCTATAACCATGAAATAACCATGTGGAATGTACAGAATCAAACAGAGACCAATGCATCAATGTAATCAGTACATGGTTTTAAGGTAGTGCATTCCCTCATTTCTTCATTAGTCACCATAATCTGTAGTACCACCTTCTCCTAACCACTCTGTGCTCAATAATAAAAAAGGAAAGTCACTGTCGTTGATCTGGCACAGACTATCAATATAGGAGATGTCTATTTGGTAAGTGGCTCATGATAGGGCATCAACATTGCTTCCTAAAATTCAAAATGCTTTCCCCACCAGTCATCACCCATTCTTGCCCTAGCCCCCATCACGGTCATTGGTTATCCTCACCTGTCTCAGAATGTGCAGTGCTCATGTAAATTGCCTCCCTCTCCAAGTGAGCAGAGGTGCTTTTGCCTTTAATCTTAGCCTCAGCTGAGCAAGCTAAATGGTTGAAGTTCCCAGTTTCTCAATGTCTATTCTTTTGAAAAGGATGGCTAGCTTAGCACAAGTGAGTAAGAGAAGCCTGAAGGCATTTAGCATTAGTGCTTTGATAGGTGGAATCAAATCTGTTTGGTGCAATACCATCAGGTGAGGTGCAGGGGCAGTGGGAGGTTGGCTGGGGGTGTTTAGCACAGAGGAAAACAGGAAAAATATAGGGGATGGATAACCAACAGGCTATAGGATTCCAGTTATATCATGAGGTCACTTTTCCAGCTGGTCACTGACTAGTCAAGAGCACTGACCCCTTGTTGTTTAGAATAAAAATAAAATACACTGGTGGTCTGTGGAGAAATGACAGACAAACTGATAGAGGACTGGGCTTTCTTCCTTTTTGATCTGGTTTTTCATGTGACAGATTCCAAGAAGACCACTATACTGTTCACACTTGCCAGTCTTTCCATCCCTTACTATGCATTGCTCAGAATTTCAGTAATGGTTCCACAGCTGGCTGAGCAGGGAGAAGAAATCTTGCCCAACTTGTTCCATTTGCAGTTTTATGCAATTCAATGTGTGAAACTGTAATATCCTCAGTCTCAGAGATTAGGACGCCCACAGACCAGGCCATCTTCCGTACAGATCATTTCCACCCCGTGCCCCATAAAAAACAAAACTGAATGACACTGGAGTCAATACGTGAACTGGAACAAAGATGGGCAGGCAATCACCCCTGGTCCAACCATCAAGCCCCCAATTGGAACACTTGACCACCCATATTCCTCATAGCATGCAAGATATATCTGCATTTCCTAGTCACTTTTTCCACTGGTTCCTGCTTTACACAAAACTAAACCCTCATTTGCATTTCTTTCTTTCAAAACTTGTCCATTGCCACAACCTAGATACTATTTAACACAAAAGGTTCGCTGACTTCAGCAGCAATAGCACAATGGTGGCAAGATAACTGGAAATCTACACGAAGTGCTTGCAAACAGTTAATACGTAATGGTTTCCCCTCTTTTTTTCTCTTCAGTCTTCAAACGGAGAGGAAATGTTCAAGCAAAGCTGCTGGAGCTGAGACACTGAAACTTGTCCCGCAGAGTCTGAACAATATTCTGCTGGTTGGGAGAGGGTTCCCGCCAGAGATAGTGGCTCAGCTGGTCAGGCTCTGCCAACATAGTTAAAGAGCCCATTGCATCACTATCTGACAATGGGATACAGGAGGCACGAGCCAAACGGGTATTGCCAGGTTCGGGAGTAGATTCTGCTTTGCCATTAAAATGGAAGCTCAGGTCATGAGTGAAGGTTCCCTCATCCAGGTCTTCATAATCCTCATCCTCAGACTTAATCTCCACGTAGTCTTCATCATCTTCCCCAGTGTCATTGAAATTGGCAAAGTAGTTCTGTGTTGCCAATTGGGCATCAAGGGGTGGAACCCTGTTAACTACAACAACCTTTTGCGAGTCCCGTAAAGTCAGAGCTGGCTCGTCAATCTCTTGGCTCCCAACATGTAGTCTGTCAGAGGCAGGGTTCCGGCTGGAGAATAGTGCCTGCTTATCCAAAGTACGATTGATGGAGTCAGAGGATTGGCTTGTTATCACAGCTGGAGAAGGCAGCAAAGTCTCCCGCTGCTTACCCTCACTCGTCCTGCGACCTAGGGAGTTGTAGCCATGGGCCATCGAGCAATCTGACCTACCAGGTGGGACAATAATGGCACTCCATCGTTGCTGCATTGGGACAGGTGGACAGGCTGCAACAGAGGGGACTGAGCCAGCTAACCCCCCTCTACTCTGAAGTCGCCCATTTGTGACATTCTTCTCTTGGCTGGAATATTTAGCTGCAAGTCCCTGAATATCTGGCCAGGCAACAAAGTCTGCCAACTCCCCATTACTGTAGGTAGAGTGTAGCAGCCAGTCCTCAGTGCCCAGGGACTGCCCATGGGAGGGGGGACCAGAGACTGGGCTTTGCATAGTCTTTTGTGCACACACCTCCCCACTGTTGTCTACTGGCACACTTGGTGATGATTTAGATGGAGTCTCTTTGAACAGGAACTGGTCATACAGCTGGGAGTATTCAGCAATTCGGGCACCTGAGAAATAACAAAAAAATTACTGGTTAAACAAGTGTAAACAGAAATAACCCTGACATTACAGAGGCAGCAAGGTGGCTTAGTGGTTAGCACAGCGCCAGGGATCTGGGTTTGATTACAGTCGGTGTGGAGTTTGCACGTTTTCCTTATGTCTGTGTGGGTTTTCGCCAGGTGCTCTGGTTTCCTCCTAAAGTCCAAAGATGTGCACATTAGATGGATCGGCCATGCTAAGTTCCCTGCAGTGTGTAGGGCTGTGCAAGCTAGATAGGGTGGCTATGGTAAATGTGGGGTTACAGGGGTAAGGTAGGACGTAGAATCTTCCGAGGGTCAGTGCAGACTCAATGGGCCAAACAGCCTCCATCAGTAAGGATTCTATGATTACAAGCTGTATAACAATGAAGGTTTAGAGGAGGTGGTGGCAGTGCCATGGTAACATCACTAAGCGAGCAATCCAGAACCCCAGGCTAATGTTCTAGGGACATGGGCTCAAGTCTCCACTATGGCAGATATTTTTATTGAATTAAATTCAGCTATAGAATAAAAGGTTAGCCTAATGGCAACTGTGTAATCACTTGATTGTCATAGAAACCCATCTGGTCCATTAAGTTCCTTCAAGGTAAGTCAGATATCTGCCATCCTTACACAGTATGTGACTCCAGACGTACTGCAAATGACTGACTCTCAATTATCTTCTAGGCAATCAGGGTTGGCATACAAATGCCAGCCTAGCCAGCACCTTTCTCTGAATGAATTTTAAAAAAAGAAGTTTTTGGAAGTTTACCAAGTCTTTCGTACATCTGGGCAATTCTACTGGAACAGCAGAGGAGTAAAGGAACAACAGTGGGCCATTCAGCCCCATCCCTAGATGTTTCATTGTTTATGGATTTCCTTAATCCTTACAGACCAAAAAAAAATTGATGTGAAAATTATAATTAACCAAGCCTCAGCAGCTCTTGGGTGGACAGTGTTCCCATTTTCCACCATCTTGTGTGTAAAGGTATATCATGTCATCACCCTGAATGGCCTAATTCTAATCTTAACGTAGAAAAACAAACTGCTGGAGAAACTCAGCTGGTCTGATAACATCTGTGGAAAGAAAGCAGAATTAACTTTATAAATAAGAGCAGACAGGAAAAAGGGAGGGATATTTATGTTGATGACAGGTCTGGGCAGAATGGGCACAATAGGATTTCGGAGCAGGAATAGGCCATTTGGCCTTTCAAACCTGCTCCACTAGTCAATAAGGTTAGAGCTGACCTGACTGTGGTCTCATCTCCACTTTCCTATCTGTACCTCAAACTCCTCTATGATAAAATCTAACTCGGTTTTGAATAAACTTCAAAGTCTACCCTTCATTATCTTCTAGGGAAAGATTCCACACTGCAAATCCTAGAGGAGAAAAGCTCATCTGTATTAAAAGAGAGACACCTTACTTTTAAACTATGTCCCCTAAATTTAGACCACCCAAGCAGAAATTTAGAAATAAAACAGCTTGGCATTCCCTGTGGTTATGTAAGTAACTGAATAAATGGAAACCTTCACCATCTTCTGTAGTTCATAACATTTTGGATGATGGATGATTCAGGATCCTGAATTCTCAAGGTGATAACAGCACAAGTGGCCATGGCTCATCCTGAAGCATCGGCCAAAGTCCTGACCTTCATCAAGGAGAACAAAAGGCAGATATATGGAAACACCAACATATGCAAATTCCTCTCCTGGTTCCACACACTCCTGTCTAGGGTCGATTTCACCATTCTTTCACTAATTGGATTAAAATCCAAGTAAGTATCTCCTGAAAGCTGTGCAAGACTGTACCTATGCAACAGACTGCCAGGGTTCAAGGAGTTCACTCACTACCACTTCAAGGTGGCAATAAATCCTAGGATTCCCACATCCCGTGAATAAATTATAAAACATGTTGGCTCAATTGCTTAGGTGAACATCTAAGAGAAACTGCTCTATTCCTGAGACAAGAGGCTACTTTGCTACAAATCTTCACCAAACAACTTAACAGCATTTAGTACTGATCAGACTGCATTCACAAAAACTGAAGGAAAAAGGCTGCAGTAAACTTGACCAATGCAAACTTACAAATAGAAGGACTACAATTGGTTCAATATAACACAATAGCTCCATTCTCATGCGATCTTGTGTTATGAAAATCATACAATACCCACGGCATTTAAACTAATGGGCCGGAATTGCGTTAAAGCCAATTTGCGTTATAGCAGAACCGACTGTATATTAAACCCTGTTTAATCTTAAGTCCTGTGTCACCTCACAGGTAATAATAGAAAAGACTGACACCAGATTGGATAAAAGAGGCAGTTTTAAGAAAAATGAATGAGGGTAGTAGCACAGGTGTTTGAGGGATCTCCAGATCTCTAGTCCATGACAGCCAAAGAAACAAGAACACCCTGTTGTACCATTCAATTGGATCAATGATTGCCTCTTCTTAGATCACATCATTCTCCACAAATCCAACAATTTCAGTCTCAAAGATGCTCAATCAGCTTTCACAATCCTTGAGGGTACAGGGTTCAAAAGATTTACCACCAGAAGTTCTCCTCAGGTCTTTCACAGTCAACCCATTAGTTTGAGATGTCTCTTGATTATAGACTTACCAAGGGAAACATCTACCGATATCCACTCCCAGACCTTATGAGAATTTAAGTTTCAATAAGAACATCTCAATTGTTGAAACTCTAGAGAATACAAATTTAGACTAATCTCTTAGAATAAGATAAACCTGTCATTCCTGGAATTAGTCTGGAAATCCATTGCATTCTAATATTCCCCTCCTTTCTTTAAAAAAAAACTGGGTCACATTTGCTAGTTTCCAATCTGCAGGAATTTTTTTTTATAATTTAAGGAATTTGAAAAGATAGCTACTGCTGCTGTAATAAACCCCACCTTCAATCCTTTGAAATGCAATGCATCTGGACCAGACAAGTTACCAACTTTCAATCTGAAAATGTTCAAATGCTAACTCTATTTTTCTCAGTTTCCAAGCCCTTCATGTGATAGAAGGTTATTTTATATATACTTTGGACTTCTATTTCAAAACAGATGCACATGGATTTGGGTCATTGTTTTTAAAAACGGGTCAAAAAAATGATTTGAAGCTGTGCATCGATTACAAAAACAGATAACCACATTTAAGTGCCTGGCAGAACCCCTATAGTGTTAGCAGATGGAATGTTTATACTTCAAATTTACAACAGATGAAATCGCCATTAGTTTTAGCTTTGAATGTGTTTCAGGGAAATCAAGAGTTTGGTTCAGAAGAGCAATACTTTCTCCTAGCAGGAGCATCAAGCTTTTCATTCAAGGGAACCAGTCACTCCAGCTGAAGTATTTTTGTTTATGTAGCTTCCAAACCAGGAGAGTTTTAGATAGAAATCTTCAGGTTGGTAGAATGGAGGCCATAAAACTGTGAAAGAGTCATGCTAGTGGACTCCAAGGAATCGTAAAACTGCTAATGCAGTCCGACAAGAGGGAACTGGGAGGAGTTAGGTACAAACTTAGACTTTAGATAGAAGAGAAATTTCTCTCTAAATGAGCATATGTAAAAGGATGGTGTTTGAAAGGTTGAAACTCTGTTTGCTGTTTGTGTTAGTAAGATCTTAACTCCTCCAAAAATCTCTCATATACACATCACCCATAGCACTGTTGCTCATCCAAACCACAAGTAAATCCAAATCACAATCATTACTGTATTACACACAACACATTTCTAATTTCTCAATTCATAATTGTGCCCAACATTACCACTATTGTTTTGTGGATGAGCAACTCCCAATATTTGCTGCCCTTTGCTGGTTCTTAGCTCCATTCAAACAAAATTCTACATCTTGATCCTTTGACTGAAGTTCTTCTCTCACTAACGATCTTGTGCTTTAAGAGTGCTATCCCACCTTTCCCTTTTTGCCAAATGATGAGTACTCTTGAATATTCAGTTCTCAACCTTGGTCACCCTGTTGCCACATCTTTGTGTTAATTAAATAATACATTTAGCTCAATTTAAGCCTTCAAAACTCAACCTCATTCAATGTGATGTGTATTCTGATAAGAGTGCTTTTAATTGGGCATTCTATTCCTGTTTGCTACTTGCGTTTACATTATCCATCTTCAGATTTTTTTTAAACTTCTGTTAGCAGTTTTTAAACTGTCTCTGATCTGGAGATCCTTTCAGGTCCCCATGCCCTCCCAATCATTTTAAACCATTATGGCCAACAATGGTGGACCCAGTAAAATTAGGCATGCACAAGGAGTCAGAACTAGAACAGCAACTGAGGGTTATAAAGCTGAAAGCAGTTATTCAGATATGAAGGGGAGGAAGAAGAACTCTGAAAGAAGTACAAATATTGCCTCAGGAGCTATGATGGTCAGCGAAGGCATAGATGATGTGAAAATCGAAAATGGTATGATTGAGGATACAAGCAACAGAATTTTGATATAGCTCAAACTTAAGAACAGAAGTGTGAGGTTAAGGTTGAAACATTAAGCATTGAGTGAAGGGCAGAGATGGACAATGTTAAAGATGAAAGTAGGTCACTGCAAAAGCATTGAAAGTTCATCCATCAAATAGAAGGTTTTGGGGATGATTCTACATACCAATGGCAGTTCCACCTTGTTTCTTTTCTTCCAAAATAGCCACCAGGTCCTTGCATTTTCTCTTGGGTTGATCAGAGGGTGATTGTTCTGCTGTGTTCTTCATCTTGAGCAGCTGATTAGCCTTCTTGATTTTTTGGCTGTACTGCCGGGCCATGTAATAGACTCTGCGTTTGGTTCGATCCATGATATCTAGATCCTGAACAACAGTCTCAACATTAGTACTGCGCCACAAACTCTCTGTGTCAACCACCTCACCATCCAAGAAGGAGGCAACACTTGCAGTTAACACTGACGCTTCCCCACTTGGCTCGCTGCTGTCTGTTTTGACACTGCTAGTGCTCAATCTGCCAGATTTGTTCTTCACTGCTTCAACAAAGCTAGGGCACACCTTAGTGGAGCAAGCAAGCGACCTTTCCTTCTGGCTTTCCTGGGTGCTAGCCGGTCCACTCAGATCATCCTCACTGACTGGGAAGGCTGCAGGGAGACGGTCCCGCCTGGTCTCCTCGCTCTTCCTGATGTAGTCCTCCAGGTCATTCCAGATCTCGTCCACCTCCTCAGACAGTATGTCTGGGATGGATTCACGTGATTCACAGTGAGAATTGGCAGAGCTGTTCCAGCCCGACTGACTCTTCTCTATCAGGTGGTCGAGACTGGGAGCTTCGTCGCCACTGAACCGAAGGCTCTCCTCAGAAACAAAACCTCCCAGTCCACAAGAACTCAAATCGCTGTCAGGAGCCAGGAAGCTGTGCCTCTTGCTGCATTCTTCCCAATCATTCTTCAGCTGTGTGCGCGCTGTCTCAGGCAACACCAGCCTCTCATTCAGTGACTCAACAGTCTTCAATTCCCGTTTGGGCAAAGCTGGAGAATTTTGGCCAGACACCAGGCTGGTCTCAGTGAGATGAATGGAGCTGGCTCTCCCCTCCCACCTTTCTTGAATCTCAACATCCTTGTGGCTTAGGTTGCCATGTTGGTGTTTCTTTTCAACTTGACCACTCGACTGGAATCTGGCACCAGTTATCTCCCCTGGACTGCAGGTAACTTCCTGTTGCTCTTCAGCTAATCTCTCCTCACTGGCAAGCATAATGTTCTCATATATGCCTTCAGTGGTATTGGATCTCAAGTTGACTGCAACCTGTGAGTTCCGCATTTCGTCATCTAATCCTTCAGATTTTGTGGAGCTGGCATTTCGAGCAACGGAGGTTTGAGCACTGGAAATCCCTGGTGTTGTTCGGGAATGACTGCCAGCAGGCGGTCGGTGTCGGGAAGCCAAATGGCGTTCCCCAGCGCTGCTGGCTCTCCTCACAACCCTTCGTTCAGTGCCTGCACATAGATAATCCAGAGCAGAGGTCTCAGTGCGACCATTGTTCGGTATATTGGAACTGTGGTACAGTGGACGGATTGGGGTGGAGGAGAGATTTGGCGTGGAGGCTGTTGTCACAAACTTTTGGTAGTCATCGCCCCCTCGACCCCCATGGGATAATGCTTGACTGGGGAATGAGGCACGTCCATTGAGAGGCTCAGTCCACACATCTCTCAACTCCATGTCCAGCAGTCCACACACACTGCCTGTGGTTTCAATCTGTTCTGCAGTATGGGTAACTGGTTGAGTGTTCCAACATTCGAAATGAACATTAAACAGTCGAGTGTCGTTGGTTGAGGATTTGGAAGACACCTGAAAAATATAATAAAAAGGTATTTTTAAAAACTGAAGAGATTTAGGAAGAGCATTCCGGAACTTGGGACCAAGACAACTGAAGGTACAGCTACCGAGATGGACTAAAGGAAGCAGGTGATCCTAAGAGGTCAGAATCACAGAACTGGGAGGGGTTTGTAAGAGTGAGAGAACTGGAAAGAGCTAGAGAGATTTAAAACACCTGTAAATTCAAAATCTGTTGCGCCTGCAGTCCATATACATCAAACACAAGGACAGAGATTCATCAGGAGTTGGTACAATTCAGGAATACATGCAGAATTTGGGATGCTAATTTTAGAGGTTGCCAAGTAGAAAACTGACTTGGAGTAGGTTTCAATAGTCAAGTTGAAGGTAATAAAAGCACATTGCAGTTCAATAGCAGATTGCTTGAGACAAGGTACAGCTAGGTAATATTAGAGATGGCCAAAGACACTGGAGGAGGAGGTCAGTCTATTCAACTGTGTCAAGTCTGCATACAGGTTTAGGAAGATTACGAGGGATAATATGGTAGCATGGCTCTAGTCAAGAAGGATGACTAAGGCCAATTTGGTATCGCAGCCTGGGCAAAAATCCAACTGCACAATTTCAATATGCAGTTGCAGAAAAGATTAGCAATGGATGTGGGTGATAACACAATCAATAACTTAAGATAGGATTTATTTTTATTCTTTCATGGGATGAAAGCATTGCTGGTTAGGCCAGCATTTATTACCCATTCCAGTGGGTAATTTCTGTGAAGAGTCAACTACATTGCTGTGGATCTGGAGTCACATGTAGTTCAGACCAGATAAGGATGGCAGCTTCCTTCTTAAAAAGGGCATTAGTGAACCAGATGTGTTTTTCCAACAATTGATAATAGCTTCATGGTCATTATTGGACTCTTAATTCCAGATTTGTTTTTTATTGAATTCAAATTCCACAATCTGCTGCAGAGGATTCAAACTCAGGTCCCCAGAACATTATCTGGGTGTCTGGATTCACAGTCCTGCAATAATACCACTAAGTCATCATCACCCCCAAATGGCATGGCATTTGGCAAAAGCAGAAAAGGTGAAAGTCTTCACTTGTAGGGATGTAAGGACGATTTTTTTGAAAAGCACAGATCAGTATCTTAATGGAAAACTTTATAGTATCAGTTAATAGACAGAACAGGAAGTAATTGGGTGATCAGCAGTTTAGTAGCAAAGAGGTCAAAGGAAGGAGGAGATGGGTCTCGTGGACAGGAAAAATTTAGACAGCAAATTAGTTTGGAGTTAAAATTAAAAAAGGACAAGATTAGGAGGCAAGGTGTGCAAAGACAGCAATAAGCAACTAGATGGATGGACTCCGTTGTAATAGTTAAATAAAAAAAAAAAAAAAAAAAAAAAAAAAAAAAAAAAAAAAAAAAAATCGACCACACCACCCTGTGGTCCAATATTTCAACTCCCCCTCCCACTCTGCCAAGGACATGGAGGTCCTGGGCCTCCTTCACCGCCGCTCCCTCACCACTAGACACCTGGAGGAAGAACGCCTCATCTTCCGCCTCGGAACACTTCAACCCCAGGGCATCAATGTGGACTTCAACAGCTTCCTCATTTCCCCTTCCCCCACCTCACCCCAGTTCCAAACTTCCAGCTTAGCACCGTCTCCATGACTTGTCCTACCTGCCTATTTTCTTTTCCACCTATCCACTCCACCTTCCCCCCTGACCTATCACCTTCATCCCCTCCCCCACTCACCTATTGTATTCTATGCTACTTTCTCCCCATCCCCACCCTCCTCTAGCTTATCTCTCCACGTTTCAGGCTCACTGCCTTTATTCTTGATGAAGGGCTTTTGCCCGAAACGTCGATTTTACTGCTCCTCAGATGCTGCCTGAACTGCTGTGCTCTTCTAGCACCACTAATCCAGAGAATCTGGTTTCCAGCATCTGCAGTCATTGTTTTACTAGGTAAAAACATATCCCACATCTCTTACTGGTGACTGTAAGCAGTGGGTTAATCAATACATTTGACAGCCTCACTTGATTAAACTTTGTATTCCAGGATTATTTGATTATTGAGCAGTTTTAACAGAACAATAGGATTCAGTGGTGCATTATATGGCCTAGCCAGATCTAAAAATGATTCCCTATATTCCGCCAGAGATCATATGCTTCAGGTCAGGCAAACAAAAATACAGAGCAGTTCTCAAATGGAGGGGGATGGGGAAATATTGAACTTCAAAAGGAATCTGGGTGGCCTGCTTCAGGATTCACAAAGCTAACACACTGGTACAGCAAGCAATTAACAAAGCAAATGGTTTGTTGGCCTTTATTACCAGAGGATAGGTATTTTAGTAGTAAAAACATCTGACTGCAGTTATATGGAGCCTTTAAGAGATTGGTTAGGAGAGACCAAAGAGCTTTACTAGGGGGAAAAGATGGTCATAAAAAAGATGAAGGAATGAATCAGATCAACAACTAGAGAAATGTCAAGCTAAATGGAGGACCAAAGGTTAGATAGTCAAGATTTTGAAAGTTTAAGTGCCTTGAGGGAAACATTTCCCTCTCCAGATGGCAGATACAAAAATTCATTGGGAGGGGATTGAGTGCGAAGAGAAATACAAGAAATCAGAGATGGTCTTATGGTCTCAAATCACCAATAAGACTACAAGAAATAGAAACAGCAGCAGGCCCTTCAGCCTCTTGAACCTGCTCCACCATTCAATAGGATCATGGCTGATCAGATATTCCTCATTTTCCGGATTCCCTTACTGATCAAGAATCTCAGCCTTAACTATACACACTGCCTCCACAGCTGTCTGTGGCCAGGAGCTCTAAACAATCACAGCCCTCTGGTCCAAGACTCGCCCACAACTTGGGAACATCCTCTTAGCATTTGCCCTGTCAAGCCTGTTAAGAATCCGGTTTGTTTCACTGAGGCCACCTTTCGTTCTTCTAAATTCTCGCGAGTAGAGTCCCAACCTACCTTGGCTCATAACACAATCCCTCCAAACCAGAGATCATCCAGTGAACCTTCTCTGAACTGCATCCAGTATAAATGAAACCTTTCCTGAATAAAGGGATGAGAACTGCTCAATACTCTAGGTGCAGTCTCACTAGCACCTTGTGCAGTTGCAGTTAAACCGCCCTCCTCTCATACTCAAACCCCCTTTGTAAAAGAGGGCCAACATTCCATTAGCCTTCCTGATTACCTACTGTATCTGTATGCTAGCTGTGTTGTCGTGCAAGTAACCCCAAATCCCTTTGTATTGCAGCTTTGCAGTTTTTCTCCATTTAATTCTTTTATTCTCCCTTCAAAATCATATTTTACCACATTATAATCAATTTGCCAACATTTTGCCCACTTAACCTATCAACATCCCGCTGCAAACTGTATCTGTCACAACCGGCCTTTCCATCTATTTTTGTCTCGTCTGCAAGTTTGGGGACAGTCCTCCCTCCAGTCTTCACATGTAAACAGTTACTGTTCCTGCACTGATCCTGGTGGAACCCCACTAGTCATGGGTCACCAACCTGACCAGGAACCACTTATCCCCACTTGCTGTTTCCTGTCCACTAGCCATGCCAATATAATGAACTAACACACTCACTCCAACAGTGTGATAACTTTTGCTGAGTTACCTTGTTAAACACCTTCTGGAAATCCAAATACAACAACATTATCTATGGGCTCCCTTCTATCCACCCTGGTTGAAGCTTCCTCGAAAAATTCCAATAAATTAGACAGACGTTTCCCTTTCATGAAGCTATGTTAACACTAGTTGAACAGGTTATGACTTTTCAAAAGTTCTGCTATTACTTCCTTATCAATGGATTTCAATATTTTTCTAACAATAGGCGTTAGGCCAACCAGCATGGTTACCCATTTTTGCCTCCCTCCCTTTTGGAGCAGAGTGTCATTAGTTTTCCAATCCTCCAGTACTAATCCAGAATCCAACAATGTTTAGAAAATTACAATCAATGCATCCAATATCGCTGTAGCTACTTCTTTTCAGATCCTAAGATGCAAGCCATCAGGGCCAGGGAACTATCTGCCTTTGGTCCCATTAGTTTGTCTAATATGATGTCTCTAGGTGGTGATAATAGACCTTAATTCTTTTCCCCCATATTCTTCTGGTATTATTGGGATGTTCAAAGATAAGACTGATTGGTGCAAAATATATTTAACTCCTCCACCATTTCCTTGTTTCCCAAAATCATCTCCCATGGTTCATTTTCGAAGGGACTTATGTTCCCTTTGATCTCTCTTCCGTTTTGCATGCTTAAAAAGATGCTCATCAGTTTTTATATTGCTTACTAGTTTGCCTTGTTGATTATTTTGTCTCATTGTCTTTTTATTCCCCCTTTGCTGGATTCTGAATTTATCAATTTTCAGGGCTATCACTGTGGCCTCCTTCCATGTTTTTTCTTTCAACTTTGTACTTTCCTTAACTTCCATGGTCAGTTTATCCCCCTCAGTCTTTCCTGCTCACTGGGATGTATTTTTGCTGAGAATCATCAATTACCTCCTTAAAATGTCTATCACTGCTTGCTTATTTTCATTCCTGCTAATCTGTCCAATAAGATCACTTTAGTCAACTCTTATTTTTATTTCATGTAATTCCATTTAAGAGACAACAGAAATAGAGGCCACAAAAAAAAACAGGCAAAAGGAGAAGCCATAATTTTTAGGTGAAAATGTGTCGTTGGAAAGCGCAGCAGGTCAGGCAGCATCCAAGGAACAGGAGAATCGACGTTTCGGGCATCAAAGGGCTGATGCCCGAAATGTCGATTCTCCTGCTCCTTGGATGCTGCCTGACCTGCTGCGCTTTTCCAGCAACACATTTTCAGCTCTGATCTCCAGCATCTGCAGTCCTCACTTTCTCCTCAATAATTTTTAGGTGGGCGAGTTGGTCAGGAGAGAAGAGAGATCTAGGAAGACAGGAGGCAGCAACAAATCTTCTACTTTGTCTTCCGTATCATAACTGAATCAGCTGGGGGAAAAATACCAACTACATCTGCTGACCTTTTTGAGCTGGGATAACCTCAGCATGGGCAACTTTTTTCTCCCCACAAGACTCCTTTATCACCACACAGCCTGGTAACAGTAAACATAGGTTGGATGGATCAGTATTTTCAATCTTTATTTAAATCTTAATTTAAACCTTGCAAGGTTAGCTTTGAAGACTAAATATGGCTTAGCAGATGTCACTTTCACTTCTCAAGTCTGGGTAGCAAATTATTGCCCATAAAAGATGAACATGAAAATGTAAGTTGCTACTTGAATGCAGTACTGTTGGAGCACTGTACTGTTTGCAGTGCCAAGCTCCAATTAACACCTTAGACAGAGACCCATGGATCAAGTCGACATTGGAAGATCCCAATAATTTGAGGAGTGCAAGAGTTCAGTGATCTAGTCAACAGTCTTCCTTCAATGACCACCATCTAAAGCAGGTTATCTGCATGCTTAGCTCAAGACATGTAAACATGAATTGAGACACAGCGAATACTTATCCCTTAACCTCTAATATCACACTGTACTTTGTGGGAGCTTGCCATATTTCCCTATGTTATAAAAGTGCTGCACTTCAGTTAGTTTTTAAATTGGTTGTGAAACACTTTAGGTCATCCAAAAGGATGTGAGAAGTGAAGTGCTGTAGACATACAAATCCTTTTTTAAAGATTTGGAAACAGAACAAGATCAAAATGGCCCACTTGACCAGAACCAACTTTGCTTCACTTCCCTTCTCTCTTCACCTGCAAGTCTAAGTTCAGAAAAGGTCCACGACATCTAGTTTGCAACACAGCAAGTCGGTTGCAATTCTACTAAAGATGAGACCGCTATCACACTCCATGGAAATTCTACATATCCATCACTAGGTGTCACCAAAGCATTAGTATACTTCATTTTGTATTTTCGTGGAGTTCCGACTCATCAGCCTGGAAAGTAAGAGGTATTTTACAGTGGTTTTAAATGCTATTTGATGTTTCAAACTAAAGAAGGTAGGGCAAGGTGCAGTTTTAAATTTGTCATCCTGATTTTCATATTCCTTCATGGACTTGTCCTTTGCCATCTCTAATTCCTCCAGCACTAGAATCCTTTACAGTCATCCAATTTGGATTTTCCTACAGTGATGCCTTCACTTACTTGAATGCCAAGTGTGGAGTTCTTTCTTAAACTTCTCCCATGCCTTAAGTCACAGAGGTGTACCACACGGAAACAGACCCTTTGGTCCAACTTATCCATTGCCAACCAGATACCCTAAATTAATCTTATGCCTTGCCAGCATTTGGCCCATATCCCTCTAGACCCTTCCTATTCATATATCCATCCAGATACCTTTTAAGTGCTATAATTGTACCAGCCTCCACCAATTCCTCTAGCAGCTCATTCCATACACCATTGAGTGAAAAAGTTGCCCAGTAGGTCCCTTTTAAATCTTTCCTCTCGCACCCTAAACCTATGCCCTCTAGTTCTGGATTCCCCCAACCCAGGGAAAAGATCTTGTCTATGTACCCTATCCACACTATCGATTTTATAAACATCTATAGGTCACCCCTCAGCCTCAGATTCATTAAAACATAACTCTGACTAAATTCCTGGTCATCTGTCTCTATGTTTGATGGCATCTCACGATCAAATTTATTTGATACAGTTCCTTGAGATATCACCATGCATTTGTGCAATGCTGCAAATCATAAAAAGCTTGCATTTGTAGTCAAACGCTAATGTCGTGCCTACATTTAAGGCAAACTGTAAGTTGTCTGGGAACTACAGACCAGAGAGTCTGATATTGATTGTGGGCAAGTTGTTGGAGGGGATTCCGAGATCGGATTTACAAGAATTTGGAGAGGCGAGGACTGATTAGGGATAGTCAGGATGGCTTTGTACGTGGGATACAGTATCTCACTAACTTGAGTTTTTTTTTGAGGACACGACCAAAAATGATAGATAACAGCAGAGCGGTAGACGTCATCTACATGGACTTCAGTAAAACCTATGACAAGGTTCAGCATGGTAAACTGGCTGGTAAAGTTAGATCATGTGGGTTTCTTGCCAATTGGATACAAAAAATTGTCTCGACAATGGGAGACAGTAGATGATGGTTCAGAGTTGTTTTTTGGATGGAAGCCTGTGACCAGTACTGGGACCACTTTTGTTTCTTCTTATTATAAAAGAACTTGAATGAGAATACAGGAAGCATGGTAAGTAAGTTTGCAGGTGACACTAAAATTGGTGGTATAGCAGATACTGAGGTTATCCATGATTACAAAGGATTCATGATCAACTGGGCCAATGGGCTGAGGACTTTAATTGGATGAATGAAAGGGGGTGCATTTTGGCAAGACTAACAAGAGCAGGACTTCGAGTAAATGGCAGAGGCTCAGGCAGTGTTGTTGAACAGAGACCCCCTAGGGGTTCAGGTATACGGTTCTTTGAAAGTTGTGTCACAGGTCGACAAGGTGTGCATTTAGCACACCTGCCTTCATTGCTCAAACTATTGAATACATGAGTTGGGACGTCATGAGGAGGTTGCACAGGACATTGGTGAGGCGCCTTCTGGAATACTTGTACAGTTCTGCTATTATAATATTAAATTGGAGGAGGTTCAGAAAAGATTTACAACATATTGCCCAGAATGGAGGGTTTGAAAGACCAGATAGGCTGGGACTTTTTTCACTGGGGTTTGTGAGACTGAGGGTGACCTTATAGAGGTTTATAATATCATGATAAATTGAACAGCAAAGGTCTTTTCCCCAGGGTAGTGGAGTCCTAAACTATTTTTAAGATGCGAGGAGAAAGATTTAAAAAGGGACCTGAGGGACAACTTTTTCCACAGAGGGTGGTTTGTATGTGGAATATGTGAGAAGAAGGTGTGGTAGCAGCAGATACAGTTACAACAATTAAAAGACTTTTGGACAGGTACACAAATAGGAAAGGTTTAGAGAGATGTGAATCAAACACAGACAAATGGAACTAATTTAGTTTGGGAAACTTGGTTGCTATGAATGAGTTGGACTGAAGGGTCTGTTTCCATGTTGCATGACCCTGGGTGCTCCGGTTTCGTCCCACAGTCCAAAAGATGTGCAGGTTAGGTGAATTGGCCATGTTAAATTGTCCATAGTGTTAGGTCCATTAGTCAGAGGGAAATGGGTCTGGGTGGGTTACTCTTCGGATGGTCGGTGTGGACTGGTTGGGCCAAAGGGCCTGTTTCCACACTGTGGGGAATCTAATCTAATCTACAAATGATCACATCTCCAGGACGATCAACAGTATTTTACAAACATGCAATGACTTTTAAAGAAAAACATGGCAACCCGTTCAAACATCAATCGCATCACACAGAGAACTGGTTTTCAACTGGTGCTAGTTGAAGACAAAATACTGACCAAGACACTGAGCACTGCACTGCCCTTCAAATTAAATATTTTATAGTCAACTGAAGGAGGAGACTAACCTGCTCTATTTAAAAATAGCATCTTATCTGATTTACACTTCCAATAATGCTGCACACCCTCATACTGTGCTGGGAATTGTCAGTGTCGATTGCATGCTCATGTCTGCTTGGTCTGTCACTGACTGCTGCCAGTCATTTTTAATTAGTTTGGAACAAGAGTTATAATGCACTTGGTATAACAGAGCCACAAACAGCAAGAGCTCCCACTGGGTAAGTTTCAGGGCAGCATCAAGATATTACAGACGTCAACAGGTATGCATCTGAATATCAGCAAAATCAGAGCTATCTTCAACCTGATCAATGTCAGCTTCCTCTTCATCATCGGCATCAGTCTGCTCCAAGGTGCGTAGCTGGACACTATCCTCTTGGTCACTTGGATAAGCTGGCTCCAAGGACTCCTGCGATTGGTTGACTGTGTCACCATGACAGAGTGCACTGATTTCACACTTGGAGCTGGAAGATAATACTTCCGTCGATGGAGAAAGGAGAGAGCCTTCAATGCTGGCACGCTGTTAGGAGAGGGCATATTCATCACTGACTGTTCACAAATTTTTATTGTTAAATACTTTATATGTGTATACACACACACACACACACACACACACGACAGGTAGACTGAATTCTACCTCTTATTCTAAACAAAAAGAAATTATTCCATAAAATGTGTAAGCGGAATTCCAGAAATGGAATACCAGAAGTATTTAATTTATATTTACAAAGGGGACTCCAAGGTTATCACACTTAAGAGCAAAAGGACAAGAAATGGAAGCAAACAAGCAACATTATGGCTCCTTAAGTATGAACAGTCCATTTAATACGATCTCATTTGACCTTCAACTCCACTTTCCCACCTGCTCACGTCCCTCAATTCCATGAAAGCAAAAGAACACTTTCGCAACCTTGAATATATTCTGCAATGGAGAAACTGCAACCCTGTGGTTAACTATTTCCGTAGATTCATAACACTTGCAGGAAATTTCTAATCTCGGACCTCAATGATTTGTCCATTACCCTGACCATATACCCAATGCTATGGATTACCTTCTAAGGAGAAAACAAGACCTCAGCATCTACCCTTCATAATTGAGAAGGCAGGGAGATTACTTCTTATTCTTCCAAGCATCAGAAACCAAAACTGAACACAGATGTGGCTTCACCTGAGCCCTATCCTGTTGTAGCAAGATGCCTTTATTACTGTACTTCAATTCCCTTACAATATATGCCAACGTGACATTTGCCTTCCTAATTACTTGCTGTCCTTGCATGTACTTGTACAACAAAATATCTTCAACTTCAAAAAGTTTCACACTAATTTTATTTTTCTATTCTTACTATCGGTCACATTTCTCCAAATTACAATCCAGCAGCTCTCTCTTGTTGCCCATCACTTAACCTGTTAAGAACCAAGACATAGGAGAAATAGTAGACTATTCAGCCCATCATGTCTGCTCCACCATTCAATGAGATCATGGCTGATCTGATAACCTTCAACTCCAATTTTTCTGCCTAATATCTATAACCTCAGATTCCCTGACTGATTAACATCCATCTACATCTACCTTTAATTCACCTAACCTCCACAGCCCTCTGTGATAAAGAATTCACAGATTCATAACCTTGAGACAAGAAATTCTTTTCCCTCTGTCTTAAAGGGATGACTCTATTCGGAGATTTTGCCTTCTGATCTTAGACTCTCCCACAAGGGGGAACCAACCTTTCTGCAACTACCCTGGCAAATTCCCCAAGAATCTTGCATTTCATCAGTGTCATCTTTCATTAATCTGAACTCCAATGAGTACACGCCCAACCTACTCAACCTCTCCTCATAAGAGGGCGTCTTCAAACTTGGGATTAGCCTAGCCTAGTTTCTCTGGACTGCCTCCAATGTCACTATATCTTTCCTTAGATAAGGGGACTAAAATCATTGATAGTATTCCTGCTGTGGTCTGACTATAGTGTCTTGTAGATTTTCAGCCAGACCTCCCTATTTTTATAATCCACTCCCTTTGAAAAAGGCGGCCAACATTCCTTATTACCCACAATGCACAAGGACTTCAAAATCCCTCTGCAGTCTTGCTCCATTTAAACAATATTCAGTTCCTTTATCCTTCCTGCCTATGTACATAACTTTACGTTTTCCCACAAGTTATTTCATCTGCTAAATTTTTGCTGACTTACTTAACCTGTGCAGATTTGGAGCCATCCTCATCCCTCCCTTTTCACTTGTGTTTGCACTTTGAAAGAGCTAGCCCATTAGAGCCACTCAGCTTTTCCTTTTTGCCCTATAAACTCTAAATTTCAAGCACTTAGCTAATTTCTTTTGAAATATACCATTCAATAAAGTTTCCACCAACATTTCAAGTAATGCATTGCAGGTCACAGTTTTTTAAAAAAACTTTCATTTCTCTCTAGCTGTTTTGCCAATCAGCTTAAATCTGTTTTCCCATCTTAAATTAACTAAGACATGAAATAAATCAGAGAAAGATCTTCCCCAGATTAATAGCTTTGTTTCAAGATCATTAATATCCCTCCTCCAAAATACTTGGAATAGTCCTCTGATCATGGCAGAATTACTGATGAAAATGGTCAAGTAGTTTCTAATGACATGCATGATTAAGCTTTTTCATCTAAACAGGAAGAACTCAGCTTTCACAATCTTGGGCTATAGAATATTTTGAAACGTCAATAAAGTTTGAGCATCTCTCCAAAAGACTTGATCAAATAAATCAAGTCAATACTCAGTGAAGGGAATATCTGACGGGATTCTCAACGGAGAAGCTATCTGTCTTCAGATCTTAGCCACTATTCCTGCAAGTGCTGACTCAGTGGCTTAAATGGGTTTTGGGATAACTAGACAAACTATGTACAGAAATGGAAGTCACTTGTTTCTAACCTAATTTTTTTTGAAAGGGACAGCTTTTGGCAACTTTATCAAGTAGCTGAAATTCAATTTTCTTGAACCATGTGAAAGTACATTACAATGCATGCACACACCCACCCAGTGCTCCCATCTCACTGCAGAAATAACACTAAACTTAAAAGGTTACGTTTACCTTATCTTGTCTTCTTTCTGAAAGGGGACAAAGAAACAAAAAAAAAATTAGTTGCAAAACTGGCATAAAACATATTAACTGCATCTTTAACTCTAAATGTGCATTGCTGAAAGAGTTACAGATTACACCATAACGGCAAGAAACAATCAAATAAACTATGGGTTATGTTCTGTTCAGTACTTGAATAAAGAAGTTTTGTCACTGACCCAATTGTTTAGCAGACTTCAGCCTTGCCGATGGTTCTGCAAAATATAGAAAAGTAGAATGAAGGATGGTTCTTTTACAAAAAAAAAGGTCAAATTGCATCAGTGCAAACCTGCTGTCAGACTCAGAGTTCTCTCTGATCCAGGTGTGCTTGCAACAGTTACACAGTTCCATTAAAAGAGAAAAATTTGCAAATCATTCTGGGGATAGTCAACATCTTTGACAAGGTTGACATTATCTATCCCTAGTTCTGCTCAAGGTCATGGTGGTAATCCTGGAACTATTAAGGTGAAAGTACAATTGCAGTGCTATTAAGTAGAGAGCATAATTTTGATCTAGTTATGGTTATAAATGTTCAAGTTCATGATGGTATACAACTTGTGTGTTAAGGTCTTTTTATACATTTGCTATGCGTCTCGTCTTTGGTGACAAACAGAGATCAACCCTACCTCACCACGGTTTCACAAATGCTCTGGACTGCTTTGCAGCATGCAGATGTAGCCTTTTGAAGCTGTCAAATGCCTGGATAGTGAAGGGTCACAAATTTTAGGCTCCATATATTTCTAAGCTCGGAGGTCCACTCAACTCAGTGGTAGCACATAAATCTGAGCCAGAGATTGTGGTTTCCAGGCTCCCGCCAGAGACTTCACAATCCAGATTCACACTCCAGTGTAGTGCTTAGCAGCTTCTCTGCTGTAGATGCTTTCCAAAAAAATAATTTTTTTAAAAAAAAAAGTTGAGACCTGAAATGGAGACTCTGCCTTGCCCTGTCAGGTGGTTACAAAAGATCCTGTGCCTTATTCTAGGAAATCTCAGTTTTCTTACCAACATTTATGCCTCAAAGACCATAAATGAATATCTAGTAATTTTATTCAATTTGTTTATGGAATAGCTGTTTGCAAATTAGCTGCTGCCTTTCCACATGTTGTGGTGCAGGAGTAGATGAGTTCCTCAAGCTTTATCACCCATTCAATTAAACAGAGGCCAATCTGTGCCTCAACTTAATTTTAACTGCTTCCATTCCACGTCCCTTGAAACACTAGTGCCCCTTGACCAAAAAATTCTGATGTCAGTAAAATATTAATTGGCCCTCCCTAGTTCTTTTAGGGAAAACAGCTGCAGATTTCCACTATTCTTCGTGAAATGTTACAACTATGACTACGCTTCAGTGGTTGTGAAGCACTTTGGGATGTGTGGAAGTCATTGATAGAACCAATTCAAGTTTTTTTTAAAAATCCTTTCTTCATTCTTTTACAGGCCCAACTGATAGCAAATACTCGCTGTTGTTTGGCATTTTGCATCTTATTTCTAGTCAGTTCAAAATGGTCTTAGCAGATGTAGGGATGAATTGTAATGTTTGGCATTTAACTGGTCTGTTAATTTCAATGCTCAAATCCAAAAATGAGAAGTTTGGCATGTTTTCAAACAAGTGGAACCCAAAAATCAATACACTCTTACTTTGGTTACACGATTACCATTTCAATTTAAGCAATTTATCTACAAGCCATTAAATAAAATTATGTTCAACAAAAGAGAATCTGTTTATGCAAAACAAAACTCACAATCGACTTCTGTTCCTCATCACAGAATGTACCAATTGATCTAGATAGGTCAACACCATTTGCATACCCTATCAGTCCCAACTTCACTATACTTACACAACTGCCATGCTCACTCACAAACTTATCACAGGAAGTGGAAATTTGGTTAGTATGTTAAGTGAATTTGAGGTATAGATTCTTCCCAACATCTCTACTCAAAAGATGTAAACTCCATCCCAACAACTGTGCTCTAAAATATTAACCAAATAATTTCCTTCAGACTCAAAGTAGGCTGAAGAATAAACTGGGAGGGTTCTTGCAGACTTCAGCCTTTGTTACTAACCAGCCACAGAAGGTATACAAGGGGAGCGGTGGTAACCCCTGTCTTTTCTGAAGGGTGAGCACTAGTCCTCTGGATTTGTTAGCCAGTACCAGAAGACTGCACTAGCCTGTAATTTCTCACTTGCATAAGCAAAGGACAAGGGCAGGATTTTCCTGTCCAAAATAAAAAACAATGGAAACAAAAACGACAAGAGACATGGCTGGTCAAATACTTCCAATTCCAAACACAGCTATCTTTCCCAGTTTTAACTTTTTTGCCTAGGGGGTTGTGGGGCATGAGAGAAGCACATAGACAATAAGAAGGTGAGCTAAGGAAGAGTGAGACTGCCACAATCTAGTGATTAATTGAACAAGGACATTGAGAAACTCTTCAAGGGTTTGTATCCTAGCCTACTAATATTTCAGGACTATTGGGAGCTGACCAATTGTAACTAAGCAGGTTTGGGATGACAAAACTGAAACAATTTAGCTATGGAGAACATAGTAAAAGCAGTAGGCCATTCAGCCTCTTGAGCCTGTTCCACATTCAATGCGATCATGCCTAATCTGTGGCCTAACTCCACATACCTCCCTTTGGTCCAAACCTTTTAATGCCTTTGCTTAACAAAAAAATTACTTCTCAGATTTAAAATTAACAACTGATCTGACATTCACTGCCATTTGTGGAAGTGAGTCCCAAGCATTTACTACCACCTGTGCTTCCTAACTTTTTTTTTAATGAAAGGTCTGACCTTAATTCTTAGACTATGACCACAGTGCTAGAATCTCCAACCAGTGGAAATAGTTTCATCCACCTTGTCTCTTTCAGTTAACATTGAAGGCTTTTGATCAGATCACCCCTTAGTGGACGGCACGGTGGCACAGTGGTTAGCACTGCTGCCTCACAGCGCCAGAGACCCGGGTTCAATTGCCACCTCAGGCTGTGTGGAGTTTGCACATTCTCCCCGTGTCTGTGTGGGTTTCCTCCGGGTGCTCCGGTTTCCTCCCACAGTCCAAAGATGTGCAGGTTAGGGTGAATTGACCATGCTAAATTGCCCGTAGTATTAGGTAAGGGGTAGATGTAGGGGTGTGGGTGGGTTGCGCTTCGGCGGGTCGGTGTGGACTTGTTGGGCCGAAGGGCCTGTTTCCACACTGTAAGTAATCTAATCTAATCTTAACCTAAAATTTAGACAAAACAAGCTTAGTTTGTTATGAGGAAAGATTATACCTATCTTCTGAAGTCCAGATATCATTCTTGTAAACCCACAATTTACTCCCTCCAAGGCTAATATATCCTTCCAAGGGTGTAGTGCCCAGATCTGCTCCCAGTACTCTAAATGGGGTTGAACCAGGGCAGTGAAAGTTTGGACCAAAAACAACTGAGCAGCAACATTTTAATAAGAATCTCTCTCTCTTTCCTTATTCCAGCTGTCCATTTTGAAGTTGAAAATACTCACCTTAGTACCATACCCAGACAGGTGCCACAGGTTTGCAGCATGCTTCAGAACACTGCCCACTTCCCTAGTGCCTCATAGCATCTATTCCTGCCTCTATCCCCTAACCCCTCCCATTTATCTCTCCATCCCAGAGGCTACCAGCCTGATTCCTGATGAAAGGCTTTTACCAGAAACCGCGATTTTCCTGCTCCTCGGATGCTGCTTTTCCAGCACCACTCTAATCTGGATTCTGATCTCCTATATCTGCAGTACCCACTTTTGCCTAGCTGTTCAACCTACCCAGCTGCACCCCCAACTAATAGACAGCAAATCCACCTCTAACTCTATGCAAGTTGCACTTAACAAGCATGAGACAGACGAGGGAATACAAAGCAGGTTTGTTTCCAGCTCCTAATTCCTATTACTCATGGGCAAAGTATAGTTCCATAAACTCTAATCTCACCATAGCCAATATTTAATTCAAATTGTGTTATTTGTAGACTGACGTGACAAATGACCAGACTGCTATAGAAACTCTAGATATGTGAATGCCCTCCAAAGCGAGCTGCCTTCCTCCAACAGTTTGATATTCCATATTAAACGGTCAACTCCAACAACTCTGAATAGACCATCTAATTGTAAAACCAATCACTGCCACAAGAAAGTAAGCACCATAAATCCACTGCAATCTGCTCCTTAGCACAATAATTTGGAGATATAATTTAATCTGAATCATTCCATTACAGTTTGTGCTGTCCTCAACTCTCGCTATAAGCAATAAAGTCACTGTACCAGACTTCCTTCGGAGTCTGCAAGTTGTGATTCTGTCTTCCTTCACACGTGGTTCTGCCTCCCTCTCATCCTCTGGGCTGTAGTGAAAGCCAGGATGATCTGCAGAGAAAATATTGCAATCAATAAATCTTTTCTGGACATTGTACTTTCCAGTTTCCCAACCATATAAATTAGGAGAAGTAAGCCATTCAGCTTCTTGAGCCTGTTCCCCAATCAATAAGATCATGGCTGACCAGTTTGCTTCAAAACTCCACATTCTCATCTGTGCCCAATAATCAGATTCTTTAAGCAAGAGAATGCTTAAAAATATCCAATGGTCCTGCCTCCACTGCATTGAGGCAGGGAGTTCCAAAGTCATTAAATTCTCAAAATGTTTCTTCACATCTCCTTTCTAAAAAAAAGTGACCTTTAATTTTTAAATCGTGTCCCCCCAGTTCTGAATTCATCCCACAAGAGGAAACATCTTTTCCACATCCACCTTGCCAAGATCATTCAGGATCATGCTTCAATAAAATTGCCCTTGACTAGTCTACAGTGGAAATCCACTCTATCTTATGTTGGGATTGCAGGACAAAGTGCCCATTCCAGGGGAAAACTCTAAACTTCGGATAGATCTAGCTAGGTACTAAGATTTGAGTTTAGAAAAAAAAGGAGCAGGCATAGGATTTTTATATAAAAGAGTTAATGGCAGGTTGCTAAGACAACTACCTTCTTTCCATATTGTGCTTGCAACTTTAAGACAAAAGCTTCCTTCCTCGCCTCCCTGTCACATTAAGTAATAGCTGTACAACAGAATATGGGAAACTGGAATTTGAGGGACTGATAAGGAGAAACATAAAATAAGCCATTCTGTTAGTTTATCTCATCTGCACTTCATCTCAAATTACCCAGTAATATCCTACTTCCACAGCATCACAGGACATTTTATGTATATAGATTAAACTACACAACAAAAGATGATACAAAATAGAAAATGGACACAAGGGATTAATATTCTGTACATAAAAACATTTCTACAAAGCCCAGCGGTTTAAACATTTGCATACATGTTTTCATATTAAAATCAAGGGTTCCAAGTGATACGTCCAGATGTGTCAATTGGACACAGCATCCCAAATCCCTGTAATATAGACTTTGACAATAACTTGCATCAGTCCAAGATTCTTCAATACAAAGATTGGTTCTAAAACAATTTGAAAAATCAAACCGTACAGCACAAAAGATTCTTCAGCCAATGAGAGGCACTAGTATGGAAGTAATACTACAAGATTAACAATTTAGAAGCCCATGCATTTGCTCTGGGGACACTCATTCATATTCTACCAAGTGGAATTTTAATGCAATTAAATGCTAGTCAGTGATGGTGATAATGAAACCAGACAGACAGTGGTCACACAGTGCACCAAAATTGGGGGGAATCTGTCCAACAGACTCAAACGACACAATACTCCATATCGTACCTTGCTGACAACATTCCAGACGTCACTATCTCTGGGCATGTCTCTCCCAAACAACAGTAACAACCCACTAAGTGGCAGTGCAGTGATATACAGTTGGAAGGAGTTGTCCTGAAAGCCCTGAACATTGGGTCCAAATCCCATAAAAACTAATGGCATCAAAGAACCTTCTGTTGATCACCACTTACCAGGACCCTCATCCCCCCAAAAAAGTTGATGAATCAATACTCCATGTTACGCACTTAAAGGAAGCACTGAAGGCAGCAAAGAACACAATATACAGTGATTGGAGTCACAGTTTTCAAAGTACATCAAAGACTGCTCAGTAGGCTTTATTGATGGAGTTTACCTAAACCTATAGAACGGATGTAGATTGTGCCTGCACCAAGTGCTGAGAGGCAACAAATAAAAAAAGGAAAAACCTACTTGATCTCAGCCTCACCAATTTATCTGTCACATATGCATCTGTCCATGACAGGGTCAGGTGCAGTGACCCTGTACAGTCCTTGTGAAGGTGTCTTGTCTTCACATTGAGGATATTCTCCATCCTATGTGGCACAGTGATTTTGAACAGATGCAACAATTCAAACATTAATAAGACACGGTGGGCTATCGGAATTATGTTTACACCCGAAACAGATTCCCCTTCCTACCATCATAACAACCCAGATCAATGAAGGATGCAAGACAGTATGTCAGAAACACCGAGCACATTGAAAAATGAAGTGACAACCTAGTGATGTTGTAACCCAGGACTACTTGTACACACCAAGTAGCATGCAATAGTTTGGGCTAAAATAATCCTGTAGCCAAAAGATCAGATCCAAGCACCGCTGTCCTTCCACAACTATCTGAAGGAAGCAGCTCCACAAACATCCACATCCTCAGTCAATCAATGCAAAGGACAAAGCTGAAGCATTCACAACCATCTTTAGTCCTAAGTGCTAAATGCATGTTCCACCTTAGTCTTCCAAAGTCTCCAGCTCCACAGATTCCGTCCATTCTATTTGAAATAAGGAAAAAGCTGAAGCAACTGGGCCCTGACAACATTCCAGAAGTCGTACTGAAGCCTTGGGCTCCAGAATCAGTCACACCTTTAGTCAGGTCGTTAGGGCACAACTATACCACCAGAAAATTGTCCTGATACATCCTGTCCACAAAAAAGCAGGAAGAATTCCACCCAGTTGATTATTGCTCGAATCTATTTTAGATTATCAGCATAGTAGCAAAATTTAACATCAGTGCCAAACTGCACTTGCTCAATAACAACCTATACACTTAAGCTTGGTTTAGTTTCTGCCTGCATCATTCAATTCCTAACCCAATTACAGCCTTGGTCCAAACAGACAATAGTAAATTCCTGAGGCAAGAGTAGAGTGGCTGCCCTTGATATCAAGGCAGCTTGCAACTGAGTGTGGCATCAAGGAGCCCAAGCAAAACCAGAGTCAATGGGAACTAGGGAAAAAATCCACTGCTTCATTCTCACCACCAGTCAAAAGCAGGGACGTTTCTTAATGACTACACATGTTCAGCACCATTTCTGACTCCTCAGATACTGAAGCAGTCGGTATTCAAATGCAGCAAGGTTTGGACAAAATTCAAGATTGAGCTTATAAGTGGCAAACAGCATGCACCACAAGTGCTGAGCAAGGCTACCTTCAAGAGAATCTAATCATTTTCACTTAATGGTTAGAAAATGAAAAATACACTAAAAAGGGAGAAATTGTTGGGTGTATACAGAAAAAGGGGGCCAAGAGGGGATATTTAGCTTATAGAAAGAGGAGTCTCTATATATTTGATAACGACAACTTGTGTAGCTCAGCCAAAAACCAAAATTAGCAGGCGTCAGCACATTATCACTACCTGGAAGAGTCACGAGAAACAATTCATCTAAGAGCCTGTCCTAATGTGGCCCAGGATTTGTGATAGAGCGGGCATTAGGCACACAAAACCCACGGATAAGCAATGGATACATCCTAGGCATCATTATTCAGTTATGGTATGCCATATAAAATACTGAACATAAATTGTCAGCAAGCTCATGCAAAACAAATTAAACTTTACTTACGAATGGCATCCATTTCCAGAATTGCTTGTTTTGCCTGTTAAGTAAAAATAATTATTCTTCAATCTCTTTTCACCAAACTCAGTTGTAACATGTTGACTTCAAACAAAAAGACAGCTGGAAGCATTGCTTTAATTATATTTAGAATGACCCCTCCCTTCATAAACAAATAAGGGGTGTAAGTGTTTCAAGTGTGAA
Source organism: Chiloscyllium punctatum (assembly GCF_047496795.1). NCBI lineage: Eukaryota > Metazoa > Chordata > Chondrichthyes > Orectolobiformes > Hemiscylliidae > Chiloscyllium > Chiloscyllium punctatum. The sequence continues at coordinate 97,137,173 of NC_092749.1, read as the reverse complement.
ATAGGACTCAAACAAGACTGTACTTGAATGGCAACAAAGTTTTACAGTAGACTGTTTTAAAAAGTTGAACTTTTTAAAAAAACTATAAAGAATGATTAACGATTATTATGTTTACCTCTAACAAGACATTAGGCTTTCAAATTAAATCTGTTTGTTGCCAAAGATAATTACTAACTACACCATAATCAGAGGTTATAAAATAGATGGATATGACAAATGCAATTATACATGGAACAATCTGAATAACATGCTTTTAACTATGCAGTTAACATCTCTTTTTCTCCCCACAAAATTGGAACAAGTTTTGTTTTAACATGCCATTCAGGTCATGTTTATACTATACCTTGTGGCATTGGGGTGATGGGGATTTGTTTTACACTAAAGCTGTGTGAATAATGTATGTGTAACTTGAATCTAGAGTCTTTGCCCATTTCAAGTGCTCAGTAGGTACTAGATTTGAGGGAGTTTGACTCTGCTTGCCAGTGTCATGTTGCTGCATGATCTAAACCCAGCAATCCAAAATCATTGTTCCAAGGATTATGGAATATGGGCTGAATGGATTGATTCCAATAGGAGAAAGTGAGGACTGCAGATGCTGGAAAAGCACTGCCAGTCAGGCAGCACCCAAGGAGCAGGGCAATTTACGTTTTGGGCATGGGCCCTTCATCAGGAATGAGGCCTTCATTCCTGGTGAAGGGCCCATGCCCAAAATGCCATTTCTCCTGCTCTTGGATGCTGCCTGACCAGCTGTGCTTTTCCAGCGCCACACACTCTTCGACTCAGGTTTTATTCTGCACTATAATTGTTAATTTTAAACAATGAGTTTTCACAATCTTTTACACTGGCTCATTTTCTGAAGCAATCCCTACCCATCATCCTCTGGCCAGAACAGAGAATTTCCATCAATTAAGCTCATTCAGGAGTTACACGACATTAAACCCAGATTCTCAAAACACAAGAAGCCATTAATTCAGCATGAATGATCTGCATCTCCAGTGACCAGTGGGTCAATTAATGCCACACTCAGAACTGCTGCAGTTAGTTTAGATTCAGTCTATGCAAGTTTTATGTTGTCAATTCCAAAGGACACAGACTTCAACTCGGTGTTGACGACAGGTCTAATGTAGAGTCCAACACTGATTGTTATCTTTAACTATTCAAGCACATGCTAGTGAGTTTGCATGGAAACTGGAGTGTAACTTCACCTCAAATACACAGACTGCACCCAGTACGTTTTGGGTCCATTTTTGTCAATTGTGCTTCCAGTGGGAAGGTCACACCAACAAGTTTAGTCAGTTCTGAGCCTCAAGGAGTATAATACAATCATGCCCTCAAGTATCTGAAAATCCAGCTTGGTGACCCCCATTTCACACCTTAGCTGGAATCTTTGCTGGATGATTTTCAAGAATAAGCCTCTTCAAATGAAGAATCCAAAGCCTCTTGTCTTGTGTTGATTTGGCCTGTTAGAGAAAGACAAAAAAAAAAAAAGAACCTGGGATAACCAGATAGTGCAGAGTAACCACTTACAGATCGATCCATCTAACATCATGCAAAATTCTACTAAATCTTTGGACCAACAGGAGTTGAAACCCAAGAACCTTCCCAAAAACAATCAACTGCAATCCAAGACAGATAACATAGAACACAGAACAGTACAGCATAGTACAGGCCCTTCGGCCCACGATGTTGCGCTGAGCATTTATCTTAATCTAAGAGCAACTTAACCTACACACCCCTCGACTTACTGCTGTCCAAGTGCTTTCCCATCAATCACTTAAATGCCCCGAATAACAATATACTTTTTTCTGGAGAAGGATATCAAGGGATTTGGATCAAAGGCAGGCAGTGGATTTCAGGTACATTTCAGCCAGGTTTTAATTAAATGGTTGAACAGGCTTGAGGTGTTTAATCATCACCTCTATACCTACGTAAATGTGGATTTTATTTGCTACCAGGAATTTGCCGGTTTCTTCCTCAGAGTTTCTTCTTCCATCAGCTTTACACAGAGCCACTTGTTGTATAACTTACGCAGTTAGTTAAATCTGTGCACTTGAAAAAGAGAGTGCCCATTGTAAAAGTTGACAGCAAGAGTCAGATTTTAACCTCCGTAGACTAAAGCATATGCTGGAGAATCATGAGCAATGTTCTGGACCTAGGTCCTCCTGCCCATAATTTCCACATACACCAATAAGCTGACATGACTAGGCAGGTAAATTTAAAACAGGCACCATTGAATTTCAAGATATTAGCAGAAAAAGATGGAAGAAAGATAAAGTATTTCCACTAGTTGGAAATTCTAGAACAAGGAGACATAGTTCAGAAAAGATGCGAGGAAACACTTCTACACACAAAGGCTGGTAGAAGTTTAGAACTCTTCCTCAAATAGAAGGGATTGCTGGAATGCTTTTTAATTAAAAAAAAAAGGTAGATAAACCTTTAAGCAGCAAAAGGTTTTAAAAGGGTTATGGGCCAAAGGCAAGTATATGGAGTTAGGCCAAATATTAGCCATGATCTCATTGGATGGTTGAACAGGCTCAAGGAGCTGAATAACCTTCTACTGTTCTTACAGACCAGCTTCCTGAACACAACAACATTTCCTATTTTCATTCATTAGTTTTCATAATGCCTGACAAAAGCCTGCAATTTCAACCTGTTTTATTTAGGAATCCAGCCATTCAGTAGGTGTAGAAGCACCAAGCTTTTATAACACTGGATTTCTTACCTGTACTGTGTGCTGCACTTTGGGATTCTTGTAGTGGAAGACACTGAAGCTCAAGGGCTCCTTTGGAATTACCTCCACAAGCATCAGGTTACAACACTGGGGGAAGGAGACACATTAGGTCTTTAATTCAGAACTCCAAATCTCTCACGTTTCCACACTGGTTTTCTAGTCAAGTAAACTGCAATAATATAGTACCTTGTATACCTTTAAAAACAACCTTAAAACTTCTTTTAAAGTAAATAATGGGTGATGAACTGTGGCTCTTGCATTGCAAGTTAAACCTGGTGATTAAATTTCACACTTGGCAAATTGGATTCTGTGCTGTTGACCGAGATAGAATTCTCCTGCTATGAGTGAATAATGCCACAAAAGGTCACGTCCATCTAGCTGAGAGGGAAGTTAGGGCCTTCATTCAATGTCACATCCAAAAGGAGGCAACTCTGACAATCCAGCATTCCCTCAGCACTGGCGTATCAACTTGAATTACAAGCTCAGGATCAGGATAGAAAAAGCTGCATTCACCCAAAATTGGAAAGAATTCAGAACAGCATGGACGAAACTATAAAGATTTACTTAAGCAAATTGTTAAGTGCAGACTAATTTTACAAGGTGTGCCACAGGATTACATAGACTAAGATTAGATTAGATTACTTAGTGTGGAAACAGGCCCTTCGGCCCAATAAATCCGCACTGACCCACCGAAGCGCAACCCACCCAGACCCATTCCCCGACATTTATCCCTTCACCTAACACTACGGGCAATTTAGCATAGCCAATTCACCTAACCTGCACATTTTTGGACTTTGGGAGGAAACCGGAGCACCCGGAGGAAACCCACGCAGACACAAGGAGAATGTGCAAACTCCACACAGTCAGTCAGTCGCCTGACGCAGGAATAGAACCTGGGTCTCTGGCGCTGCGAGGCAGCAATGGTAACCACTGTGTCGTCGTGACTAAGCCAGACACTGAGCCAAAAGATGTTAGAAGGACAAGAAAGCAAGATAGTCATCAAATTGGTAGGTTTTAAAGGAACTACTTTAAAAGGTAATGAGGGAACTCCAGTTTAAGGCCAAGGCATATCCGTTACTAGTAGGATGAAGGAAATCAGCTACGCTAAGATGGCCACAACTGATTAGGCCAATTTGAAAGAGTCAATGAGAATCTTAATTTAAGGCATTGGTAGATTGAAATCAACATAGGTCAGCAAGCATTGATGTGATACTAGAGCAGGAATTGGTGAGTACTTTGGATTAGCTAAAAAGTTATGGGAGAATGGAAGACAGGGGTCAGCTAAAGAAACTAAAGTGACTGATCTTTACTGATTTAGTTTGACAGTGCTAATGAGCCAGTGTTTCAGGAGAACATGGTAGCACAGTACTTACAAAAGCAAACCCCAACATTTTCAAGTAAACAAAAGAGAATAATTCTTACCAAAATATGAGCTTTATAGGTGTAAGTCTCTTCTCTTTTTTTAGTGATGAGAAGAAGTTTATCTAAAAGAAACAAAGTGCGTTCATTTTTGGCTCGCTGAATGCGAAATGTCCCCTCTAAGACCAGCTCTCCATAGCTGGTCAGATCTGGACCTTTCCAGTTTGTCAGCAGGCTCTGTATTTCCTTAATCAGAACACAGATAAATGATCACAAAGTAGTAGTTCAAGGGAATGATAAACATTATCAAGACATAGGAACAGAAGTAAACCACGCAAGCCAAATCAGCTCCGCAAATTTAGATCATTGCTGATCTCAATGCAAACTTCACTTATTCTCTTTAACCCCATATTCCTCAATAGCCTCACCCTACAAAAATCAAATCATTTGATTTAAAAGCTTCGAAAGACGCGATGGAATATTCTAGATTTTCACCACTTGTTATGACGAAATGCTTCCTGACATTACTCCTGAAGGACCTCTCTCTAATCGGTTGTGACAAGTTGTTCTGAAATTTATAGGGAGAATAGATCTCTTTAAATCAAACTAAAAAAAAAAATGATTATATCTTAACTTTCTAACCTCAAAAGGAATACATCTCTAGTATACATAATCTGTCCTCATTATATAATCAATGATTATAGCTCAAAGTCGTTCAACACATTGTTCGTGTTGACCCTCTGAAGGGGCAATTCATTTTGTGCTGCTGCCATACCCTGCTGTAGCCCTACAAATTTTCTTTTCAGAAAATGATCTAATTCCCTTTAGAAAGCCTCAGCTGACCTTGTATGTCCCATAATCCTGAGCAGTGACTTCCAGGAACATCTTAAAGGTTTTGTGCTGTTCACCTCCAACCTCCAAAAGCCAATACTTTGTTGAGATGATGCATTGGAGTCAAAACACAACTAATATTAAAAGTCACATTATTCAAATACAGGGTAGTTGAGGAGCAAATTCTTCTTGTAATTTGGACATTACAGTTTGTAGTTGTCATAAGATTGCAATGCCTAAGCCAGTGTGCCATTAACTGGGATCATAGCATTCTTGCAAGTTAAATTTATTGAACAGTTTTAGAACTGCTCAAACTTCTGTTGTATCTTTACAAATCACGCCAATGCTGTAGAAAAAAAGTGCTGCATGATGTCCCAACAGATGCCTGTACAAAAAGGACATGACATGCACACACTAATCACAACAAATTATATCCCTCTGAAGTGGCTTAGCAAAGCATTTGATTGCATCCAACCATCACTGGCTTGGAGGTCCACCAACATTTCTTTAGGGCAATAAGAGATGGCAATAAACATCAATTGCACTGACATTTATATTGCAAGATAGTTAAAAATTACCTGAAGCCTAACTGCATGCTCATGTTTCCTCTTCATATCATTAATGTGCCAAGCCACTCTTTGCATAGTGTCAATGGCATCCTGTACTACATCATAACACTCTGTGTCCTTCTCCAAATGGTTAGCTATTTCCTGTAAAGAGCAATAAGCAAAAGATGGGCAAAGTATGCTGAAAAAAAAAGTAATATAAGGGATGGGTAGAATTTCAGCAATATTTCACTTTCCAGCAATTTATCACAGGGCATGCATGCACTTTGACAAGGAGGTACTGTTCAGATTGGATGCCCAGCTTCTTTTCACTAATTGTGTCAATTCCTGAAAGCTACTTAAAACTTATGCTGTGATCTCATCAGTCACCTTTGTTAAGCAGATGGTTATGGGCAAATGGAAGATTGGCACATGCTATAATCAAGTTTCATCCGGAAAAAGTGTGCTGAACCACAAACAATGCCGATCCCAAATCAAACTGCCAAATGACTGCAAATTTATCAAAATCAGACAAGATGTAGAAAATGTTACAAGCTACATTTGCCAAATTTCTTTCACAGTAAAGAGCTCAACTGTTTTATTTCAAAGGGTGTGGATGCCAGAACAATTCCACCAACCATTCCAACTTTGTAGGAGCCCTTCAGAAAGTCCCATGCTCAAACTGGTTAACTGGTCTATACTTGCTACAGGCAAGTAAGTAAGTGTGTTCATTCAGGGTCAATCAGCACTTTTGATGATCACATTCGCTAATGTTGATTGCAAGAATGCAAATTTTAAAATGCCATAAAATGTTTAACCAAGGTCAGTAACGTACTGTGTATGTCAAAGTTTGATTTGATTTATTATTGTCACACGTACGGAGACACAGCGCAAGTACGTGCTAACCAGACAAATCATGCCTTACATTATTACATCAGGGTTACAGAACAGAATATAATGTTACAGCTACAGAGAAGGTACAGAGAAAGATCAACTCTAAGATATGAAAGGTCCGTTCATAAGTCTGGTAACAGTGAGAAAGAAGCTGTTGTTTAATCTGTTAGTACGTTTTCAAGCTTTTGTATCTTCTTCCTGAGGGAAGAGGGTGGAAGAGAGAGTAAACCCAGGGTGGGAGGGGTCTTTCCTTGGCAGCAGGAAGTGTACATGGAGTCAATGGAAGGCAGGCTGGTTTTCATGATGAACTGGACTATATTCTTAACCCTAAATTTCTTGCGGTCTTGGGCACAGCAGTTACCATACCAAACTGTGACGCATCAAGATAGGGTGCTTTCTATGGTGCATTAAAAAAAATTGGTGAGAATCATTGTGGACATGCTGAATTTCCTTAGCCTTCTGGAGGAAGTAGAAGCATTGGTATGCTTTTTGTAACAAGCGATTCTTACACAGATGACTATAGTGGCAGCCTTACAGCAGATGGCAGCCAAGAGAGACTATCCTGCACAATCAAAAATGAAAGCAAAGATTTCAAAATTAAGTTGTAGCAAGCTAGGTAAGTCTCATATCTCATTGATACTTCTTTATCTTCACAACAGCTGCAAGTTCAGAGCTTTAATAACAATGATGCTGCTGGCTCCATTCAACACTGGATCATAAATAGGGTAAAAGCTTCACAAGGAATGATTTTGGCAAATCACTGACACTAATAGCAAGATGTTTTCTGGAGACAGGAAGTGGCATCAATTGTCAGCAGTCTTCAAATCTGAACTGAAGACTGAAAGTCATTCATGACCACTTACATGCAAGAGGAGATGGTACTTCAGGATGCGTTGCACTGGTTTGAGAAGGTAGGATCCCAGAGGTAGGGAGTGTTTCAAGGACTCCTGCTGTTCTCTGAAGAATTTGGCAAGCACTTTGTTTCTCATACACTCTGTTAACACTGCCACAGATCTGTAAGTGATCCAGAAAGATTAGTGACCCTTTTAAATAACTGACTTTGTGCAAAATAAATGGAATTTTTTCTTTACTGTTACTTCAGTCTTTTGTCAAGACTTTACAAGTAGTATTTCCTGTTTGGCTGATTCTAGAGGTTTGCTTCTTCCTGACTGGTGCTCTGAGGCCTTTGCATTTTTGCCTAATTTTTCCTTGCAGGTCATCATTCAGGATTACTGAATCACCTCAACAGCTGCAATGAACTTGGCAGATGTTGTAATCCACTGAAACAGCTACAGATCCATTGTAACATTACTTGATCTCAAAAGCTGCAACATACTCTATAGATCACATTGGCACACTGGAACACAGGAACTTAGAGCAGGAGTAGACCATTTAGCACCACTAATCAACTAGATACATAGCTCACTACCTTTCTCATGCCTTTTTCTTCACAATACTCCTTGATATCTTGGCTGACTAGAAAATGTTTTGATTGTTTTCTTGAATATACTCAAGAACTGAGCCTTCACAGTTGTGGTAGAGAATTCTAAAAGGTTCATCAGTCAAAGGGAAGAAATTCTCCCACTCATCAGTATTAAAGTTGCCTCTCTCTTGTTGGGTGTACCCCAATTCCAGGCCTCCTATCCAGGAGGTACAGCCTTCCTGCATCTATCCTGCAAGCCCGACAACAATTTTCTATCCTCAATAAGATCACCTTTTATTCTTCTAAACTCTAGGGTCTAAAGGTCAAGTCCACTTAAAAAGGGGAATCCTACCATTCCAGGGATCAAGCTGGTGAATATTATTTGTACTCCCTCTATAATAAGTGGATTCTAAGGAAGGAGCCCAAGACTGTACACAATTCTTCATGTTATTGGATTCCTGAACAGTTGCTCAGAGCACCAGTACAGAATATCGGACTGAAAAAAAATGGACAATGAAATCCTTCTCACCTTAAATACTAGGAGATGACATTTACATATATTAGTGCAACATAAAACATTTCAACAAATACCTTCCTGTTGAATAAGTTTTAGGCTCTCTGAAGAATCAAATACCTTTAGAATTGTTCAACACACAAGCTAAACTAAAGCATATGAACTCCAAAATCAGGTTTCATAAACTCTTCAGCAGCTGACTCGGTTTAAATCCATTAGTTTGATCAAGGGACTCAATAGGAAAGGGAGAGATAGCACTAGGACGATATCTGCAGAATGAACAGGTGAAAGAGAAGATCCAACTTCATTATTTCCTTGAAACAACAGATGTTGAAATTTTAATTAGCTCCAAACATGGACTTCCATAGCCAAAGGCTGCCTGACATTTTGGGGTGAACTTTAACCTCTACCGGTTGGACAAGTTGGAGGGGAGAAAACTGGTTTTATAACCCCTCCATTAATACTCTTCATTGATTCAAAAGCCACGAGGATCGCAAGGCCAGCAATCTACATGTTCTAATTAGCTCCCCGAAAGCCAGGTTGAGTGAAAAGTGGCCTTTGAGCCACTTAAAAATACATGGGAAAGACAAGATCTGCACAGTGTAACAGAGCAAGCTTCAATGTGAGACAAAATTGGGCCACGCCTTTTGCCACCTTACCTGGGATAGTTTGTACAGTATTGAGTGTAAATGTGAAACTCTTCACTCTGCACAAGAAGAAAGCAAAAATCAAACAAACATGCCAATGCAAAGTAAATCAGTTTTAGCAGGCCTTTGGCTGTTTTAAAGACAGCAATATAGCGAAAACTGTGGTTCACCAAAATAATCAAATCTCTAGGTCATTCAGGGGAGATGTCAGGGAACAGTTCTTCATAAAATAGAGAGTAATAGTTATATAGTGGTAATATAAAGTAATCCAGAACTTCAAGCTAATGTTTTAAGAACATGGTCTGAAATTCCATGACGGCAAAACTTGAATTCAATAAAATCTGGAATTACAAGTTAGCTAAATGCTGACCACATAACTTTAGATTGATAAAAGTATCCTTCTGGTTCACTAATATCAAGGGAAGGCAGGCTACCACACTTACTTGGTCCAGCCTACATCTAACTCCAAAACATAGTTGACTTTTAAGATGACTTATGAAATAGCCTAGCAAGCCTCCATGTTGTATCAAACCTCTACAAAGTCTAAAGAAACGAAACAGATCACATGACAAACCAGGCACTGGAAACAACAGCAAAAATAGCCCTGTCAACCCAGCAGTGTCTTTTTGGCCAAGATTTAGGGCTTGCACTAAAATTAAGTCATGTGTTTTACAGACCAGTTAACCCAACAGTTATACAAAACATTGTCATGGCATCACCGATTTGGAAAGGTTTGTCGATTTGCTTCCAATTTCCACCCCGCCCTCACTTTCACTTGGTCCATCTGACTCCTCCCTTCCTCAAAATTTGTTTATATGTCTGGGGATAGGCTAACCACCAATATCCACTATAAACCCACTAACTCCAACAGTTTCCTTGACTATAAATCCTCATATCATGATTTCTGCAAAGACTCTATTCCATTTTCCCAGTTGCTCAGTCTTTGTCACATCTGTTCCAATAATGCCAACTTTACAAGGGACCCTCCAAAATGCCACCTTCTTCAATTGAGGATCCCCCAGCACCATTGTTGATAGGGTCCATCTAATCTCCTGAACTTCAGTCCTCACCCCTTCTCTCCTGCAATAGCTATAGAGTCCTCCTTGTCCTTATTTACCATCCCATCAACATCCACATCCAGAGGATCACTAGCCACCATTTCGATTACCGTCAAAACATATTCTCCTCCCCTCCCTAGTCCACTTTCCATAGGGACCGTTTCCTCTGGATGCCCTAGCCCACTCTTCCTTCACTCACAACACCTCCGTCCCATGGAACCTTTCCCTGAAAACACAGAAGGTGCAATACCTGTCTATTTACCTTCTACCTCCTCAGTACCAAAGGACCCAAACACACCTTTTAGGTGAAGCAGGACTTTACCCATACTTCACTCAATCTAGTCTATTGCATTTGCTGCTTACAATATGGTCGCCTCTACATTGGGGAAAAGAAGCATAGACTGGGTTACCGCTTTGCGAAACACCTATATTTTGCCCACAAAACGAAAGAGCTGAGCTTCCAGTTGCCTGCCACTTCAACAGTGTTCCCTGGCCAACACATGTGTCTCAGGTTTGCTGCAGTACTCCAGTGAAGCTCAGCACAAACTGGAAAGCAGTATCTCATTGTCCACTTGGGGAGCCTTCAGCCTCTGGACTTAATATCACGCACAATAACTTTACATCTTGAGCTCTCCCATATCCTTAATCTAAACCTCAAACACCCGACCTTGGTAGCATAGTCTATTACATAAAATCCATTGTTTGCTACTAATAGTCCCTATTAATAGCTATTCACCCTCATAGCCAGATTATTATCAGTTCTTTTGTCTGTCCAACTGCTCTCATCTGAGCTCTATCCTCACCTATCATTTACTCCTTAGCCCCTCCCCCACCATATCTGCTGTATATAAACAGACATTTTCTCAACTACTATTAGTTCTGAGAAGAATCACTGAACCCAAAACATTAATTTTGATTTCTCTCCACCCACGCACCAGACCTGCTAAGCGTATCCAGCAATTTATTTTTGTTTCTGATTTACAGCATCCACAGTTCTTTTAGTTTTTAATTGTCTTGGCATCCTGCAGAGAACATTGTACCCACAACAATCCCAACATTGATCAGTTTAATGAGTGGATTTGGAGGCAAGTGTAAGATTTGAGGTAAGTGTTTTTTTTTGGTTCACAAGCAGTGCTGCTGGTGCTGAGCTTTTCCTCAACTCTTCCTTGCCTCCCTGGGCTGCTAGGTTTCTCAACATTTAAGTAACCTAGGCAGCCACACATAAAGCATGTTCAAACCTCAGGTTCCCAGCCTCAATTTTTTTAAAAAAAGTAGCTAACTTGGCTTCTCGGCAGGTATCCATTGCCAATCTCCTGTCCTGGTAACCCTGAACGTGGACTGGCAAGAGGTAGGCTTCAAGAAATCTCTCATCTGACCCAAACTCTGCTGTTTATTGGAAGGATTTGTTTTTTTAATATACTCCAGCCAACTAACATAGCTTATCTATGTTATATAAGATTAGAGTGCGCCCCATGGAACATAGATTCCATATGTCATTGGGATATATTATTATTTCAACTGAAGGTAACCCAAACAAACATTAACAATACAGACTTTGTTTGAATTAAACTATGAGAACCAAGGAAAACAAGACAATTTTATACTCCTGCGCAGAATGCACCTAACATATACACAGGAAATAAGGAAATCTCTAGCACATCAATCTTTCTTTATTCTGGATGTTTCTGAACAACTGACTCTGTTGACAACACCTTCCCAACCTCTAGTCAGAGGATGGCAAATGAATGCGACCATGATCATTTGCACGTTCTCCTCCAAGCTACATATATCCTGACTTGGATCTTTCTCAGTTTCTTCACTGCCTCTGGATCAAAATCTGGAACTACCTTCCTACCAGCAGAATGTACAAAACTCTCATGGTGGACAGCGAAGAAGGTTACCTCAGATTACAATGGGATCTTGATCACATGAGCCAATGGGCTGAGAAGTGGCAGATGGAGTTTAATTCAGATAAATGCGAGGTGCTGCATTTCAGGAAAGCAAATCTTAGCAGGACTTATACACTTAATGGTAAGGTCCTAGGGTGTGTTGCTGAACAAAGAGACCTTGGAGTGCAGGTTCATAGCTCCTTGAAAGTGGAGTCACAGGTAACTAGGATAGAGAAGGAGGCATTTGGTATGCTTTCCTTTATTGGTCAGAGTATTGAGTACAGGTCATGTTGCGGCTGTACAGGACATTAGTTAGGCCACTGTTGGAATATTGCGTGCAATTCTGGTCTCCTATCAGAAAGATGTTGTGAAACTTGAAAGGGCTCAGAAAAAATTAACAAGGATGTTGCCAGGTTGGAGGATTTGAGCTATAGGGAGAGGCTGAACAGGTTGTGGCTGTTTTCCCTGGAGTGTCAAAGGCGGAGGGGTGACCTTATAGAGGTTTACAAAATTATAAGGGGCATGGATAGGATAAATAGACAAAGTCTTTTCCCTGGGGTCAGGGAGTCCAGAACTGGAGGGCATAGGTTTAGGGTGAGGGGAAAATTATAAAAGAGACCTGGGGCAATATTTTCACGCAGAGAGTGGTACGTGTATGGAATGAGCTGGGAGAGGAAGTGGCGGAGGCTGGTACAATTGCAACATTTAAAAGGCATTTGGATGAGTATATGAATAGGAAGGGTTTGGAGGGATATGAGCCGGCTGCTGGCAGGTGGGACTAGATTGGTTAGGGATACCTAGTCGGCATGGACGGGTTGGACCGCAGGGTATGTTTCCGTGCTGTACATCTCTATGACTCAACGATTGTGCCAATTCAATGCAGTTCATCACTACCTTAAGAGCATAGTTAAAGACCAGGATGAACATTAACAGATAGTTAAAGAGCAATTTTTTAAAAAAAGGTTTTAAACTGAAAGCTACTCCAATCTACCTTGCATTTGGAACCTTGCACAGAAAAGCAGCCACTTACCTTTGCTACAAAACATTCTGCAATTGCGACAGGATCACTGTCACAACTCTCTAGATCTTGTAACAGGTCACTAAGCAAAGAGAAGAAAGTTACATTTTAATACAGAAACTAAATCACAGATCTACTGACTGGTAACATAGATCTTGGAACACTGAGTCACAATCACCTTCTCAAATGGAATTTGAGATGGGTAGTAAATGCTGGCCTTTTTAACTGGAATAATTTTTCCTTAACATTTTGATGGGTGGTAGTGGTTAGCACTGCTGCCTCAGTGCCAGGTACCTCGGTTCAATTCTACCCTCAGGCAACTGTGTGGAGTTTGCACATTTCCCTCGTGTCTGTGTTGCTTTCCTCTGGTGCTTTGATTTCTTCCCACAGTCCAAAGATGTACAGGGTGGGTGGATTGGCCATGCTAAAATCGCCCATAATATCCACAGATGTGCAGACTAGGTTGATTAGCCATGATAATTGGAAGGTTACTGGGTTAGAGTAAGGGGGTGGACCTGGTGGCATGCTCTTCAGGAGCTGTGGCTGGACAGGCCACTCAAAATTATGCATTTATGATGGATTTATGAAAAATGGAAATAAATGAGGCATGCTAGGTAATCGAGACAAACGTTGACCAAAGTGACTGTGCTAATAAACATACTGCAGAATCCAGATACGCTACAGATACAGACTGACAGTATGCAATTGACCCAGCAGCTGCAGCCAAAACAATATAAACTCTAATTTGGAATTGAATAGAATCAACTGAATGCCATTCCCAGGACAATCTGAAATATTGAGTTGTTTACCAGACATGGAGGTGCCTCCCACCCTTATTTGGAGAGGGCTACCTGACATACATGCACCCAACATCTCCAGAAATGCATGCTTAAGGACCACCCTGCCATTAACATGTCATTGCCTGGTTGGGTCCGATTGATTAGGGTGATCAAGCCCTGATAGATCTATCAAGGACAGTCCCAAAAGTGGACAAAGACCAAGTATAAGAACCATTGCAATACCACCCTCAGGAGCAGTAACCAGAGACCAGAGACCAATCAATGAAGATAAAATACTGGGACCATTGGAAGAAGATGACCATCACCACATGAATCAAGGCCAAGATGAGTTTAAGAGTCGTGAGATCTTGTTGCAGCTCTATAAAACTTTGGTTAGACTGCACTTGGAATATTGCGTCCAGTTCTGGTCGCCCTATTATAAGAAAGATGTGGATGCTTTGGAGCGGGTTCAGAGGAGGTTTATCAGGATACTGCCTGGACTGGAGGGCTTATCTTACAAGGAGAGGTTGACTGAGCTCAGACTTTTTTCATTGGAGAAAAGGAGGAGAAGAGGGGACCTAATTGAGGTTTACAAGATAATGACAGGCATAGATACAGTCGATAGCCAGAGACTATTTCCCAGGGCAGAAATGACTAACACGAGAGGTCATAGTTTTAAGCTGGTTGGAGGAAAGTATAGAGGGGATGTCAGGGGCGGGTTCTTTACACAGAGTTGAGAGAGCATGAATGCGTTGCCAGCAGCAGTTGTGGAGGCAGGGTCATTGGGGAACATTTAAGAGACTCCTGGACATGCATATGGTCACAGAAATTTGAGGGTGCATACATGAGGACCAGTGGTCGGCACAACATCATGGGCTGAAGGGTCTGTTCTGTGCTGTACTGTTCTATGTTCTCTATGTTCTATCTAGTTAGTGGTATATGATCATCCAAAGGTAAGTTAAAGCACAAGATAATTAATTTGATTTAGTGTAAATTGTTAGTTTATAGTATATTTTGTTGTTATAGTACTAATTGTGTTAAATATTATTATTATTATTATTGAGTCAACTCACAGTTTTTTTGCTAGGTAATAGAGTTAAAACACTTTTAGGTGCAACAGTGTGGACTTAATGGGCCAAATGGCCAGGTTCTACACTATAGGGATTCTTTGATTATGAAGTATATACACAAGTTTTCTGCCATTGCTCACCCAATGACCTTCCCCTTAATGCATTTTCCACTCACTTTGGACAACTTCCTTTATACATTTGTAAATATCCCTATTTAAGTTAAGAACACTTGTTTATGACCAAAGCTGCTCTCCCTCAAGTGGAATTTGAAATTCGAAATTCTACCATGTTGTAATTGCTGCCCCCTAGAGGATACTGAACTATTAATCCCATTCTCATTACAAGCTGTGATAAGAGCCGATAATAGCTGCTCCAAGTTGGATTGTTAAAGCAGTATGTTGCATACTTTCTGATGTACTCTACAGATTCAACTTCCATGTTCCCCCTCCCCATCTCACTTGTGCAATCAAATGTGCAGATTAAAAATTCAAATGACAGTTATAGTGCTCTTTTACACACCAACCTTATTTCCCGCTTACACTTTGTCCTACATTGAGAAGCACCTCTTTAGGGGGCCTATGGATACATGCAACCCCTTTTCCTTACAATTCCTCATTTCCACGCAACTTGATTTCACATGGGATTTTTAGTTATTTCTATTTGTGCCATCAACTTATTTGTCTTGTTAGAAATGTGCACATGCAGATAAAGAGCCTTAAGCTTTCAACTATCATTCCTCCTTACTTTTGTTCTAATTCCTGCTTCATTCTACTTCCATTTTCTATCCATTCCTATTATATTTTGATTACCTTTGCATTCTCTGTACTTCTGCACTTTCAGGTCTTTGTTTTAAAACTTCTCTCAAAGTGCACCACCCCATGCCCAATTTGTAGGTAGGTCTTTAAACTAAGCTATACAAGTTACCAGGACAATGGTTCAAATAAAGCCCAAACAGTTCTCATTCCAGTCATACTGGCAATACCAATCTTTGAGCTATACATTTGCATCTTATGTCATCAATTGAGCGATTTAGGAGCATAGGAACAGGAATAGGCCATTCAGCCCTTCAAGCTATCCGCCATTCAGTGAGATTATGGCTGATCCATTGCTGAACTCTTGTCTGCCTTAGGCCCATATCCTTCAATATCCTTGCTAAACAAAAGCGTGTCTTGATTTAAAATTGAACAACTGAATTAGCACGACTGCCATTTGAGAAGTGCTTTCTAACATCTCTTTTGAAAGGCCTAGCCTATTGTTAGACTATACCAACTAGTGGAAACAATTTATCTTTCTACCCTGTCTTTCCCTGTTTATATCCTAAAAATCTTTATTTAATCACCCTTTAACCTTCTAAATTCTGGAGAAGGTGGCCTAAATTTGTCTAATCTCTCCTCAAAACCCCTGGTCCAGGTTTTATTTAAACCGGTGTTGAATCTCTCTCTCTCCTTCTTCCACACCCCCCAGCCACTGCTCCGCCACCCCCCCCCCCCCCACCCACGGTCAGAGTATCCTTCCTAAGGTGTGGTGCTAAGATTGGCTCACAGTACTCTATATTGGGTCTAACTAGGGTTTTGTATCATTGCTTGCTTACGTGAAAATCCGTGTGGCACACCTTTGTCCATTCACCTAATCTATCCATATCCAGTTGTAATTTTATGCTATCATCAATATTGTCTACAATGCTGACCAATTTTGTATTGTCAGCTATTTGGATATTTGATTTTTTTATGCCATTATCCAAGTCATTAATTAATATGGTGACTAATTGAGACCTGAACACATCCTGCAGGACACCACTAGTCACGTCCTACCAGCTGGAGTATTTATCCAATTTTCCCCCAACTCTGGTTAGGTGGCAGGAAACAAATTTCCTATTCATGTCAATAATGAGCCCTTAATTCATAGATTTCCACTTTAGCTAACAGTCTCATGTGGGGCTTTTTCAAAAGCCTTCTTGAATTCCATATAAATGACATCCATTGACTTACCTCTGTCTGCAACCTTTGTCACTTCTTCAAAAAAAAATTCAGTTTGTCAGGCATGACCTACCCTTCACAAATTGATGCCAACTCTCCCTAATTAACTGAAATTAAGGTGATCAAAATCATTTCCAATAATAATTTCCCCACCACAGATGACAGGCTAACTGGTCTGTAATTCCAGTATGTTTAATATCATGTGTGTTAACTTTGGATTTTGAACGAACTGCCAGAGGAAGTGGAGGCAGCTGGTACAATGACAACATTTAAAAAGGCATCTGGATGGATACAGGATTAGGAAGAGTTTAGAAGGATATAGGCAAATACTGGTAAATGGGACTGGATGAATTTAGGATACCTGGTCAGCATGGACAAGTTGGACTGAAGGGTGTTTTTGATCTGTATATCTAAGACTCTAGTGATATGTGGGTTTTTCCCTACCTGTCTGAAGAAATTAAATCAACTGGAGACCTTCTGTGGTGATTTTCTTTATAAAATGTGTGGAGCCTAATTTTCAGAATTAATGGATTTTTATTTACCTAATATAGGTTTATAAAGTCATGAGAAGCATAGATAAGATGAGTAGCCAAGGTCTTTTCCCTAGGGTAGGAGTCCAATAGACTTAAGGTAAGAGGGGAAAGATTGCAAAAATAAAAGGGACTTACGGGGCAACTTTTTCACAGAGGGTGGTTTGTAGATAGAACAAACTGGCAGAGTAAGTGGTAGAGGCAGGTATAATTACAGCAGGTAAAAAAGTTTGTAGAGGTACATGAATAAGAAAAAGGTTTAGAGGGATGGGATATGGACTAAATGCAGCAAATGGGAATAGTTCAGGTTAGAAATGGGCAAGTTGGACCAAAGGGTCTGTTTCTGTGCTGTATGACTCAGCAAATCAAACAACTGTTTCTCAAAAAAGGTTGCTGTTAGAAATTTCTGAAAAAACAAAAGTCCTGAACCTTCTCAGGTCCCCTTTTAAATCCCCAAAGCAGATGACATTACGCTTCTACAGATTGGGTTCCATTATCAACGTTCCTTTGAATTTTCCTATTTACATACATATTACTTGCTGTGCCACCTAACACAATTGTAATAAACTTAATTATACAGTTCTCCATTCCCAAGTCATTTAGAAATAAAAATACACAGAACCTGTGGCCCCAAGTAAAAGAGGAAAGCATGAGTCACATCATATTATCCCAAGAGGGAGCTCAGTATGTACTCAAAACCCCTTCTGAGAAGTTGTTTTCTTTCCCCAACCACACCCCCATCCCAATTAGTCTGGGCAAAAAAAATTCTGGCTAAGTCTCATCACTGTTATATATACCTTTTAAAACAACTTTTATGGTTTATGAAAGCTGCTCGGAGTGTTACAGTAAACAGTCAATGAAAGAGACCAAACAGTGTGCAACCATTGTAATAACACAGCTGCAAGTGTCCTTGTTTTCCAACTTGAGTTCAGAGTCCTACTAATAACATGAGTTTTGGTGGGCAGCATCAGGTGCTGTTTATTCTTAGTTAATGCTTTTATGTTATTCCCTATCTGCTTGACATAACATGTTCAAGAACACCAAATACTTCACTTTTAAACGATCAGCTTCATTTTAATGCCATCACTTGTCTCCACAACCTCAGCCCATCATTTAGGCTGACATCATGCTGCACTGCCCTTCAGGATGTGACCATAAGCAAAGGCCCACCTGCCCTGATAAAAGTGGACAGAAAAGAAATTATCCTAACCAATATTTACCCTTCAACCAACACAAGCAGATTACACTACCATCGCTTTATCTGGGACATCTTCACAGCAAAATGAGCTTCCAAATTTCCTACTTTACAAGAGAGAGACTACAACTACAGATAGTGGCTTACAGGTCACAAGGTGCTTTGGAACGCCTGGAGTTGTGGGAAAAAAAAAAAGACAAATCCAAGATCTCCACAAATTATAATGAAAAAGCAGTACTGGAAGGAATAGGATATTCAATAGAAATTTATACAAAATGGATATAGACTTGAGAAAAAAAGTTACAGAATGAGAGAGATATAACAAGTGGAACTAACTGGTTAGCGGTTTTAAGACATCAGCATGGGCAGAAATGGGCTGAAAAGGTCTCCAAGTAAGTTTATATGCAGGAAACACTCAGGGCAGTGGAAGCAGAGTCATAAATAAACATGTGAAAATTAAGAAAATATGTGGTGTGGAGATTGTGACTAAATGAACACTTTTCGGAGACCCAGCAACTGGACAGGGCAAAGACATTCCTCTTTACTGTCAAATTCTGTGATTAGACTACCATTTTAACACCTCCCCTCTCAGCCTTCAAAGGCCTTCTTCAAACATCCTTCATCATCCATTTTTGTTATTGGAATCATAGAATCCAGTTAGTGCAGATAGATACAATTTGGGCCATCAAGTCTGCACTAACCCTCTGAAGGGCATCCTAGCCAGACCCACTCCCTGCATTTTACCATGGGCTAATCCACCCAACCAAAATATCCCTAGACAGTAGATGCAATTTAACTTGGCCAACCCACCTAACATGCAAATCTTTGGACTGTGGGATGAAACCAGGGCACCTGGCAGGAATCCACACAGATATGGGGAGAATACACAAACTCCACACAGACAACAGTCCCCAGAGCTGTTAGGCAGCAGTGCAAACCACTGTACCACCCCCAATTTTGTTTACCTTCCTGCTGCTTATTGCTCAGTGAATACAACAAATTTAGATTATGCAACAAGACAATAATACAGCGTCTCGCAGTTCTACAGAGGATTTTTGATCAAGTAAACAGAGATCCATAAGACAATTAAGACAGATGGTCAAAAACTTGATCGAAGTAGTAGGTTGAGGAACATTGTATGGAAGGAAGGAAGAAAGTTAGTGGGGGGGGGGAGGAATTTTAAGATCTTCAAGCATTAGCAATTTACTGCATGATCAATGTTGCAGCAATTAAGTCAGGACTATACAAGAAATATTCCCACAAACAACTTAATGACAATACCTTAAAAAAAATTCAATTTGGAACAGGGAAAGCTGAATTAGAGTCAACTGGTTACCTGTACTTTTGAACTCTAACTTGCATTTACAATCAGAAGCCTTTTTGAGTTCACTAGATCAGGATTTACTCACCTATTAAATCGATAGATATCTCTGATGTTTCCAAACAGAGCCAAGCGTTCTTCTGTCCCCAGTGGGAGTTGTGATTGGTCAGTGATGCAGTCAAGATAGTCCTAAGAGCACAAAAGGATCAAGTTATAGTCTAGCTGCAAGACATAGGTGACGTCATCTAGTTCAAACGCACTCGCATTCTTTCAATTCTATTCCTCCATTCATCATTAACGAAAAAAAGTCCTTAATTCATACCAGAGTGCACAAAAAATTACTTTTAAAATCAGTCACTAGGGGATCAATTGGGCTCACAATGTGGCTCACTTACACTAGCAAAAAGCTGCACATATTTCATACACAGGAACTAATCTGCTGCAGAAAAAAAAGCACATTTGAGTGTTGCGTTTTTTAATTGAATGAAACGTTTTGGAGACAGGGTCTATTTCTGTGCCGTACAGCTCTATGACTCTATGACAATTGCTTCCTGTTGCATTCTCCATGTTAACTCATCAGTTGTGTTGAAATTGCCACATAACTTTCTCCCTTTGAAATTTGGTTTTCTTGCATCCATATATTTTTGAAATGCAAAATAAAAAGCTTCCTTCTGTAAAAAGTCTGCACTACCAAACAACCAAAACGTTCATTTCTTTTCACATGTTGAAGCCAATTTAGAAGTATTGCTTTGTGGTGTGGTACTTCCTAATATTAAGAACCAAATTTGCAATGCATTTTATACTGGCACAGGCCAATTGGCATAACTAGCCTATGTCAGTGCCTGTGCTTCTCACAAGTTACCTCCTGTTCTACTCCATTAATCCAATTACCATACTCTTCTAGTCTCTGCTCTCTCGTACTTACCTAACTTTCCCTGAAGCACATCTTTGCTACTCATTCCAACTAGTCAGTCAATGTGGTAACAAACTTCACACTCTCACCATCCTTTAGCAAATCAGAGATTTTTCCTGAATCCTTTATTGATGCACTGGCCAACTAACCTTCATATTTATGACTAGCTTTGAATTCCACCAGTAAGGAAGAGGTTTTGTTTTTTATTTAAAAACATGGTAGACTTAAAATGAGAAAGACCAGCTTAAAAGGGTGGATGTAGTTTTCAAAAGAAAAGTAACCTGACATCCATGGCAAGCATCATGTAAAACATCAGTTTGAATAAGTAAGAACTGCAATTGGAGTTGTAAACAATTTGGAGACAAAAGGAGTGTAATATGCACCTTTTGCCAGTAACAATTTGATTGATCATAGACTGAGGACCTATTATCAATGGCAGACCTTTTGTTTGTTTGGTTCTCAGGTAACTGAGCAGCTTTGAGCTGGGTCTAGATTAGAGTGGTGTTGGAGAAGCACAGCCGGTCAGGCAGCGTCCGAAGAGCAGGAAAATAGACGTTTCAGGCAAAAGCCCTTCATAAGGATTGAAGGCAGGGAGCCTCCAGGTTGGAGAGATAAATGGGAGTGAGGTGAGGCGAGACTGGGGAGAAGGTAACAAAGAGTACAATGGGTGGATGGGGATGGGAATGAGTGTGATAGGTCAGAGAGGAGGGGGGGGGGGGGGGGGGATGAAAGAAGAGGGGGGGGGTGAAAGAAGAGAGAGGGGGGGGTGAAAGAGAAGGGAGGAAGACAGGGTGGAGAAAATAAAAAAGAGGAAACTGGTGAAGTCCACATTGATGACCTGGAGTTGAAGTGTTCCGAGGCGGAAGAGTCGGGTAGTGAGGGAGTGGCGGTGGAGGCGACCCAGGACCTGCATGTCCTCGGCAGAGTGGGAAGGGGAGTTGAAATGTTGGGCCATGGGATGGTGGGGTTGATTGGTGCGGGTGTCCTGGTGATGCTCCCTAAAGCTCTCTATGAGAGAAAAAAAAAGGTGTCCAGTCTCCCCAGTGTAGAGGAGACCACGTCAGGAGCAACGGATACAATAAATGACATTGGCGGATGTGCAGGTGAAACTTTGATGGATGTGGAAGGCTCCTTTAGGGCCTTGGATGGAGGTGAGGAAGGAGGTGTGGGTGCAGGTTTTGCAATTCCTGCGGTAGCAGGGGAAGGTGCCAGGAGGGGAGGGTAGGTTGTTGGGGGGGCATGGACCTGACCAGGTAGTCACAGAGGGAACGGTCTTTGCGGAAAGTGGTAGGGAGGAGAATATATCCCTGCTGATGGGGGTCCATTTGGGAGGTGGCAGAAATGTCAGCTGACGATGCGGTTTACGTGAAGGTTGGGACCAGGGGAGTTCTGTCCTTGTTACGGTTGGAGGGGGTGGGGTTTGAGGGCGGAGGTGGATGAGATCCATTAGAGAGCATCTTCAACCACGTGGGAAGGGAAATTGCAGTCTTTAAAGAAGGAGGCCGTGGTGGAACTGGTCCTCCTGGGAGCAGATACTGCTGAGGTGGAGTAATTGGGAATGTGGGATAGCATTTTTGCAGGAGGTAGGTTGGGAAGAGGTGTAACCCAGGTAGCTGGGAACAATTTACAGAAAGAATGAGGGGAGTTCAATTCTTCACCAGCTCAGAAGGGCACTCTGTCTGCAGACAAAACTCAGACAAAACAAAAAGAAAACAGTTTCTTTCCTGTGACAGTTGTAGATATGACTTTAAACTGATAAATCAGAGACATTGATATATGAGCTAGCCGCCATTTACCCTATACCAAATAGCAGAAGTATCCAGAGAAAGTGACTGAAGTGCTGCACAGCAGTAGAATAAGGATCATCTCGACAACATAACCTAGTAACAAAGACTACTGAATTGACTTTGGTGTCAGATGTGTGGTCCAGCACACACAACTCTGATCTCCTGTAGCTGCAGTCCTCACTTTCTCCTACTGAATTGACATCCCAATTTTGCCCTCTGTCCTAATCTATTTGTTTGTCTGCAAGTAAGGAAGAGTTTTTAAATTAGTAGCGTTATGTGCCAATGGTTTATAAATCCTTAGCTGCAGCTAGAGTCTAACTACTTGCAATAAATAGTGATTCTTCAGTGCAGAATTTGCTGTGCACTTCTTAATTAATCTGGATCTGAAATTCAGGTAAATTGGAGAATTTTGGATGCTTTATAAAATCCTGAACTTTTATTTCAAGTCCAGGAATAGCAGGGCTACTTTTCAAGTGCACTACTCCAGTGAACTGTAACAATATCTATGCTCAGTATCAACTAACAAACTACTTCATAACTTTTCAGAACCTTTATCAAATCAACTCTTAGCCTTTTGTTTCCTTCAGAAGGCAGCACTAACCTATTTAATCTGTCAAGATGATTATCTGTTAGTTGTGGTATAGGTTTTGCAAATATTTTCTTTCAAATTCTCTGGTATTTCCTTTTTTTTAAAAAATGAAGATCAAAAATTGTGCAAGGACTTTAAACATGGTCTAGCCAAAATTCTAAACATTTTCTAGTTTCCAATCTTGTAGTTTTGTTCTGAGAAATTGTCTTAGCATAACAATATCGAAACAAACTTTTATTTTCTACTTACTGGTAGATTTATAGATCTCAAAAAAAGGTTCCTAATCATGTGACACCTTTAAAAAGGAAAGGGTCAGAATTGTTAGTTTTCCTCAGGTCTCAAACATCCAAAATCAAAAGGTCAACTCAATGTCTGTATATCCTTTCTACATGTTCCCACTCCTTTCTCTGCAGAATTACCAAGGCCTACTAAACTGGAAACAGCTGCATTCTGAATCAGAAATTAACATTCAACTACAGGTAGATCATTGTATTGTATGACAACATTGCTTTTGGACAGACTCAATTGGAGATTTTCCTTTTGGGATCCATTGGCACAGTGCATCAAATGTCATGCTCTATTCAGTTAAGTGTTCAAGGTCCTCAATTACCCCAACAACCTCAATACACAACTTCTCCCAGTGAGAAAATCCAATTGCAGAGGGATGAAGAGCAAAGCTACTGTCTGCTCCAGTTTGCTTCCTTTGACCAATTCCCCACGCAGGGAGAAGATGATCCATGATATTGGCAGTACTAAAGTCCACATTTGAGTCAGAGGACTGAGTCTACTCCACTCCATGTCAACACGATTATCAGAGGAGGTATTAAACCAGAATACCATTGGGCTCCATTAGAAATAAACAATACCACAGCAATATTCCAAAAGAAAAGGGTTTCTGGGATAACACTGCCTTCCTGTTTATAGAACCTTGTTTTGTGTAATTTGGCTGCTACATTTCCTAAATGCCAGAGTCCAGACTTCAAAAATGTATTGATTGGCTGTACTGTATCCAAGTGCCTTGATATTATGAAAAACTTTATAGAAATGGAAGTTTATTTCTGCTGGTCTGGTAATTATTCAATGGTCTATTCACTTTCTACAATCTCGACCATCGGGGAAGAAGGTACAGAAGCCTGAAAACACCCACCAGCCAGTCTTGAAACAGTTTCTACCCTATTGTTGTTAGAATACGGAATGGACTCAAACTCTTAACATTCGCCTGTACTTGTGTTTTTGTCGCTGTTTACCTATTATTTACTTATCGATGCTACTTAACTATGCGATCTGCCTGTATTGTCTGCAAGACAAAGCTGTTCACTGTGCCTTGTACATGTGACAATGAATTCAATTCAATTCAATTCAATTCACTTTCTAATAACTCACTCAACTAAACTTGATATTTACATTTATTCCTGGAACACTCAGAATTTCTTCCGATTCGTGCAAATAGCATCCAACATGTAGAAGCTCTTGCATTCATCAGAATTATACTTTGGCCATCATTGATCCATCAGTAGGAAGTACTGTTTTGATCATTGGGGTTTTGAGTTTCCCTTTCTGATGGGACTCATCTAAACCTTTGAGACTCTTCTAATTCAAGATGGTTTAATTGACACCTGACTATGCCTAATCATTCATTCAGCTTGTTTCATGATTTCGCCCTGGTTTGAAAGCCTGCCATCTGTGAGGATTCTATTTTACCCACGAGCACTTCTAGCCGACACCTTTTGTTTTTATTTACTCCATCACTGCAGCCTTTTGTTTTCCATTGGCATCTTTTTTGTCATTTAATTTCTCCTGGCTTGAACCCAAGCAGAGTTTCCTTTCTCATCTTTCCCATCACTTCCACCTCTCTTTTGCTTAAAATTTGTTGTTACATTTTTAACTTTTCCCAGTCGATGGAAGGTCATTGACCGGAAATGTTAACCTTATGCTCTCTCCACAGATGCGGAGGTCTACTGATCATTTCCAGCACTTCGTACAGTACTTCTTTTTATTGTCCTGTTTGGCCCAGAACATTCACTACCTTACACTTATCCAATAGCATTTACATAAGATCTTTATGAAAAGGTCTTGAAGTCTGGGTTTATTAAACGGTGAGTCTTCTGACAAAAAAATCCAATGGACTAGAGCAGCATTTGTATAGATGCAGGAACAGATTGTCTACTCATCTGGACCAATGCAAAGAAGAAAATGCAGAACAAAAATGACAGTTTGTGGGTGGAAGCTGCCACTATCCCTCTTTCCTCAACTAGATGCAACTGACTATTTTTGCTTAGAGTGGTAGAGGAATATTCATTTAAGAGACTTAAAGAAAACAGCATCTTAACAAAACAGTACGTTCCTGCCCCCATTAATAATTAGGTGCAAGTTACATAAGCGAATTATTTAGTGACATAGGTGACACATCAGTCCCCTCAGAGGTCCAGAACTTTTCTCCCAAAACTGGCAATTTGGGAAGTCGCTGGGCACCAAAGACAAAAGTGGAATTTCCTCTCCCTAATGTGGCAGCACTTGGTCGACAACTCAGCACCCTCATTTATGCATTACAATTTGTTGCTTGCTTTAAAATATTTGGCATTCTTCAAATTATCTTAAATGTAAGTAAAACTAAAAGCTTCAACTGTATCTCTTTTCTTAGCAGCAGTCTTTAGGTAAGAACAATATTGGATAGGACATTGAGGAAAATTCCAAAAGTGTTTGGGGGGGGGGGGGGGGGTTCACCTGAATCTGAACAGCAAGCAGCATCTGGTACTTATGAGTCTTTACAGCATTTCAGACCTTCATGCCAAAACTAACATCTGGACAGCCTCTCATTAAAATGGTCCACAGCCTCTTGTAAAATCCACATAATTAAAAGGGGGTTATGATATCAGGGACTATGTAATGAAAGCATTGAATGCAATCTTCTGATGCTGTCAAAGCAAAAGGCATATACCAGTCAAATCTTCCAACTGACGTTCACATAATTGGCTTCTTGTCTGGAAATCATGTGTCTGGATAATTATCTTGTAATATTGGAATGTCTTTTTTGCCTATATCTCAACTTACACCAAGACGCATTCTCCCATCAACCATGCTCACAGACCTTCAATACTGGCACCTGATCCAGGAACATTTTAAAATTATTAGCCTCATTTACAAATTTTTTCATACCACTATTCTCCTCCAAACCCAGAACTTTCCCTCCTCTAAGTTTAGATTTGGCATTCGTCTACTTTCAGTTGTTTAGGTTGTGAACTCAAGAATGTGCACCCTAAACCTCTCCAGGTCCCTTTTTTTAAAAAAAAATGTTCTACAAGACTTCTGTCTTTGACCAACTTCTTAAGTCATGTGTTCTAACTTCTCCTGCGATTTGGCACCAAATGGTGACTGATGGTGTTTCTGCACTCAGCCCTATTGAGGGCATTATATAAATGCAAATCATCTTCCTGTGAACTATTCTCCCATGTGCTTTTATAAAGCACAAAAGATCAAGCAAACGATTTCAGCGTTCTAAAAAGCCTGGACGTATTCCTGGTAACAAGTTGAAATTCAAAGCAGGTCTACACTGTCCAGCAGGACTCTATCCTCACCACTGCGTAGGTCAACTTCATTGGTCGATTGATTACACTCTCCTTCGATAAACTAAGCGACACATCTATTTTACTGCTGGGGTGCAGAATAGGTAGATCTCTGTTTTAATACCAAACACCAGAAGAACGAGGTTCAATGATGTACAACTAACCAGGAAGAACAGGTCATTCCTTCTCCAAACATTACTAAAGGGATCTTTTAACCTATACCTGCAAGAAAAAAGATGAATCCTTGACTTTAGTCTAAAACTAAAAGATAACACCTCCAATTGGAGAATGCAGTCAGTAATGCAGAAGACCGTTGGGCTGGAAACAAATCTTTAGATTTGGAGGCCAGAGTCAAATGCAGGTCTACTGTGAGACAGCTGACTCAATCTGTGGAATCATCCAGATATCAGGAAGCCCAGAAACAGATCTCAACTAGCCATTAAAAATACAGTGATTACATCAGCTGGTTAGAGGCAAGGAGTCATGCAGCAAGTTCTCCCCTAAACAAGTCTACCAGGTACAAAGCATAAATCCGATGTATGACGGAATAAAGCCCACTTGCTTGGAGGAGTGCAGCCCCACACCACCCAGGACTAAAAAGGCCCATTTGATTAAAAAGCCTCAACCACTAACATTCACACTCTCCATCAATGCAGAGTGGCAGCAGTGCATAACATCTACAAAATGCACTGCAGGAACTCAAATGTTCCTTCAGTAGTATCTTTTAAACAAGGACAGCAAATGCATGGAAACACTGTCACAGTTCCTCCTCTGTTGCTTAGTCAAATTTCTAAAACTTCGTTCTAGTAACATTAGATATAATGACACCAAACAGACTGCAGTGGTGCAAAAAGGCAGCTCACCAGTATCTCCAAAAGGAAACTGAAGATAGGCAATAAATGCTGGCCCAGTCAGCAGCACCCATGCCACATGAATGAACTTATATATATAAAAAAGTGTATCAAAACAGTTATGACAATAGGTGCAAGCACAACGTTGTCAATCAAATGAAATTAATTGTATAGATCTTTGTGAAAATAACGGCAATAGGTAATCCATGCATGGCTCATTCGATTTCAACTTTTATCACAATGCAAAACAAACATTAACCAAGCTCTCGAGCTAGTGAGTTAACAGTAACTGAACAGCAGTATCAGCTAATATCTAAAAGCAAAGCTCAAGAGAAACCTAGAGATCATATTAATTAAAACAATGAAGAAATGGTGTCCATGGGCAACACTTTAACCATCTTTTACGTTGATGGAACAAAGCCCTGTTTCCAATCAAAGTGCTGTGACTAACTCTCTTGGGAGCTCACCTGCATCACTTAATTGGGCAAAGAATAAAACTTTCTTCCAACATGCAAAGCTTCAAGAAATGAATAAGCTAACTTGCATTGATGGAGGAGGTCTCAATCCCAGGACACCCCTAGACACCAGCTAAAGCACTGATAACTGAGTCACTATTTGAATGTAGGAAGCAGCAGCAGCAAATTTGTCCTCAAGGTTCCACCAATGTGATGATGTTGGCCAGGATATCAGGAATAACTGTTCTTACACACAAATACCAATATGGGAGCCTTCACCATTCGTATCATCAGACAGGCTGTGGCTTCAACAGCACAGCACTCCCTCTACAACATAGGAGCATCAGAAAAGCCCAGATCGGGAGATAGAAACAATTTAAAAAAAAAAAAAATTTTCATAGCTTTCTACCTCTCTTCAGTTCCTAACAGACAATTGCACTTGAAATATTGACTTTTCTTCACCACAATGCAGTCAGTGGCTGAGATTTTCCAACATTGATTTCCAGCCCCACCCTCCTCCATAACCCCTTATTTCCAAGATCTATCAAATTTTACTTTTATTAGACTGGCCTATCAGCTTGACTTATGTTTAAATCTTTCAGTGGGACATGATTCCCTGCCTTCTTACACAGAGCAGAGAAAAACAAAGTATTCCCCAAGTAAGCCCCAGATGATATCTTGGCCTTGAACAAGCAAGAGTGGCATTGTACTAAATATGGTGCATTTAAAACATCAGTCCACTGATGTGATGCCTTGATACTTCAATCCATTGATCTCCCATGTAATAAGCAGTACCAAAGCAGTCAAAACAAGAGACAGCATTTGTTGTTATTGATTCAGTATATTGAAATGAGTGACGGATATATTATAAACGAAGGGCAAAAAAAGTCCATTCAGGCACACTTAGCCTGCCCTACATCACAATGACCAAATCATCATAGCCAATCGATTCTCCTGGCCCTAGTGTTGTAATTTCCCAGACAGTGGCAAAAAGGAAAAAGGTGGGAGGAAAATATTACAAAATGATAACGTAGGTAATTCTTTTCCAACCACTTCGTACCTCTAAATTGAGGGGTGATAGATATAGGACAGATGTCAGAGGTAGTTTCTTTACTCAGAGAACAGTAAAGCTATGAGTACAGGAGTTGGGAGGTCATGTTGCGGCCGTACAGGACATTGGTGAGGCCATTGTTGGAATATTGCATGCAATTCTGGTCTCCTTCCTATCGGAAAGATGTTGTGAAACTTGAAAGGGTTCAGAAAAGATTTACAAGGATGTTGCCAGGGTTGGAGGATCTGAGCTACAGGGAGAGGCTGAACAGGCTGGGGCTGTTTTCCCTGGCACATCGGAGGCTGAGGGGTGACCTTATAGAGGTTTACAAAATTATGAGGGGCATGGATAGGATAAATAGACAAAGTCTTTTCCCTGGGGTGGGTGGGTGGGTGGGCGGGCGGGCGGGGGGGGGGGGGGGGGGGGGAGGGAGGAGTCCAGAACTAGAGGTCATAGGTTTAGGGTGAGAGGGGAAAGATATAAAAGAAACCTAAGGGGCAACTTTTTCACGCAGAGGGTGGTACGTGTATGGAATGAGCTGCCAGAGGATGTGGAGGAGGCTGGTACAATTGCAACATTTAAGAGGCATTTGGATGGGTATATGAATAGGAAGGGTTTGGAGGGATATGGGCCGGGTGCTGGCAGGTGGGACTAGATTGGGTTGGACCGAAGGGTCTGTTTCTGAGCTGTACATCTCTACGACTCTATGAATGCCTTTATACTCTAAAGGATTCATCTGATCGCTCCTGTCTATATCGGACATATGCTTCTTTCTTTTTCTTAACCAAAACTTCATTTTCTCTACACCTACCAGCCTTGCCTTTCACCCTAACAGGATTAAACTGTTGTTATCTCATTTTTGAAGGCTTTAGAGAAAGCTTGCAATTTTACCAAGTAAACAGCGCATTTTAACTTTGATATCTGTAGAACACACAGTACATAAACAAGCTCCAGCAACTGTAAGCTGTTGATAAGGGAACCACCACAACATCATCTATAGCTCAAAACAGACTGATGGCACAAGTACATGCTTGAGATCTGTTTGCCTCTCTGCTCAAGTTTCTTCATTGATCCAAGCAGACGATACTTAACCTTCACCTTACATTGAATTTTAAAAAAGATAATCCACCCTTACAGTCTGTATTCGATATCACTGACAGGGGTTGTTATAGGCTCCACTCACCTGCAAACGGAGATGCTTCAGACAAATAGGGAATACACCTCCTGGCATGCTTTAGAGCATCAAGAAATGAAGTAAATTTATATTTATATTGTACTTTTCACCAACTCAATGTCCCAAAATACTTCATAAAAAGTACTTGAAAAGGTGTGGTTACTGATGTAGTTTAGAAAGCATGGCTTTCAATTTGCACAGAGTAAGGTCCCACAAGCAGCAAGGATCAGATTTTGTTGAGAAGAATAAATACTGACCAAGATACCAGGAGAACTCCTGGTCTTCTTTGACTGGAGTGCTGGGATCCTGTACTCTACCAAAGCAGGTCAGGGGAGGGAGGGCCTGAATTTCTTCATTAATAAACATGACACTTCCAACAGTACCAGCCTGGAATATAAACTCCAGCTTCTAGGACTCATATCTATGACCATCTAACTCAGTGTTGAGAGCAATGACTAAGCCACAGCAGAAACTTTAGTTTTATACACGGAGGCAAATATAAAAGGCAAGGAAAAAATATTGGCGAGGCCTCAGTTGCAGTATCACCTATAATTCTAGACACCCCCTTCTAGAGAGGCTGATAGAAGGAGTCAAAGTAGATGAGTTAGAATTATTTCAGAAATTAGAGTGGAAGTGCAGTTTGTTATAGAAATTTAAGATGCAAAAATGGAGTGGAGGGGAGGGAAGGCATTAGAAAACGCACCCAAGAAAAAGGGAGCAGTTAAGAATTCGAAACTCAAAAATCAATACTGTGGAGTGAACAGAATCCATTTATTTTTTTTAAGTAACAAAGGAAAACCAGCACCTTTCATAACATCAGGTCATCCCAAAGTACTCTTCACCCAATTTAAAGTCTAGAGACTGTTGTATGGTAGAGAAAACAGCAGCCAGTCCTGTATACATTATCACAATTGTTCTTTTTTTTAAAAAATGAGGGCTTAATGACCCAGTGATTTCATTTACCAACATTAATAAAAGGATAAATGTTGGCATGACGTTGGGGAGAATTTTCTGGTCTTTGACAGTATCATGGAATCTCATTAAACAAAAAAAAGGTCCTACATGTACTATCACATGCAAAAGATAGCATACAATAGCATCAGCCTAAATGGGTGTTCATATCTCCAACATGAGACTTGAACCCGAGCCTTCTGCCTCAGAGGCTGGTAGAAAGAATGGTAGCAAGGCCAACCTCCAAAAAAGCTACCAATTGCCAGGAAGTGGAAGAGCTCTTTCAGAAAGCCGGATCAAATGATTACAAATTCTCCTACAACACAGCAGTTGCATTCCAGTGAAACCTCGCTTAGTAGAAATAGTGGGGTCTGTGGGAAAAGTGGGGCTTGGGGCAGAACAGCAAAACAAAATCACTCCTGATCACACAAAATATCCCCCAGAAGTATACTGCTAAGTATAGTACAGCCTGCATGAAGGTTGAAATCATTTATCAATAAAGAAAAAAAGTAAAAAAAAACAAAGCAGTATATTTAAAAAACATAGGAAAGCTGCTCTCTGGACAGTTCCTCTCCAGAAAACTGCTCTGTCGGCAGCTGACAGTGTATGCGTAAGAGGAGAGACTATGGTGCGGGCATCTGTGCATGCACAGAAGTGCATGAAAACCGACAGTCGCCACACACGCATGAACACGGATGGATGTGCAGAATGTAAGAACATTGGTGCATACACAAAAAGCCATGGAGATTTCAGCACATGCACAGAACGAAGCACGCAAACCGACTTCCGTGGAATCCCACTGTTGCCAAGAGGTAAATGTACTCCAAAATACCGTGCTAAGTCTTCAGCAACATTATTGCCAAATCACGCTGCCAAAACATGTATTATCCCAGAACTACCTGTATTTATTTCCGCGCTGTAAAATTTTGATATTCTGTTTGTAGACTTGAATTTGACAAATCAAATCAAGCTAATCCCCCAGAAAATTTCCCTGATACAGCAAGATGCTAAACAGTACACAACTAAAATAACTGAATTGTCAAGAATGCTTCCATTGTCCAGAAAGGCTAATAGTTTGGACAGAATGGAAGGTCAATCTGCCCATTGTCCTGTGCTCTATCCCAGCCGTTAAAAGAGCCAGATGAAAGGAGACTTCTAGCCTAGTGAAGGGCTCTTGGAAAGGTCACCACCTGTTGCACTGACCCCTAATAAAAAACTTTATCCAAACAGTTGCCCATGTTACTACTACTAATTGGTGGCACCACAGGGAATCTGTGCAAAACAATGCAGATGTTCTCAGACTATTGAAAAAAGGATTTGTAGACTGTACAACCATCAAATCATCTAACGATAACGTTCCCTTCTTTTCAACTACCTCCCCATTGATCGTACTAACTACAGTCATCCTTTGGCTTCTTGGGTGTGAGGAACAAAAAGTGGTGAGAGGTGTCTGAAGACAGATCAAGTAGTGGACAACAGCAGAAAACTTTTTCTAAAAAAAAGAGAACGTTTGGCTGGGGGGCGGGGGTGGGATTGGATTTCATGGGACATTGCGCACTTAATTGAATGGCTATCAACTGTAATCCCAGTTGTGTCAGGAAGGAGCACTGCGCAAATGGTAGGATTACACATTCCTGGAGCAGAGGTTTTCAAATGGATTTCGACACCAAGTTTAAATGGGGTTCGTTTTGCCAGGGGGTCAGCACAGGTAGGTTGCGGAGGTTGGGAGGAGCCAAGTTTGAGGGTTTGGCCTGAATAGAGGGAGGGGAGGATAAAAGAGAGAAGGATCAGAGTGTCTCTGAGCTAGAGTCCCTGCAAAATCTATACACTCCTTGCTAGACACTAGGTCTATGCAGTTAAATATGCTGGCTTGCCACTAGACATGAAGAAAACAGCCTTTAATTGGATACTTCAGGGCCTCAAATTAGCCCAGGGGTGGGTAGGCTAATACCTCCAACTACTCCTCCTACCGACTCTGGTAAAATTTCATAATGATTGGCAAACAACAAGGACATATGCTAGATTTTATGAACAACCCCACCTTCAAATCAGTTGGCAAGGGAGTAAAATCCAGCTCAGAGAAACAAAATCATAACAAAATGAACAAGTAAAAAGGAGGCAACATTACAAGACTCACCATAACAGTTTTATCCTCATTAAAAAGTGTGCCAAAAAAACTCTCCAACTTAAGACTTGCACATGTAGAAACAATCAAGACACTTAATATGTATTCAGTTTTGGCATGGGGCATGGATTTATTTGTGGATGAGCACTCCTCACTTCCATAATGAAATCGAAAACTTGCACAGATGTCTTCTGAATTGAGATAGGGAAGTTTGAATCATTTCATGTGGAATTGTTACAGTGCCTAGTAGGTGACCCAAAAGTTTAGCTGGATATTTCAATAAGTCCACTATTGCTATGCGGCAAGAGGTGGGGGTGGGGGATAAGAGAGAAAGAGTTTAGGACATAACATGAATTAGAAGAATCTGAATTAGAAAGCATGCTTAAATGAAATAATTGAGGACACTATGCTTTAAAAAGCTTATGTACAAAAGAACATTTCAGCATATTGTGAACACATGTTGCTTCGGCTTAAACAAATTCTCATGAATTTGATCTGTGATCAAGTCAAAAGTAAAATAGCAAAATCTTGTGCACTGAATTAAAGACTTATTTTTACAAAGCACCATTGTACCAAGGCAGTCAAACTAGTAATATTACACCACAATAGGATAATTGGTAGCCAATAATATGATAAATAAGAGACTTAATTGTACCATACTATGAAACAGTCAATGATACAGTATTACATCATGGTTTATTGAGGATTAGTTTGCCTATGGCTCATTTCGGAAGCCCCCATATCCCACTTTCATGCATGAAGGAAATAACTATATCAAATTAATTGACCCAAGTGCCAGTATGATCTGGAATTCCTTACTTAAATGGATGGTTAAAGCATCTTTAGTCATAAATTTAAAAACAAAAAAAGGGAATTCCTGTA
Source organism: Chiloscyllium punctatum (assembly GCF_047496795.1). Lineage (NCBI taxonomy): Eukaryota > Metazoa > Chordata > Chondrichthyes > Orectolobiformes > Hemiscylliidae > Chiloscyllium > Chiloscyllium punctatum. The sequence continues at coordinate 97,103,052 of NC_092749.1, read as the reverse complement.
GTTACACAATTAAATAGTATCTTTCTCCAGACCTTTTCTAAGAAAGCTCTTACAAAGGGCTGGTACAAGTACAATGTACTGATGGCCACATTGTATACTGTACAACTTGATGGTCTACAATCTTAAAAAGAGCATCCTGAAAGACCAATTCCTCCCCCGCATCACAAATTCTTTGCTCATTATGGAGAATATTCAATTAACACTTTAAAGTCCCCACACTCAAGAGTACACCCAACATATGCTGTCTTTCAACATGATTGACTGGAGGTAATGGTCCAAAAGTAATTCCAGTTTTCTTTCAGACAATGGATAGGTCCCATCGTTAATCAGACCAATTGAAACTAAAGGGAGATACAAAATGGAGACACTGGAGTGCAAGGCAAAAGTGCCCTCTGTCAAGAGAGAAAAGCTTCAGCATCCTCCCATCAATGCTAGGAGCCTAGGAATCTCCTAGATCTTGTGAACAACATTTCCAATAACATTCTGCAGATGAAATAACTACCTTGATTGTTCATATTGCTGAAGCAAAACAGTACAAAATCCACCCTATTTGGAACAGTTTAAATGAGGGTTAAACAACAATTGAGCAACTGATTTGATACAATACCAGTCAACAGAAGTCAAACAGAACTAATTTGTTCTGTATTTTAAGTGTAGCATCATTAATATGGTTTCTGAAGATGCTACATAAATGGTGTAATTCATAATTTTAGCATGCTTTAATTAAGTCTATATGATTCACAGAAGGCAACTATTGACAGGAAAGAGAGAGAGAGACTGCCAGATTTAAAATGGCTGCTATTGATCATCTATGTTCACATTGGCTGCTTTCAATAATCTCCAGCAACTATCCGAGCAAAAGCAAACTCACCACCTCTGACTGTAAACATTCCATGCACGTATGAACATTTCAGCCAGACAACAGAACAAAAAAAGTAGAGAATAAACAAGGTGTCTCCCTCAGCATGAACTTAAAAGAGAACCACCGAAGCCATTCAGACTTGATTTGCTAATAATGATCCAACAGATATCTATTACAAAAATAAATCAATGGCTTCTGATGAGGGAACATCAAAACTACGCAAATGTCTGCTTTGTAGAACCCCTCCACTGTCTGTAATAATGACCCAAATCTTCCAGTTGCTTGCCATTTCAACTGAACCAACTTGTCTCAATGTTAACATTTCTGTCCTGGGCCCACTGCAGTATTACAACAAAACTCCACATGAGCTGGAGGAATGCCACTATTTTCCACTTTGGTACTTTATAGCTTTGAGGACACAAAATGGATGGAGTTCAATAATTTCCCCCACCACCCTAAAAGCCATAATCTTGTGTCTTGTTCACATTGCTCTAAGCAAAACAGACCTCTTTTCTCCTCATTTTCACACCTAATCATTTGCACTTCTACTTTTCCTAAATTTACCATTAGCACTCCTTGTATTTTGTTCCAAGTACCCTCACCGTCTGTTCTATTTGTACAATGGTCGAATTAGAGCTTTATACGACTAACACCTATTTGTATTCTAGATCTCTTAAATAAGTCCAACATTCCACATAAACTAATAATTGCTGCCTGCATTTTCTAAGCCCAAAACAGAATTCATCAGTACAAGACAAAATTAACTCTTTGATCCAACGGATGAGTAGTACCTTCACAATGCTCCTTAGATCTTCAACATAGGTCCGCTCAGTCTCCAGAATTTCCTGCACCACTCTGTCCACATAAAGCAGCTTGGGGCTTGCAGATGCAGCTCCTGGTGACATTGCACGATTCTTGTGGGGCACTCTGGAGTCGACTCTTTTGATTCCAATGACTCCAGGCCTTTTCACATCCAGCTCTCCAGAATTCGTATGTGGCAAATTAACCTTAGCACAATCATCTGTGCCAGCCAAGTGCCCTGCTGGGATCAGCTCCAACCGGATGGCCCCAGCTTCCTTCTCTTGGCCAGGAAGGCCTAAGTGGCTGTTGGAGACCAGGGTCATCCCACTGCTCAAGGAGCAGTGGCTATCCCTGGAGGAGGCAGAGGAAGATGTGGAACTATAGCTGACTGGGCGATCGCGGTCAGATGAATCCATGCTTCTCGTTCCACCATACCGTCTATTATCTGTGTGCAAGAAGCCAATAGGCGCAGTCAAGGTCGCTCTACGGGACAGAGACTCTCGAACAGGTGGCAAGACATCTGGAAGAACATGGTACTCATCTGTAAAAGTAAAACGAGAGAGAATGAAACATTGACAACTCAACTTTAAAACGGTCAAACAGACATAGGATTTAAATCATGCAAAATCTAACTTTTTTTAACAGTTTAAAATGTGGACTGAAGAGTCATAAATAGATTTTCTAGTGCTTTGTGCAAGAGTTTTATACCATTTCAGTAAAATTAGGGTTTTGGACAGGGCAAACAACAGGGAAGAGGTGGTTAAGAAAATTGTCAGGATTCCATTAGGGATTGGTGAAAGCAAAAATCACTCTCGGACAAGAATTGCAAATAAAAAAAAAAAAAAAGAGTTTGGAGTACCATGAACAAAAAGCAAAAAAAGAGAGACACTAACTGGATATTCTTAGAGGCAGCATGGGTATGATGGACCAAACGGCTGCCTTTTCTGTTGCAAGATCTACAATTCTCCACATGGTGATCAGTCAGCCCTGCACTTTTCTGTAACCATTCAATTGCAACAGAGCTTCTCCGTGAGATGGGGACAGCAAAAGCTGGCCAGGATGCAAAATAATAGACTTCTTTCCTCCAGGAGAATATTTTTAGTATTAACATTTCTTCTCACATTGCAACATGGAATTTTAAGAAAAATTTCTAGCATGCTCAAAGACTTTGATAAAGTAGTCGTCCCTCAGTATTTTGCTCCATTTCCTATTAGTCACCTCAATAATGCTAAACCTGCTGAGTTTTTTTCCCAGCTAAAAACTAATAGGATCCATATAATCTCCATGTCAGAAATGGGAGACAAAAAAACAAAAGAACTCGACGTGAAATGCTCTGAGATCACTACCATTCATGTCCATACTGTGCTAGACATACACATGACATCATTCCACAATGCCTTTTTCAATTTAGAGCAATGTTTGACATTGTTGAGGCCACTTTTAGAACATGGCAAACAATTTTGGTTGCCTTCTTCAGGAAAGATGGGAGGGTACAGAAAAGATTCACAAGGTTGGAGGTTTTGACTTATAAGGAGGAGCTATATAGGCTGGGGCATTTCCCCCCCCCCCCCCACCGGAGGCAGAGGGGTTACTTTATAGAGGTTTATAAAATCATGAGGACCATAGATAGAGTGAATAGCTATGGTATTTTTCTTCGGGGGGTGGGGAGAAGAAAAGAGAGGAGGAGGAGGAGAGAGGACAGAAGGGAAGAGAAAAGAAAGTCCAAAAATAGAAGGCATAGGTTTTAGATGAGATAGATTTAAGACAAAAAAAAAAAGAGGACTGGAGGAGTAATTTTTTTTAAGACAAAGCGCGGTGAGTGTCACGTACACGCTGCCAGAGGAAGTGGTAGTGGGTACTATTACAACATTTAAAAGGTATCTGGATAGATTTGTGAATAGGAAGGGTTGAGGGGGATATCTGGATGGCTTTGATGAGTTAGACCGAAATATCTGTTTCCATGCTGTATTAATATATGACTGCATGAGCAGTCTCATTTCTCAAACTCTTCAGGTCATTATCAGTGTCAGAGTGTACTGAAGAGCCCCGCAATGCAGACACTAACACAACACTGCAGTGCAGTCCCAGCTGAATAGAAGGTACAGCAGAAATCAGGTAGAGGATCAACTTCAAAAGCTGGCAGATATTTTCTGATCGAAAAATGTGATTCTTATAGTTTACATGAATTGCAGAGAAGCACTTCATCTTGCCCTTAAATGATCTTCAGAAGTTCAAGTTGCACAATAAAAGTTTTATGATCAAATGACTAACAATACAATTGATAACATTCAGAACTCAAAGGCTTACCCACCCCTTCCTTGGCTTTATTTGTACTCCAACCTTAAAGATTTATTTTTGTTGCCATCTTTTATGGCTTTAATGGTATCAGAAGTCACTTTTATGAAATAAGGAAATATGACAGCCAATTTACATATAGCAAGTTCCCAAAAACTATGCAATAATGATCTTTCAGTTGAGATTTTGGTTGAGGGATGAGCTCTGGCCAGAATGCCAGGGAGAATTCCAGTTGCTCTTTTCAAAATAAAATCTTCAGCCCCAAGTGGGGAGATAGGACTCTATTTAGTGACTCATCTGGGACATCACACTTCCAACAAAGCAGCAGTCTGCACTGGAGTACCAATCTAAATTTTATAGTAAACATGGAGTGGCATTTTAATCCACAATCATCTGATTCAGAGGCACAAATATGACTAATTAGCCAAGGGTGAGCATATAGTTAATTCCCTACAAAAAGCAAGTGCTCGTTTAATCAGACAGCATCATAGAAACTGGTTACTTTCGTTTGATAAAAATGTCTGTTTTTAAATAGTCATGATAATTGTTATAGATTCTGATGCTAACATTCTGGGAGGGAGGAGATTGGTACCCGAGTTCCTGCTGCCTCACTAAGTATTTTCTCATCAACCTATTCAGTGTTATATTACATATCTCTGAAGCAAGTTAAGACTTGAACCCAGGCCTCCTACTCCAAATATATCACTGCACCACAAGAGCCCTTCCCTCACATATATGCTTTCTCCTCTTAAAAAAATGAGAAGGCAGTGCTCAGTTTTTCAACCTTTAAAGCTTACCCAAGGACATCTCACTAAATTATTAGCAGTGCACTCAGCTGATCAGAAATCCCCTCACTTTCACTGCACTCGGATGAAAACAAGTTACAGGGAGGCTTACTAAAAGCCAGTAGCAAGGATTTCAGAAACATTATTCTTCCAGATTTTTTGAAAACTTCCATATATGATTTATTAAAGCAACGAGGGCCAAAACAGTTAACAATATATTATGGCAAATAATGAGCAAGCAAATCCATGGACAGGAGTCAGATGTAAAACAATTGGCCAGGGGAGTTGGGATTTTAAATAAAAATGAATTGGAATCCACTTCCACAAAAGGGCAAAAAAGTGTCTTAAATCTGTATAGAACAAAAAAGATGACTGAATAGATATCTTGAGGAAAACTTCCGCTGGCAACGAAGAGTGAGCAGCATGGAGTGGATGCAACTGGATAGAACTTTTGAAGAATTGGAACAAGGATGATGGACTGAATGGCCTCCAATACAAAATTATATAATTCAGTTTGTTGAGACATACTGAACCACAGAACTACTGCAAACAAAAAACAATAAGGTACATTCACTATTGAGCTTCTCTGCCTTGACATCTATCGCTGGGAGGCCTGCATGTCTGGTATCACTTCAGTGAGTACGGTTCGTCACCACAGTTATTAAACTGGCATACTCACTCAGACTCCAGGCTCTGCAGAAATCTGGCTCAGTGCTCCTCAAAAACGCACTGCAACTTTTAAAAGCAAATAAAATCTTAGTCAACAATGATCATCAGTTCACTGGAGAGTTCCCTCTCTCTCGCTTAATCCACATGATGCTTTCAATCAAGCGTGAGCGCCAATCAGCAGCCTGCTCTGATCCGCTTCCGAACAAAAAAACCCACCATTGGATCTGGGGTCTTTGTTCAGCAGACTGCAGGACATCAGACTGGTTTAAGTTGTGATGCAGCCGTTGCTGTGGTGACAGGAATAGGTCGACATTGCTACAGCAGTCAGATGCTGTTTGGGATGGAACAGAGGGTCACGTTCTGGAGTTTTTCAGATCCTCCGCAGCTTTGTGCGGTGCAATAGGAGTAAACGCTTTCAGCTCTGTACTTACCAAGGAAGCAGTGAATTTAATCAGGAGGCATCCCTCCCCTGTGGTTCAATCAGGAAGAATGGCGTTGTGTTCTTTTTTAAAAAAAAACTTAACTCTTACGTACCAGAATATTTTTGTTTCGTGAGTGGGAACACAGATTATTTCAAGTCCTGTATTTTTCTTGCAATGCTGGAGAACAAGAAGCGTGCAATTCGCATGGTTAAGGGTAGTGGGGTCTGAGAGAATATTTATATTTGCCCGCTCCCTTTCAACAGTTCCCTTTGGTTTTCGGGGAGAGGGAGGTAGAGTGGCGTTTCGATCACTGCCTGAATTCACTTCACTCGAACAGGTTTCTGGGGATACTAATTCGTAACATTTGTAAGTAATCTGAAGGACAGCTCCAAATAGGTACTTTAAAATTACTAACGAACAAATATGTTACAGTGTGACCAAGATACTAATGGCCTATATTTTCCACAGAACTAACAATGGTAATAGATAGTTCCTGAACACTTGTCAATCTGCAATCAGGAGAGGAATACCTGACTGACTTCCTAAAGCAGAATGCAGACAAATTATGTCCATGTAATTAACCATGTTTAATCACAATTGCCCATGATGAACAATTACATTTTTTTAAAGTTGCATCTCCACAGCCAGGGAGTCAAAAGAGCAAATGGAGAAATTTAAGCATTACCTTACTGCTATGGAAATAGTTGTTCTAGTATCCACTGCAGATGTGAAAACCCTCCATCAACATAGTAGGTCCTGTAATTCTAATTGGGATTTTGTTACCACTATGAATGCTGGGATCTCTTTCTCAGAGATCAAAAGAACTTCTAAGATAGGAATTTATAAAGCATGTTCATATAGGAAGTGTTCAGATTCATCATTACAAAGACATCGGCACATATCTGATCAAGATCCTGTTACAATTAGAGGTAACCTGCTTTGCTGTCCACTCCACTTCCAATTTTGGTGTCATCTACAAAATTACTAACTGTACCTCTTATGCTCACGTCCAAATCATTTATATAAATGACGAAAAGCAGTGGGCTCAGAAACGATCCTTGGCACTCCACTGGTCACAGGCCTCCAGTCTGAAAAACAACCCTCCACCACCACCCTCTGTCTTCTACCTTTGAGCCAGTTCTGTACCCAAATGGCTAGTTCTCCCTGTATTCCACGAGCTCTAACCTTGCTAAGCAGTCTCCCATGGGAAACTTTGTCAAATGCCTTACTGAAGTCCATATAGACCATGTCTACTACACTGCCCTAAAGTGGTAGAATCAGAATAGAAAATTAGCCAAAATAGTTTAAAGAGCATTCTGTAAACCCTGAAAAGGTTGTAAAGCTGACTTTTATCGAAGTAGTTATTAGAAATTGGGGATAGTAAACCCCAAAAGGTCAGGTTAAGGAAAGCACAAAGCATTGGTGGTTCACTGGTTTCAATATATCTGGTGTGTTTGCTGGGAAATAGTAGTTGCTTACAGTTGGAGCTGGGAGAATGCAGAAACAAAATGCTGCTACTAACAGACTTTAGGCAGTTAAGGCTGAGGAGAGGTGCGGGAAGTGGCAACTCCATGCCTTGGAAAAAGCTGGGCTGAAAATAAATCCGTGGGAATCCTTGATAGCTCACAACAGTGAATTGTGGGATGAAGCAAGCCCACAAGTTGTATTTGCTTGAAATGTAACGGAGAAAGATTGGAGAAATTCAGCAGCAGAAGGTGAAGCTAGCTGTTTGATAAAACCTACAATTGTGTTAGTAATTAGATGCTTGGGAGTAGTTCGAGAGCTCCCTGTAAGTCCTGTCTCAGGAAAGAAAAAGAATTGAACTACCGAGATGTTAGCAGTCATTCAGGCAATCTAAGTCAGAGATTTGTGACAGAGTTCTGAAACCAAACCATTGAAAAAGTGAAGAATTTTAATCCCTTGAAGGAGTCGGAGGTTTTAAATGAGATCTGGTGACCCTCTGTGTCACAAACAAATTTGGAGAGCCAGGCCATAAATTTAATAGTGATCAGGGATATTAACAAATCAGTTGGACAATCCCTCACATTATTGAATCACAAACCGTCGAGTCACTTCTACAAAAATTCTATTAGAACATTTTAAGTCTCCAAAAGTGGGATTTGAATCTAAAACATTTTTGATACAGAGACAAGAGTGCTACTCACTGAGCCAGATATGGCACCCTGTGATACACCTTCCAAAAAGTGTATTTACAGGCTAACAAAGGGCATGGTCAAACAGATAACAACCAATCCCATTAAATTAATCTCTGACAATGCATGATGCGAAATACCCTCACATAGCCTGCTTTCCCAACAGTCTTTAAAAGTTCAAGTTCATACCACCTTAAAATGCAGTTCTCACACAGAGGGCACGCCTTTGCAAGAAACCTGTTCTGGAGCAGATTAGTCAAGGCACTTGAATATTACAATAGGACAGAGTGTTCACGAATTAAGGATGCAACCTTGTACTGTTTTCTTCAAGTAACCTGTCCTGAGTGTCAGATGATAGCATATAAGCAGTAAGTGAACAGATGAACATAGATTGAAAACAGGTATTGTCAGTCAGACTTGAAATGCATTGACATAGTGAGCAGCAAATTTCCAGACTTGGGATGCAAAGCTGAACATACTGCAATCACACAGTGGTGTCTGATACAAAGGATTGAGATTGGGTGCAAGAGTAGAATAGAGGAGAGAGCATGCTTAAATACTGGTAACTTCCTGCTTTGATCCATCCTTGTAACCATCCAGTTTGCAAGCTAGATAAATATGGGTGAGCGTCTTGCTCAGCACCACCCCCCCCCCCCACTTTCCTCAGTCAGGAAGTTGTGATTTTTACAACAAGCCAATGGTTTGTAATCTGGGCACTTCCTCAACAATGTAAATTAAAGTAATTTATAAATCAAAAGAAAATTTCTCCAAAAAGAATTAAAATTAGAGAGCACATGAAAATATTGAGCGCTTTCCCCATGGAAGCATAGCATTTGATTTGCCTGGAATATGGAAAGGGGTTCGCCATTAGGGAAGAAAGTTAAATTTTGGGTTAATGAAAATGTCGCATCACAACATGGCTTCAACAGTTAAGATGATTTCTATCTACAATTGGGGAAATTGACAACTAGAAACAAAGTCAAGAAGGCCATCTGGTTAGATGGTCACATTCATACTTACAAGGTAAACAGCTCTCAGATAAACCCTGATTATCTGGCTTTATGCCTAAATGACTGCTTGTACTGCTTTTTGTATTATGCTCCAGACAAAAATTGCTCCTTCAAATTATGGATGTGTCTCACAAAAAAAAACCTCCTATAATCCAGCTCCTTTGCATCATACCTCTTAAGCATTCAGCCATGCAGCAAGCCATTCATCAGCTGGATAATAACCCTAAAATAAGGGGCAATTATTCAGGGTGGGTGGAAGCTCAGGGCAGCTGCTGCCACTTGACAGCTCACTGCAAACCTTTAAAAGGAAATCAGATTAGAGATCATGTTCATCTGCTCAAAACAAATGATTAAAAAAAGCACAAAACAGACACACACATGACTACTTACCCAGTGGGCTGGCCTCCCTGCAATGATTTAAGTCTGCATTGCTTAGACTTCAAGATTTCTTTGCGATTACAGTTCATTAGCACATCTTCAATTTTCACTCCAAGAAAAACAGAAAAGCAAAAACCCTTCATGGAATCTCCTTACCCAGTGCAGTAACACTGATCAACCCAAGCCAATGAGGGTTTTCTTCATCTGAGTCTGTGCAGAAAAGGTGTACATCGCAATGTGCAGCAGTGCTGAATGCAGTCCTCACCCATAGTTGACCCGCAGCTAACTCTTGGCACCAGTCAGAAGATTAACGATCAGCCGAGATGAGCCATCAGCTACATTAAAATTTAGACAGGAGGCTCCACTTTTTGCTGATTTCACAAGGTGGCAGTTTGCCAGCACTGCAGGGCAGCATTTCTATTCAGGACACATTCACCACAAGAGCATTTAAAGAGCCCTGAACACCTAAAAATGTTTCTCACTGCCATTTCTTCTACTTTCTACAGACATTGAGTTAAAGAAAAATCTGTGTCCACATTTATCACTTCATTTGCAATTCTTGACTATTCAGTTATTAGCCATGGCTCGATTAGTAGCACTCTTGTTCAAGTCAGAAAGTAATTGGTCCAGTCCAATTCAAAATTCTCCAGTGTGGAAATGAAGGAATGTTGGACTGGAAGTAGCATTTTTAGGCAAGACAACAAAACAGTAGTTTCCAGCCCTTCTAAATCCCTATAAAAGATCAGATGGCAACATTTGCAAGAGCTGCAAAGTCTTTAATTTCCCTGATGTCTTGATCAATATTTATTAAGAGAAAGTGAGGACTGCAGATGCTGGACATCAGAGTTGAGATTGTGGTGCTGAAAAAGCACAGAAATAAGCCCTGATTAGCCATTCCTGATGAAGGGCTTATGCCCGAAACATCGATTCTCCTGCTCCTCGGATGCTGTTTGACCTACTGTGCTTTTCCAGCACCACACTCTAGACTCTGATTAATATTTATGCCTCGATCAACATCAGGAGTGTTTGACTGGATTATTTATCTTTGTATGTGTGATGCCATGTGGAAATCGTGTACCATTTTCATCATTACAGTGACTACAAAATGTATTTCACTGGCTGTGGAACATTGTGATGTGTTGAGGTTTTGAAAGGTACTCCAGAAAAGTGGATCTTTTCTTGTTTGAGTTGATGGTATGAAATTACTGTTGCAGAGAAAGGGACAACTTCCCAGTTAGTTCATTCTGAGCCAACTCACCAACACTGCCCATAGTTCTCAAGCATTGGAAGATGGGACCTAGAGGTTACCCACAATCATACCACAAAACTTGTCAAGCAGTTATATCTAGCACAGAACAGGTAAACCTGCCAGAGGGGACAGAGTGAGAGAATAAGAGAGCAAACTCTAGAGCCAATGATAAGACATCAATGCAGAAGTCAAAGCTGGAGCTCTGGAGTAGTTTTCAAACTCTGACTCAGAAGTGGGAATGGCAATGAGACTCACTCCTACCAGTGGGACTGAATGAGGCAGATGGGAAAGATAAAAAAAAGGGAAAGATAATGAGAAAGGGGAAGAGAACAGATTCCTACCTCCCAGTCATAAACACACAGGGGATACAAAAAGCAATAATTATCTGACCTCAAGATTTATTGAATAGATTAAAACAAAAATTTGTAGATGCACAAGCCACAATGAATGGGACTTAGACCCACCATTCCTTTTCAGAATTTTGCTACACACTGGCTGTTACTGATTATACATTTGCAAAGTACTAACAACTGGATTTGTGAAGTGACATATGCAGAACCACAAAATAGTCAAAGAAAATTGAAATGAAGGTTGACTGGTAGAAGTAATGGGAGGGGAAAAATTTGACAGCATGCATAGAAAGAGAAATCAGGGAGGGAAGAGAAGCAAGACGACAAAAACAGAGTGAGTACTTTGGTGGGAAAGGATGGGTTATCTGCAAGGACAGCCAAATAAAGCAAGTAGGTACAGAGGTGGAGAGAAAGGAAAGGATTTTAAATGGTTAAGGTGCTAGCTTCCACTGATCAAGTGGACAAGATCAATCCAAAGATGTAAAGAAATTACAAGTTAAAAGTGAGCAAATACCATTAAGTCAGGACTAAAATAAAATCAGAGGTGCAAGTTTCTCTTACCTTGAACCCTGAATCAAATCTGTTTGGATTCTGTGTATTCATTTGTGGACTGTGTTCCAGTTAGAAGTTTGAAACATCTTAAAAAATGGATGTGGAAACAAGGACAAAGTACTATTGGGAGTGTGAGCAAGCGAGCAAAAGAAAGTGGAAGTAGTAAGTATGTGTCAAGGAAATGAGAAAATACTTTCACAAGAAGTTTTCACAGTATTCCCGAGCATCTGAAACATCCGCTGTTAGGCACTCTTATTTTGTGGTAACCCTTCCCCCCGCCCCATCCACTGTCTTCAAATGTGTCATGCCGTCACATTTGACCATTTATCAAAATGAACAGGGAATGAATGAATTTGCTGGAACATTTTCATTGCTCCTTTTATCTGGGTCAGTAAAAGAAATTTTTAAATGAGAGATGTTAAAAATAAAACACTATCATACCTCCCTCTCCAGCAGACCCCATTTCCATCTGCCCAATGTTTAAAAGTGTACCGATAAAGTCAGTGACTTATCATGGTGAAATGAAGTTTTATGGAATATGAACCAATAGGAAAAACAGGGCACAACTAAAACATTTTGTCTTTTCATGAAAGTAAAATTAACCAAAGAAAACAGCTTGGGGGGACATGCATGTGAATTAAAAATCAAAACAGGCTGGGTAATCATCTTTACAATTAGAGGATGATTATAGGGAAAGATGTTTTCACTTATAGCAGAGTCCAAAACTAAGATTCATAAATAGAAATCATGATTTGGAGGAACTGGTGTTGGACTAGAGGTGGACAAAGTTAAAACACACAACACCAGGTTATAGGAGAAAGCGAGGACTGCAGATGCTGGAGATCAGAGCTGAAAAATGTGTTGCTGGAAAAGCGCAGCAGGTCAGGCAGCATCCAAGGAGCAGGAGATTCAATGTTTCGGGCAAAAGCCCTTAACATCGATTCTCCTGCTCCTTGGACGCTGCCTGACCTGCTATGCTTTTCTAGCAACACATTTTTCAACACCAAGTTATAGTCCAACAGGTTTATTTGGTAGCACTAGCTTTCAAAGCGCTGCTTCTTCATCAGGTGGTCAATCATCTGAAAGAGAAACATGCTTCGAAAGCTAGTGCTTCCGAATAAACCTTTTGGACTATGACCTGGTCTTGTGTTATTTTTAAATTCATAAATAGAAGATAGTCAACAATAAATTCAGTAGGGCATGCAGGAGGATAATGTGGACATGTTCTTTCCATGTTGTGCTTTGGCCCTTGGCTTGTGCATGCTGTGTAAAATCCACACAATGAAAAGTGTGATTTCTGATGCACAGATTCTAGATATTATAACCACTGTTATTGCCCGATGGCAGGAGGGGAAATGGGCTAGATAGAAATTGTTAGACAAAAATGTCCCAGGAAGCAGTCATCCACCAAAATCAGCAGACATACATCCTACACTACGACTTGCCAAGCCACACAGCTTTACACAAGAATCAGCTTCACCAACCATGATCATATCTCCAAACTGAATACCAAAAAAGTTGCAGAAATAAATATCACAACCAACTGATAAGATTGAATGAACGCCTTCCATTTCTCAGACAGCTCCAGTTATTTGTCAAGAGAATTCTTCAGTGTTTAATTCCCTGTTTCGACCCAAATTAATATCATTTTCCTGCAGTTTGCTAAATGTTTCTATATTAATAACAAAGTTTGCATGACCAAAGCTAGAGGCAAAGATGGGAAGACAGAATTAAATATACACCACTTCCAGCATGCCAACAGACCAGCCAGCCTAGTCAGAAATAATTCAGCACTGACCCATGCAGAGTCTAAATAGATAGATAGATCATTTGACCTTGCAGCACTGCTGACTAATGTTCAAGGGTAAATGCCACTACCTCCTCTCTTCTTTCTCACACTCAAAAAAGGCCAGTACCCACTCACTTTACTACTGGACAGGTTACAAGGCTGATGGACTACAGCTCTCATAACTATATGTACTATGTCCATTCAACGCCTCTCACCATCATCCTCCCAAATGACTAATCCTTTTGGTACATGGCAGCCCCCAACTGACCAACCTGTAATTCAGATAGGAGGACCAACCATTGTGTAATCAAATGAGGCCCTCAACTATCTGTGACAGTCCCCTTTCATTTCAAGGGCTCTTTCCCCTTTAACTTTCAAAAATCACTTACTTCAAACTCATGTAGCATGTTTGCCACATAAGCTGCTGTAGCACTGCTACATTTAATTCAAAGTGCCGTACTGTCTGACTGACACATTGACTCTTCGGTGTCTCATTCCACCTGTCACAAGCCGATTGGCTTTTTAGCTCAGGGAGAAGCAAACTGCAGAGGTGCCTGCAACTGAGCACTCAAGACCCAAAGCATTAAAAAAACAGCAATAAAATCCACACAAAGGCTTGCAGCCTGTAACTCAATGAGGAACAAGAAAGCAAGCTCTTGGATGAATGTCTATGTCAGCACTAAAGCATACTGTGTAGACCCAAGAACTTCATGGCTGTCCCTGCACACAAAAAGTGACTGGCAAAATCTCGCACGTCCTAGGCATTCAACAGCTCCAAAGTAACATTCAAGAACTGAAGTCATGGCTGAGATGTTCCAATAGTAAACATAATGTGGTTGCCTGATGTGGAGTCACGTGGCTGAAAGGTCAAGGAGGATGATGAACCTTAGAGCATGGAGGAGTGTTGTACATTAACAGCAGTGTCAGGATGGCCAGGACAGATACTTGGTGATCTGAAAATACCAGTCTTGACCTTTGGGAACTTGCATCTAGTTTTTTTTTTAAAAGGAGGCCAAGAGAATTGCTATTGGGATGTAAACAATGGTTGTTGGGATTTTAATGATGTGCAAATACATGAAATAAAGTAGCCACCATTCAAGGCCAAGATCCTGATGTCACTATTCAAGAGAAAAAGAACATTTTTAAAATTAAGATCAAAGTCAGAGTTGTGCAGCATGGAAACAGGCCCTTTGGTCTAACTCATCCATGCTGACCAGATATCCTAAATTAACCTGATCCCATTTGCCAGCATTTGGCCCATACCCCTCTAAACCCTTCCTATTCATATACCCATCCAGATGCCTTTTTTAAGGTTGTAATTGTACCAGCCTCCTCTCTTGCAGCACATTCCATACATGCATCACCCTCTGCATGAAAAAGTTGCCCCTTAGGTCCCTTTTAAATCCTTCCCCTCTCACAGTAAACCTATGCTCTCTAGTTTTGAACTCCCCTACTTTGGGGGCAAAAGAAAAAGACCTTAGCTATTCATCCACATCCAGAATTTTTCCATTCTCACCGTTTTGTCACCATACACACCATGACTCACGCCATATGAGGGAGAGAAATATCCACTCAAGACAACAATCAGATAGGAGAAAAAAAAAGAACAAACATTCAGTATTTCAACGTATTGGACCAGGATCACAAAATAATAACCAAATGATGACTCCTAAACATGCGTCAGCAGAGAGCTGCCTCGGGGACTTAGTTTAACCTGTCACTGCAGACAATGCTTCTTGTTTCTCAATGCAGTTAAGGGGGGTTACTTCACTGCAGGGAGAGAAAATGAGGCCTGAAAAGGTGACGTTTTCATTTAAGCAGGCATTGTGAACATCATGACCAGTCACTAGTGTGGCCAGCTAGAGGGTAACAGAAGATTGAAAAAAGGAAGGAACTCAAGAGATTTACTGCATCACCTCACGTCTGCAGAAACTCCATGATCAAAGACAGGGTGACTCATTACCATTTTATCTGAGTGACTTTCAGCTACTATTTATACTTGATAGCTGAAGTCCCTTGGGACTTGCCCACTTTTCACAAAATATAAAAGTTTCTTTTAAAGGTGGGGAGCTTCTGTGACCACACAAGATCAAGATGATAAAAGTTAACGTACACAATTACAAATTTAAATCACCAAAAAAGTAAACATTTATGCAATTATCTTGAAGTCAGAAAAAGGCATGTTCCCACACAGTGAAAATATAGATTCTTCATCAAACAAGAAAAGTTGTGGATGCTGCAAAACCAACTGAAAGTTGAGACCAAGATTGATATATTTGTTTTATGGGGATGTGTCAGCTCCAACATTGTTGGAGCTTTGTCTTACAGTGAGGGTTGCTGGCATTTCCAAGTATAGGGAATACTCAAGAGTCATTTAGCACAGAAACAAACCCTTCGGTCCAACAAATCCATGCCAACCATAATTCCAAACTAAAACTAGTCCCCCCTCTACCTGCACTTGGCCTATATCCCTCCAAATATTTATTCGTGTACCTATTCAAATGTCTTTTAAACATTGTAACTGCACCTGCATCCACCACTTCCTTTAGAAGTTCATTCCACTCATGAACCACTAAAAATGTTTGCCCCTCATGGCATTTAAAATCTTCATCTCATCCTAAAAATATGCTTAGTCTTGAAATCCCTCACCCTAAGGAAAAGTCACCTGCCATACACCTCATCTACACCCCTCATGATTTTAAAAACTAAGGTCACCCTTCAACCTCCTATGCTCCAGTGAGTAAAGTACCAGTCTATTCAGCTATTCCTTGCAATTTAAACCCTCCATTCACAGCAACATCCTGGCAGATCTCTTCTGAATAATATTACTATTATTAATAATAATAATCCTTGCTTGCTAACCAATTTTCCATCCATCTCAATACACTTCCCCAATTAATTATACATATTAATCTTATGTGGGACTCTGCACTTGAACACTAAAATTAAGCAGGACTCACTAAATATGGCGTGGTAGAGGAAAACAACTTGCTGGCCAAATCAGAACAGTTTCAGTTAGCAAGGTACATTTATTTCATGTTAATAACTGATAAAGTTTGCATTAATCAAATGGACATAGCTACAGGAACATTGTGAACCATCAAACATTCCTTCAGAGATCCAAAAATGTTCTGCTCTTCAACTCCATACTCTCACCCAGAGAGTGGTGGATGTATGGAATGCTCTGCCCCAGAAGGCAGTGGAGTCCAAGTCTCTGGATACTTTCAAGAAAGAGATGATAGAGTTCTTAGAGATAGTAGGATCAAGGGCTATGGGGATAAGGCAGGAACAGGATACGGATTGTGGACGATCAGCCATGATCATAATGAATGGTGGTGCTGGCTCGAAGGGCTGAATGGCCTACTCCTGCACCTATTGTCTATTGATATAGATGGTGACACTAATGGCAACCTTTTTAACAAAACTGAAGTAAGGGATATTAGTTATAAAAGGTGAATAATAGGAGTGAAGGTAGAAATCAGTCAAGAACTAAATGGAACATTTCAACAGCCTTGAAAGAAATGAATAGCAACTTAAACATCTACGGCACCTTTAAAAATGTAATAACGAACACACTCCTCCTTTATTTCACTTCATTTTTGCAGTACTGGTTAAAGCTAGTTGTGGTTATTAGTTATCAGCAAGGTGATTTTTTTTCTTCAAAAGGAACTATATGTGTCTCGGGGCAAACTGACATCAGCCAAAGCCCCAGTGAGTCAGATGCAATTCGTTGTTCCCTGAACTATTTCTAGGAGCAGGATACTGGTATTATTTCAAACAAAGAGCAGAGATATCCCTGGATTTTCATCCCTGAACAGATCACCATAACATAGCTATTTGTAGAACCTTGTTGTGCACAATTTGATTTTTCCATTTCCAAAATGTTTTGCAACCAATTGGAATGACCTGAAAAGAAGTCCAACAGAATAGAAATTTAAATCTTTTGAGAACTGAAGCATGAAAAAAAACTGCACTTTGGTTACGCTGTGAAAAATACAGGATTGCATTTAAGAGTAAAATCATAGCAGTAAACCATGGTTTTCTTAAACACAATTATGTACCTGAATAGTAGTAAGCATGCAATTAGCTAATACAGATTCATTCAGGAGAGTTTGGAGACTACAGCAGTTATATGATTAAATGATAAGCAATCAAATCAGTCTTATCAAATGGAATGGACAGAAGTTTAGATTTGTGCATACAAGCCTAGGAAAGCAACAACTACTCTGGAGAATGCCAACAAGATTTGATGTGTATATCTTTTGAAGTGAGATTACAGATATTAGACAAGTATAACTACAGCCAAAAGCAACACCTTCACCAATAAACAGTACTTTTTATTTCTTTATACTTTTACCATTTTGAAATTTCAACATACACTTCTTATAAAAATAAAGATTGGCCACGTATGATCACAACTGCAATGTTGGAAACACAGTAATTTTCGATAGAGCAAAGCGTCATAAATGATGTGATAAATGACCAGAAAATCTCAGTAAAACTGGCTGAAGGACATGTATTGGGCCAGTTCACCAAAACAAACCCCACTTTCCTTGAAATGGCATCAATGGATCTTGAATCTAATAGTGAGGGCAGACAGCAACAAAAACAAAATTAAACAAACAGCAAACTATTTTGAAAAGATAGCCAAAATATAACATACCAAAATAAAAATGGGTACTTTTTAATGAGACCACTCAGGAAAAAAAGATATGATCCTGATTATTACAATTACCACTTTTTGGACTGATTTCTATTTTATAACAGATGAACACAGAAGCACAATAACAATGGAGTTTGTTTTGTTCAGTTTCTTGAAATCTATATTTGAGTAGATTTAAACCCTTAATTCGCTACAGAAAGAATGCTGCACTGTCAGATGTGCCATCACTCAAGATGCAATGTTAATATTGAAGCATAAAAAAAAGGAACAGCAGTAGGCCATTCTGCCCTTTGAGCCTGCTTCGCCATTCAGTATGATCACAGCTGATCATCTGAGTGCCTTGTTCCTGCTTTCTGTCCATGCTCTTTGATCCCTTTAGCCCCAAGACCTATATTTATATCCTTCTTGAAAACATTCAATGTTTTGGCCTCAACTGCTTTGTGGCAGAGAATTTCACAGGATTAAGAAATTTCTTCTCAACTCAGCTACCACTGTATCCTTAGACTGTGAACCCCTGGTTCTGGACTCCCCAGTCACTGAATCCATACAGTGCAGGAAGAGGCCATTTGGCCCATTGAGTGTGCACCAACACAGCATCAAGCGCAGACCCATCCCCCAATCCTATCTCCATAATCTTGCATTTCCCATGGCTAATCCACCTAGCCTGCACATCCCTGGACACAATTGGAATTGAGCTTGGCCAATCCATCCAGTCTGCACATCTTTGGGTTGTGGGAAGAACTGGAGCACTTGGCTGAAACCCACAGAGTCACCCAAGGCTGGAATCAAACCTGGGCCTTGCATTGTGAGGCAGCTAACCACTGAGCCACCAGTCATCAAGAACAACCTTCCTGTGTTTACCCTGTCTAGTTCTGTTGTTAGAATTTTATAAGTTTCTATGAGATAATTCTAACTACAGCCCTCTGCACTTTTAGGCATGCCTTATAAAGGCACCATATGAGGCACTCCATCAAAAACAGTAAGAGAGTTCACCCCAGTCACCTGGGCAAATGTTGAGGGAGGAGCAAATATCATTAACAGATGATCTGGTCATGATTGTCAGCAATCAATGCTAATGAGTGTGATTGTCATGCAATTTCTTAGGTGGACAATGAAAACATCATTGTTTAAGGACCTTGTTAAATGCCAATCAGCTTGGATTCCCTATAGCACACCAGAGGCTACACTTCAAGTAATACATAGTTGTCATACATAATTTTTGAATTTGGAATTGAGAGGGGTGCTGATTTGTAAGATTTCATTTGTTTTCCAACCCTCCTGTAGTCTGCTAGTTTCTTTCTTTGCAAAATGCAGCATTTTGTTGTTCAAGGCTCCATGGTGCAACTATTCCTGTGGCTTGCAATGTAACTGGTCTAGATTTGAATTGATACTTGAGTGGTCAACTCTATTCTAATCCTTTGTGAATTGGCACTTTCCAACTGAGTTTGGGAGATCTCCCTTCTTTCCTCTTATACACAAGGGATACCTCTGACAGTTCAATCTAATACTAAAGGAAATGGTGCATTAGTGATCGGGCACAAGGCTTGAAGACCATAGCAATGGTTATAGGAATAGGCCATTCAGTTCATGCCTGCTCTGCTATTCAATTGATTCAACATTCCTCATATCCACGTTCCTACATCTTCCCCACAAACTAACCACTTGAACTCGAGTAGTATCCACCAACTCATGGTCAACATCTAAAAACAACAATATGTACTCCAACTAAAACAGACATCAATACTTTTCAGGGCATTCATATCATGCCCAATATCTGAAATATCAAAACTGCTATTTCCTTTATTCCCATGAAATGTTGAAATTCCACAGACTGAATGCTAAGCAGCCTTATGGGTCACAATAAGCACAACAATCATTTGGTAATTGTACCTTTGGGGATATCAGATTGCTTCTGTTGTGACTAAATGCAAATCAACTTTATGCAAGTTTGAACTTTGTACCAGTTAAGAGTCCAAGACAGGTGGGGGCAGATAACTACTGGCATTACAGAGGGACAAATGAAAAGAAAACTGAATCAAAAGGAAAGATGACAAAGTATTGGTCAGAAGAGGTGGATTTTGAAACTTTTTTTTTGGAAAAAAAAGGATGTAGAATGACTTAAGGTAAAAAAGAAGCAAGGATCTGAGTGGTCGAAGATACTAGTGGGATGCAGACCATCAGGGAATACACAGGAGGCTAGAGATTGAAATGAACAGAGACGAATTGTGGTTCAGTTGGCAATGTTCTCAACTCAAAAACTTTGGATGTTTGAGTTCCATTTTTAAAAATGAGGGCTTAATTGCAAAACTGAGGCAGTGCTGAAGTGTCAGTGATATTTGTGATAAAAGACATGAAACCAGAGGACAGTCAAAAAAAGAAATCCCATGGCACCACTTCAAAGAAGAACAGGAATGGTCATCTTTAGTGTTCTAGCCAATAATTTTTCCCTTAACCAACAAGCACCTATAAACAGGTCACTTGGTCACCATCATTTTCTGTAAAATTGTTGTGCAAATTGACTGTCTGCATTGTAACTGTGACTACATTTCAAATAGGACCTCATAAGCACTTTGAGATGCGTAGAGGCAGAGCAAGGCATGACAGAAACTATTATTTCTTTCTAAATCAAAGATGGAATTTCAATATTAATTTTGAGTTTTAAGCATCGCAATCAGTTCTCAAAAGTTTAAAACATGTTTCTTGCGCATTGAAACCGGCTGTTACAAGCAAATGCAAAGTACTGTGAATGCTGAAATAAAAACAAAGTGCTAGAGAAACTCAGCAGGTCTGACAGTATCTGTGGAGAGAGAAACAAAATTAAAAGTTGATTCCAATAGCATTCTTCATAACTTGGTTATAACAACCTAACTACAAGGTTACAGTATCACAGAATATAAAACTTGCAAGCCAGTGAGACAAGTGACCCAATTAACTGCATTGCTTCTTGAGACACTAAATGTAGGACTGAATCCTATGCTGCAAGATATATTAAATTAACAAAATGGATTAGAAAAGAAGATTACAGTAAGCTTCTTGCATAAAAGGCAAAAAGATTGAAGTAGCATAGACCAAGATAGAAAAGAATACCACAGTTCAAGACTGAGGGGATTCAAAGTACAGGACGCAGAATGCGATTGTAAGAAAAAAAAAGGTTTTTGGAGTACTCATCATAACTTCAGGTGGTAAAGAAAGGCACCACAGCAGGAGAGTAAAAGATTAGGTAAAAACAATGACTGCAGATGCTGAAAATCAAATACTGGATTAGTGGTGCTGGAAGAGCACAGCAGTTCAGGCAGCATCCAACGAGCAGCGAAATCGACGTTTCGGGCAAAAGCCCTCCTGATGAAGGGCTTTTGCCCGAAACGTTGATTTCACTGCTCATTGGATGCTGCCTGAACTGCTGTGCTCTTCCAGCACCACTAATCGAGTAAAAGATTAGGCCAGACACAAAGGGGTTGTGGAATGACCATCCATTACCAGGTCCTGTGCATTTTCTTTTGCAACTGTCCAGGAGAAAGAGGGATCTTAGAACATCCTTCCTTAATGTGGAAGCAAAACAAAAAAAAAAGGTTCTCAGGTGACATATGCATATCAGTTCCCAGGACACAACAGGGTCAGTAATATCAGTGAGACAGGATCCCTGCAAAAACTAGACCTGACTAAATACAAGTTCCTTTAGTTTGATTCACTGTCTAAAAGTCTCCAAAAACAACAGGTTAGTTCAACCACTATTTGGTCAAACTTTCTCTGGAGCAAATCATCTGAAAAAGTTTAAAAACATCACATCTTTCATCACTTGAGGGGATCCGGTCCAGAGATTCATTTATTTGCAATTTCCTCTAAATTACAAGATCATGAAGTTCCTTAATACAGTCAGATTTGAATCAAAGTTCCTTCGTCACTCTTGATTTTATCATTTGCACTATATCTGTCCAGCTCAGCTTTCTATACTTTCAATTCTAACTCTCCATACTATTACAAATCAGAATGTACAAGCTCAGACTCAAGATCATAAAAACACAAAGACATCCATTTCAAAATATTTGCTCTCTCACCCCCAACCCCACCCTTCCCCACAAACCACAATCAGGAAATAAATCCAATGAGTTCTGGAACATGAAATATATGGATAGTTAAAAAACCTCTGAAGTTCCAACTTGATTAACAGATGTCTGAACCCCCTCCTGTCATATCACAGTTCTTCAGTGCAATACAAGCTAAAGCTCTACGGGTCAATTCTTGTAGGGAAAACAGGAGCCCTGAATACTTCCAAATTTCAATTCAATTCAAGAATTCCAAGGCCTTAAATTGGAAAGGAGAAGAGAGGCCAGATACTCTCCCTAATGATCAACAGCTGAAATGCAACAATATTTTTGACAATATTTTGATTTAACAAAGAAGGTCATGAACAAACAAGCAAAGTTTACCAAAACCACACAATGTCACAGAAAGTTGATTTAAAAGCACCAAAATTTACTGAAAAGGGGAAAAAAAAAATCTCATGGTGTGCGTGTGTGTCACAAGTTGGATTGTTTTCGGTCATCATTCAGCTTCAATTAACTTTGCACAAGAAGCCAACAGTGCATCCAGGACTTGATGAACAGGGAGACCAAGAATAATGTCTCAACCAAAAGGGATTTAAGGAAAATGTCTTGCATTTAAATAACACTTCACAACCATTTTGATCTGCAACCACTAACGTAGGAGATGTAGCAGCCAAATTTGCACATAGCAAACTTCCACAAACAAAAAACTCATTGTCAGATTTTAAAGAAGGAATCAGTTTTAGTGATATTGATGGAGGAATAAACATTGGCCAGGACACAGGAAAATTCCCCTCCTGTTCTAAGTAGTGCTGAGATATCTTACATTTACCTGAAAAGGCGAGTCAGATCTCAGTTTAATACGTCATCCAAATCCAGCACAGCTCTTCAGGCCTCAAATTTTGAGAAGAGGGGCTAGAACAAACAGCCTGGTGACTCAGAGGCACATGCTACCAAATGAGTCACACTCTTGGTATTAAAAAAAGATTAGAAAGGAACAACGCCCGTTGAAAAGAAATTAAAGTGAATAGAAAATAAAAGGGGCAGTATGGCGAGGAATGTAAAAGTTGAAGGAAATGAAAAAGTACAAATCACCAATCACAATTCATTGCAGAGATGCCACAATATACTTTTTCCTTTCGAGACTGGAAAGGTTGGGTGGTAATGCAGAGCCACACATTTTTTAAGATTAGATTACCTACAGTATGGAAACAGGCCCTTCGAAGAGTAACCCATCCAGACCCATTCCCGTACCCTATATTTTCTCCTGATGAATGCACCCAATGCTATGGGCAATTTAGCGTGGTCAATTTGCCTGACCTGCACATTGTGGGAGGAAACCGGAGCACCCGGAGGAAACCCACGCAGGCACGGGGAGAACGTGCAAATGCCACAGACAGTCGACCGAGTCAGGAATCAAACCTGGCCCCTGGTGCTGGACACATTTCTTCATTTAAAATGAAAATGTGGAATAATTCACGATAACAGCTTAATTCATAGTAGTATTACAAATGCAACAATTTACTGAAACACTCGGGCAGTCTGACAGCAAGGTCCCACCTCAATCATCAGGAACTTGTGGCAATTTGCAACTTAAAAGGCATCTTTCTTAGTATAAGTTGCTGATTGCTTTTTAAAAAAAAAGCATACAAATTTAATTTACCATTAGCTTGCAAGAAAATTCTAGCCCAAAGTACTTTGCATGACAAACATTATTTCCAACTTTTCACTCCGAGCTCCTCGCACTACTTTCAGGAAGACTATACCACATTAAGATGTCTCAATATCCAAACCACAGCCTGGCAGAACTACAACAACACCTGCAGACTTGCCGTCATAACAATTCTTCTGATACATATCCTCATGTAACAACAACTGTTTGAAGGAGGAAAAAACAACTTTCAGAGGTCATATCCATGTGTTAAGGATACAAATGCTACAGGAAGGATAGAAAGGGAGGCAAGAGGAGGAGGAGGAGGAGGAGGAGTGGCATTTTTGATAAGGGATAGCATTACAGCTGTGCTGAGAGGGGATATTCCTGGAAATACATACAGGAAAACATTTGGGTGGAACTGAGAAATAAGAAAAGGGATGATTACCTTATTGGGATTGTATTATAGACCCCCTAATAGTCAGAGGGAAATTGCAAAACAAACTTGTAAGGAGATCTCTACTATCTGTAAGACTAATAGGGTGGTTATGGTAGGGGATTTTAACTTTCCAAACATAACACTATGGCAGTCCATCTAAGTGTTCAGATGGAGAGTAATTTGTTAAGTGTTTGTTAAGTTAATAAATCAGACAATTTTCTGATTCAGTGTGTGTGTGGATGGACTTACGAGAGAAGGTGCAAAACTTGACCTGCCCTGCCTTATTTCACAAGAGTAGGTGACTGAGGGGTCAGTGGGGGAGCACTTTGGGGCCAGCGACATAATTCTATTAGATTTAAAATAGTGATGGAAAAGGATAGACCAGATCTAAAAGTTGAAGTTCTAAATTGGAGGAAGGCCAATTTTGTTAGTATTAGGCAAGAACATTTGAAAGCTGATTGGAGGCAGATGTTCACAGGTAAAGGGACAGTTGGAAAATGGGAAGCCTTCAGAAATGAGATAATGAGAGACCAGAGAAAGTATATTCCTGTCAGGGTGAAAGGAAAGGCTGGTAGGTATAGGGAATGCTGGATGACTAAAGAAGTTGAAGGTTTGGTTAAGAAAGAAAGAAGCATATGTAAGGTATAGACAGGATAGATTGAGTGAATCCTTAGAAGAGTATAAAAGGCAGTAGGAGTATACTTGAGAGAGAAAAATCAGGATGCACAAAAAGGGGACATGAGATAGCTTCGGCAAATAAAATTAAGGAGAATCCAAAGGGTTTTTACAAATATATTAAGGATAAAAGGGTAACTAGGGAAAAGAATAGGGCCCCTCAAAGATCAGCAAGGCAGCCTTTGTGTGGAGCCGCAGAAAATGGGGGAGATACTAAATGAATATTTTGCATCAGTATTTACTGTGGAAAAGGATATGGAAGACATAGACTATAGGGAAATAGATGGTGACATCTTGCAAAATATCCAGATTACAGAGGAGGAAGTACTGGATGTCTTGAAATGGGTAAATCCCCAGGATTTGATCAGGTGTACCCCAGAACTCTGTCGGAAGCTAGAGAAGTGATTGCTGGGCCTCTTACGGAGATATTTGTATCGTCAATAGTCACAGGTGAGGTGCTGGAGGATTGGAGGTTGGCTAACATGGTGCCACTGTTTAAGAAGGGTGCTAAGGACAATCCAGAGAACTATAAACCAGTGAGCCTGACCTCAGCAGTGGGCAAGTTGTTGGAGGGAATCCTGAGGGACAGGATGTACATGTATTTGGAAAGGCAAGGACTGATTAGGGACAGTCAACATGGCTTTGTGCTTGGGAAATCATGTCTCACAAACTTGATTGAGTTTTTTGAAGTAGTAACAGAGAGGATTGATGAGGGCAGCTGTGTAGATGTGGACTTCAGTAAGGCGTTCAACAAGATTTTCCATGGGAGACTGATTAGCAAGGTTAGATCTCACGGAATACAGGGAGAACTAGCCATTTGGATACAGAACTGGCTCAAAGGTAGAAGACAGAGGGTGGTGGTGGGAGGGTTGTTTTTCAGGCTGGAGGTCTGTGACCAGTGGATTGCCACAAGGATCAATGCTGGGTCCTTCTTGTAATTTACATAAATGATTTGAATGCAAGCATAAGAGGTACAGTTAGTAAGTTTGCAGATGACACCAAAATTGGAGGTGTAGTGGACAGCGATGAGGGTTACCTCAGATTACAACAGGATCTGGACCAGATGGGCTAATGGAGTTTAATTCAGATAAATGAGTGGTGCTGCATTTTGGGAAAGCGAATCTTAGCGGGACTTATACACTAAAGGTAAGGTCAGAGGGAGTGTTGCTGAACAAAGAAACCTTGGAGTACAGGGTCATAGCTCCTTGAAAGTGGAGTCGCAGGGAGATAGGATAGAAGGCAGCATTTGGTATGCTTCCTTTTATTGGTCAGAGTATTGAAGTACAGGAGTTGTGAGGTCATGTTACGGCTGTACAGGACATTAGTTTGGCCACTGTTGGAATATTGCATGCAATTCTGGTCATCTTCCTATCAGAAAGATGTTGTGAAACTTGAAAGGGTTCAGAAAAGATTCACAAAAGGATGTTGCCAGGGTTGGAGGATTTGAGCTATAGGGAGAGGCTGAACAGGCTGGGGCTGTATTCCCTGGAGAGTCGGAGGCTGAGGGGTGACCTTGTAGAGGTTTACAAAATTATGAGGGGCATGGATAGGGTAAACAGACAGCCAGACATTTCCCTGGGGTGGGTGAGTCCAGAACTAGAAGGCATAGGTTTAGGGTGAGAGGGGAAAGATATAAAAGAGACCTAAGGGGCAACATTTTCACACAGAGGGTGGTATGGAGTATGGAATGAGCTGGAAGAGGAAGTGGTGGAGGCTGGTACAACTGCAACATTTAAGAGGCATTTGGATGGGTATATGAATAGGAAGGGGTTGGAGGGATATGGGCTGGGTGCTGGCAGGTGGGACTAGATTGGGTTGGAATATCTGGTTAGCATGGATGGGTTGGACCGAAGGGTCTGTTTCCATACTGTACACCTCTAGGACTCTGACTACGACTAGCAATGTGATTCACTTCGAAGAGAAGACAGTATAAGTTCTGGGTCATTACTATCCAATTATGTGATATGAACATTCACATTCAGACTTGGGTATAGGATCTTTTCCTGCAATAACAGAGTGCTCAGCTTTTGAGACACTTCCTTAAGCAGGCCAAAATGATTCTTTTTTTGTATTTGCACTCCAGAAAAAGATATCTAAACTGCTGGTTCAGCGATAACACCTCCTCCACAATAATTTTCAACACCATTGCCCCACAAGGCTGCAAACTCAGACCCCTACTTCAGTCCTTATACACTATTTGTGGCCAAATTTTGCCCCAACTCCAATGACAAGTTTGCTAACTCCACCATTGTAGGTCAGATCTCAAACAATGAGAATGAATACAGGAATGAGATTGAGTGCTTAGTGGCATGGTGTACAATCTCTCCATCAACACTAGCAAAATGGAGAGTTGCTCATTGACGTCAGAAAGTGTTGTGGAGGGTATGCCCCTGTCTATATCAATGGTGTCGAGTGGAGATGGTCTAGATTGTCAAATTCCAGGGAGTGATGATAAAAATCTGTCCTGGTCCACCCCCATCAATGCAACGGTTAAGAAAGCACAACACCTCTCCTTTAGGAGGCTAAAGAAATTTGGCATGTCGAAAAAGACTCTTACCAATTATTCTTGATACACCATAGAAAGCGTCCAATCTGGATGCAAATCAGCATGGTATGGCAGCTGCTCTTCCCAACACCACAAAAACTAGAGTCATGTACACAACCCAATTTATCTTACAAACCAGCCTTCTATCCATTGACTCCATCTATTCTTCATGCTTTTTAGGGAAAGCAGCTTACATAATCAAAGACCCCTCCCACCCCAGTTATTGGGCTGAAGATATAAAAGTCTGCACAGCTTCAAGAACAGCTTCTTCCCCACTTATCAGACTTTTGAATGGACCTCTCAAACATTAACATTGATCTCTCTCTATGCACATTTTCTACCACTATACAGTGTATTCTGCACTGTGTTCTACTAGCCTGATACACTGCGTGGCATGATGTGCTTGAATAGCACAAAAAACACTTTTCACTGTAGATACATGTAACAACAGTAAATCATACTCAAACTCAGCAAGAAGTAGACTTCTGTTCAATGTGTACAAGTCAGTGTGGTACGAGTAATCAATCCACCTCAAATGTCATATTGCCAACTTGCCTACAATCAATCACCTGGATTAAATAAGTGAGGCCCCTTTCAGTCATGGCTGACCATGGGGTTGCATCCTTGTTTTACTAACTTCCTGCTTCCCTGAAGCAACATCGCTTGTGACTGAAGAGACCAATGCTGGAGTGACACTCCCGGTCACAGAGGTCACCTCTATGTGGTCACTGATGTACTAGAACCGCTACACTCCTTCCTTCGTGCCCACTTATCTGCTGCAGCACTCCTTAAATACAATTAGAAGAAGGGGATATTGTGCTTCAGTTATAATCAGAGCTTGGTCAGACTCCACCAGGAGTGCTGTATTTTGTCCAGACACAGCAACTTAAGTAGTATATGTTAGCCTTCACGTAGTCTTAACATCATTCTAATGAAACTGCACGAAGAGAGAGTTAATTAAATTGAGAGAAGGTTGAACAATGAATGCCTCCACTAAATTAATTTTTTTAAGTATTAGAAAATGTTTAAGATTATTGATCTATCAACTTTTCTTCAGTTGGGAAAATTCAGAACAAAGGGCACTATATTAGAATTATAGTCAAATTTCATGGAAAAGTCCACTGTACATCTGGCTCTTTCTTCCAGCCCCCACAATATTTTGATGAAATGATATGGATTCTAAGGGCTCGATTGAAGCTTTAAAGTTTGAGATCAACAGATTGCTTTTGTTGAGGAAAATGGTATTAAGTGAACAAGGGAAGAAAGATACAGATCAGCCATGATCTAACTTAATGGATAAACAGGCTCGAGTGGCTGAATGGCCACCTCTTGTTTGTGTGTGCATTTTTAGAAGTATAACAAAATCCAAACCAAGAATCATTCATACACCAGAGAAACAGGTTCTGGTCCCTGGGTGAATGACAATAAGTGGAGCCAAATCATTAAGGAGTGATTCACTACCCACTGATCATAATCACAAATGCGTGCGAACTGTGACTCAAGTCATTAAAGAGCACAAAGAATTGTATTGTCACTTATTCAAGGGAATGGAGTCCAATCAACTGGAACCGAAAAAGGTTCTCAGGTGTGCAACATGCAAGAACTGAAAAAAAACTTCTTCTGTATTTAATTCGAAAGAAAGCTATTGTATGTACAAACAGGCAGTTTCAAACTGAAAAATGTTATTTCTCAGCTACTACATTCAGGATAATTTCCAGAGGACTTTTTCCTAACTTCCATTCAACTTAGTCTAACAAACTGTTACTGTTTTTCTCAACCATATTCTTACTATTTCAAAAGAGAGTGTTGAAGAGCTAATACCTTGCACATAATTGAATAATCACTAAATCCTTTTCTCTAGAAAGAGAATCCAGTCGTTTTTTGAACAGTCAAAAAGTTGAGTTTAATGTTTCCTTGGTATCAAATTCCATGTGAATTCCAGTTCCAGTTCTTCCCAGCTGCACTACTTCCTATTATTATTCTTGAAAAAACTTACAGGAACCGTATGAACAGATAAGTACTGAGAAATTCCTGACTCCGGTCAGATGTATTCCTGGTGGCTTCATCACATGACCTCACCTTAAAATTTTTTCATTTAGGTAGCCTATTTTCCCTAACGTCAGAATGCTCAAAAATAATTTTTTGGTTTAAAATATCCCTTGGACATTTGCCCTGGGTTGCTCACAGTAGTGACTAACTAATTTCAATTTCTAGATATAGAATCTTAGAATCCCTTCAAATGGAAGCAGGCCATTCAGTCCATCGAGTCAACAACAACATTCCAAAAAACAAAAAAAAAAGAGCCTCACCCAGACCCAACCCCCATAACCCTGCATTTCCCATGACTATTCCACCTAACCTGTTCATCCCTGGGAGGAAAATCAGAGCACCCAGAGGAAACCCATGCAGACAAGGGGGAATGTCAGTGTGGAGACTGTACAGTCACTTGAGGGTGGAATTGAACCCAGGTCTCTGGAACTGTGAGGCAGACTGCTAACCACTGAGCCAGCCAGCTATTCCAGAACAATCTGAAAAAGTTGCTAACACAAAGTGACTCCCATCATATTTTGGATCCTGGAGTGAACTTACATGCTTGCAAGTAGGAAGAGTAAGGCATTTGGCTCCTAAAGCCTGTTCTACTTCATAAGGTCATGACTAATTGAACAGGGCCTTTGCTTTGGACTCAATTACTAGTCATTAATCCAATTCATCCTTAAATCCTGCCTCTATCATCTGGGAAAGAAAATTCCAAGTACCACTATCCATTGGGAAAACATCCCTCCTTCTCGATCTTAAAATGAGACATCCCTTATTTTGAAATGGTTTTCCCCCTAGTTTAAGTCTCTCCCACAAGGAAAAGTACTTGTTCTGTGAAGTCTCTTCAGAATCTCATCTTTCAATATGATGATCTCATTCTTCGAAACACCAATGGACACAAGCCTAACTTTTCCACACAAGACAAACTCTTTATTCCAAGAACTAGGCAAGCAAATCTTCTCTGCACTGTTTCTAATGCAATCACATACCATATATACGAGTGTAAAAGTCAAATTTTTGAGATTTTATTATTTTGCAGTTAAATTTATGGGGTCAACTATTAAATGGATACTTCTTCTGAAGGGCTGAAATTCATGATACAGTCCAAAATATTGTATCATTAACAGAAGCCTTCCTTCTGCGATTTCGGATTACAAACTGGTGAAACTAATATCTTACCAGTTCAGCAGACAGCTTTTGTGTAATCTTAGTTCTCTGCCGAAATACTAAGTCATGCCTTCTCATGAGCCTGGTGCAGCATCCAACATGTGCCTTAAAATCTGCAATTCCATCCTCCTTGGATTAGTTTCATGCACAGATTCATGTGGCTTCATGGCTAACGCATTTTCCTTTTTGATAACTGTCAAATATCCACTCAGCAACATATTCCTCAAATTGTGACCACTTGCTAGGCTTAACTCTGCTGCACACTTTTGCTTTGACATTGTCTGAAGCTGGTTCGACATCCTTCTCAGGTTTCTCAGAAACACAATATTCTTTTGCTGCTGCACAGTTATTTCTCTGCTCTGCAACTTCAATGACTTTCAGTTTAAACTCTCCTGTGTATTTTTTGTTTTTGTTCTGGAGGGCATTTTCACACAAAAATCAAGAAATTTCAAAGCCTCAACCAGGTATATAGGACTGTATTCCACAAGTGCTACAGGGGAACTGAGTTCAGCTGAGCTGCACACAAAGAAATTGTCACCAGACTCTGATGCATCATAAAATTTCATGCCAAATTGGTGAACTGTACGTCAAAACACACAATAGTGCAAAAAATTAATTTCCTCATCGTAACTTTTAAAAGTGGGATAATAACAGATCAATCTTTGTGAGTCAAGGTATCTGTGAAGAACTGGGGTTGACTTTTACATGAGGTATAGAAAATTCCAGATTGTTCGGCCAAAATGGGAGGTCGACCTTTACATGAGATCAACCTCAAGTATATACAATACTTTAAATCAAATCCAAAACCAACACTCAAATGGATCAAAGTGGGAAACTAATGTAACAAGTGGCTCGGACAACACATCAAATCTGTCGCATGGCTAAAAGTAATTGTCAAACTAACAACATACATTACTGAAAAATAAACAAGAGGAGACTAATTCCCATCAAACTAGCCCACATTCAAGGACTGGAGTATCAGGATTACATACATCATACCCCCCTCACCTTGGAAAGACGACAAAATAAAAAACACAGGGCCAATAAATCTAGGGGAATTCCAAAGTTTAGCACCTGGACAGGCTAGCAATGAAGAAGTGTTTAAAATGAGAGAGATGTGCAAGAGACCATAATGTACAGAGAATCAGTGGGTTGGCAATATCATATCTACGCTATTTAACTATGTGATCTGCCTGTACTGCTCACAAGACAAAGCTTTTCACTGTGCCTCAGTACACATGACAATAAATTCAATTCAATTCAGGGTTTAAAAAAAAGAGAATTTCACGTACAATCTGGGTGAAAGAGAAAAGAAGGGAGTGTTGATAAAAGTGATTAACAACTTCAAACATTACCAGAAAGAAATGATGGATCTACGCTGAGTGCAGCCTAAAAAAAACTGTGACAATGGAGGTGTGACACAACAATTGTATATTTAATCTGTTGTTAGAATTGGAACCAATGTAGCTCAGAACACAAAGACTGTGGTGAAGTGGGACTTAGTAGAGGTTAGGATGTGCAGACCTTTGGGTTATCCAGCTTTCTTCCTGGAATCACTGCTTCCCAAGGCACAGCACTGGTTCTTAAAACTGGTTAGCTCTGTTTCATTAATAGCCAGACACAAAGCGGTTGTGAAAGGCTCCCTACTATGACTGACCAGTTTACATTAAAATTAACTACCATCCAGCAGGGATTGTAAAGCTGAACGAAATGAAGTAACCATGAAATTAGAGGCAAATCGAGGAAGAAACGTATGCTGTAAGAACATCAGGACAGGAAGATGTGATTGAGGTACTGGCCAAAACAGATGAGCACCTTTCACAATACTAAGGCACACCAACACTTTACCTTGGCTGTCCAGGTGCTAAACTTTGGAATTCCCTTAGCTTTATTGGCCCTGTGTTTTTTTGTTTTCTTTCCAAAGTGAGGTGGGCATGATATATCACAGTTTACTAAGTATTTTTAGAAGTGCATCATAATTGCAGTAGCCACTTCAAGTACTGCAAGCTCCTACAGTGCAGAGCCAAATATTGACCATGTAATATCACAGTGAGATGAAGAAAGTTAAATGTAGGCCAGGACACCAGAGGAAACATCCATGATCTTCTTACAATTAGTGTCATGGCAACTTCTTTTGCAGCCACCAAGGATACAAATAGGCCCCTGGTTTGACATTTCATCTGAAAGACAATATACTCAATAATGTGTGGAAGAGTCAGTCTAGATTTTTAGCTTCCATTCAACAGATAAGAGCCTATGTTTTAAATTAAAGTTCTAAATTACTAAATTAAAGAGTCATTAACTCTTTACATTATTCCCCGACAGCAGTTAAGTGTCAATCTCTTGTGTGGGTCTGAAGCAATATCCCCTCCAAGGCTGATCGCAGTATATTCAGTTCTGAAAGTAGCTGCCACACATGGACCTCTAACCTATGCTGGGGGAAAAGAAATTAGAGGAATTCTGGTCTGAAGTCACATTTAGGCCAGACCAGGTAACAACAGTATATTTCCTTCCCAATAAAAGGACATTAGTGAACCAGAACTGTTTTTACAACAAATCAATAATGGTTACATGGCTATCTTAGCTTTTTATTCTTCAAAAAAAATTAAACTCAAATTTCACCACCTGCCATGGAAGGATTCAAATCCATGCCCCAGAACATTAGTCAAAAGCTGTGGATTAGTCCAGCAGGGATAAAATTATGCCACCATTTCTCCCAAATAACATCGTTAGACAACAGAAGGACACTAACCAGTTGAGATAGGGTTAACTGAACAACACCCAGTAACAATGTTGTTTCTTCTTTTATAATTACTAAGAAAAAGGTCTTCCAAGGAAAAGTGTGCAGTCAGATTAATCAAAAATTGCAAATCATTGATTAATAGGGACAATCTATTTCACTTCATATGGGAAGTAATGAAATAAACAACCTTTCCTATAGAATCTGAATCTTCCATTTAAAAAAAACATCCTCCACCTAGCAACCTAGGGACAATGTCATTCTATTTTACAGATTTGTGAACCAAGAAATTCAAAAATAGTAGACAGGAAGCTTTGAGCTCACAGACAAACTCTTATCACAGGAAACCCCATTTCAGGAAGGGTAAGTTTCAATGTTAAATTATTGAGCATCTCAGGGTAAAGGAAAAGGCTCTACAGCACATCAGGGCTGGCCGACTTCTTCATTCACTAATGAGGGAAGAGCTAATCAGATTGTGAACAAATGTTTCTTACTGCTTGTGAATTATTTTAACAAGCCAAAACCATCTAAAGAGGGAACAGTCACAATTGCCATTTCCTGATCTAAGCGTGTATTAGTTTGGAATTTCTGCTTAAAAAGGTTGAGAGAACTAGGTCAAATTTCACCATGGTAGTTATAAGAACGAGTGTTCAGTTTTTAAACAGGTCAGAAATTGCACATCTCACAGCAAGGGATATCAATTGGATTTCGTATCTTCCTATTTATATATCATCGGCTTGCAGCATAAAAAAGGGGATTTGGGACATAGTCACACCCAATCCTTAACCAAAAGCAGAAGGACAGAGAAAGAAACCAAGATGGAAATAGGAGGAACTCAAGTCAAAAACAGAAGGAAAGTGTGGACTAAGAGGTAGGAAGAGAGGGAAAGAGATGAAAAAGTAACAGTTGAGTTTGGTGTTTGCTATATTGGTCCTTGACAATGACAGGTAGACGTGCCAATATACAAACATTCACCAAACACATTGCCATGATTGGTAAAGTTATGTTTAAAATCTTGAACAGCAGTTTACTATCTGCAGGCAAGAGAATTGGTGCTTCATTATTCCCTTTGTCTTGAAGGTCAAGTAGCATTTCATAATTGTGAATTACAGATCATTAAAAAGTGCCCTTTTAACATGAACCACCCCTTTAAATGGCAATGGATAGATGGAATTACATTCCATATAGAGTCATAGAGATGGACAGCACAGAAACAGACCCTTTGCTCCAACTCATCCATACCAACTAGCTATCCCACCTCAATCTAGTCCCACCTGTCAGCACCCAGTCCATTTCCCTCCAAACCCTTCCTACTCATATACCCATCCAGATGCCTTTTAAATGTTGTGATTGTACCAACCTCGACCACTTTTTCTGAGGGTGGTACATGTATGGAATGAGCTGCCAGAGAAAATTGCCTCCTTAGGGTCTCTTAAATCTTTCCCCTTAAACCTTGGCCCTCTAGTTCTGGACTCCTCTACCCCAGGGAAAAAGACTTGGTCTATTTATCCTATCCATGCCTCTCATGATTTTATAAACTTCTAAGCTCAACCCTCAGTCTCTGATGCTCCAGGGAAAACAGCCCCAACCTATTCAACCTCTCCCTATAGCTCAAATCCTCCAACCCTGGTAACATCCTTGGAAATCTTTTCTGAACTCTTTCAAGTTTCACAACATCATTCAGATAGGAAGGAGACCAGAACTGCATGCAATATTCCAACAGTGGCCTAACCAATGTCCTGTACACTCGCAACATGACCTTCCAACTCCTATACTCCATACTCTGACCAATAAAGGAAAGCATACGAAACACCGCCTTCACTATCCTATCTACCTGCGACTCCACTTTCAAGGAACTATGAACCTGCACTGCAAGGTCTCTCCCTCAGACCTTACTATTAAGTGTATAAGTCCTGCTAAGATTTGCTTTCCCAAAATGCAGCATCTCTTATCTAAATTAAACTCCATCTGCCACTTCTCAGCCCATTGGCCCATCTGGTCAAGATCCCGTTGTAATCTGAGGTAACCTTCTTCACTGTCCACTACACCTCCCATTTTGGTGTCATCTGCAAACTTACTAACTATACCTCTTATGCTCGCATCCAAATAATTTATATAAATGAAGAAAAAGTAGTGGACCCAGCATCAATCCTTGTGGCACTCCACTGGCCACAGGCCTCCAGTCTGAAAAACAATTCTCCACCACCACCCTCTGTGTTCTACCTTTGAGCCAATTCTGTATACAAATGGTTAGTTCTCCTTGTATTTGATGAGATCTAACCTGACTAACCAGTCTCCCATAGGGAACCTTGTCAAATGCCTTACTGAAATCCATGTATAGATCACGTCCACTGCTCTGCCCTCAATCCTCTTTGTTACTTCAAGTTTGTGAGACATTATTTCCCATGCACAAAGCCATGTTGACTATCCATAATCAGTCCTTGCCTTTCCAAATATATGTACATCCTGTCGCTCAGGCTCCCCTCCAACAACTTGCCCACCATTGATGTCAGACTCACTGGTCTATAGTTCCTTGGCTTGTCCTTACCGCCCTTCTTAAACAGTGGCACCATGTTAGCCAACCTCCAGTCTTCCTGCACCTCACCTGTGACTATCAATGATACAAATATCTCAGCAAGAGGCCCAACAATCACTTCTCTAGCTTCCCACAGAGTTCTAGGGTACACTTGGTCAGGTTCTGGGGATTTATCCAACTTTATGCATTTCAAGACATCCAACACTTCCTCCTCTGTAGTACGGACATTTTTCAAGATGTCGCCACCTATTTCCCTACATTCTATATTTTCCACGTCCTTTTCCACAGTAAGCACTGATGCAAAATACTTGTCTAGTATCTCTCCCATCTCTGGCGGCTCCACACAAAGGCTGCCTTGCTGATCTTTGAGGGGCCCTATTCTCTCCAGAGTTGCCCTTTTGTCCTTAATGTATTTGTAAAAAACTGGATTCTTAATTCTATTTGTCAAAGCTATCTCATGTCCCCTTTTTGCCCTCTTGATTTCCCTTTTAAGTATACTCCTTCTGCCTTTATACTTCGAAGGATTCATTCGATCAATCTAGTCTATACCCAACATATTCTTCCTACTTTCGAAGCCAAGCCCCTCAATTTCTTTAGTTATTAAGCACTCCCGATATCTATCAGCCTTTCCTTTCAGCCAAACAGGAATATACGGTCTCTGGACTCATCTTTTTCCAGCCGTCCCTTTACCTGCGAACATGCGCTCTGCCCCAATAAACTTTTGAAAGTTCTTGCCTAATACTATCAAAATTGACCTTCCTCTCAACTTTTAGGTCTGGTCTATCCTTTCCCATCACTATTTTAAAACTAACAGAATTATGTCATTGGCCCCAAAGTGCTCTTCCATTGACACCTCAGTCACCTGCCCTGCCTTATTTCCCAAGAGTAGGTCAAATTTTGCACCTTCTCTAGTAGGTACATCCACATTACTGAATCAGAAAATTTTCTTGTACACATTTAACAAATTCCTCTCCATCGAAACCCTTAATACTAGGCCATCCCAGTCTATGTTTGGAAAGTTAAATCCCTGACCATAACCACTATTATGCTAACAGATAACAGATCTCCTTACAAATTTGTTTCTCAATTTCCTGCTATTAGGGGATCTATAATACTATCCCAATAAAGGTGACCAATCCCTTCCTTATTCCTCAGTTCAACCCAAATAACTTCCCTGGATGTATTTCCAGGAATATCCTCCCTCAGTCCTCAGCCATGCAATCATCTGCTCTATCCTCCTATTCCTAGCCTCACTAGCTTGCAGCACCGAGAGTAACCTAGATATTTTGAATTTTTAAAAATTTTGCCCCTCTATATTCGCCCTTCAGAATTTCATCCTTTTCCCTTCCTACGTCATTGGCTCTGACGTGTACAATGACTTCCTGCTGGTCCCTCTCCCTCTTGAGAACATTCTGCACCCTCTGAGACATCCTTGAGCCTGGCCTCAGGCAGGCAACACACCATTCTGATTTTTTGCTGCTGGCTAGAGAAATGTCTGTCTGTGCCTCGGACTAGAGAGTTCCCTCACACAATTGAACCCAATGTACCCCTCATTGCATTAGAGCTAGTCTCTATGTCAGAAACTTGGCTGTTTGTGCTACATTCCCCTGAGAATCCATCACCCTGAGAAAGTGAGAAACAATTTTGTAAGGGGATCTTAGTTACCTGTAAGAAAAGTAGGGTGGTTATGGTAGGGAATTTTAACTTTCCAAACATAGACTGGACTGCCACACTGTTAAGGGCTTGGATGGAGAGAAACTCTAAGTGTGTACAAGATAATTTTCTGATTCAGTATGTGGATGTACCTACTACCTACTTGACCTACTCTTGGGAAATACGGCAGGGCAGGTGACTGAGGTGTCAGTGGGGGAGCACTTTGGGGCCAGTGACTGTAATTCTATTAGTTTTAAAATAGTAATGGGAAAGGATAGACCAGATCTAAAAGTTGAAGTTCTAAATTGGAGGAAGACCAATTTTGACAGCTTTAGGCAAGAGCTTTCGACCAGGGGTGAATATTTGCAGGTAAAGGGATGGCTGAAAAATGTGAAGCCTTCAAAAATAAGGTAAAGAGTCCAGAGATAGTATATTCCTGTTAGGGTGAAGGGCAAGGCTGGTAGATAGGAATGCTGGATGACTAAAGAAATTGAGGTTTTGGTTAAGAATAAGAAGGAAGCATATGTCAGGTACAGACAAGAGACATTGAATGAATCCTGAGAAGAGTATAAAGGCAGTAGGAGTATACTAGAGGGAAATTAAAAGGGCAAAAATAGGATAGGAGATAGCTTTGGTAAATAGGGTTAAGGAGAATCCAAAAGTGATTCTACAAACACATTAAGGACAAAGGGTAACTAGGGAGGGAATAGGGGCCCTTAAAGATCAGCAAGGCAGCCTTTGCGTGGAACTGCAAAACATGGGAGAAAGATACTAAATGAGTATTTGCTCCAGTTTACTGTGAAGGAGGATATGGAAGCTAGAGAATTTGGTAAAATAAACAACAAGATCTTGAAAAAAATATCCATATTACAAAAGGTGGTGTTGCTGGACATCTTAAAATGTATAAAAAGGTGGATAAATCCCTGGGACCTGTTCTAGGGTACACTTAATCTTTGTTGGAAACTAGGGAAATTTGTTGGGCACCTTTGTTGAGATATGTGAATCATCGACAGCCACAGGTGAGGTACCGAACGACTAGAAGTTAGCTAAAGTGGAGCCATTAATTAAAGAAAAGTGCTAAAGAAAAGCCAGGGAACTATACACTGGTGAGTGACATCAGTGGTAGGCAAGTTGTTGATTGGAATCCTGGGGGACAGGATGTGTGTGTATTTGGAAAGGCAAAGACTGATTAGGGATAGTCAACATGGCTTTGTGAGTGGGAAATCATGTATCACTAACTTGACTGAATTTCTTGAAGTAATAACAGAGGATTGGTGAAGAAGAGCAGTGGACGTGATCTATATGGACTTCAGTAAGGCATTCAACAAGGTTCTGCATGGTAGGGGAACTGGTTAGCAAGGTTCAATCACGTGGAATACAGTGGGAAGTAGCCATTTGGTTACAACACTGGCTTGAAGGTAGGTGACAGCGTGGTGGAGGAGTGTTGCTTTTCAGATTGGAGGTCTGTGCCCAGCAGCGTGCCACAAGGATTGATGCTGGGTCCACTTTTTTTTGTCATTTATATAAGTGTTTTGGATGTGAACAGAGGAGGTATGGTCCACCAAAGTTTGCAGATGACACAATAATGCGTCCACTTCTTTAAGCAGGATGTTGTGAAACTTGAAAGGGTTCAGAAAAGATATTGCCAGAGTTGGAGGATTTGAGGTATAGTGAGAGAGGCTGAATAAGCTGAGGTTATTTTCCCTAGAGCATCGGAGGCTGAGAGATGACCTTAGGAGGTTGATAAAATCATGAGGGGCATGGATGGGAGGAATAGTCAAAGTCTTTTCTTCAAGGTAGCAGTGTCCAAAAATAGAGGACATAGGTTTAAAAAAGGAGAGAGGGGAAAAGATTTAGAAGGGATCTAAGGGGCAACTTTTTCCGTACAGAGGGTGGTGAGTGTATGGAATGAGCTACCAGAGGAAATGGTAGAGGCTGATACAATTACAACATTTAAAAAGGCATCTGGGTGGGTATTTGAATAGGAAGGGTTGAGGGGATATGGGCCAAATGAGATGAGATTTATTTAGGATATCTGGTCAGCATGGATGAGTTGGACTGAGTTTCCATGCAAAACAGCTTTAGGATTCTATGCAATCAACAGTAAGTTTAGTGATTACTGAAACTCCAGAAATTCTTTGCAGTGTTCAGGAATTAAAAGATTAATCATAGGAGTAATCAAATCGTGACTTTTTGAGTACTTGCTCACTGTTAACAAAAATATTGGATTTGGAAAGGCAATTCCTGAATTCCTGATGTAGGGCTTTGCCCGAAATGTGGATTCTCCTGATCCTTGGATGCTGTCTGACCTGCTGTGCTTTTCCATCACCCCACTCTCAACTCGGATCTCCAGTATCTGCAGCCCTCACTTTCTCTCAGTTTGTGGAATAGTCAAGAATTATCCAGACAGATAGCAAATAGCCTGTTCGCCTTTCCAAATTAACTGGGAAAGCACTGCACTAGGAATATTGACATGTGACCAAACAACAATGAGCAATTGTGGGGTGAGACACTTACAGAACAAGGAAAAAAAAGGGGTCACCAATTTACACAGATGAGGAAACTTATTAATTTTTAAAATATTTTTAAAGGCACAGATAGATTCTGGATTATCAAAGGGATATGCAGGAATGTGGAGTAAGGTTAAAATCAAGTCAGCCATGACCTTATTGAATGACAGAACAGGCTGAAACAACCCAGTAGCTTGTTCTTGTTCCCTATTCATACTTCAATTCATATAGTGATTTCACTCGGAAGACATTCGCAGATATCAATCCCAAGTAGGCATTTAGTAGTCAGTTTTAAAGGATGGTTGTGCATTGCAAAATAGCAATTGTGGAAGGTTTAAGTGGAGTTTGGAGTCTCAAGTATATGAAGCTTAATTGTTCACGATGTGAAAAGTGAGCATTAATTATTGAAACTACTACCTATGGAAGAATGTCCTTTGGCTGAAATGACAAAATCCTGTCAAATATCAGGCAGCACAGTATTCAAACTCCACTCCAAACAGTGCATCAATTTTAATTATAATCCTACCATGGGATATGGGTGATGTCAGCAATATTGGTTATTGGTGCCCATCCTTAACTGGCCTTGAACAAAGTTGCTTGTTAAGCCACCACAGGTGGCATTAAGAATCAACCACTTTTCTGATGGATCTACAGTGACATGTAGGCCAGAACAGGTGAGTTTAACAGGTTTCTCTTTCAGAAAAGAACCAAATGGATTTCCACAACACCCAAACAAACAAACAAAACAAACAAGCAGCAATTAAAACAAATTAATTGAAAATTCAAATTCCATTTGCTGCCATGTCCTCCAATGTAACGAATTGTTTGTATGCAAATTGACTTTCCTTACTGTACTCCATTTAAAAATTTGCCTTGACGCAACTGGAACATTTTAAAATTCAAGCATATATACTGCAGGCCACTTTGGGTACTAAATAACTTCACAAAAGAGATGACTAAGCTAGAGATAATATTGCTTCCACGTGCCTTCTAACCATTATTTTCGAACAGGTGGTTTCCCACTTCACTCTTACCTGGAAAGATTTGTATCATTAAATAGCTAAATGCTTTGCACCAAAAATGGCTAACGAATTTGAACTACATTTGCAGCTCTACAATCTTTCCTACCTTGGCACATTCTGAATTTCACATAGCACACATTAGGATCAATGTTCAGCTGTCCCCTAGTTCAAACCCACATCAAGATCATCCAATCTACAGCAAAATCCACATGATTTTCATTATTGTCAGAAGTCAATGATTCATTCCAGAAACAGACAGGAGAGAAACAGAATCTAATCCAGTCCCGTGGTTTCGGAAACTTTGCATCCTTTGGTCCTCTTATACATTGGAGCTCACAATTGCTCATTTATTTGATAATCATGATTTGGAGATGCCGGTGTTGGATTGGGATGGACAAAGTTAAAAATCACAACACCAGGTTATGGACCAACATGTTTATTTGGAAGGACTAGATTTTGGAGCACTGCTCCTTCATAAGGTGGCTGAGGAGTAGGAGTATAAGATTGTAAGACAGAATTTATAGCAAAAGTTTACAGTATGATGTAACTGAAATTATATATTGAAATTATATTATGGATTGTTTGTTAAGTCTCATCTTTTAGAATGAACATGTCGATTTCAGTTCTTTCATATTGAAATTGCAGAACTTTTTTAAAGTTACATTCTCAAGTGCACTTTAACAATTGGGTCTTTTCGGCCCAGATAATGCATTTAAAAGTTGGAAGGTGCCCTAAGTGAGACTGTCTGTGCAAGACCGAGCAAAGGCTACGGCAACAGATGAATGGACACCCCACAACAATTAAAAGACAGGAGTGTTCCCTCTCAGTCGGACAGCACTTCAGCAGTCCAGGACATTCAATCGCGGACCTTCGGGTGACCGTCCTGCAAGGTGGACTTTGGGACAGGCAACAATGCAAAGTGGCCAAGCAGATGCTGATAGCCAAGTTTGGTACCCATGGGGATGGCCTCAACTGGGATCTTGGGTTCATGTCACACTACAGGTGACCCCACTGCGCCACACACACACACCCACCCTCTCTCATACACAAGCGTTCTCTCATACACTCCCACACCCTCTCACAGACTTAGACCCCTTTACATTCACATTCACATTCACACACACCCTCTCATGAAGGCTCATAACAATCCCCCCACCCTACCCTACACAATTTGTACTCACAGAATTACATTTTATTTTTCTCAAAAACAGCATAAATCCATGTTAAATTCTGTAAACCCATTTTTTTAGATTAGAATCAGTTTGAACATTGTGGCACAGACAGGTCACCTCACACCTTAAATGGACCAACATGACACCAATTGTTAAAGTTCACTTGAGAATGTAACTTCAAAGGACTTCTGCAAATTATATATGAAAGAACTGAAACCAACATGTTCAGTTTAAAAAGATGAGACACTTAAACAATCCAGGTCTTTTTCAATATATAATTTCAGTTCCATCACATTGTAAACTTTTGCTATAAATTATGTGTCTTACGCTCTTATACACCACAACCACCTGATGAAGGAGCAATGCTCTGAAAGCTAGTGTTTCCAAATAAACCTGTTGGACTATAAAAATCACAACACCAGGTTAACTTCATTTATTTGGACCCTGAAATACTTTTGTGGTCTCCATATCATCTCTTTGAAAGTCTAAACAATAGGTGGAGGGTGGTCACAAAATACTCTTATCGTTGTCTATCCTGGTTTGACATCCCTTTTACAGGCAAGTGGTATTTCTCATTTAATGTAGTCATGCCAATATATTCCAATACCCTGTTCACTGTTGCTTTGTCGTGCAGAACCTGAATATTGCAGTGCTGCCAATGCTGATCATCTTGCAGGTGTGCAAGAATGTTTGTTTGCATTTTACCAATTTCAACAGTTATTTGACTTGATACATCAACCGTTTCTCTTTCCCAATGCTGCTAGACCAATGCATTTCCAATCAAGTTTTTTTTAAAATCCCGAAACCGTGCTGAGAGTCCCCATTAACCCCATTCTTTGTTAGGTGTTTGTACAATGCATTGGAGTCCTTCAGTCATCCTGTACATTCCTGAAAGTCAGACTAACATGCTGTTGGCTTTCTGGGTCAGATTCCTTCTACTTTTAGAAATATGCAAGCCTCACTTCCTGATATTTAAAGAGCAGCAGGAGGTGGCTTGTGTGAAATGCAAACACTGATACGATCCAGTTGGTCAGTTCATGCACTGTACATTCTGTAATTCTAACAACTTGCAAACACTACAGGAGGTGTTATTTGCTCTTAAATATAGATCAAAAACTTCTAAAGCAGCTTCAAAAGAGGTTGATTTGTAATAGAGAAATTAGATGGATTCACAGAAAATTGTAAATTGTGCCAGTGGCTAGTCACATAGAAAGAAATATCCGTTTGTACAGGCAAGCACATTCAAGTGCACAATCTCAACTGCTATGAGACAGGATTATGGGGAGTAAAGCAGCACTTCTATAACAACAATAATCAACCGTTGAGCTTCTTTTCAGTTCTAATCCAAAGGCTAATGGAACCAGCTAAAATTAAGTTGTTCCTTGATTGAGGAGAACATGTCAAATATTTTATTTGAATTGATCATAGAACAGAGCTAGAATGAGAAACTTGTTTGAACATAGCAAAACATTCTAAGACACTTCATAGTAGAGAGGTCTTTCTGCAATTGTACAGGGCCTGGGTGAGACCATGCCTGGGAGTTGTGCACGCAGTTTTGGTCTCCTTCTCTGAAGAAGGAATGACCTGGCACTGGAGATTGTGCCACTAGGTTTACTAGATTGATCCCCAAGATGGTGGGACTGAAACTGGATTGGTGAGGACCCTAGTTGCTGGACAGGAGAGGGTAGGACTGGGATGGTAAGAAAGGAGGCGAGGAGAGAAGAAAAGAATCTCCTAGAAGAAGCCTATAACATTCTAACAGGAGTACAGGATAAACACAAGAACGATGTTCCCAAATGACCAGTGAGTCCAGAACCTGGGGTCACAGTCTAAGAATACAAGTCAGCCATTTAGGACTGAGATGAGGAGAAAGTTCTTCACCCAGACAGAGTGTAAATTTGTGCAATTTTGCACCAAGAGGAGAAGTCAGAGGTGAAAACACTGCTTTCAAGACCAAGTTCTTAGGATTGAAAAAAAGAAAAGATCAGAAAAAGGTTTAAGGGGAGAAAACTTGAACAGGATACAGAGTTGGAAGATCAGCCATAAAACATACTGAATAGTGGAATAGGCTTGAAGGGCCAAATAACCTCCTCCTATTTTCTATGTTTTGTCTATT
This sequence comes from Chiloscyllium punctatum, assembly GCF_047496795.1. Classification (NCBI taxonomy): domain Eukaryota; kingdom Metazoa; phylum Chordata; class Chondrichthyes; order Orectolobiformes; family Hemiscylliidae; genus Chiloscyllium; species Chiloscyllium punctatum. Next base: position 97,058,768 of record NC_092749.1, on the reverse strand, counting down.
ACTGAATATGAGATAGACTATCTAACAGGTTTTCTTGTGGTGCAGTGGTACCATCCCTACATCTTGATTCAGAAAACCTAGGTTTAAATTTAATCTCCTTCAGATGTATCATAACAACATCTGATCTGGTTGATTTATAATATCTAACTAGTCCAACTATTCAAAAACATAGCAGGAATCAAGAGATAGTTATGTAGAGCTGGGTGTTGTCCCTATATGAGTTAAAACTAAAGCTATGTTTTTGGAGAGTGTCATCTAGAATAAAAAAATGTATATGGTGTTTCTAACACTAACATTCCAAATGCCTCAGGACAACAAATAGTTAAAATTTGATCCCAAGCTAAATAAAGGAGTTTTAGGGCAAGTGACTAACAACTTGGGCCAAGTAGGTTCAAAAGTATAATTTAAAGGAAAAAATAAAGTGGCACAAGAGGTTTAATGAAAGAATTCCAGAGTTTAGCATCTAGACAGCTGAATAATAATTAAACATCAGGAATGTGCAAGGGGTTATTGTGAGGAGAGAAGCCATGGAAGGATCTGAACATGAGGATGCGACTAAGAAACAAAACCCTTTTGTCGCTGGACTTCAGGAATAATCTGAATGACAACTTGTTGGCAGAGTACACTGTTGGGGTCAGTAGCAAATAGTTGAGAGAACATTTACATAAAACTGTCTTCCAACATGGTGTTCAAAGTTTGGGAGAAGATTTGTAGCTCGGGTGCACGTTGTTGTGGTTCTGTTCGCCGAGCTGGGAATTTGTGCTGCAGACGTTTCGTCACCTGTCTAGGTGACATCCTCAGTGCTTGGGAGCCTCCTGTGAAGCACTTCTGTGATGTTTCCTCCGGCATTTGTAGTGGTTTGAATCTGCCACTTCCGGTTGTCAGTTCCAGCTGTCCGCTGCAGTGGCCGGAATATTGGGTCCAGGTCGATGTGCTTATTGATTGAATCTTTGGATGAATTCCATGGTGGATATAGGTGGATTAAAACCTCTACAAATGTATTTGCCCAAAACAGATACCCCCGTAATTTCATCAACAGATGTCTAAGGGAAAGACATCGGAATGAGGACATGCTGCAACCCAAAGGACTAGCCACACTACCATACATCAAAAACATTTCTGAGCTGACAGCCAGACTACTGCGACCACTAGGACTCATAACAGCACACAAACCAACAGCCACTCTCAGACAACTCTGGACGAAGGACCTGATACCCAGCATGAGCAAAAACGATGTCGTGTACAAAATCCCATGCAAGGACTGCACAAAACATACATAGGACAAACAGGAAGACAGCTAACGGTCCGCATCCATGAACACTAACTAGCCACGAAACGACACGACCAGCTATCCTTAGTAGCCACACACTCCGATCACAAGCAACATGAGTTCAACTGGGACAACATTACTATTATAGGACAAGCCAAACAGAGAACAGCCAGGGAATTCCTAGAGGCATGGCACTCATCCACAGATTCAATTAATAAGCACATCGACCTGGATCCAATATACCGGCCACTGCAGCGGACAGCTGGAACTGACAACCGGAAGCAGCAGAGACAAATTACTAAATGCTGGAGGAAACATCACAGAAGCGCTACACAGGAGGCTCCCAAGCACTGAGGATGTCACCCAGACAGGGGATAAAACGTCTGCAACACAAATTCCCAGCTCGGCGAACAGATCCAACATGGTTTGCCAATTTTGACCAAAACCTTCAGCTGAAAACTTATTTTGTTGAGCATGTACATCAGGGATCACAATTCCATTTGAACTTAAAACTAGGTAAATACAGATGCTAGTAATCTCAAAAGAAAAAAGGTGCTGGATACACAGTCAACACCTGGAGAGAAGAGAAAAGTCATGATTCAGTTTATGGAGTTTGTTCAGTTTGTTATAACTAACATTTCCTCTTTACAGATGCAAACAGGCCTGTCTCATTTTTAGAATTTTCACTATTTCAATTTATGTAATTCAGGGAAAGTAACTGAAATTAACATTTACACATGGATTTTTTGATTGTGATTCTTGCATTCATTTAAAAAGATGACATGTCAAGTCAGACACTCAAAGCATTTGCTGGAAACCAAGCCTTTGATGTCCCCTCAGTATTCCACATGTCACAAGATATATTGTTGATTCTTGTATGCCTTTCAATGACAGTTAGGACTGCAATCTTTGATTAGTTATATTCCTGGAACTTGCACAAAAATGATCTCCTGCCCCAAGTGTTCCTAAACTTTCACCATTAGATACCCAAGTGCCCAGAGTCTGGGGAAAAATGGTACAGATTAGACAACTTTCAGATTCTGTTATACAAATGCACAATTCTTGACTATTAAACAACCTTCTCCGTCACTTCCAAATCTTATCCAATATTAAAAGGAAAGCAAAAAAAAGGTTAAAATCATTTCCAGAAAACTACTGGAAGCAATCCCAAAGAGAAACCTTAGGGAGCATTAAAAGATCCCAAGGCACAATTCCAAAAAGCAGCAAGAGAGCTCTTCCCAAATCCTGGCAATCCCTCAACCACACTGTTAAAAGCAGGTGATTTGACCTAAATTGCATTGCTGTACGTGAGACCATGGTGCAAGAACGTGGTTGACTGAAAAACACTTTGGAAAGTAATCCCTTGTTGTAAGAAAAATTCCAACACCTCTCAGATGGAAGATGTCTTATAATGGCGTGGCATATTTTAAAAATTTACTCATGATACAGTACCTTTACAACTGAATTACACTTAATAAGCAGGATGAGTTTGAGAGACATTCCAAAGATAGATTTAATTGAAAACTCCTAATTTGCTTTCTAAGATTTATTTAATAAACTTTGGACTTTGCCCAGTTTAATAGTTAGCAGTTAATCTCTATTGATACCAGTGCTTTTACATTGCAGCAGAGTGTGACTACTGATTCACAACAGCATTCTAAACAGACTGTGTAGAAATAGGTCAATACGCATTCTTTAACAGTGCAGGTCAGTGCTGAAGTCTTATTTTCAGAGAAAATTACTGCAACATTAAAAGGTCTCTTGCTGAATAAGTACTTCAGCTCTTGAATAAATGTCACTCATTTGTTAAGTACGTACTGAGACAGAGTGCCCACTAAACTTGATTGGCAATAAAGAGGAAAAGCGCTGAAACACTCATTAGAACACCAGTTGCACTCCTTACTAATTTTACAAGGAATTCTAATTTAAAAAGACTCTCCTTTCAGACTACTAAATTTACTAGTCTGACAATAGCAATTCAATGGAAAAGGTGTGGCACATCATTAAGTCACTCCATTAGTCGGAGAGAAAATAGCTTTCCATTAGTAAACACCTGAGTCCACAGCACTTTTGTAGATCCTCATTCCTGGATGTCAACATAGTACAAAGCCAGCACCAAAAAAGCCACAAACAGGTTTGAGGAATGGTTTCACATCCAGTTCACTTATTTTCCCCAGGAAAAACAAACAGGATTGCTAATTTTAAGACAACGTGGCTGTTAACAATTATGTTGAGCTAGAAGCAGACTTGGGTCTCTGAACACAGGACACTAGCTTTACATTAAACATGATTCAGTGAGTGGCCTTGTCGCACTCAAAATTGGAGTGTAGAACCTGGAGTGGTCACGCTGCAGTTTTAAAAAGGTGCCATCTTGCAGCGAGACCATAAACAATGCTTGCTGTCAGATGAAAGCAAAATAATAATTTACAACCCCATTTAGAAAGAAAGAGTTTTCTCCAGCGTTTAGGGTATTAAATGATATTAGTTGATAAAGGAAATTGTCTGTTCATTATCTCACTATCCAGCTGTGTTTCTTAAATTAAAACGGTGATAAAAGATCTCAAATATTAATTTGTAATATCTAATTATATTGTACTCATTAGTGGGGAAAATACTAGAGCCTATTATGTGATAACTGTACATTTGGAAAGCATTAATGGGATTGGATAAAGCCAGTTTATGAAAAGTACATTATGATTAAATCTATTGGAACTTAGAAAAATGAGAACCAGTGGACATGGTACATTTACTAAACTTCCTCGTCTGACAACAGCAATTCAATGGAAGGCTTTTAATACAGTACCTCATCAGTATTAGTGGACAAATTTAAGTACATGGGATGGGGATAATATGGAGTGAGACAGACAGGAAACAGAATCGAAAGAAATGGGTCTTTTACCAAGTGGCAGGCTGTAACTAGTAGGATGCCATAAAAGTCAGTGCTTAAGCCCCTAACTATTCATGATTTATGTAAATAACCTGGATGAGGGAACCAAATGCAAAATCTCCAAGTATGCTGATGACACAAAACTGAGTAGGATTGAGTGTTATGAGGAGGATATACCGAGGCTTCTAAATGATTTAGACAAGTCAAGTGAACTGACCAACATTGCAGAAGCAGTACAACATGGCTAACTGAGAAGTTATACATTTCAGAGTGCAAAAACAGGAAAGCATTAAATTGTGATATGTTGAAAAGTGTGGATGGATAGAGAGATCTGGGTAACCTTGTATACCAGTCAAGGAAAGTACACAAGTGGATGCAGTAAATAAGTTAGGAAGGTGAATGGTATACATTTCATTGCAAGAAGATTTGAGTTCAGAGGCAGGGATGTCTCGCTGCAGTTGTAGAGTGCCTTGTTCAGACTATGCCTACAGTATTGCATACAGTTTTGGCTGGCCTATAAAAGAAAGGATTACTTGCCATAAAGAGAGTGTAGAAGTTCACTAGGCTAAAACTGCAGATAACAGGACCATCAAATGAGGGGCGATTGGGTATAGGCCCTACCAAACCATTTAGAATTTAGAAGGATGAGGGGATCTAATTGAAATGTAAAATTCTAAACATGACTAGACAGACTGACGCAGGAAGGTTGGTTTACTACAATTGTAGAATCTAGAACCAGGGAACTTAAGCTCAGGATACCAGTAGGCCATTTAGCAATGAGATGAGGAAATTTCTTCACTTGCAAGGGTAGTGAGCCTATCTAATTCTTGCCCACAGAAGGCAATGGAGGCCAGGTTATTGAATATATTCAGGAAAGACAGAGGTAACAGTTAGGGGCATCAAGTGATATGGGGAGAAAGCTAGAATATGGAATCAAAATAGAGAATCAGCCTACTTCTGCTCTCAGTTTCCCAAGTTTTCATTGACCTGACAGTACACCTGGGTGTGTGTATATGAAATCTGGAACTTTTGGATGAAACAGTGAAAAGCAAAAAAAGAAAAAAAAAAGAATGACCAGCTTGAAGAGCAGTGTTGTATTTGCAAGGAACAAGCTGCATGGATGAAGACCCAAGAATGCAACATAATCGTCATAAACCAGTTTTTGGATTGAAATAAAAAGGATCTTGGATTTGAAGCAAACAGTCAAAAAAATTACCTGCAGCAACAGCCTCTGCCCTCACTTTTCTGAAACTTCTCTCCATTTGAAAGTTTATACCCAAAAGGAAAAGGTCATCGCAGGCTCCTAAAGAAGAATTTAAAAGCTACACCACCGTCTCCTGAAAAGTGAATTCAGCCGGCTATGGACAGGTCATGAAATCAAATATAGGTCTTTGTATTTAAGAAAGGGGTTAAATACATGAGATACAAACTGCATCAGTTGCAAGATTTTCCGAAAAATCTCTTGCACGCTCGGCATTATTGTTCACCTTAATTCTCTTGAGATACAGACCTCAAACTATATAGCTTTCAGCTAGTTTAACCATTCAATAGCAAGTCCTGTTGCACCACTTCAAACATTAGTTTTCTGCTGTCCTCTACCAAAACTTTTCACTATTCTAGGATCATCTATGCATAAAGGTAGCATGTAGTTTCTTTTCTGCCACCAACGGTCTCCTTTACACTCCTCACAAAGACTGTTTATAATACAAGATGTGACTTAGTCTACCACATCATTGCTAACCCTCTGCAACAGCAACCATGCTAGACCCATTGCTTAGTCAGTTTTCTTTGCAATCTTATCCCATGCACCACCCTTCCCAAATTTGAGAATTTCTAGAGTAGAATACTACTTACTGAAAACAGCAATCATATTTTCAAGGTCGTCTGAAATTTTCTTCGTTTGTTCCATCCTGTGTGCTTTCAGTTGGACTTCCCAAATGATGGTGACATCAGTCCTACTGCAACACTGGTCTCTTCCACTATGACAGGAAGTACTGTAGCAAGGCTGACGTCACTGCCATTTAGAAAGAAATCAGTGTGAGGTTTCAAAGTATGGACAGAAACATTTTAATTTCTACTAAACTAACACAAAGACTTTAAACTCTAACAGTGGTAGGTCATGTACTGGATTAGTGGTGCTGGAAGAGCACAGCAGTTCAGGCAGCATCCAACGAGCAGCGAAATCAACGTTTCGGGCAAAAGCCCTTCATCAGGTAGGTCATGGCCTAGTGGTATTACCACTCAACCGTAAGCGTTCTAGATATCTGGGTTCGAATCCTGCCATGGAGAATAGTAGAATTTAAATTCAATTAAAAAGTCTAGTGTTGAGAGTCTAATTATGACCATTAGCCAATCGTTGATTATTTTAAACATCCATCCATTTCACTAAGGTCCTTTAAAGGGAAGGAAACTACCATCTTTACCTGGTCTGGCCTACAAGTGACTCCAGATCCACAGCAATGTGGTTGACTCTCAACTGCTCTCTGAGCCAAGGGAATAGGGGTGGCACAGTGGCTTAGTGGTTAGCACTGCTGCTTCACATCACCACGGTTCAATTCTAGCCTCAGTCAACTGTTTGTGGCGAGTTTGCACATTCTCAGCGTGTCTGCGTGGTTTCCTTCCATAGTCAAAAGATGTGCAGGTTAGGTGAATTGACCAAGCTAAATTGCCCATAGTGTTCAGTGATGTGTTGGTTAGGGGTAAGAGTAGAGTAAATGGGGCATGGGTTTGAGTGGGAATACTCTTCAGTGGGTCGGTATGGACATATCAGGCCAAAGGCCCTGTTTCCACACTGTAGGGATTCTTTTCTCTTCTTAAGAATACTGCATTGTTGGAGATGCTATTTTAGGCTGTCTTCTGACTTTATTCCTGTTATCATGAAGTGAAATATCCATCTTACATTTGAGAAAGGAAATGCCTTATCTTACTCTTCCAGATTCAAAGCGTTAGGTACATATAGTTACTGTTCTTTCAATCTAATAATATTGTATTACTTGATTTTGAAAACTTCTGATGCTTCCAATTAAGATTCAACACTTTCACTTCACTACATTTTATGGCCACATGACAGATGCAATCTATTCTCCAGTTTGTCTATATCCTCTCAAGGTTGGTTACTATTCTGTCCAGTTTGTTATAATGTAGTCAAACATGAAAATTCTCTCTAGTTTAGGTCATTAGGGTAGAAACTTGAATGCCGACCTTTTGTACAAAAGTGTGTACTTTGCTCATTGTGAAAAAAAAAATCATTCACTGCTACCATCATATCATTGCTGGGCTGTCCTGTCAATAAATCCAAGCTTGCCACCATTTATTAACCCAGATTTTCTCAAACAACAGTTAATTGCTATCTTGCAAATATTTTGTGCCACTAACATTAGTCTGATTGGCCTATACTGGTCAGGTTTATTACTTTGTTTGAAAAAAATGGAGACAAGACCAGAAGTAGTTGAAGCACAAACACACACAATTCACAAGTTCAGATAATGTTTCCAGGACAGTCACAAGAGAAAAAATACATGAAAAGAAGGACATAAAGGAAACATTAATTAAGCCAGCATCCATAGTTGTGAAGCTAGACATTTTATTAGATATTATCTAGGTTAACCTACAGTGCATTACTTCAGGATCAATTAGTCAAATCTGGAATTCTTTCCAACGAGGTCCACACAGATGTTTTTATTTGAACATTTGGTCTAGTATCTCTTTAACATGCGATGAGTAGAAGCATAACTGTAGTACTTCACTGCAATTGCCTTTCTAGTTTGAAAGCAACCTTCTGGAGTGTCCTTGCACAAATATTATCCATTAGACCAGTGAGCCAGAGTTCCTTGCACACAAATAGTTTGTGGTAGGATGTTTAAAAATTAACCCGAATGCCAAATTACTATGATTGCAGTGAATAATGGAGCACACTCTAGGCCAATGGTCTCTGCTTCTACAACTTGCAGCCCTACTATCACCTGAATGTTTTATAATTTTAATGGGTATTTGGCTTGTCTAAATGACATTAACAAGCCAGCATACTACACCAGAATGTTTCCAAAGCAGTAAAAAGACAAAGACTCTGTAGAAAAAAAGAGAGAAAAAAGACATTGGAGAACCAATTGGACTTTTCTGACAACTGACAATTCATGGTCATCAGACTCTTAATTCCAGATTGTTTTAAATTGAATTCAGATCGCACCATCTTCAATGATAGGGTTTGAACCCAGGCTCTTGGAACATTACTTAGGTAGCTAGATTAATAGTCCAATGATACAATCACTAGGCCATCACCACCTCCTTGCTATACCTGCATACTATTTGGGATTGATATAGCAGGATTCTCAAATCTCTCGGAGGCTCAGTTTCTCTCCCCCCCCACCCCCATTTAAAAAAAAAATGCTGCTTTCCTTTTCTTTCTGCCAAAGTAGACAAGTTCACATCTTCCTATATTATATTCCAGCAGACAATTTTTGTTGCCCATTATCTAACCTATCTACACCAAGGCAGTAATTTGTGAAGGGAACCTTAGAGTTTTTGGCAAGTTCAGCAACTGTACATTTGGTTCCTTCATTCAAGATTTTAATACATTGTAAATAACTGAAGCACTAATCTTGATCACCAACCTGAAAATGACCCATTTATGCCTACTGTATCCAGATGGTCTAGAAAAAGGGGCTTGGCTAGCTAATAATAATCATAAGAACAAGCACAAATTAATGAATCATGAAAACATGAAGTATTTATTTTAAACAACAGGGGTGGGTGGCAGGAGAAAAAAAATAAGTTTATTTTCTTTCAAGAAAATAGTTATGACTGAAACAAGCTTAGTCAAGGACTAGGATGCATCTCAAGGGCATTTTATCACCAGTTCTTTGGGAAGGCCACATGTGAAACATTATGTGCCTTTTAAAAACTGTAAATATTCAACTGTGTCACTAAAAATGAAATTTCTCACCCCAGAGGTTGATAAAATAGGAAGGGACAAAAACAAAAAAAATCTGATTCGGTTCCTAAAAAGCCCAGAAAAGATAAGTAGCTTGAACTCTGAGGAGCCAGAGCTGAACTTGATTGAGCTTTTTCAAAAGGTAACAAACAGAGGATTGATGAGGGCAGAACTGTGAACATGATCCATATGGACTTCTGTATGGCCTTTGACAAGGTTCCCCATGGGAGGCTGGTTAGCAAGGTTAGATCTCGTGGAATACAGGGAGAACTAGCCATTTGGATATAGAACTGGCTAGAAGGTAGAAGACAAAAGGGTGGTGGTGGTGGTGGAGTGTTGTTTTTCAGACTGGAGGCCTGTGACCAGTGTGGTGTGTCACAAGGATCGGTGCTGGGTCTACTACTTTTCGTCATTTACGTAAATGATTTGGATATGGACATAGGAGGTATAGTTAGTAAGTTTGCAGATGATACCAAAATTGGAGGTGTAGTGGACAGCGAAGAAGGTTACCACAGATTACAACAGGATCTTGATCAGATGGGCCGATGTACTGAGAAATGGCAGATGAAGTTTAATTTAGATAAATGTGAAGTGTTACATTTTGGGAAAGCAAATCAGAGCAGGACTTATAGGACCTTACCGCTAAGGGTAGAGAGTGCTGCTGAACAAAGAGACCTTGAACTGCAGATTGATAGCTCCATGAAAAGTAGAGTCACAGATATATAGGATAGTGAAGGCAGCCTTTGGTATGCTTTCTTTAATTGGTCAAAATATTGAGTACAAGAGATGGGAGGTCATGTTGTGGCTGTACAGGACATTGGTAAGGCCACTTTTGGAACATTGCATGCAATTCTGGTCTTCTTCCTAACGGAATGATGTTGTGAAACTTGAAAGGGTTCAGAAAAGATTTACAAGAATGTTGCCAGGGTTGGAGGATTTGAGTACAGGGAGAGGCTGAACAGGCTGGGACAGTTTTCCCTGGAGCGTCGGAGGCTGAGGGGTGACCTCAGGACGTTTATAAAATCATGAGGGGCATGGATAGGATAAATAGAAAAAGTATTTTCCCTATGGTGGGGGAGGGCATAGGTTTAGAGCGAGAGGAGAAAGACATAAAAGGGACCTAAAGAGCAAATTTCTCACCCAGAAGGTGGTACGTGTATGGAATGAGCTGCCAGAGGAAGTGGTGGAGGCTGGTAGAATTGCAACATTTAAGAGGCATCTGAATATGTATATGAATAGGAAAAGGTTTACAGGGATATGGGCCAAGTGCTGGAAAATGGGACTAGATTAGGTTGGGATATCTGGTCAGCATGGACTCAGTTGGCCTAAGGGTCTGTTTCTGTGCTGTACATCTCTACAACTGATATCAGGCAAGTTAAAAGAAAAAATGCCTTAGCGTCATATAGCATGGAAACCGAACCTTCAATCCAATTTGTCCAAGCGGGACCAAGTTTCCCAAATAAACTCGTCCCATTTGCCTGCATTTAGCCTATATCCCCCTAAACCTTTCCTATTTGTGTCTCTTTCCAAATGGATCTTAAATTTTGTAACCCCACCTGCATATACACTTGCTCTAACAGTTCATTCCACATACAAACCACCCACCGAAAAAAGGTTGTCCCTAAAGGTTCCTTTTAAATCCTTCTCCTCCACCTTAAAATTATATCCCCTGGTTTTGAAACCCTCTACCCTCAGGAAAGTCTTGCTTATGCACTTTATCTATGCCCATGATTTTATAAAATCTCTATAAAAGATGACCTGTCAACCTCCTGTGCTCCAGGGAAAGACGTCCAAGCCTATCCCTGCACTCAAATCCTCCAGTCCCAGTAAACTCATTTAAAATCTTTCCTGCACCCTCTCCAATTTAATAATATGCTTTCTATAGAAGGGTAACCAGAACTGTATGCAATACTCCAGTGTCCTCACCAACGTCCTTTACAAGCACAACATGACATCCCACCTCAATCACTAAACATCTGAGTAATGAATGCAAATGTACCAAATGCCACCCTAACTGTGACAACTTTCAATGAATTACATACCTGAATGCCTCAAGTTATAATTAAATTCACAATAAATAGCTAGTTTGCTTTATTGGTTCATTCCTGGGATAAGAGTGTTCTCCTACAATGAAAAGCTGAATAAATTGACCTGTACTGTCTGGAGTTTGGAAGATTGTGAAGTGAAGTCAGAGTGCAAGATTCCAAAGGGGCTTAGAAAGAGTAGATAGAAGTGACTTTCCATAGTTGGGAAACTAGAACAATAAGGCAATGTCTCACAATAAAGGGACAATTATTTGGAACTAATGTTAGGACCAATTTACTAAGAGTTGGGAACCTTTGCGAATTCTGTACTCCAGGAAACTCAAATGATAAGAGTATAAGACAGATTTTTGATTCTCAGGAAATCAAGACTGGATTGTATGAAGTGGCAAAGCATGCACAGCTATTCCTGATCTATTCAAAGCTATTCAAAGAGTATTTTTGAAAAAAAAAGATGAGTCTTGAAAAGCTGAATGTACTGCCCACCTTCCTGGAAGGTGAAGTGATGTCCATCTTTAAATCGCTGTAGTCTATGATTGGGCTACCCACAATAATGACATTAGATGTGAAATGCCAGGATTAAGACACCAATGAAATTTCAGTGTGGATTGGATAGGAAAGGAGAGAGAGTTGACAGATTCAAAATTTCATCTGTCAAACCGTGACCAAAGAAAAAAATCCACCAATAGGATGAATAGCATGTTAAAACCAGATTGGGACCTGGCCCAGCTTTGATAAGCATATGATGGAAAGGGGAAAAGGTGGTCATTTGCATAGATCTGTTAAAACAAGTTCCAGCTGACCAAAATTTGACAATACAAGGTACATTAATTATGAGGGTAAGGAGCAAACATGTAAACCAGCAAGACCCAGAAAATAATGTAGGGGTGTGAAAATGCACAGCTGAGAAACAATTGATGAGGAGCTAGCAACTAAATTTATGCAAATAAGTCATACATGAAGGATTGTATTAGAAATCAGGATGCCAAAAAAATGTTCCAGTAAAGTGGGAATACATAGGTGAATTTCACTGCAGAGAAGTCTGAAGTAATACATTTTGATAGGAAGAATGAGGAAAGCCATTATGAACTAAATATTATAAAGTTTCAAAGGCACGCATGAACAGATTTGGCAGTATATGTATGCAAATCTTTGAAACTGGCAAGACGGGGTGCTTTTCTAAAAACAAAATTGCTGGAGTAGAGTTCAATTCCAGGACTTCAAAACCTTGGAGAAAGATGAAGAAATTTATAAAAATGACAGCTGGGAAGAACTGTAGCATAGAAAACCAAATTTCACACGGCTTTTCTTACAGTAATGTTTGTTAAAAGGTGAGACTTTAGAGAGGTATTCTAAATCATTTATAGATTTTGACAAATAAATAAAAGGCAATACTGTGTTGAATGTTAGAAGGGTTTGAGAGAATGAAAAGACAACTTGTACCGTTATCATGCTTTGATAAGGACTGGTAATCTCAAAAGTGCTTTACAGCCAAATAATTACTTAAAATTTGGTCACTGCTGTGATGTAGAAAATGGCAGTGCAAGCTCATGCAAACAGCTCAAAAGTATAGAATAATGATTAAACAATTGTGGAGCCCTGGGGAGTGTTACCAAAAAGAAAAGGTGACCTAGGTGTGTAGGTGGATAAACACTTGAGAGGGTTGGACAGGGTGGTGAAGGCACGCTTTTCTTCATTGGTCATATTGTGACTGTAAGGATATTTGTGAAGCCACTTTTGGAATACTGCACACAATTTTGGTCACCCTTCTACAGAAAGGATGCAGATAAAAATTTACAAGGATGCTGCCAGGAATGGAGGGTTTGAGCTATATAGAGAGGCTGGGGCTTTGCTGACTAAGGTTTGTAAAGTCAAGAGGGGCATGATAGTGGGAATCATTAAGATCTTTTTCCTAAGAGGGGTGGGGAGGGACGAGTCCAAAACTAAAAAGGGTAGAGATTTAAGGTGGGGGGGGGGGGGGGGGGGGGGGGGGGGGAAGATTTATATTAAAAAAAAGGACAAAAGGGATAACATTTTCAATGGAGAGGGTGGCACATGTATGGAACAAGCTACCATAGGAAGTAGTGGAGGTGGATAAAGATCATGACATTTAAAAAGCATCTGGATGGATGTACAAACACGAAGGGTTTAGAGGGATTAGGGCCAAATGCTGGCTAATGGGATTAGGTCAGAATGGGACGGCTGATTGGTGCGGATGAGTTGAACTGAAATGTCTGCTTCCGTGCTGCATGACTATGGATAGTTATGGGTGCAGGTGGTATTTATTTGGTTCGAGAGGTTTGTTCCAACTCACTAAGAGAAACTCATCTAAAAAGTTTTATCACTGCCTTTTCTGAAGAGCTCTACAAACATTTCCTCTGTAGACAACAACCAAAGTCTCTTTTGTAAACCACAATATGTTCATGACCAGGGGAATGAGATTTTAAATTGAGGAATATAGACTAGGACACCGGGGAAACTTCCTTAAAATGGTGCCACAAGATTTTTACACCCACTCAAGTAGGCAGGTGGGCCCCTGGTTTAAACCTTTATCTAAAAGAATGCACTTCTGACAATGCCAGCTTTCTAGTTTAGCAGTTGAGCCCAGGTGTAGAACCGGAACTCACTGGTGTTCATATCTAGTTCATAATTGTTTTAGACCTTAAACTTCAGGATTGAAGTATTAAATACAGACCAAGTGGAAACTATGTGGAAATGTTAAAAAAACTGATTTGCACCTAACATTAAGTCAAATCAAAATCAGACAAACCCAGGTTTGTTAATCTGTATTTAAACCTTCCAAAAAGACAAGTTGATAGTGAAAGAATGACCAACATGTTTGCAACTCTTTTAAAGAGGGCAATTGTATCTGTTAGAGATAATTATCCATATCAGTTACAGAACCAAAGTCGTACTAGAGATAAAAAAAATAATCAGTTTGTATTTCTGTTCCAAAATCCCATAGTATGCCACAGAGGTCAAGCTGTAGTGGGTAGTGCTTTATCTTGTGCTTTTAAGTGAATATTGCTACTTTCACATCGAGATACTGGTTTGGAGTATGAGCTGTGGGAGTTTGCACATTCTCAGTCTCCAAGGCTACCTGCTCCTTAACTCCAAGTGGAGCCCTTCGATACTTAGTATTGTAACACTCCTTTATTGATATCTGTATGTAGGTTAACCAAATACAACTGTCATCTTTAAGACCACTCTTCACAGACTCATTCAAAACTGATGTCTTCATGATCTCTCCTGTTGAAAGTTAATTACATAATTTTACATGCATTTCATTGTACCACAGTTAGAAGGTCCTTTGTTTAGTTTATCTACATTCACTTGCTGACAGAAAGCAAACAGTTCAGTTTGAGAAACAAACAGAAGAAATGGCAGTTTATCTGGCAAGATGCAAACAGATGATTTGTAGTATTTTTCTCCCACTTAACAAGTGATGGTCTGACCAACATCATTGTTCACCAGGTGGACTGCGGGTGGGGCTCAAACTCAGTTTGTAATTGGAGGGGAAACATTGGTAAGATGAATTGTATAAGTACAGCTAAAGGAAGAAATCCTCAGTATTCCTCTCACAGCATGGGGGCAGAAAGCACTCCAAGTTAGCTTGGAAGCTGTGAAAAAGAGTTTGGTATCTGATAGGGGCAACCAAAACAAGGAGCGAGATATCTATTGTCATGAGGTTTTAAATGAAGGTTGGAGAGCTATTTGGCCAAACAGCAAGGATAGGAGTGATTCCTGTAAACATGTAATACCTCGGAGAATAGCTGTGACACTGAGATTAGATTACTTACAGTGTGGAAACAGGCCCTTCGGCCCAACAAGTCCACACCGCCCCGCCGAAGCGCAACCCACCCATACCCCTACATCTACCCCTTACCTAACACTACGGGCAATTTAGCATGGCCAATTCACCTGACCTGCACATCTTTGGACTGTGGGAGGAAACCGGAGCACCCGGAGGAAACCCACGCAGACACGGGGAGAATGTGCAAACTCCACACAGAGAGTCGCCTGAGGCGGGAATTGAACCCAGGTCTCTGGCGCTGAGGCGCAGCAGTGCTAACCACTGTGCCACCGTGCCGCCCAGATGGGGAATTCCAGAAGCTGAGAGAAAAAAAAGAGTGGGGAAAAGAAATGAGTGGTCATTACACTATATGGTTTATCACTATTTGTACCAAAGGTTGTTTGTTTAATTCTTAAATTTTTTTTTATAAAAGCGAAAACTTTTGGAGCTTGCATCAGTAGGTTGCTGGGTTCTCAAATTTCTCCTTAATGACTGTCAGCAGGATCCACAAGATTCAGGAGGCAGTAAAACTACCAACTGACCCACCCATTCTGAAAATGAGATTGTCAAAAAAACAAAATGAGAGAGAATGGTAGAGCAGATTCAATAAAAATTGAAGTGACTTGAATAAGTACTAGGGGGAAACAAAAGGCGGGTGGGGGGGGGCGGGGAAGAGAACAGAAGTAATATCAATTGGATAACTATCAAAACAGGAACTTTAAAAAGTCAAACAAAGTATTAATGTGGGAGGATGAAATAAACCATTCTATGAAATGGCCAGAAAAATGGGAAACTGTCTAGCACAGATGTGAAAATCTTTCTGCATCATGAAAGCTAGTGAACAAGTACAAAAATATAGCTAAAAGCTGAATAAAATAAAGTTATTTTTTAAAATGCATTGATACTACAAGTGATATAGTTTGGAAGGAAGAACATTGAAAGACAGTATAATAGAGAGAGGGTACAATTCTAAAAGCGGGTGCAGGAACAGAGGGACCTGGATGTATAAATGGACAGATAACATCGATTCGATTCTCCTGCTCCTCGGATGCTTCCTGACCTGCTGTGCTTTTCCAGCACCTCACTTGGGACTCTGATCTCCAGTCCTCACTTTCTACACACAGTATTGCATTCAATTCTGATCGCCACATTACAAGGAATATATGGATGCTTTGGAGAGGGTGCCTTATCAAGATGCTGCCTGGATTAAACAGGTATGAACTATAAAAAGAGAGGCTAGGAAAAATCATATGGTGTTCTCTGGAGCTGTGGAGGCTGAGGGGAGACTGGATAGAAGTCTATAAAATTATGAGATGCAGTGATAGGATTGACCGTTAGAATCTTTCCTCCCCCAATCCCGAAGAGTTGGAATGTCTGAAAGTAGGGAATGTGCATTCAAGGTTTTTTGGGCGGGGGGGGTGCAGAGGGGAGTTTAAAGGAGGAGATGTGAGGAGCTGGTTTCTTTTTTCCTTTACAGTAAAAGGACTCCAGAACGTGATGCTCAGATGGTGGTGAAGGCAGATACAACAAAGGCATTGAAGGAACTTTGACATAAACACATGACCATGCAAGGAATGGATGGATATGGACCAAGTGCAGGCAGAGGGGATTCGTTTAATTTGATGTCCTCTGCTCTCCTGTTTTAAGTTATACTGGTTAGACATCAGCTGGAGTATGTATATACAGTTGTGTGTGCCACTCAGCTTAGCTATGAATGCATTAGACTGTACAGGAGCAACTTACAAGAATGGTTCCAGGAACAAGAAACCTCCGCTATGAAGACAGATTGAAGTTGAGACTGTTCTCCTTGGACAGAAAGGAGGTGAGATGAGATTTGATACAGGTTTTCAAAATCATGAGGAAAAAGAGTAGCTAGGCAGAATCCATTTGTGGTCATAAAAAGAAAGGGAAATGCCAGATTTAAAGTGACATGCAAACAAAAAAGGAAACTAGCACTCGGCAGGTAGACAGTGGGAAATTGGGAAACAAAATTGTAAAGAGATCTCAGTAAGCATAATAGAGTGGTTATAGTAAGGGATTTTAACTTTCCAAACATAGACTGAGACTGCAATAGTGTTAAGGGTTCAGATGGAGAGGAATTTGTTAAGTGTGTACAAGACACTTTGATTCAGTTATATGGATACCTCCTAGAGAAAGGGCAAAACTTGACCTACCCTTGGGAAATAAGGCAGGGCAGGTGACTGAGGTGTCAGTGAGGGAGCACTTTGGGGCCAGCAATCATAATTCTACTAGGTTTAAAACAGTGATTTAAAAAGATAGACCAGATCAAAAAGTTCTGATCTGGAGGAAGGCCAATTTTGATAGCTTTTGAAAGTTCTTGTCTAATACTAATTGCGGGGGGGGGGGGGGGGGGGGGGGGGGGGGGGGGGGGCAGATGTTTGCAGGTAAAGCAACAGCTGGAGAATGGAAAGCCTTCAAAAATGAGATAATGAGAGTCCAGAGACAGTATATTCCTATTCAGGTGAAAGGCAAGGCTGGTCAATGTAGGGAATGCTGGATGACCAGAAAAATTGAGGTTTTGATTAAGAATAAGAAGGAAGCATATGTCAGATATATAGATAGCAGAGATCAAGTGAATTCTTAGAGTATAAAAGGCAGTAGGAGTATACAAGAGGGAAATCAGGAGGGCAAAAAGGGGACATGAGATAACTTTGGCAAATAGGGTTAAGGAGAATCCAAAGGGATTCTATAAATACATTAAGGTCAAAAGGGTAACTAGGGAAAGAATAGGATTTCTTAAATATCAGCAAGGCCACATGTATGTAACCACATGAGATAGGGAGATACTAAACACATTTTGCACCAGTGTTTACTGTGGAAAAGGACACAGAAGATCTCAAATGTGGGGGAAAATAGATGGTGGCATCTTGAAAAGTGTCCATATTACAGAGGTGGTATTGGATGTCTTAAAACATATAGAAGTGGATAAATCCCAGGTACTGATCAGGTGTACCCTAGAACTCTGTGGGATGCTAGGGAAGTGATTGTTGGGCCCCTGGCCGAGACAGTTGTATCATCGATAGTCACAGGTGAGGTGCCAGAAGACTGGAGGTTGTCTAACGTGGTCCCCACTATTTAAATTGTTAAGGAAAAGCCAGGGAACTATAGACCAGTAAGCCTGACATTGGTGGTGGGCAGGTTGTTGGAGGGAATCCTGAGGGACAGGATGTTCATGTATTTGGAAAGGCAAGGACTGATTGGGGATAGTCAGCATGGCTGTGTGTGTGGGAAATCATGTCTCTCAAACTTGATTGTTACTTGTTCAAAAAATTCAAAGAGGATTGATAAGGGCAGAGCAGTGGATGTGATCCATATGGACTTCAGTTAGGCATTTGACAACATTCCTCAGGGTAGGCTGGTTAGCAAGGCTAGATCTCTGGGAATACAGGAGAACTAGTCATCTGGATAGAAGACAGAGGGTGGTGGTGAAGGGTTGTCTTTCAGACTAGAGGCCTGTGATCAGTGGTGTGTCACAAGGATTGGTGCTTTGTCATTTACATAAATGATTTGGATGTGAACATAGGAGGTATTGGTAGTAAGTTTGCAGATGACACCAAAATTGGAAGTAGGGTGGACAGCGAAGAAGAGTACCTCCGATTACAACGGGATCTTGATCAGATGATCCAATGGGCTGACGAGTGGCAAATGGAGTTTAATTTAGATAAATGCTAGGTGCTGTATTTTGGAAAAGCAAATAATAGCAGGACTTATACACTTAATGGTAAGGTCAGAGGGAGTGTTGCTGAACAAAGAGACCTTGGAGTGCAGGTTCATAGCTCCTTGAAAGTGAAGTCGCAATTAGGTAGGTTAGTGGAGGCAGCGTTTGATATGCTTTCCTTTATTGGTCAAAGCATTGAGTCCGGGATTTGGGAAGTCATGTTGCAGCTGTACAGGACATTGTGGGCACTTCTGGTCCCCTTCCTGTTGGAAAGATTTTGTGAAAATTGGAAGGATTCAGAAAATAATTACAAGGATGTTGCCAGGATTGGAGGATTTGAGCTATAGGGAGAGGCTGAATAGGTTGGGGCTGTTTTACCTGGATGGTCGGAGGCTGAGGGATGACTTTATAGAGATTTATAAAATTACGAAGGGCATGGATAGGATAAATAGACAAGGTCTTTTCCCTGAGTTTAGGGAGTCCTGAATGAGAGGTTTAGGGTGGGGGGAAAACAGGAGAGAGAAAAATTTAAAAAAGGGACCAAAGGGGCTACTTTTTCACAGAGGGTTGGTGCATGTATGGAATAAGCTACCACAGGATATGGTGGAGGCTGGTACAATTACAGCATTTGAAAGGCATCTAGATGGTTATACAGGGCCAAGTGCTGGCAAATGAGACTAGATTAGGTTAGAATATCTGGTTGGCATGGAGGAGTCAGACCTAAGTCTGTTTCCATGCTGTATCTCAATGATTCTAAGTAGGTCGGATATGGAACATACTGCATGGAAGTAGGTGGAGGCACATTCAAAAGAGGTATTAGAAGGTTTTGGATGATTATTTAGATTAAAAACAAGTGTATGGTTGGGGGGCGGGGCAGCACTGAAGACGAGGAAACTGACATTTAGATAATGATGCTCATTTGAAGAGCCAATGCAAGCATGAATAGCCTCCTTTTGCATTGTAAAACTTGTGATTCTGTAATTTAGGCAAATAGAGGGTATGCAATCATATTGATTTGCAGTTTGTAGATGGTCAGGCCTTGGAGAGTAAGGAGGAGAGTTATTCATTTCCCAGCTTTTGGGCTACACTTGTAGACACAGTATCGCTAGACCAGTTCAATTTCTGGCAATGGTATCTCCCAGGACATGGAGGATTCAAGGACACAAAATCCACTGAATGTTAGTAAGGCGATTAAATTGGTTCTTGGAGATGGTCACTGCCTGACATCAGCAAGTAACATTCAGGCCACATAATTTAGCTCCCAAAACTAAATAAAATATATTGTCCAAACATAACAAGAGTTGGACTTGCACTACTTCAATATCTAAGGAGTTAAGATAGAATATCATTGACTAGTCAGTGAACACCCCCACATGGTGAAAGGAAGTTCTTGATAAAAGCAGAGGCTTGTGGGGCCAAGGGATGTCAAATGCTCATTGTGCATTGATGCCCAGGGACTAAGATGAATGAATTTTTTTTTACATTAAAACACACCACAACTAATCTTCCACTGTGCTAGGCAAGATGAGAATTTAAATTTTTTTTAACTCCGCCCACATTCCCACAGACTCCAGTTTAGCTGGGGCTCCTTGACGTTGCATTTGGTCAAATGTTTTGCTGATATTACATCTTTGTAAACAAAGATGGTGAATGAGCCAGGAGTGGAGGCGCCCCGGCAGAACCTAAACAGAATGTCAGTTGACAGCTATTGCTCAGTAATAACCTATTGGTAACCCCTTCCATCACTTCAAGTAGACAAATAAGGTTGTATTTGGCCATGATGGATTTGTGCATTGTAGAAAGTATGTTCTTCAGGGATTTTCCACGTAACCAGGTAGATGCAAATGTTGAAGAATAAGAACAGCTGCCTTGGTACACCTCTAATTCTGAAGCACAAGTCTTCAGTATTATTGCGGAAATGCAGACAGGCCTCAACTTGTGCACAATCCAGTACCTCCAACTATTTATTGATGTCTTGTGGATTGAAGCAAATAATATTTGATGCTTGGTGTTAAATGATGTTGGTCTAATAAAACTAATCCCTTGATTACTATCCTATTCTAGTCAATCCCCAAAGTTTGAAACTAGCATTATAGCAGATCAACTGATTTCAGTATATGCTGCCTGCAGTGTCAGATGGATTGGATAGGTGCAGTTGCAAGCTTACATTCACAAATAGCATCTGCGGTCCTGAAAAATGACAAGTCAGCTAAATGCAAAAAGAAAAGTACATACACAACATACCCCTCCTTTCCACAAAAAGGGAAGTTAAACTATTTATAATAGCAAGTGAGTCAGTCTCTATCATGCAAATAGTTCATCAAATACCCAGATCTCATGCCGATTTGTCTTGTGTTCCCTTGATCTCCACAGCCAAGTGGAGTGTGGTCAGACTTTGCTGTCTGTAGAGTTAACTTTTGTTTGGAAGCCTGCATCTCTCCCATTTACTGCATCATAGGGTAATTTGGTTTCTAGGTTCTGCTTGGTGTTCCCTCACTGGAACATCACTAATTTCAGAAATAAATAAATGTCAGCAGTCTTGAGTGGTTTGCCACTCATTGGTGTGGGAGCTACTTTTTGCGAGTCTGTCATGTCCCCAGCATCACTTTGGATTCAAAGCAAAGTTTCTAGAATTTCTCTTCCAGAGCCTGATCTGTTTAAGGAGAGTGTTGTTCCAGGTCTTTCAACAGAATGTTACATTTTTCATTAGATTGGTAATATAATTCATCTGGAGAGCTGAGAAATGTAAGCTAAGAGATCTCAAAAAGATATCTCCATATTTGCAAGTTTAGATTCATTCCGAGCCATTTGCTCAGTAACCTATTCTTGAATTTTACTTTCTTACTCAACCCAAGTACTGAGAAATTGTCCCTATTAACTCAGATTTACCATTCTTTCATATTCAGATCTGCAAGTAGTTTTCAAGTAGTCTGCTGCAGTTTATATCACAGTTCTAACAATTGACTGGTTCGACAGATTGTGACTAGTGAGGTGACAATATAATGGTGTACCCAGAATTGCTGACCCAAGTATCTACAATGCCAGATAGGGCATCCAAAACAGATGATTATGTTTACACTCCAACAAGGGGAATTGATGAACTGTTTCTGGTGAGAATTTTATAATTTAGATTTCTTCATGGCTTCTGATTTTTTTTAAAAAATACAACAGTATTCGGATGGCCAGATTGACCAGGCCAGTGCCAATAACAGTCGCCAGTCTAAAGAACAGATCATTAAGTTGCACAAGTACTTTTAACCATTTGACATTAATAGCTTCCATGAGATGGATGGCAAGAAGCTTGTTCTCAATGGCTTTGTGATATTGTTAGATTTGGGCGTGTAAATCATGACTGGTGGGATACCAGATTGTCAATCTTGTAACAAATAGTTTCAAGTTGAAGATTCAGTTTGGGCCAACCTGCAGCTCTTGAGTTGCCTTAGCCTTTCATTTGGTGTACTGCCTCTGCCAATAAATAATTTTTCTACTATTGCCTTTTAAAACTGAAAGGCTAGTCATTTCCTTGCTATATCCAAATAAAAAGCCATACCTTCCATGTGGTCTTATTACGTTTAGGTGTTCTTGCAGTTGCTTCAATTGTTAGTTTTGTACTTTGGACTACTAAGATTCACCAACCTGTAAGGATCACTTCACATTTGTAACATGAAGGGTAGACTTGCAATGCTAAGCCTTTGGTTTGTCTAATAAGTCTTTTCACAAAAAAGGTAGTTTCCATATGTGGAGCGATTGCGGACTCTGGGTGTGTACTTGATGTTAAAGGCTGGCGCAGGGGTGTTGAGAAAAAGATTCAGTATACAGAGAAGCCTACACGGAGTAGATTGGAGAAGATCTTTCCATTCAGACTAGGACCAGAGGGCATAGCCTCAGTGAAGGAACTGAAACGAGGATGAATCTCTACACCTAAAGGGTGGTTAATCTATGGAACAGCACCTGTTAAGGCCAAGGTCATGGAGTGTGTTTAGGACAGATAAATAGGTTCTTGGGGATTAAAGGGAATCAAGGGTTACAGTGAAAAAGGTAGGAGAATGGGATTAAAAAAATATATCAGCATGATCAAATGTGGAACAGGCTCAAATGGGCTGAATGCTCTTATGTTTTATGGTCATGGTATGTTGGTTGAGTGTGTTTAGCTTGGTGTTTCCTGTGTTCGGTGTGCAAATAGTCCCATTTTTAAGATGTGCCTGGTGCTGTTCCTAGCAATGCCTTTTCATTGATACAGGCCTGCTCCTATGGTAAGGGTAGAATGGGAAGTGTTATATTTTGTGGTTGAATAGAGTTCTGCTGCCACTGGTAGCCAGCAGTTATTGAAGGGATATATTTCCCTCCCCACCTCTTTCCGCCTTCCGCAAAGACCGTTCCCTCCGCGACTATCTGGTCATGTCCACGCCCCCAAACGACCCACCCTCCAATCCTGGCACTTTCCCCTGCCACTGCAGGAACTGTAAAACCTACGCCCACACCTCCTCCCTCACCTCTATCCAAGGCCCTAAAGAAGCATTCCACATCCAAAGTTTTACTTGCACATCCACTAATATCATTTATCGTATCCGTTGCTCCCGATGCGGTCTCCTCTACATTGGGAAGACTGGGCGCCTCCTAGCAAAGCGCTTTAGGGAACATCTCCGGGACACCCGCACCAATCAACCAAACCGCCCCGTGGCCCAACATTTCAACTCCCCCTCCCACTCTGCCGAGGACATGGAGGTCCTGGGCCTCCTTCACCACCACTCCCTCACCACCAGACGCCTGGAGGAAGAACGCTTCATCTTCCGCCTCGGAACACTTCAACCCCAGGGCATCAATGTAGACTTCAACAGTTTCCTCATTTCCCCTTCCCCCACCTCACCCTCATTCCAAACTTGGAACTTGGAAACAGTAACTGTCCCCATAACTTGTCCAGACTTGTCCTACCTGCCTATCTTCTTTTCCACCTATCCACTCCTTGACCTATCACCTTCATCCCCTCCCCCACTGTATTCTATGCTTTCTCCCCACCCCCACCCTCCTCTAGCTCATCTCTCCACGCTTCAGGCTCACTGCCTTTATTCCTGATGAAGGGCTTTTGCCCGAAACGTCGATTTCGAAGCTACTTGGATGCTGCCTGAACTGCTGTGCTCTTCCAGCACCACTAATCCAGAAGCAGTTATTGATGCCTAGTCTCAACTTTTGTACAATGGGGAACAGCTAGTCTTAAAGTGAAAAAGAACAAACAAGCTTGTGCTTGAGACCAGGCCTTAAGGTTAATTTAAGGTGGAATCCTACAAACTGCCATATAATCAATAAAGAGTATTAATATTTAAAACAGATTGCAGACATTGGTTATTGAGCAAGGTCAATGCTTGGGAATTGGTTCCAGCAAGCTGGACATTATGCTGCAGCAGTTGCTAGATGTTGAATGGTAACAGGGACCATGTGGAGGAGACAGTCAATCTGTCAGGGTGTGTTCAGTGTTTCAACTGGGTTTTGGATGGCGTTTTCTGTGAAAACTGAACCTGACCGTTGGTTCTACAGCACAAACATCAGAAACTGCCTGCCTAACCTCCCTTATCAGTTCTTGGAGGTTCAGAGTAGAAAGTTAAGTATTACTGTCTTTATCAGAGTGAACTCAGGTGACCCTGATTGATTTCAGAATTAAATCAAGAAATCATCTATAATCTGTAGAATCACATGTTAAAAAACTAAACACAGGCCAGTTTTATTTATTTCAAGTAAGTTTGTGTTTCGGTCCCATTCACACAAAAAAAAAAGTTTTGTTTCATAGCATAGGTCAAGCCAGCAGTTTAATAATACACATGCTGCTGTGGCTTGAAGATGAGCGTTTGGTCCTGGTTTCTTTGACAGAGAAATTGGGGGAACAGGTTCCAAGCAGTGCAAGGTAAACAACATTGAGGTCCTTTTTAAAAAAAAGTTGCATCAGTAAGAGCAGCCCGAATGGGTGTGGTCAAGGTCTAATAATTTTAGCTAGCTTTCAGCAGTTGCTGTGGGGAGCCTGAAGTGGAAGCTATTTCTACCTCTTGATTACAGCCAAATGTTTTGGGGGGGGGGGGGGGGGGGGGTGTGAGGGGGAGGGGGGGGGGGGGTGTGAGGGGGGGGGGGGGGGGTGTGAGGGGGGGGGGGGGGGGGTGGGTGAGGGGGGGGGGGGGGTGGTGGTGTTCTCTTCCTAGGCTGCTGGATTGCCTGAAAAATCCAATTAGTTTTCTGAATTTGCCTTTTTGCCAAGGGGTACATTTACACGATGGTACTTTTTAGAACAGTTAATTAGTAATATTTACTGTATCTATTATTCTGTTAAGTTTTTCAATGGAGTTAAAGTTTATTTCTTTTGCTATAATTTTAGTGTTTGAATAAATTGTTTTGCTTAACATAATGTTTTGCTTAACATAAAGTAGTTTGACCAGTCAAATTGCAGCTAGAACACAGCAGTTTACATTTGCTTTTAAAAATAGAGAAAAAGTTAGGTTCTAGGATACCTTAAAATATTTTAAGACATTCAGGTCTGGTCCTTAAAGTAATCCAAATCTTTTGTTTAAGCCACAAACTAGCATCAAGAATTGATGATTTGAAGTCTGGTTAGGGACCACTAGGATCAATTTTGAAGATTCGTTGTACGTTTTAAACTATACTGTGTTGCAATAGAAGAGGAGAAAGGCTGGTTAGTCTGGCTGTCTGTGTTAAAAAAAGTAAAGTTCCATCATGTGTCATGTTGGGATGTGAACTCTTATCCAGAGGTTCAAGCTAATGCTTGGGACTAGTCCAATGGTTTACTGTTATGTTATCATCTTGTAGCCAAATCAAGGTCTCATTGCTTCCAAGAAACCTGAACTCACTTCCTGATAGATGGAAACAAAGGAATGTCTTCGGCAAACTTCTCCTGAAAGACTCGCCAGGAGACTAGTAGCCTGTAGGCTTCAGAGTGCTCCCAGTGACCTTGAAGCATAGAAGCAAGTTTCACTCTGGGACAAACACATTCCAGAATGGCACTCCAGTGAAGCATCGAAGGAGGGTTCCACTATGGGAAGATTTGTTTTTAAATTCATTCGTGGGATTTAGTTGGCAAGCATCACTGGCTAGGATGGCATTTATTACCAAACCCTAACTGCCCTTGAATGGAGTTGTTTGCAAAGTTATTTCAGAGGGTAGCCAAAAGTCAGCAATATTGTTGTGGGTCTGGATTTATACAAAGATTAAAAACCATTTTACCTGATCTGACCTAAAAAAGGGTAATACAATAAACATCTGGTTCACTAAACACTAGGATCACCACCTGACTACCTTTTAACCCAGATTTTATTGAATTCACATTTAGACCATTACAGGATTCAAACTCATGTGTCCAGGCCATTAGTCTGGTACTCTGGATTGTCAGGCAAAGGTTAGTGCAGACTCAATAGGCCAAGTGGCCTCTTACTCACTGTAGAGATTCAATGATTCTTCTCACCCCTGACCAATCCCTTTTGAATTTGAGAGAGACTCAAAGACAAAGTATATGTTGGAATCCATACAGTCCAAGGAAAGGCTCAGAACTAGATTTAACACAGTAGCTTGAAACTGGAGATATAGTAACTTGACGCCATGATCCAAACAATAAATTTTGTTACTTTGACAAATCACAATTCCCTCCCAAGTGTAATCCAAAACCAGCACTGGTGCTAGAACTAAGCTTTATAGTTGCTCCGATATGCTACCTTCATCCATGGAAGCAGGAAGCAAGAATCACTGAAAGTTAACAAATGCCCCTTCTTCACAAACAAGGCAAGCCTTTATGGGAGAGTGTCAAAAGAAGAACATAGCACCACAGGGGTGGAGGTGAACAGACACAGACAGAATCTAACCACTTCATTAGATGGAAACTGATAAGTGTCCATATTACAGAGGAGGAAGTGCTGGATGTCTTGAAACACATAAAGGTGGATACATCCCCAGGACCTGATCAGTACTCTAGAACTCTGGGAAGCAAGAGAAGTGATTGCTGGGCCTCTTGCTGAGATATTTGTATCATTGATAGTCACGGATGAGGTGCCGGAAGACTGGAGGTTGGCTAACGTGATGCCACTGTTTAAGAAGGGTGGTATGGACAAGCCAAGGAACTATAGCCGGTGAGCCTGAGGTCAGTGGTGGGCAAGTTGTTGGAGGGAATCTTGAGGGACAAGGTGTACATGTATTTGGAAAGGCAAGGACTGAGTAGGGATAGTCAACATGGCTTTGTGCGTGGGAAATCATGTCTCATAAACTTGATTGAGTTTTTTTAAGTAGTAACACAGAGGATCGATGAGGGCAGAGCAGTAGATGTGATCTATATGGACTTCAGTAAGGCGTTCGACAAGATTCCCCATGGGAGACTGGTTAGCAATGTTAGATCTCATGGAATACAGGGAGAACTAGCCATGTGGATACAGAACTGGCTCAAAGAGAGAAGTTAGAGGGTAGTGGTGGAGGAGGGTTGTTTTTCAGACTGGAGGCCTGTGACCAGTGGAGTGCCACAAGGATCTTTGCTGGATCCTCTACTTTTTGTCATGTACATAAAGCATTTGGATGCAAGCATAAGGGTAAAGTTTGCAGATGACACCAAAATTGGAGGTGTAGTGGACAGCGAAGAAGGTAGCCACAGATTACAACAGGATCTGGACCAGATGGGCCAATAGGCAAGAAGTGGCAGATGGAGTTTAATTCAGATAAATGCAAGGTGCTGCATTTTGGGGAAGCAAATCTTAGCAGGACTTATACACTTAATGGTAAGGTCCTTGGGAGTGTTGCTGAACAAAGATACCTTGGAGTGCAGGTTCATAGCTCCTTGAAAGGAATTGCAGGTAGATAGGATAGTGAAGGTGGCATTTGTTATGCTTTCTTTTATTGGTCAGAGTATGTGAGTACAGGTGTTGGGACTGTACGGGACATTGGTGAAGCCACTGTTGGAGTATTGCGTGCAATTCTGGTCTCCTTCCTATCAGAAAGATGTTGTGAAACTTGAAAGGGTTCAGAAAAGATTGACAAGGATGTTGCCAGGGTTGGGGGAAGAGGCTGAACAGGCTGGGGCTGTTTTCCCTGAGCGTCAGAGGCTGAGGGGTGACCTTATAGAGGTTTACAAAATGATGATGGGCATGGATAGGATAAATAGACAAAGTCTTTTCCCTGGGGTGGGGAAGTCCTGAACTAGCAGGCATAGGTTTAGGGTGAGTGGGAAAAGATATAAAAGAGACCCAAGGGGCAACTTTTTCATGCAGAGGGTGGTACGTGTATGGAATGAGCTGCCAGAGGAAGTGGTGGGGGCTGGTACAACTGCAACATTTAAGAGGCATTTGGATAGGTATAGGAATAGGAAGGGGTTTGGAGGGATATGGGCTGGGTGCCGGCAGGTGCGACTAGATTGGGTTGGATATCTGCTCGGCATGGACGGATTGGACCGAAGGGTCTGTATCCATGCTGTACACCCCTATGACTCTAAGCCAGCTTAATCCACCATTCAGCCTGGACATTAAAGATTCCATAATCAGGTTTGAAATCCTCCATATCTCATGCTATCAACAAATGGAATTTTTGATTCACTTTGTTCAATACTAACAAATTAGCTACTATGTTTCCCTTTCATCAACTGCAGAGAATACATTTCATTCAGTGAATCATGTCTAAAATCTATTAAGCAGGCCCTATTTCATAGATACATGTGGTTGTGTTTTAAAACACTCGGAATGGAGTAATGTCATTTAACATCCACAAATAGCTGTAGTTTGATGGCTAATTGATTATTAAGTACATGATCATGGATGGGGCCATCATGTAAAAGCCATGTTATTGGGCAATTGTGCCATGATCTGCACTGGCAAATCCTCAAATATGTTCAAATCCCTCAGTCAGAATATAAATATTCTTTTTACCCCACTCCCTCTTCCCCTCAAAAATCTGCAAATAAAAAAAGTTGGAATTAACAAGGTGACTGCAGGAGCTGTTAGATTAATGTGGAAAAGGAAGAAAACAACTTGTTCATTGTCATCGCTGGAGGGAAAGTGGCCCTTAACAGTGGGCTGAAGAAAGATTAGAAATGGAAAAACTACATGACCTTTGAAAATCATTTTTGTAGTTTAGAAGTAATAATAATCCAGGCACCGAGACAACACTCCACCACCATCCTCCTCATTTGGCATAAAACTTACAATTTTCAAATTTTAAAATCCAATTTCTTGCTCAAATGCCATATTCAGCTCCAAACTCCTTTGATTAAGTTTTATTGCAAATCCTTTGTACAGAACTTGCCCCAAAAAAAATGAAAGCAAGTAAGTTATAAAATGCTACTTAGGTGTCCACAGCAGCCTTAGAACAAGGATTGCAAATGGCTCTTTCAATTCCATGTTAGCTGTTCAAGTTAGAAGAAAAAGGGGGAAAAAAAAAGGAGATAAATGGAAAGAGAGCAAGTGAGAAAATATTTTCTCAACAACACATTCTGAAAGGCAGTACAGCAAGTTTAAAAACCAGGGATACACAGTATGACAACATTCCTGATGAAGGGCTCTGGACCGAAACGTTGACTCTCCTGCTCCTCGGATGCTGCCTGACCTGCTGTGCTTTTCCGGCAACACACACTTGACTCTGATCTCCAGTATCTGCAGACCTCATTTTCTCCCTATGACAAACCATTTAGTCCATTATGCCTATGCTAGTATATTGCAATAGAAATCCAAAACAAATCCCAATCTGCTGCCCTATATCTTTCTTTGCATTTAAAAAAGCATCCAATCATCCATTCCAATCCCCACAAATATTCCATTCTCAAATATTTTGTGTTCTCTCAAAACAACAGATCAAGTGAACCACTGGCTTAATTTTTTTTTGCCTAAAGAAACCATCTTGGCAACTGAAATGTGTGAACTAGGGTCTAAAAAGATTGAGAAACAGAAATTGAAACTTTCAACCTCTGATGGAGGTTGCCTGGACTGATTCCGGAGAAGGGTGCTGGAAAAGCACAGCAGGTCAGGCAGCATCTGAGGAGCAGGAAAAATTGACATTTCCAGCAAAAGCCTTTTATCAGGATCCCTGAAGGGTTTTTACCCAAAACATTGATTTTCCTGCTGCCTGACCTGCTGTGCTTTTCCACCACTACTCTAATCTTGACTCTAATCTCCTGCATCTGCAGTACCCACTTCTGCCTGATTCCTTAGAAAGCACGACCAGAACCAATGATTTATTGGGAGAGAAAATAAGTTTCATCATAAAGCATGTCCAAAGAGAACTAGTCAGAAAAATCAAATCTGTTCACTTAAAATAGGGGTGGCACAGTGGCTCAGTGGGTAGCACTATTGCCTCACAGCACCAGGGACCCATGTTCAATTCCCACCTCGGGTGATTGTGTGGAGTTTGCACATTTTCCCTGCATCTGCATGGGTTTCCTCTGATACTTTGGATTGTGGGAGGAAACCAAAGATGTGCAGGTCAGGTCACTTGGCCATGCAAAATTGCCGATAATGGTAGGTGCATTTGTCAGGGGTAAATGTAGGGGAATGGGTCTGGGTGGGTTACTCTTCGGAGGGTTAGTGTGGACTTGATGGGCCAAAAGGGCCTGTTTCCATACTGTAGGGAATCTAAAATGTTAAAACTGGCTCATTAAATTATTAAAATTATGGCAACTGTAAGCAACTCAGCTCAAATTATATCTGACAGCATTTCAAATAGGCATATCAAAAGTACAAATTTACTGGATCTATTTACAACTTTCTAAGACTAACTAACCATCTTGAAATTTCAGGGCAGAATCTGGACATCATCCAAGGCTAAAATAGACCATTTTAATCAGCAGCTTATCCACTACCTCAAAACATCCAGTCACCAACACAAATTGCAGTGTTTAGCATCTATAATGCATGTTAATGCATAACTTTAAAGTCTGAGCAAGAGTGACGATTTAAACTAGGAAACAGTTCTGGCACAACTCCAATTGTAAATAACTGCAAAATACTGGAGCAGAGTCACTCAAAGACTTACGTTCTACATCTAAGTCATTTTAAAAGAAATTTACTAATGCTTACAAAATTAAAACACAAACATACCAACCTTCACTTTTGGAAGTGGCCTCTATCCCTTCCAGGGCCTTACCTGGCATCTTGACAGAATTCACAAGCAGAACCTGAAGAGATAGAAAAAGGAGTGGCTTCTTAAACATGGTCCAAACATCCTGGTGACAAAAAAACCCCTAAAACTATACCTGGAATCTTGCATCAACCTTGTGATAGCACTCTTGAAATCAGTAACTTTCTGACAGAGGCAAGTCCCATTCAGTTTAGGCTAGTTTGCAGTACTGAAGGTATAATGTACATATCGGGGTGCCATTTTTCAGAGATATTAAACAAACATTGGCCACCCTCACAGGTGGGTGTGAAATAGATCCCTGGCACAAAGACAACCAGGAAGGAAGCTCACACTGGTGTCCTGGCCAGTATATATCCAATCAACTAGATTATCTGATTGTCACACTTAGATTTGTGGAAATATTGTACAAAATTGGCAGCTACAGTTACAGTTACATAATAGAAAAATCAAGTGAATTAACAGAAAGTGTTAAATCAGATGTTAGCAAGAATTAAAGATTGTAGAACAACCACAGCAGGTGACCTTCAGCCCTTCTCGTTTGACCACATTACTCAAAATGCAAAATAAGATAGAGAAGCTAAAGGGATTGGAATTACATTAAACAAAAATCAAAAAAGTGACACAGGTTAGTAAAACCTTAAAGACAAAGCAGACATTTGGATTGGAGGGATTGTAACAAAAACAAATGTAGAACAAATGGTAAGCTTGCATCACACTCATTGTGGTGAAAAAGTGTCAAAGTGTTCTGTTCTGGTTGTCACTTAAAAAAAGACAAATCGTTGCAAAAACATGTCTTTACAAGAATAAAACTG
The DNA here is from genome assembly GCF_047496795.1 of Chiloscyllium punctatum. Lineage (NCBI taxonomy): Eukaryota > Metazoa > Chordata > Chondrichthyes > Orectolobiformes > Hemiscylliidae > Chiloscyllium > Chiloscyllium punctatum. The sequence goes on along the minus strand of NC_092749.1, from coordinate 97,027,259 downwards.
GAATTGAGGAAAGCTCTAGTAGAGGTCTTTAAAATTAAGTTAGGTTTTGAAAGAAAGCACTCAAATCTATTGGTGGGAAAAACAAAAATTAACTGCCTTCAATAAAATAGTTACAGAAAGAAAACAGGAAACTCAAGAAACTCAGTGGTAGGAATGCTGAACTTGCTACCATAGGGTCTGGTCAAGGTGAGCATTACAGACAAGTTGAAAAGAAGTGGACAGACAAACATACAGGAGGCTTGAGAAAGCAGGGCATGTTGATAGAGTTAAGAAAGGTATGAGACTCATCAGCATAATGCTTTGGGCTAATCATGTTAAAAAAAAAATCAAAATGATAAGGACAGACAAGTGATGTGCTAAGCTGCTTTTAGATAGGTCAATTCAAATAATTCATCCACAGACATACAGTTTAAAAGGCAGCTTTGCACAAGCTCAGAACTGAAGCCAACCTGAATAACTCATTGCTTAGTCTACTGTTCAGGTTACATTTACTCCATTCAAGAGGTAAATCATCTATTCTGACCAATTTACATAGGCAGAAGTTTGTGGGAAAGGAACGCTATGCATGGACAAAAAGATGAAGCTAGTATTTGCATCTCTCAACCAAAATAGTTATGCATACAATAGTACAGTTGAGGTAATAATTTACAAGTATTACAAGAGCAGAGTAGGACGTGCTAATAACCCCAATGTTACCAAATGAATCCCAAGTGAAACTTTACTCACTAATTGAAAAGCACTTTTGGTCCTTGGTTCAGTGTATTTTTCCTGAACAGTAACGCTAAATACCATGGCCCTATTTAAGGACAAGAGTATTCTTTTTGCAGTATTATGCTTCTGTACCAAGATGCTGAAACAAAAGTGAAGCTTGATGCTCCCAGTTGATGGTAACATTGATCAGTTGGTTTCCAGGGTGAAAACTGGTTTGATAAACCACAAGTTTTAATTTTGCAGTTTGGCTACCTTAGCAAACAGCCAGTGGACATGAGCTAACAATGTACTTTAATCATTTGCACAAAGCTTTATTACATAAGGAAAAAGAATGAACTAATATGCTGAACGAACTAGCTAGAACAGTTTGAGTGCACAAGATTCAACCCTATTACTCTCAACAGCACAGATAGTCAAACAGTAAAAAGATACCCTGTTTCCACTTTTGAAATTTCTTGCTGAGTTAGCACTATACCTTCATTTGCTGCCGCAACCCCCCCCCACAACCCCTCTCCCTGCAGTAAGGTACCCTGTTGCTATGCAACCAATTTCCTTTCTTCACAAAATTAGAGCAATATGGTTGTGTCTGCATTAGAACCCAAATTTCCAAATAATAATCCATTGAACTTTCATCACAAGATGAGGAGTACATTTCAGTTCTGGAATCAATCACCTGACAATATTAAATTGTTCTGCTTTCCACAGATACTGCCAACATTTCTGCTTTATTCAGCGACTAACAGATTACATGATCGTTACTAAATTTGTTTGCGAGCTCATGGTTATGTGCAAATTTCTTGCATTTCAGAAACCACTATGCTTCCAATATATTTTGACCATTAAACAGCCTTTTTTGGGAACATCGAGGGATTGTGAAAGGTACTATGTAAATCTTTGACAATAGTAAAGAAAAGGAAAAAAAAATCTCAGCAGAAGTGGACTGGTGGGTTAACAGCATCTAGACTTTACCACATGAACCACATTTCCAAGTTTAGAAGTACTTCAGAACAGTGCATGTTAAAAAAGGGAAAATACCCACCATACCTGCAATTAACACATTTATTTTTAGAACAAAGATCAGGATGTGAGCATTGCTAGCTATTTAATCTAACCAATACCCGCTGACATTCAAATGGCATTATTATTACTGAATCCTCACTATCAATATCCTGGAGGTTATTAACCAGAAATTAAACTGGACTAGCCGTATAAAACAGCATGGCTACAAAGCAGGCCAGAGGCTGAGGTCCTGCATTGTAATTCATCTCTGGACTCCCAAACCTGTCCATCTACAAAACAAGGTAGAAGTCAGGAATGTGCTGGAATACTCCCCGTATGGCTGGGCAAATGCAGCACCAAATACTACAAGATGCTCAACACCATCGAGGATAAAGCAGTCAGCCAATCTAATAGTTTGTGGATGTGGTGCCATTTGTTTCTTTTACCACTATTATCAGTACTTGCAGGGTATACCACCTAAGCGATCACTGTAGAAATTCACCAAGGTTCCTTAGACAAGTGCACACAATCACTACCATCTTGAAGTAGAAGGGGACCACCACCTCAAAGCCCACCATTTAGACTTGGAATATATAACCACCATTTCACATCAGATCACATTCAATCCCTTGCTACATGAAATACAAGGCAGTTCACCACCATCAAGTGCAATTAAAGAGTGGCAATAAATGCTGGTCCAGCCAGCAATGCCCATTTACAAAGTTAATTTGCAAAGATGTGAGGACTTTGCAGGTTCAAGAGAGCAATGTTTGTCATAGTTTGTCATGCTTTGGTAGATGCCAGGTGGTCCATCCAGTTAAAAAATTTCTGTCATGTCTTTGAAATAGCTTGATACAATTGTTTTCTAGGCCATTTTAGAGGGCAAGTTAGGAGTCAATGCATTGCGATAGATCTGGAGTGACATGTAAACTGAACTAGGGAGGGATACCAGATTTTCCTCAAGTAAACCAGATGGATTTGTGACAGTTTCATGGTCACTATTAGACTAGTCTTTAAATTCTATAATTTATTCATTGGTGATGGCTCCAGAATAACATGGGTCTTTGCAGTCAGTCACATTGCGATTAATTACTAAATTAAAAGGAGTCTATATTAAAAATTCAAAGAGCAAAGACTTGAGTAGGAAATTGGAAGAATAAAATCTGAAACAAAGCTGTACAGGTAGGCAAATTAAAAATTTCTACATTAGAATACAGGCAATTCCTGGGTTGGAAACAGGTTCTGTTCTAGAGTCTATTCACGAGTCGATTTGCATGCAAATCCGAACACAATGCAGGAAAATAAATCAGCCATAAGTACAGAAAAGTTTCATATGCTGAATCTTTAAAAGTACACTCCTGTATGGGATCATCTTCAGTACAAGCATTAGGTCAATAACCCCTGGTTCTTCTTTACTAAGCTTATAAAAGCCTGTTACAAAACATCAATTTTAATATTACAGATTTCAGACAAAACAAATTGTTATTGCAAATGTTCCACTCTTCAATGCCTCAATACAGCTGTATTAGTCTTAATATTTACACTATATGTCCCACATTAGGCATACAACCTTCTAAACAGAAATAAATGGGTCCTACAAGCCACAGGACTGAACACGAGTAAGCTCAGCATCCTGCAGTGAACAGCTGACTCAGTGCACCACCTTCGGGGAAGCCAAAACAGAGGATATGATCCAGTCAGGGAGTTTCACAACTTGTTACAAAAGAAGCTAAGTATCATCCAACTGAAAGCTTTCATCTGGCTGCTGTGCGTGCAAGGTGTCAGGCATCTGCAATTGTAATCAGAACAGTGCTTGTCCGGTCATGTTCCTGATTTCCTTGCCTGTATTTCCATTCACAGCAGGACACCACTCGTACACTAAGTTTAATAGGAAAATAAGCAGTATTTTCCATCCATAACACCTCCCTACATTCCAAATTTATAGGTATTGCTACACAAAGCGAGCACACTCCATTCAACTCACCCATAAGCTTGTTGGTTATGACAACAATGAAGTTGTTGGCTAATCAACATCTTTTATTAGTTTACAGTAAACACAAAAGTCAATTCCAACATTGGAACCTGCTGCACTCATCTCTAACTATTTTTCAAGATTTTGAATTAAATCTAGTTTTTATGAATATAGTAACTCCTCCATATTTTTGTTCCATTGACTATTTCAGTCAGCAATAAATTTTCCCAGTTAATGGTAAATTTACTCTCCCTACAAAGTTCAAAGCACAGGCTGCAGCTTCTGGTTCATCCGATCATTTGCTGGTCTACATTATCTATCCCTTGAATCCTAGATCAATTTCCTGCAGTGGAGGTCTGCCACAAGGAATGTTTCCAAGATCCAACCACAAAATGGTTACACAGACAACTTAATTTTTAGGTATTTGTTTGTAAAGCTAACAGCTACTATACTTATTATATTCATTCCATATGCATATTGCAAAGACTGTGGGTCCTGACAGCACCCAACGATAGTATTGAAGGCCTGTGCAACACCAGCAGCTACAAACATATGACAAAGAAAAGCAAAAACTGCTCAAGTATGTCCTACACTCAAAACAGATAAATCCAATCCTGGTAATGACTGGGATGAAAAAGCTTGTTGACTGAGCTAGCTAGTTTTGTAGCTGCATTCCAGAAAATGTCATGGAATGACTGCCAAGTGGGGGCAGGGGTGGTTGGTGGTCAAGTTCATGATCCAGGGTCAGGACCAATGATGTTGGCAGTGCAGGGGTGGAAAAAAAAAGAGGACAGACAGATCCAGCTGACATTAGGCAGGAAATTGAAATGCATGACACAAGTCTCTGGATTACTCCAATGCAGTGTAGGAAAAGGAGGGAGGATGTAGCAGATGGATGCGTGGTTGGAAAGATGGTGCAGCAGGAAGGACTTCAGGTTCAAAGGATTACATTTGATCAGAAATGGGAGTAATGTATTCTCAGGGAGGTTTACTTAGTATTAGATTGCTTCAAGGTATGTTCCATTTTGCTTCTGAACAGTGTGGGAATGGTGCCTGTTCAATCGAGTTCAACTAGTCAGTTATCTGGGTTGACCCAAAATGTTAACTCATTTCTCTTCACAAGTGCTGCCAGACTTGCTGAGCTTTTCCAGCAATTTCTGTTTTAGCTAGTGATCAAGTCCAGTATCAATATCCCGATTCTGGAAGTCTCCAAGGCACCTTGCAGCAAACCTTGTTTAAAAAAGGTTAGTTATATAAAGCTTGTGATAGAAAGTTCAAATGCTCCTGCTAATTCTCATTCATTTTTCTCAGTACATGCTGTCAGAGGCAGGACAGCCTCACCTCGGTCTGATACTCAGTTTCAGTTCTTCATGGGCCAGTTACCTCTGAACTCACTACAGCCCTCACAAAATATAATGAAAGAGCTGTTTGCCAAAGGAAAGTGTGACAGTTTATTGAGCATGGCTTCCAAAAAAACCTCCAGAAAAATTAAAGTTAATCAGAATCAAGAAATAGGGTATTTCTACTGACTGGAGCCATAGAACCAGCTGTAGGCCATTTGCCCCAACATGCCTGTTTTATCATTCAATTTGATCCTGGTTGATCATTCAACTCAATACCTTGTTCCCATTTTCTCCTCATGCTGTTCATTGGTGTTAAAGGTATCAATCTCTTGAAAACTATTTTGGTTGCAACTGCTTTGTGGCAGGCTCACCAGTCTTTGGGTAAAGAAGTTTCTTGTCATCAGTCCTAAATTAGCTACCCTATGTCCTAGGACTGTGACCCTGGATCTGGACTCCACAGTTGTCCAGAAAATCCTTCTTGCTTTTATCTGTTTGAATTTTAAACATTTGTAGGAGATACCCTTCATTCCCCACAACTCCAATGACTACAGTTCTAACCAATCCAGTTTCTTTTCACTAATTGGTCCCACCATTCCAGGAAACAGATTGGCAAACTTTTCTTGCATTCCCTCCTTAGCCATAAAATCCTTCCCTCAAAAAAAAGAGGCCAAAACCGTACACAGTATTCCAAGTGTGGTTGCACCAAGCCCCTGCACATCATGCCTCAGCACAAAAGATGATCATTTTGGGAGTCAATCATCTTCAGCCTTAGGATATTATTGCATGGGTTCCTCAGTGAAAACAGAAACATCCTGCTTAAAATGTCTATCCCTTCAACATTAGGTCAGTAGAGGGAAAGTTCATTGACAGACTGTACTAACGCAAACATGTACAGATATGAAATATGGTGAACCTTCAGTCAATACTTAAAAATTGGAGGCAAACAACAAAGCTGTTAAGATAGCAGCTCAAAAAGTCAAATGAATATCCAATTAAATATTGACACTTCATAGTCACCTGTGGAAGGGGACATTAGGAATGGCCCAGCACAAAGAAGAGGATTGAGTTACTAAGCCCCTTTTCAGACTGGAAAAAATAAAGATCAAACTCAACTGCCACCATCAACTTTCTGTTGTATTACAATGGCCTCACCCATGTAAACTAGATGGTTGGGGCTTCAAATTTTACAGCCATATGACAGGACCTAGCAAATCCATCAGAAGCAGTTGGCAGACAATCTCACTGCAAGTTATTGAAAAGTACCTGTTCTAATTTTAAAAAGGTTTACACAAGAGTCAGTCTTCTTTGACAAAGAACTTCACAACCGGATCTTAAGAAAACAGGATTCACAAGATCCCCACTTCAACTTTCAAAAATCACCAAATCCAAAGAAGTTACAGGCCTGCCATGTGGGAAATTATAAAATAAAGTATGAATTAAATGTAGTCTTTACCTGTATCCAATCTTTAAGCATGCATTCATTAGATGAAGTAGGTGACATGAATTGAAAGTATGAGAAAAAATTTTATTTTAAACATCTAAAACCTTGCTGTCTTATTTAATTAGAACAAGGGCAAAAAGACACCCAAATTTCATCCAGACAGACAAATTGTTTAGAAAGCACATGTACAACTCAGACAACACTTGCACTTGGGCTAATGAACAAGAAAAATCACTCTGCACAATCAAAAGAGCAACCATCAATTCCCAATGAAGGGATTGCCTAACTATCTTCCCTGCACATTCAGTGTTCATGCCAGCCAGCAGTCAAGGGTCACAATTAACCAAAAACTTCATGAACCAGTCACATAGATCTGTTCTTGTAGCCAGTGTCAGAGACTGTATTGTGATTAGTGGTCTATTTGAGTCCTCAAAGAGTCTCACCAACTCCAAGGAACATGTCATTTGTGACATAATCTCCCCTTTCCAGAATAAAGGGCAGCTCCTACATTCAAGATGCTCCAAGCAGCCCTTTTGAGTTGTATCCCATTAATTAAAAAGCACACCAGCTACAAGATGCATCATTACAACGACATCTTCCAAATCCACAGCCTCTACTACCGAAAAAGAGAAGGCCATCGGAACACCAGTAAATTCTCCAAGTGACATACCAACTGGACTTGAAATTGTATTATTGGATCAAAAAAAAACTTAAAATTGCTACCTCTCAGTTCCGTTAGCACAGATTGTAGTAGTTCATGAAACTCGTCTATCACCACCTTAAAAAAGGCAATGGTGGGGTGGGGGGTGGGGTGACCAGGTAAATGAATACAAGCCTTGCCTGTAACACTCACATCCCATAAAATACAGATACATGGTCTTCAGTCACCCTTTGGCCAGTGACATCCTCCCACTTTGTGAACCAAAATGATTAAATTTAGGAAGAGATAGTAAATGTAATTAGTAATTGGACTAATAAACCAAGAGCTGGGTGTAACATTCTAAAAAAGGAGAGTTCAAATTTCAACAATTTACCAAGAAAACTGGTATCAGAAAGAACCATGGTGCTACTGGAATGTAGCACAAAAACAAACTTCAGAAACAATATCTGCTTAGCCCAGTCTGTGACTGCAAAGCCACATCACCATTTAGCTCTGAAAGAAAAGTGTTAGCTATTCCCTCAGATGACACTAAACCCAATGTACCCTCATTAGCTCAGCAAAACCAAGGGATTCATTCAAAAAGTTGGATGTTTTCCTGGGATCCTGGCTATTATCTCTTGTTCATAAATATCAATAATTTTGTTTACCGTTTGAAACGGGCCATTTAAAATCAATCCAGAGCCCCACTTTGCATAAATGCAAACAAACAGTTTCACACTTTCTTGTTCTGCTGAGATATCTATTTCTTCTGCACTCTGTTCTAAAGCTAGCATCTACAACCCTTTGTTCTTCATTTTCCTGCTTTCAGCAATACCTTGTTCCTACTTCCCATAAGCGGTCAATACTATTATATTACTCCATAAAGTGCTTTTATTAATTAGACAGATTAATTATTTCTTTGCATTGCATACTATGTAGTAATTCTTTCAGGAAGTCACTTTAAAAAAATACACACAATGAGGCTTTCACTTTTCAGTATTACAAGTACCAGAGATATTCAGCATTACATCTGGAAACTATTTCAATTAGTGCCTGCAGCATTGAAACAAAGATGACATGGCTAACAGGGAATAATGAGACCAGTCAACATCAGTGAAGCAATACTTCAGGAAAAGTATCTTCAAGATACTGAACATAGAAAAGATCTTGAAATGAGGCCAATGTACAGGCTACACATGGGTAATGTGCCGTTTGTATTCTATAACGCAGTTTTCTGAATGCTAGTCTCAACACTGAGAAATACATTCCTTTATTTTTGTCTATCAAACATTCTACTGATGTGCACTTGTCAATGTTCTAAACATGCCATATCAGAAAGTAGTGAGATACATTTCAGAAAGTCCTTACCAACAGACTTCCTGATCAGTGTCAGTATGCAGCATTGAGTAGATGCCAGGCCGAGAAAGTCAGTACATTGGTTACACAACTGTAACAATAAAGAACTGGATCAGTAATCTAGAAAACAGGTTTTATAGCCAGAAAAGTTTAAAAATGCTGGATGTTAACAGCAAAGTGACCAATGGGTCAGAAGCCAATCATCTCTACCTGGTCTGCTATGTGACTCCAGTTCCACATCATTAGTTTGCTATTCCACTTCTAATAATCAATTGTACTAAACAAATCAGGATTACAGTTAAAAACAAGTGAGCCCTCATGACACATTGGTAGTGTTCCTATCCTTGTACCAGGAGGCCTGAATTCAAGTCCCACCTGCTCCAGAGGTGTGTAGAACATTGCAGCACAGTACAGGCCCTTACAGCCTCTATGTTGTGCTGACCTGTGGAACGAATCTGAAGCCCATCTAACCTACACTATTCCACTCTCATCCATATGCCTATCCAATGACCATTTAAATGCCCTTAAAGTTGGTGAGTCTACTACAGTTGCAGACAGTGTTCCACACCCCTACTACTGATTAAAGAAACTACCTCTGACATCTATCCTATATCTATCACCCCTCAATTAAAAGCTATGACCCCTTGTGCTAGCCATCGCAAATCGGAGGAAAAAGGCTTCACTCTCCAACTTCTCTCTCCCCTAATTGTCATATGTTTCAATTAAGTCACCTCTCAACCTTCCTCTAACAAAAGCAGCCTTAAGTCCCTCAGCCTTTCTCCAGAAGACCTTCCCTCCATACCAGGCAACATCCTAGTAAATCTCCTCCGAATTCTTTCCAAAGCTTCCACATCCTTCCTATAATGCAGTGGCCAGAACTGTACACAATACTCCAAATGTGGGCAGCATGGTGGCACAGTGGTTAGCACTGCTGCCTCACAGTGCCAGAGACCCAGGTTCAATTCCCGCCTCAGGCGACTGACTGTGTGGAGTTTGCACATTCTCCCAGTCTCTGCGTGGGTTTCCTCCCACAGTCCAAAGATGTGCAGGTCAGGTGAACTGGCCATGCTAAATTGCCCGTAGTGTTAGGTAAGGGGTAAATGTAGGGGTATGGGTGGGTTGCGCTTCGGTGGGGCGGTGTGGACTTGTTGGGCCGAAGGGCCTGTTTCCACACTAAGTAATCTAATCTAATCTAATCCAAATATGGCCACACCAGAGTTTTGTACAGCTGCAGCATGATCTCATTATTCCAAGATTCAATCCTTCTACCAATAAAAGCTAACGCACCTTTTTAACAACATGGGTGGCAACTTTCAAGTATCTATTACCTGGATACCAATCTCTCTGCTCATCTACACTACCAAGAATCTTACCATTAGCTTAGTACCCTGCATTCCTGTTACTCCTTCCAGAGTGAATCACCTCACACTTTTCTGTATTAAACTCCATTTGCCACCTCTCAGCCCAGCTCTGCAGCTTATCTATGTCTCTGTAACCTACAACATTCTTCTTCACTATCCACAACTCTACCGACCGAACTGTCATCCACAAATTTACTAAGCCATCCTTCTATGCCCACATCCAGGTCATTTTATATAAAGTGACAAAACAACAATGGAGCCAAAACAGATCTTTGCGATACCCCACTCGTAACTGAACTCCAGGATGAATATTTCCCATCAACCACCACCCTCTAACTTCTTTCAACTAGCCAATTTCTGATCCAAATCACTAAAATCACCCTCAATCCCACGACTACGTATTTTGTGCAATAGCCTACCGTGGGGTACCTTTCCAAAAGCCTTACTGAAATCTATATACACATCATCAACCACTTGACCCTTATCCACCTGTCTGGTCACCTTCTCAAAAGAATTCTAAAGATTTGAGAGGTACTACTTACCTTTCACAAAACCGTGCTGACTATCCCTAATCAATTTATTCCTATCTAGATGATTATAAATCTTTTCTTATAACCCTTTCCAACACCTCACCCACAACTGAAGTAAGGCTCATAGGTCTATGATTTCCAGGGTTGTCTCTACTCCCCTTCTCGAACTAAGGAGCAATAGTTACTATCTTCCAGTCTTCTGGCACTATTCCTGTAGACAATGATGACATAAAGATCAAAGCCAAAGGCTCTGCAATCTCTTCCCTGGCTTCCCAGAAAATCCAAGGATAAATCCCATCCAGCCGAGGGGATTTATCTATTTTACATTTCCCAGAATTGCTAATACCTCCTCCTTATGCACCTCAATATCCCATCTAGTCTAGTATCCTATTCAGTTTAGTTTAAAATCTAACTAAGCAGACAGACTTTCTCCTCCTCATTTTCATGGCCATCTCAATCCTCATCATGAAAATCAAGTGATTGTCAAACGTTGACGTGAAGTTTGGCCTGACACTTCTGCCTCCAAATTCTTCTCTTGTAATATTCCTTGAGTAAATTCAATAGCATCTCAACTGGTTGTTTAGAAAAATAGTTTTTTTTTAAATTTAAGAACAGGCCAGAGTCAGCTAGTCCCTTTTAAATTTTTACACTACTATTCAGGTTACACTACTAGCAATCAATTATATAATACAGGAGGAAACGTCACATAGGAAAGGAGAAAAGGAAGTTTGAAAAATTTAGGACAGGATCACTTTTGTGGAAATGGATGGAATAGGATAGGAGCCTAATGACAGATCCTATTGGAATAGCCTAATCAGGAACGTCTTCACCCTAAATCCACAGCCAGTTACCTTGACCGAATCATTCAATTCTACCATTCAGAAGTGTAAAGGCTACACAAAAAGATAACGATTTAACTTCAGCTTGTATGGGATTTAGCATTGTTAACACTGGATGAATATATTCCAGGAAGCTTTATCTCATGACCTATCACCAACTACAGCCTCTCATCCAAATACAAACATCAGCTGCCAATGAATACCATTGTCATGGCTAAGACTTTCCATATCAATATTGAAGCAAATACTGCTACTTAGTTGAGCATTGACAGTCAGGCAGTCTTCACTCCCAACATTAAAAAATTGAAAACGTTTTAGAAGTGTTACAGTGAATTTTTGTTCTACTGTGTTGTTTGGAGCAGTAATCAAGAAATTAATTTTCAATTTCAGGGAACTAAAGAAATTTCCTCAGGGGTTGAGGATTGTAATTGGACTAATAATACTCAGGATTAGTTAACAAATTAATTTCAGAGAAATTTGCATTCGGAAACATCTATTGTTCTCCACACAAAACACTGACAGTGAGATATTAGGGGATTTCCAGTTACTGACAGCTCAATACTTATCCAAACATTGTACTTTAATTGCAGGGATCATTTGAATACATTAGGACTAGCTTTTCTCACCAGGTAATGTTTCCTTCAAATTAGAGATCACCTGTGAGCACAAGATGAAAACAGAGTTTTCCAACATTTTAACTGTCACTTTAAAACAGTTTTATTCCAACGGCAGACAGACACCAAACGATTTAACTGGGAGCATTGGCACATTTATATCTGGGGATGTATCAGAGTTGGATTTATCCTTTCAGATGCAAGTGTTTAACTAAACCAAGCAAACATAGAACTACAATTCACAATACATTTACAGTCAAATCACATTAAAAAAATTGTTTTATACACAAACAGCAGATTAGTACAGCATCCATTAAGATAAATAAGCTAAAGCCCTGGAAGCAATTTAGGACATTTTTTGATTCAGTGAACCAGCCCTCCCTTTACATTAAAGTAAGATCACCCCAATCTGAGAAGCAGCAAGTCACTTTCTTCAACACAAAAATACCCAAGCTCTACCTATCACTAGCTATCTTCCACTCCTAGTGATCACATACTTACAGTAAATTCACAACCTGCACATATCCCCATTTATTCTATCCACCACAGCAAGACTCACCTACATAACCCAACTCTTGTATCTTAAGTGGACCACGATGACGGCAATTACTTTATTCAGCCAGGGTACCTTCAACCATGTTCATTCCTCACCAACCTAATTAAAGGTTTGCAAAGGAAAAAGAGAAAAACACCTCAGGCACATCCTTAATGAAGCTTAAGCCTTGAAAACTGTTTACTTTGCAAAATAGTTATGATTCAAGGTAGAATCCAGTCGATTCTATCACTTCCAGCCAAAAACAAATCCCAAACTCTCACACATATGCTTTAATCCTTGTTCTAACACAGAACATATTGTTTTTCCTAATTTTTGGTGTCAAATTAAATGGTGAGGGGCAATTTGACCTTTTTTAAATCAAGTGCAGCTGCAGAAAATTTAACAGCCAGTTACAGGGGCTACAGCTCATTCAAAACAGCAGATGCCCCTCCTTATGATTGGAGATTGATTGCTAAAGATAATTAAGTATTTTTAGTTCAAATTTATAGATTGAGAACTGGAATAGGATGGTGGCAATCCAGTTAAAAGCACATTGGAAGGGAGTCAAAAAAAACAACAGCTGCATCTACAGATTGTAGCTTGCATGTTATAAGCATCTTTAATGTAATAAAACATGCCAAAATGCTTCTCAAGACCATTAGTAGATAAATTTTGACACTGTGAAGAAAAGGATAAGAGACCCTTGTGGTGTAATGTTAGTGACATTTACCTCTGGACAAAAAGTCCAGGTTCTGGGTTCCACTTGCCCCAAAGTTGTATTATAAAATGTTTGAACAGGTTGGTTGAAAATATTTTAAAAGTTTATATTCGGACAGGAGAAAGTGAGGACTGCAGATGCTGGAAATCAGAACTGAAAATGTGTTGCTGGAAAAGCGCAGCAGGTCAGGCAGCATCCAAGGAGCAGGAGAATCGACATTTCGGGCATGAGCCCTTCTTCAGGAATGTGGAAAGTGTGCCCAGCAGGCTAAGATGAAAGGTAGGGAGGAGGGACTTGGGGGAGGGGCATTGGAAATGCGATAGGTGTAAGGAGGTTAAGGTGAGGGTGATAGGCCGGAGTGGGGGTGGAGAGGTCAGGAAGAATATTGGAGTTTGGAAGGTGGTGCTGAGTTTGAGGGTTGGGACTGAGACAAGGTGGGGGGAGGGGAAATGAGGAAATTGGAGAAATCTGAATTCATCCCTTGTGGTTGAGGGTTCCTAGGCGGAAGATGAGGTGCTCTTCCTCCAGCCATCATGTTGGCATGGTCTGGCGATGGAGGAGTCCAAGGACCTGCATGTCCTTGGTGGAGTGGGAGGGGGAGTTGAAGTGTTGAGCCACGGGGTGGTTGGGTTGGTTAGTCCGGGTGTCCCAGAGGTGTTCTCTGAAACATTCGGACAGACAGGTTAAAGCAAGCAAGCACAAAAGATGAGGAACAGGGTACAGTTAAACAACAAACACATAAGAAGCTGTGAAGCTATGGAGGGATTTAAACATGATTTGATATATTATTGTCACATGTACTGAGATACAGTGAAAAGTATTGGGCTAACCAGACAAATTCTACCTAACAGAAGCACATCTGGGTAATAGAACAGAATGCACAATAAAGTGTTACAGTGACAGAGAAGGTGCAGAGAAAGATCAACTCCAATATGTGAGAGGTCCGTTCATAAGTCTGATAACGGCAGTGAAGAGGCTGTTCTTAAATCTGTTGGTACGTGTTTTCAAACGTCTGTATCTTCTGTCTGATAGAAGAGAGTATCACTGGGGTCAGAAGGGTCTTTGATTATGTTGGCTGCTTTCCCGAGGCACTGGGAAGTGTAGACGGAATCACTGGAAGGAAGTGAAGGTTAGTCTTCATGCTGGACAGGGCTGCATTCAAAACCCTGTAATTTCTTGCAGTCTTGGGCAGAGCAGTTGCCATACCAAGCTGTGATGTGTCCAGATAGGATGCTTTCATGTGATGCATCTAGAAAAATTGGTACGAGTCATTGTAGACATGCTGAATTTCCTTAGCCTTCTGAGGAAGTAGAGGTGTTAGTGTGTTTCTTGCTGTAGTGTTGATGTGAAGGGCCAGGATAGCTTATTGGTGACTCCTGGGAACTTGAAACTCTCGACCTCCTCCACCTTAGTATCGCTGATACAGACAGGGGCATGTTCTCCACTCTGCATCCTGAGTCAATGACCAGCTCCTTTGTTTTGCTGACACTGAGAGAGAGGTTGCTGTCTTTGCAACATCCCAGTAAACTGTCTATCTCCTTCTCGTACTTTGTCTTATGAAGGCCTAAGATGAAGCAAAGTGTGTAAAAACTCATATGTTAGTGGATCAAATTTGCTTTCTAATTCTTTCAATAAACCTATTAAGGGATATTATGACATACCTCAGGAGCAAATAGGACTTGAACCCAAGCCTTCTGGGCCAGAGGTAGTAATATTACCACTGTACCACAAGAGATCCATTCAAACTTGAATTTTGTTTGCTTTTTCTACCCAGAAGTGTTATCACATGCAACCAAGTGACCTTCTCACCACCAAGATCACTGACTTTATACCTTTTTTTGTAAACTAATAACCATCATCGATAAATACACCCACAAACTTGCTGTCTATCTTTCTGGTAGTCACATAAAACAACCATATTGGAGTCACTGATTGTTTGCTTTACTCAATTTCCAATCAAATTGGTCTACAACATAAAAGAATGTAACAGGAGGAAAATCCCACAGGGATAGATCCAAAGTTCAGCTTTCCTCCCAAGCCATGGAACCCAAGCTTCCCCTTCCACATATGTGGCAAGGTTTCAATTTAAAATAAACCTTTTAATCGCAACATCTAATTTACTTTACTGACTGCCACCAAACATTGTTACAATACTCTCCATTTGTAGTCATAATTTGGAGATGCTGGTGTTGGACTGGGGTGTATAAAGTTAAAAATCACAAAACACCAGGTTATAGTCCAACAGGTTTATTTGGAAGCACACTAGCTTTCGCAGCGTCGCTCCTTCATCGGGTGGTAGTGGTCTCACTACCACCTGATGAAGGAGCAATGGTCCGAAAGCTAGTGTGCTTCCAATTAAACCTATTGGACTATAACCTGGTGTTTTGTGATTTTTAACTCTATTTGCAGGGCATCCTTGTTTTAAGTTCCCTGTGTGAAAGTCTTCTGCTTTATATTTGTTTATTTTGTCTGTTCTTATTTAAAGAGCCATTATTGTGCTAACAGCCCTCACTTCTTGGTCACATCTCGTCTCATGTCAATGCATCATCAACGAGACTCTTTGTGTGTGCTGCTAGAGTTGGTGCCATATTTATCACGTTAGAATTCAAGTTGTACATATATTCTAGATTATTTTACTACTACTACTTTATGTACAATGTGTTGTTTGTTCAAAACCATGAAATCTTGTGGCTTTGATCTCTCAGTGAAAGTCCCATTCATCTGACACTTCTTTAAGGAAGGTCACTGGTTGATAAACAATTTGTCCATGATCCTCCTCATGAACAGCCATTAGCTCTCTTTTGCAATTTTATTTCTATCTAGATATTCCTACCTTCAATAAATGTTTCTGAAACTTTCATAGAATCCATACAGTGTAAGAGACCATTCAGCCCATCAAATTTGCACTGATCCTCCGAAGAGGATCTCGCCCAGACCCAGCACGCCAATCCTATCACCATAACTTTGCATTTAACATGGCTAATTCACCTGACTTGCTCATCCCTGGACACTACAGGGCAATTTAGCACAACCAATCCACTTAACCTGCACATCTTTGGATTGTGGGAGGATATCAGAGCAGCCGATATAAAACCATGCAGACGCAGGGAGAACATGCAAACCCCACACAGTCACCCAAGACTAGAATCAAACCTCAGTGCTAACCATTAAGCCACCATGCTGCCTCCATGAAGTTATAATGGCATCCAAGAGAAATATAGACTTTTGCCCACAAGGGACATCAAATTCATTGGACTATAGTTTCTTGGGTAACTACTTACCATTTTTGAACATAGTAGTAGCATTGCTTTTCTCCAGTGTTCAATGATTTACAGAACCAGAGTTCCTGCAATTTATTCCCTCATTTCCTTAAGAATCATTGGATGATCCTTATTTGACTCTGTGATTTGTTTATCTGAAGACTGCACAGCTGACCTACAACCATGCAGGTAGTCATGTATCTAATTCTTCTTCTAGATCATTAAGTTATACATCACCTGTTAGATAAACACTGAGGAAAAATGTATTTAAGTCTTCTTCAAACTTTGTTGCTTTAGTTCTAATATTGTCACCCAATTCCACATTCAGTAATCCAACATTTCCTTTCATTTCTCTGTAAAAAAGTTTATCATCTTTCACATCTCCTGCCATATTCAATTCAATTTCTTTCTTTTATGCCAAATTATGCCTTATTTACACTACTGGCTTTTTTTTAGTATTCAATTCATCCTAATTTTGTGCCATTTTGCTTTATGGCCTTAAGTATTTTTTTCTGCTTTACTAATTGCTTAGCAGTCCTATTAAATCAGGCAGGAACGCCTTGAAACTTGGAACTTCATTTTGTCTAGGTACACACTGGCTAGTCCATCGCATTCAAAATGCATCTCCACTTCCACCACTCTCTTCGCCATTATCCAGGCTTATTCTGACATGCCTTCTCATGGACATAAAGTTAGTTCCCTCAAAATTTGGCTGCTCTGTTTGGTTTATGTAATCTTCAATTCTTGGAATGTCAAATTTGATCAGATTAAAATCACTGATATTTAAAGCCTCACCCACTTTGGGCTGGAGATGTGATAACCCTTGTTAACCAGTATCAAATTCAGGATGTTACATCCCAGGGTTGTGTCTTTTAAAAACGGAGTCATCAAATAGTCTTGCATTAACTCTATAACTCCCTTCTCCATCTTGTTAGGAAAATGGTTAGAAAACGACACTAGAAAAGACAGAAAGAAGACAGAGAGCAAAAGAGAAAGCAAGTGAGTGTGTGAAGAAATGAATGACTGATTCAAGCCTGGCATGACATAACTTTTTCTTGAAGGATAGGAAGATATGAAGTTAATACCAATGCTAATAGCACTGTCACATGCTTTGAATCCTACTATGAAAACGACTATGAATTCTACAATGAAAAAGCCGGGTTGCCAACTCTGGCCAGACCACATTATGTGGAAGTTTGATCATGTATTGCTGGCCCACAGTAAGTTTCCGGTATCCGCCTGGGTAGATAGCTCCTGCTGCTGGCTAAGCTTCTTATCTTGTGAGTTGACTTGTGTGACATATTCCAAGACACATTCCTGTGGCACAAGACCACATATCTAAAGTGTAAAATTCCATTTGCTGGTGCTGTGTCTCAATGCACAGTTGTTTAATTGCAAACTGGAGCGAAGTTCAACACTAACAGCTGTTATGTCTGTCATTTCCTGCAGACTCCATTCACTTTTCATTTTGACCTGGTGCCTTTTCAGTATCACGCACAGCGAAAAATTTCCTAACTACAGCATAAATATTATGTTGCAAATATACATCATTTAGACAGCCTTTGCAACTTCTTCATTACCATCTCCCGGAGACAAGGTGCCAGCTGTGACTCAATGGTGATGCATCCCGCTGAGATCAGAAAATCAGCATATTATCAAATCTCACGATAGAAATTTGAGGATATAATGTAGGCTGTCACTCCAGTGAAAATACTGAACACATGAAGCATTGGTGGAACTGCGACCTTTTCAATAAGATATTAAAAGTTAGGCCCAGTGTGTCTGTCTTCTCAGGTGTGCATAAAAGATCTCAGTGCACTATTTCAAAGATGAATGTGAATTTTTCACTGGTATCTTTACAAATATTCATCATTTAACCAAACTACATCCTCTGGTCTCTTTCTAATTTCTTTTTGCAGGATATTGCTGTTTGTAAACTTACTGTCGAGTTTCCTACATTATCTATGATTGCACTTCAGAAAAGTATTTCAATTGCTGTGAGGCATCTTGGAACATCTTGCATCATGACAGGTGCAACAATATACAATATTTTTTTCTTTAATTTTCTTTTATTCAATTTCAAACATTTAAGGCGGAATCTTGTAGGTGTCTGAGAGACATGGGCTATGGTAAGATGTTTGGCAGAACCAGACTACAAGGTGTGGTAAAGCCCATCTTGACATCAAGCTCATCTCACTGCATCGGTTATGTTTTTCACAAGCAGCTGGTGAGAATCTCACTAGACCATGGCAAGATGCCAATTGATGGTTCTCAGTGATTGTTGAATGCTTTGTTAACATCCCAATTCCATTAACGTTTAGCCAGCCCTCAATGTATCAAACTTGTGAAACAAACTGAATTGTCAGGAAAAAGTGGCAAGGAAACCAGAGCAATCATCCGGTAGATTCAGCTTGCTGCCACCTTTGAAAGACCTCAATGTTGGAGACTGGACATCAACATCACAAGGCATGCTACATGAGCACGTCAACGGAAACTATTATCCAATATTTACCAACCTCTAACAACTCTCTCAGCACATCTTCAATCCTCTTTACAGGACACTTCTACACTTCAATGTTGCAGTTTGGGCTGCATCAGGAATGTACTGCACTGTAATGCACTGTAATGCTACAACAAGGACACTGTGCAGTCAGGCACAGATGCCCAACTTGGTATGGACTAGGTTGCATCTCTTCGCTCTTCACTTGCTCTCACGCCACATACTCATTCTGAGTTTACCTGAATGCTCACAGCATCACTGCTGTGCATTGCCCTGCCTTGCATTTTTTGTATTTTGCTCCCTCAACCAGAGATACTAGGAGAAAGCGAGGACTGCAAATGCTGGAGATCAGAGTTGAAGAGTGTGGTGCTGGAAAAGCTCAGCAGGTCAGGCAGCACCTGAGAAGCAGGAGAACCAACATTTTGGGAAAAAGCCCTTCGTCATGAATGAGGCTTATGAGTCAAGGGGGTGCAGAGATAAATGGGAGGGGGGGTGAGCCTGATGGGAAGGTAGCTGAGAGTACGGTAGGTAGATTAAGGTGAGGGTATTGGTGATAGGTCGGAGAGGAGGGTGGAGTGGATAAGTGTGAAGGAAGATGGACAGGTAGAACAGTTCAAGATGGTGGTGCTGAATTGGAAGGTTAGATCTGGGATAAGGTGAGGGGAGGGGAAATGATTAAACTAGTGAAATCCACATTGATCCCATGTGGTTGAAGGGTCCCAAGGCAGAAGATGAGGCGTTCTTCCTCCAGGCGTCGGGTGGTTAGGATTAGGCGATGGAGGAGGCCCAGGACCTGCATGTCCTTGGCGGAGTGGGAGGGGGAGTTAAGTGTTCAGCCACAGGGCGATGGGGTTTCTGAGAGAGTGTGGCCCTCAGCTGAGGCATAGCTGACTGTAGAGAGATTAGGTGGCAGTGCATGGCTGCGAGTGTGGAACGGAGAATCCAGAAGGAGAACTGTTTCTGAAGGTTTTGAATATGCAGTAGGTACTGGTAGGTTCGCCCCGTGGCCAAACACTTCAACTCCCCCTCCCCCTCAGCCAAGGACATGCAGGTTCTAGGCCTCCTCCATCATCTAACCCTAATCACTCAATGCCTGGAGGAAGAACACCTCATCTTCCGCCTTGGGACCCTCCAACCACAGGGGCTTAATGTGGATTTCACCAGTTTCCTTATTTCCCATCCCCCCACCTTAACCCAGATCCAACCTTCCAAATCGGCACCGCCCTAATGATCTATCCTACTTGTCCATCTTCCTTCCCAACTATCTGCTCCACCCTCCTCTCCGACTTTATCACCATTACCGCTATCTTCATCTATCTACCGTACTCTCAGCTACGTTCTCCTCAGCCCCAGCCCCCCCTCCCATTTATCTCTCCATCCCCTTGGCTCACAAGCCTCATTCCTGATGAAGGGGTTTTGCCTGAAACTCCTGTCGATTCTCCTGCTCCTCAGAGATGCCAGGCTCATATTACTGCTGCCTTGCTGTGACATTTAGCACATACACAAAGCCAGGGAGCCTACATTTTATCAGTAGGCCTCAGTCAAAGGGGATACCCTTTTCTCAAGAGTTCCCTTCACAGTAAGTCAAAGGAAACCTCTGCTCAGGGTTGTCAGAGTCAGGATCCTCTCTGCATAAGAGGCAAGTAGCTAAGTGACAAGTAGCCCTCCACTCTTCCTGGCTCTGTCTATCCTATTGTGGGTTATTTTCCTCATGAAATGATAGAAAGGCAGGTATTACAGGAAAGGTAAGTGAGTGGCACAGCTAAAATGTTGGTGCAGATGAACAGGTGTCCGAAGCGAGCAAGTAGGCAGCACAGAATGCATGCAGGGTTAATGGTGTTGGAAGTTGGGGTAGGTGAGAACTCATGAAGGTGATGTTGTAGGCAATTGTGAGATGGTAGAGAATGAGCTTTGGTGGAAGGAGCATACAATAGCAGAGACAATGAATGAGAGATAATGGAGAGAAGATGGTGGAAGTTATACTGGAGTGGAGAAACACACCGCTTCTTCCAGCAGTGCTGTGCATTCCTCCAGCCAGCTGACAGTGCACTGACTCAGGTGTCAAGTTTGGACCAGGGCATGGTCAAGTGTTGTGGCTTCTACTGCAATTCCTGGGGGTGGCACTACCTCATCCAGCAGGACACGCAGGACCCTGCTTACAATGTAGGGCCCTGATTTCCCTCTGCCACATCTGAGACAAATATCAGGAACTCCACACGGTTGCTCTGGACTGACAATGCTTCGCTGGGTACACAACAGGTTTTTGAAGATGGCGTGGGTGCAAGGAATGCCATTGAATTACAGGATATCTGCTGAGATGAGAATTGTTCCATTAGTGCCACATGGTAAGATGGGGCGGAAATCGGATCTGAAACACACCGTAGGGAAATGGTAGGTAATTAATTAGATGAGTTTGGTAAGATATGACAAGAAAACCCACTCGGCCTCATGATGACAAACATTCCAAATAGCTTGACTTGATTAATGGCTAGGTTTGAGTTGCAAGTTTCGGCCTGGAGGTACTCTTTAAATTGGAAACTTAATTGTATCACACTGTTCTGAAAACAAAAATTCAAAGTTAACTTTCTGCCTCTTCAAACGCTTTAGTGACACCAGGCTGGGTTTATTGATAGGTTTGCAGCTGGTGTCCTCCTTAAATCCAGCAGGCAGTCTGCCCACTGTCTTCCTGCCTCACACTGCCCACATCACAATCATACCTGTGACAGGGGTGATTTTGGACAGTTCACAAAGTGGTGTCCCAACTGAAGCCTTTAAATGGACAATTAAAACCCACTTGATGGCTTCATACCACCACTGCCAAAATTAAATCTGTAGTGGGAAATGCCAATAATCAAACACCCAATTCCACAGCAGGACCTCTCAGGTGTTATCCCTCCTAGGTTGCTATTTCCCCACGGCATCTTGAACCCAGCTCCCTGATCCCCTTCACACTGCACAGCCTGCCAGTCACCCGCCGCGATCCCCCAACACTTACACAAAGCCTGCATTCCTTTGAGCAATTGGCCATTAAAAGGCTGAAGTGCAGCTGCTGTTCCCCTTGTTGTGCTCCACCCAAAATTTCAGCCTGGGGAGTATATGTGCCTGAGATAGGCTATCCCATACATTTCAGCCAATTGTGTAACCTCAATTCAAATTAGATTCTCAATCAATCCAATACATAAACTCCTCAGGTTCACTGCCTACAGGAATGAATTGGCAATCATTTTTTATATCAGAGTAGAAAACATGCTGACAAATGAAGACAAGTAAATTGGGGGCCTGGGGCCTGGGTTCAAATTGGCCTTGAGAGCTAGGGCAATACTAATATGCCCTAACAATGAGATGAAAATCAGGTGGGATGTAAATCAGATTGCCAGTCGCAACTGTCCATCATACGCTAATGCCCAAAACTAAATGCACCCTCTACATATTACATCAACTTTGTCAGACTATTAGCACAGGCAGCATTTTGTTCCATTTTTCATTACCCTCAGGCAAAGAACATCTGGCATGAATTATATCTTCATCAATAGAACAAGCGTTGGTTTATGGTGAAGTTCAACTGTATGGGTGTCAGAACAAATCAATTGGTCTTTCCTTTCTATGAAAAAAGTTGGAACACAGACCAAAAAAACAGAAGAATATCAATGATGTCCTTTTAACATGCAGTAGGAAGTGATGATGGAAGGTTTCTTTTTAAAATACACAACTTATATTTTTTCGCCAACCCTCCATGCAAATCATAGCTATCAGTCAGCAGAAGCTTGAGGAATTTTCAGGGTCTGGCTGTATTCTATGCATAAAACATTTATTTTATATTACCTAACTAGTAAAACATACAGTGGTTTGGAATGGTAATAGAATGTAATGGAGCATGGGCATGAATGACAGATTGAAATCTAGCAAATGGCAAATATGTAAGTTATAGCACCATTACTGGCAGGATGGTGTAATTACAACATGACGTGTTTACATAGGCAGTTTTGACTGTAAACAAGAATGTTTAAAAGGAAAGTTAAGAGCAAAATGTGACTAAAGTATGACAATAGGATGTACTTTTGTGGACAAGAATTACACATAAATGTAAGATTATCTCCCATACAAAATATATTTAAAAATAATCCATCGGTACAGTATTGAAGTGCCAGTCTAAATTTATGTATTCACTTCTCTATAGTGATAGTACAACTTTCAACCTAAGAGAGGCCAGAGTGTTTTGAGTCAAGGCTGTTGGGAAATAATTGAAAAAACACTAGTCAAAGTAGAGTCAGAAGGGGAAGATCCCACATTTAAAATTTTTCAAAAAATTCATTTATGGGATGTAGGTATTGCTGGTTGGCCAGCATTTATTGCATGTCACTAGTTGCCCTTGAGAAGCTAGGTAAAAAGATCTCTCCACTCTGCAGGCACCCTGCCTCTATACCTGATGAAGGGCTTTTGCCCGAAACATCGATTTTCCTGCTCCTCAGAAGCTGCCTGACCTGCTGTGCTTTTCCAGCACCACTCTAATCTAGGCACTCGAGAAGCTGCCTTCTTTAATCGCTGCAGTCCACCTGCTGAAAACTGACCCTCAATGCCCTTAGGGAGCAACTTCCAGGATTTTGATCCAGTAACAGTAATAGCAATACATTTCCAAGTCAGGATGGTGAGAGGCTTGGAGAGGAACTTGCAGGTGGTGGTGTACCCAAGTATCTGCAGCCCTTGCCCTTTAAAAT
This sequence comes from Chiloscyllium punctatum, assembly GCF_047496795.1. Classification (NCBI taxonomy): domain Eukaryota; kingdom Metazoa; phylum Chordata; class Chondrichthyes; order Orectolobiformes; family Hemiscylliidae; genus Chiloscyllium; species Chiloscyllium punctatum. The sequence goes on along the minus strand of NC_092749.1, from coordinate 97,003,725 downwards.
GAAGGTGGTTATGGGTTTGAAGGGTATTGCCTAAGGATCTTTGGTGAATTTCTGCAGTGTATTTTGTAGATAATATACACTGAATGTCAATAGTGTAGGTAGTGGATGCATGTGAATGTGTTGCCAACTACACAGGCTACTTTGCCTTGGGTGGTGTAAAGCTTATTGAGTGTTGTTGGAGCTGTACCCATCCAGGCAAGTTGGGAGTATTCCATCACACCCCGACCTGTGCCCTGTAAATGGTGGATAGACTTTGGGAGTCAGAAGATGAATTACTCACTGTAGTCTTCCAAACCTCTGACCTACCACTGTGTTTATGTGGTGAGGCCAGTTGAATTTCTAGTCAATGAAAACCCCCAGGACGTTGATAGGAGGGAATTCAGGAATGGTAACACTGAATGTCAAGGAGTCGTGGTTAGATTATCTCTTATTGGAGATGGTCATTGCATGACATTTGTGTGGTACGAATGTTACTTGTCAGTTTTCAGCCCAAGCCTGGATATTGTCCAGATCTTGTTGCATTTGAACATAGCTGAAAATTTGTTGCTGGAAAAGCGCAGCAGGTCAGGCAGCATCCAAGGAACAGGAGAATCGACGTTTCGGGCATAAGCCCTAAGTCGATTCTCCTGTTCCTTGGATGCTGCCTGACCTGCTGCGCTTTTCCAGCAACACATTTTCAGCTCTGATCTCCAGCATCTGCAGTCCTCACTTTCTCCTCGCATTTGAACATGGACTGCTTCAGATTCTGAGGAGTTGAAAATGGTACTGAATAGTATGGTGAACATCTCCATCTCTGACCTTATGATGAGAGAAGATCATTGATGGTGGAGCTGAAGACAGTTGGGCCTCGAACACTATCTTGAGGAATTCCACAAGGATGTCCTGGAGCTGAGATGACTGACCTCCAACAACCACAACCATTTTTCTTTGTGCCAGATATGACTCTAACCAGCAGAGAGTTTGCCCTTGATACCAATAGATTCCAGTTTTTCTGGGGCTCCTTGATGCTACCCTCTGTCAAATACAGGGCTGTCACTCTCACTTCACCTCTAGAATTCAGCTGTTTTGCCTATGCTTGAACCACGGCTGAAGTGAGATCAGGAGATGAGCTGATGCCAAATTGAACATTGCTGAAGCACGTTATTGCTGAGCAAGTGCTTCTTGTCACCTCTGTTGATGACACCTTCCATTAATTTATTGATGATTGCAAGTAGACTGATGGGACAGTAATTGGTCTGGTTGGATTTGTCCTGTTTTTTGTGTCCAGGACATATCTGGGCAATTTTCCACATTGTTTGGTTGATGCCAGCATTATAACTGTATTGGATCATTACACTGTGGGTGATGATCACTTTTACCAGTACTATCATAGACTGATGCCTCTGCAGCTAGCAAGTTGATGAGGATAGGTCAAGTATTTTGTTTCCCTCTTGTTGGTTCCCTCACCATCTGATGTAAATCCAGTTTAACAGCTATGTCCTTTAGGACCTGACCAGCTCAATCATTAGTGCTGCCACCAAGCCCCTAAATGGTAGTCATTGAAATCCCCATCCAGAGTACATTTTATGCTCTTATTACCTTCAGTACTTGCTCCAAGTGTTGTTCAACATGGAGGAGTACTGATTCATCAGCCAAGGGAGGACAGTATGTGATAATCAGCAATAAGTTTGCTTGCCCATGTTTTACCTTAAGCCATAAGAATTCATGGAGTCTGGAGTCAATAGATAAGGTGAATATGTAAGATCTTTTCCCCAAGGTAGGTGAGATCAAAACTAGTGTCAAAAAATGTAGCATCCGAGCAGCAGGAGTGTCAACGTTTCGAGCATAAGCTCTCTGATGACTCTCCTGCTCCTCAATGCTGCCTGACTGGCTGTGCTTTTCCACCGCCACACTTTTTGACTCTGATCTCCAGCATCTGTAGTCCTCACTTTCTCCTAGGAGATCAAAACTAGAGGCATACACTTAAGCTGAGAGGATTAAATTTAAAAGGGTCCTGAGGGGGAACTTTTTCACATAGAGAGTGGTTTGTATGTGGAATTAACTGCCAGAGGAAGTGGTAGATGAGATACACTGACAAGATTTAAAAGATATTTGGATAAGTACATGAAAAGGAAAGATTTAGAGGGATATGGGGCAAATACAGGCAAGTGGGACTAATTTAGTTTGGGGAAACTTGGTCAGCATGTTTGAGTTGGACCAAAGGGTCTGTTCCATGCTGTATGACTCTCAGACTCCCAAAGCTACTCCCTCCCGACTATACATCACTGTGCCGCTATTTCTGCTGGGTCTGTCCTGCCTGTGGGACAAGACATAGGAAAGCAATGGTATTGTCTGGGACCTTGCCCGTAAGATGTAATTCTGTGAGTTAAGAAAAAAGCTGAAAGAGGTTTAGGAACCTTTGTGGATTCAACGGTCAACAAAGGTAGTATAACAAAAAAGAAAAGGAAATAGAAGTCAGAACTATACCGTCAGAACTGTAAGTTATGACTGAGCGAAGGTTATAATCAAATTCTGTAGGAGTGCACTTTGAATACTGTGTCACATTGAAGCACTGGTGGCAGTTCTGAGGAAAGCCAATAGGGACCACTTGGGTTAGAGTTCTGCGAAAATCCAATGAAACATGAGCTTGTAGAGGAATGTAAGATAGAGTGCATGGAAAAAAAATCCATAAGTTCAAATAGAATCATAGAATCATACAGCAGCATTGAAAAAGGCCATTAAATCCAAGTAAGCAGTCCTGATTCTTTGACAAAGAATGATCTTTCCCATGCACCCAGGACCTTTATTTCATTTTCAAGTATTTATTTGATTTTTGTTTGAAAAATACAAATGAAATTGCTTCCACTGCCCATTTTACAATGAATTCCAGATCATAAAAACTAGCTGTGTAAACAGAATTTCTCAGCAAGAGAATCAGGGGATAGAATGTCAAGCATCCTCACCTGTGTTCTCGTATTATTGACCCTCTTAACATTGCCAATGTTAACAGTCTCTCCCTATATAATTTATCAAGTTTGGACACCTCTATTAATTCCTCCCTTAATCTCCAAGAAATGTTTCCTACTTCTCTAATCTCTCCACATAACTCTCTTCATCCTTGGAACAATAACTCTGTACAACTTCTTCAAGGTTTTGACATCAGTACAAGTCACAACTTTGTTCACATCCTTTACATTTGATGACACCAAATTTTATACCCCAACAGCTCCACAACAGTTTTCATGTTCTACGACAGCTTCCTCTCAACATTCTTCATTTAACATTAACAGTATATATTTCTATCATGTTTATAATTCAAATATCCAGGTAGTGAAGTATAGAACAGGAGCCTGCAATTTATGAATTACAAGTTTTCATTTTTCACTTCAGCTCCTCTAGTGTCACAGTGAGTTCCAAATTCTAACCATGGTCTGAGTAAATAATTTTTTCTAATATCGCTGCTGAATTTATTGGTAACCACCTATGCACATAATCTCTAGTTTTGCATTTTCTCATAATGGAAACTTTTTTTTCTCTCTGTCTATGATGTTCTCTTTGTCTATGGTGTGAAGTTCCTCCTATAATTTGAAGAGTTATATCAGGACACATCTCAATATACTCTTCTTTAAAATAGAGCTCCTACACGTTCAGTTAGTTTGACCTTTGCAGTTCTGGGTATCATCTGTGTAAATCTTCACAAGTAATTCAGACAGACCCACAGGCTGCTTTTCTTTGTGCCAAGATTACTTTTTAAGAGGGGGCTGGGATGCGGTGGGCTGATTGCTGACCGTATCCTGTTAATACAAGCCTGGCTCTAATAACAGTACAGTAATATAAATGGCACCAACTATACGTGACTAAGTTAAACAGACTCCACAGTAATTGCACAGAAATAGTCCATAATTATTTTCATATTGATGCTATTTTGGGTATCACTGTACAACTAAATTCAAAATACATGGGGGAGGGGAGATAGCTGTCAGCTGTGGTTCAAACTTTTTTGAAACTTTTAATTAGTAGCAGGATTTAGGGGGTTGCAACCAATTTTCTCACAGACATTCACTACATTGACCAATTTGCCACCACTGTGAGAGATAATTATGTTGTCTGTTTTAGACAATAGACAATAGACAGCCATTCTGCCCTTCAAGCCAGCACCACCATTCATTATGATCATGGCTGATCATCCTCAATCAGTATCCTGTTCCTGCCTTATCCCCATAACCCTTAATTCCACTACCCTTAAGAGCTCTATCCAACTCTTTCTTGAAAGTATCCAGAGGCCTGGCCTCCGCAGCCTTCTGGGACAGAGCATTCCACACACCCACCACTCTCTAAATGAAGAAGTTTCTCCTCAACTCAGTTCTAAATGGCCTACCCCTTATTTTTAAATTGTGTCCTCTAGTTCCGGACTCACCCATCAGCGGAAACATGCTTCCTGCCTTCAGAGTGTCCAATCCTTTAATAATCTTATACATCTCAATCAGATCCCCTCTCAGCCTTCTAAACTCAAGGGTATACAAGCCCAGTAGCTCCAATCTTTCAACGTAAGATAGTCCCGCCACTCCTGTGGTATTTCTAAATGCAGGGGAGTCAGAAATGTTGCAACAAAATTAATGCAAGGTTTGTGGAGTCTTGCATCTCAGAAAGTATGTACACAAAATTTTAAAGGTTTTAGGACACTCTACTAAAAACACAGATATGGAATCCTTGGCTTTATAAACAGAAGTGTTGAGCATAAGGACTTGGGTATTATTCTAAGAATGTAAAAAGCACTAGTGAAGCACTAGTTTGAGTTTTCTATTCATTTCTGGACATCAAACTTTAGAAAGCATTGTAGCGATTGTAACAAAGTCAGCCAGATAGACCTCAGAATTAGTCCCCTGATTGGGACCATTAATCTGGTCCAATCAAGGAGCCCTGGCTGACAGACAAGAACAGGAGTGTCAGGCATTCTTCTCAGTCTGAGAGCTGGTTCTGAGGGAACTGGATCAGGGTCAAGGACTCTCCATGTGTAAATAAAGGGTGATGGGATATCAGCATCTATGGAGTTATTTCAAAGACCTTAGAGAGAAGGCAGAGGAAATTTACTAGAATAGAACCAGATATGAGGTACTGAGTTACATAATTAAGCGGAAGCTGAGTTGTTCTCCTAAGAGAGGGAAAGATTAAGCAAAGGATTTAGTGGAGGTGTTCAAGATCAGATTTAAGGAAATTAGCAAGAGAAGCAGATGTGACATAAGGAGAAATCATTTTCTTTGCACTGCATCGTGAACTAAATGCACTGCTGAAAGTGGAGGGGTGAGGAGGTTGATGGAGTCGGTTGTGTGGAAATAGTTTCAACAATAACTTTCTTAGTGGATTTAAGCATTTATTTGAAGGAGAGCGCTTTCAGGTATTTGGGGAAACACTGACAAATTGGAACCAATTGAATGTTTCAAAAAGTTGGTACAGGGATGACTGATTGAAAGACTTCCTTCAGTGCCCCGCCACTTTGTGATTTCACCCATTGACCCTACACACCTGGTAGGAAGCTTCATTCCATCAGAATGTTGGCTGAGGAATTGAAGCTACCAACAACCCTACCTTTAACCATGTTGGCTAACACCTCTGCAGCCATGTAATCATCTAATTGTCATAAGAGGATTATCACTCTTTCAGCAACGATTTGTATTTCTAAAGTCTGTATGAAGGTTAAGTTTTTCTCCTCTTGTTTTATGGGTAAGTGTGGTGACCATGATTTTAAACTGTGTTTGTGGTCTAGCTAGTGCATATGAATGTCTCACCACATTCTCTATAGACTTGATTCCTGTGACTTTAGTTTAATTAGTAGTCTTTAATATGAGACTTCGTCTGAGACTGCAGATGAACTCCACAACTTCCACCATTTACTAACATTCTTAAAGATACTGAAGGGATTAGCCACGTTATAGAAGGACCTGTACCTCCCTAATCCATGCTGTCTGTTATAAGGGGCTCTTACTATAAAGATATTCTTAATGTGCATTTTTTAGAAAAAGAAAGAAAACTCTTGCATTTTTGTAGAACATTTCACCACTTTAGGACATCAAAAAACATCTCAGTCAATTAAAACTATTGCAATGCAGGGAATGCAAGTCTATTTTCACACAGCAAGTTCTGTAGAACAGCAATGAGAGAAATTACTAGATGATCTATTTGGAGATGTTATTTGAGGGATAAATATCAACTAGGTCACTGGGGTGTACTGCCTTGCTGCCTTCCAAAATAAAGCCACAGGACCTACATCCATCAAAGGAAGTAACCTGGCTCTGGGATTAGTGTCTCATCCAAAAGACCCTGTGCAGTAATAGAAACAAAATGCAGCAAAGCTAGAAATCTGAAACAAACACAGAATGTTGGAGAAACTCAATAGGTCCAGCAGCATCTGTGGAGAGAGAAAAACGGAGTCAAGCCTCAGGTCCACCATGACCCCTTTTTCAGAATGATATGATTATTCGATTTTTTGGGAGCAGAGAGGAGAGAGGGAGAGAGGAACGGAGGCTGCCCAGGAGGCAGGTTTCCCACTTAAAAGGAACTTACCTCGAGAGTCAAGCCTCCACTGTTTAGCAGCAGGAAGAGCAGGAGCGACAACCAGGGTGCTGCCAGCAAGGTGAGTGCTTTAAGAACTTATCACGTGAACAGGCAGAACACAAGCTGAGCAGGAGTGGACATGGGACTGCTGAGTAAGTGAACTAATATATTTGGGCAATTGAGTTACCCAAAACACTACTTAGGTAGTTTCTCCCATCATCCTCCTCCTCTAACCAAAAAAAAAGGTTTTGTGCATTGGATTGGTAAGGTAATTTGTTTTTTTTATTCTTTATTTTTCAATAGTCTCTTTGGGAATTTAGAATTGTGGGAATGGTGGTTAGGGCAGTTGAATGTTCCTCCTGCAGAATATGGGAGGTAAGGGTCACCACTAGTGTCCCTGCTGACTTCAACTCTGGGAAGTGCATCCAATTCAGCTCCTCGATAACCGCATTAGGGAACTGGAGGTGGAGCTGGATGAACTTCAGATCATTCAGGAGGCGGAAGGGGTTATTAAAAGGAGTTACAGGGATGTAGTTTCACCTCAGGTACAAGAAAAAGGCAGATGGGTTCCAATCAGGGGACAGAGATTGAGCCAGCAAACAGTGCAGGGATCCTCCGTGGCTGTTCCCCTCAATAACAAGTATACCATTTTGGATACTGTTGGGGGGAGATGACTTACCAGGGGTAAGCCATGGGGTACAGGTCTCTGGCACAGAGTCTGTTCCTGTTGCTCAAAAGGGAAGGGGGGAGAGGAGCAGAGATTAGTCATTGGGGTCTCCATAGTTAGGGGGACAGATAGGAGGTTCTGTGGGAACAAGAGAGGCTCACAGTTGGTGTGCTGCCTCCCAGGTGCCAGGGTTCATGATGTCTCAGATTGTGTTTTCGGGATCCTTGAGGGGGAGGGGGAGCAACTTGTGGTCCACTTAGGTATCAATGACATAGGTAGGAAAAGGGATGGGGATTTAAGACAGAAATTCAGGGAACTAGGATGGAAACTTACAGCTAGAAATAACAGAGTTGTTATATCTGGTTTGTTCCTTGTGCCACATGCTAGTGAGGCGAGGAATAGGGAGAGAGAGGAGTTGTGGCCACAGGGATGGTGCAGGAGGGAGGGTTTTGGATACCTGGAATATCATTCTGGGGTAGATGGGACCTCTACAAACAGGATGGTCGACACCTGAACTAGAGGGGTACCAATATCTTGGGGGGAAATGTGCTAAAGCTCTTTGGGAGGGTTTAAATTCAGCAGGGGGATGGGAACCTAAATTGTAGTTCCAGTGTCCAGGAGGTTGAGAGTAGTGAGGTCAGAAAATTGGTTTCAAGGTTGCAACAGTGCACCAGCAAGCAGGATGGTGGTTTGAATTGTATCTACTTCAACGCCAGGAGCCGGAATAAGGTGGGTGAACTTGCAGTATGGATTGGTACCTGGGACATCAATGTTGTGGCCATTTCGGAGACATGGATAGAGTAGGGATAGGAATGATTGCTGCAGGTTCCAGTATTTAGATGTTTCAGTAAGAAAGAGAAGATGGTAAAAGAGGGGGAGGTGTGGCATTGTTAGTCAAGCACAGTATTATGGTGGCAGAAAGGATGTTTGAGGACTTGTCTACTGAGGTAGTATGGGCTGAGGTTAGAAACAGGAAAGGAGAGGTCACCCTGTTGGGAGTTTTCTACTGGCCTCCAAACAGTTCCAGAGATGTAGAGGAAAGGATAGCAAAGATGATTCTGGATAGAAGCAAGGTTAACAGGGTATTTGTTATGGGATCTTTAACTTTCCAAATATTGACTGGAAATACTATAGTTTGAGTACTTTAGATGGGTCAGTTTTTATCCAATGTAGGCTGGAGGGTTTCCTGACACAGTATATAGACAGGCCAACAAGGGGTGAGGCCACATTGGATTTGGTTACGTAATGAACCCGGCCAGATGTTAGATTTGGAGGTAGGTGAGCACTTTGGTGATAGTGACCACAATTCAGTTATGTTCACTTTAGTGATGGAAAGGGATAGGAATATACAGCAGGGCAATAGTTATAGCTGGGGGAAAGGCAACTATGATGCAATTAGACAAGATTTAGGATGCATTGGATGGGGAAGGAAACTGCAGGGGATGGGTACGATTAAATGTGGAGCTTATTCAATGGACAGCTACTGTGCGTCCTGGATAAATATGTACCTGTCAGGCAGGAAGAAAGTGTTCGAACAAGGGAGCTGTGGTTTACTAAAGAAGCTGAATCTCTTGTCAAGAGGAAGAAGGCAGCTTATGTTAGGATGAAACGTGAAGGCCCAGTTGGGGCGCTTGGGAGCTACAAGCTCACCAGGAGAAACCTAAAGAGAGACCTGAGCAGAGCCAGGAGGGGACATGAGAAGTTGTTGGCAGATAGGATCAAGGAAAACCTTAAAGCTTTCTATAGGTACAATAGGAATAAAAGAATGACTAGAGCAAGATTAGGGCCAATCAAGGACAGTAGTGGGAAGTTGTGCATGTAGTCTGAGGAGATAGGAGAAGCTGTAAATGAATATTTTTCATCAGTATTCACATTGGAAAAAGACAATGTTGTCAAGAAGAATACTGAGACACAAGCTACTAGACTAGGCAGGATTGAGGTTCACAGGAGGAGGTGTTAGCAATTTTGGAAAGTGTGAAAATAGAAAAGTCTCCTGGGCTGGATGGGATTTATCCTGGGATTCTCTGGGAAGCCAGGGAGGAGATTGCAGAGCCTTTGGCTTTGATCTTTATATCATCATTGTCTACAAGAATAGTGCCAGAAGACTGGAAGATAGCAAATGTTGTCCCCTTGTTCAAGAAGTGGAGTAGAGACAACTCTGGTAAATACAGACCAGTGAGCCTTGCTTCAGTTGTGGGTAAAGTATTGGAAAAGGTTCTAAGAGATTTATAATCATCTAGAAAGGATTAAGTTGATTAGATATGGTCAACATGGTTTTGTGAAGGGTAGGTCGTACCTCACAAACCTTATTGAGTTATTTGAGAAGGTGATCAAACAGGTGGATAAAAGTAAAATGGTTGATGTGGTGTATATGGATTTCAGTAAGGTGTTTGATAAGGTTTGCCATGGTAGGGTATTGCACAAAATACGGAGACATGGGATTGAGGGTGAGTTAATAGTTTGGATCAGAAATTGGCGAGCTGAAAGAAGACAGAGGGTGGTGGTTGATGGGAAATGTTCATCCTGGAGTTCAGTTATTAGTGATGTACCACAAGGATCTGTTTTGGGGCCACTCCTGTTTGTCATTTTTATAAATGACCTGGATGATGGCATTGAAGGATGGGTTCATAAATTTGGGGATGACACTAAGGTCAGTGGAGTCCTGGATAGTGCAGGAGGATGTTGCAGGTTACAGAGGGACATAGATAAGCTGCAGAGTTAGGCTGAGAGGTGGCAAATGGAGTTTAATGAAGTGATTCACTTTGGAAGGAGAAACAGGAATAAAGAGTACTGGGCTAATGGTAAGATTCTTGGCAGTGTAGATGAGCAGAGAGATCTTGGTGTCTCTGTTCATGGATCCCTGAAAGTTGCCACCGAGGTTGAAAGGGTTGTTAAGAAGGCATATGGTGTGTTAGCATTTACTGGTAGAGGGATTGAGTTTTGGATCCATGAGGCCATGTTGCAGCTGTACAAAAATCTGGTGCAGCTGCACTTTGAGTATTACATCCAGTTCCGGTCACTACATTATAGGAAGGATGTGGAAGCTTTGGAAATACTTCAGAGGCAATTTATTAGGATGTTGCCTGGTATAGAGGTAAGATCTTATGAATAAAGGCTGAGGGACTTGAGGCTGTTTTCATTACAGAGAAGAAGGTTGAGAGGTGACTTAATTGAGACATATAAGATAATCAGAGGGTTAGATAGGGTGGACAGTGAGAGCCTTTTTCCTTTGATGGTGATGGTTAGCAAGAGGGGACATAGCTTTAAATTGAGGGGTGTTAGATAGAAGACAGATGTCAGAGGTAGTTTCTTTACTCAGAGTAGTAGGGGCGTGGAACATTCTGCCTGTAACAGAGTAGACTTGCCAATTTTAAGGGCATTTAAATGGTCATTGGATAAACATATGGATGAAAATGAAATAATGTAGGATAGATAAGCTTCGATTGGTTCCACAGGTCGGCGCAACATTGAAAGCTGAAGGGCTTGTACTGCTCTGTAATGTTCTCTGTTTTCTATACTAGAATGACCATACCTGGTCATACCCAGATGGTCTGAGCCTCTTCTTCATTCTGAAGAGGAATCACATCAGACTTGAGGTGTTGATTGTTTCTCATTCTACAGTACTCCCTCAGTACAGTACTGGTGTATAAGACGACAGTTTGTGGTCAACGGTCTGAAGAGGGGCTTGAACTCACAACCCTTCAATTCAGAGATGGTTCATGTCAAGCACTTAAAGATTTCCTTCATTATGCCAATTATTGATGCAAAACTAATGGCCTTCTACTTACCTAGATTACAATTGTCCCATTTTCTTTAATATGAAGAGAGTGCACAGGTGCTGCAAGATCTGCAGAGTTTCTCCAGCAACTTCTATGTTTGTTTCAGATTTCCAGCATCTGCAGTATTTTGCTTTTATATTAATACAATATGTTTAATTTCCCCTGAATTTCTAATGAAACTTTACAGGAACTAGAGCCTCTCCCTTGTTTCTTTCACAGCACTGGATATAGTCCAGGGGATTTATTTACCTTCAGTTCTTTATTTGATGAACTCACTAATTTTAAAATATTTTCTGATGCTTGCTGTATGCTATTTGGGTAGCAAAATATTACATTTTGCCAAATTAATTCATCTCTGTTGATTCATCTTCAATAATTGCATAACTTTCATCCTTTAAGGCTTTAGCTTTCTTTTGAACCACTCTCTTAGAATCAGAGAATCATATAGTATAAGTGAAAGTCATTTGGCCTGTTGTGCCCACGCCAATTCTTTGAAAGAACTATTTAATTAGTTCCGCTCCTCTTCAGTTTCCCTATGGCCTTGCACTTATGTATTTCTTTTTCAAGCATGCATCCAATTCTCTCCTGAATGTCACTGTTAAATCTGCTTTCACTATTCTCTCAGTCAGTGAATTTCAATTCAGAACAACTTTCTGTGTGAAAGAGAACTTCCTAACTTCTGACCTGAATTTTTATTATTTATCTTAAATCACCTGGTTAGTTAAAACAGTTTCTTCTTACAAAACATTTCATAATTTTGAGCACTTCTGTTAAGTCTCCCTTTAACTTTTTGTGCTGGAAGGAGAATATTTACAGCTTCTCTAGTCTTTCCACAGAACTACAATGTATCTTACTTGATACCATTTATATGGTTATGTGTAATAATATGAGAATTAAATTAAGTTCAATTCTGGTGTTCAAAAGCTTTTTTCTTAATATCTCTCTTGTATACTTTGTACAGCCATAATGTTTTTACTAACCAGTTTGAACATTTATTAATGTATAAGCCTTTCAAAATCTTTCCTTGTAAGGCAATATCTGGAACATAGACAAGGTCATATGTGCAGACTAGTAAATTTAACATCTGTTGTAGGGAGAGTCTTTGAAATTGTCACTAGAGATTTAGTGCACAACCACATGCTGTACAAAAGAAACAGTGTACAAAAGCAACAACATCAGAACACAAGAAATAGTAGGAGGGCTAAGTTATCTGGCCCCTTGAAACTGTTGGTCATTCAATGAAGTCATGACTGATCTGACTGAGTCTGACAAAGTGATGGTAAATCTTCATAAATCACTGGGTACACTTTAGTGGAGTGTACTGTCTAATCCTGGGCAGTATCTTTCTCACTTATCTTTCAACGTGAAGATGACTAGATGTATAGTCTGTGATGTTTGGGAGGATTCCAGTTAGTCTATAGATGACTGTTAAGACTGAAGTATGTATAGATGGTTCTTTTCCAAAATGGACAGGATCTTGCGGATGATTGAATTTTGGATGAGTTTGATGAGACAAAGATTAGTGTGATTAGCACAAGAACTAAAGGCAAGATCCACCTTCACCTCTCCTTCCCAAGGCATCCCAAAAGTAGCTCCTTTTATGCCAACACCTTGCAGAAGATTTTTGAACCAGTCACAGTGAAGTTCTGAGCTATTCTTTTCTTGATGTTTGATTTTAACCCTTATTAGCTGTTCCTACCTGAAACTCCAGGTAAAAACATTTCTTTACACATGATCCATCAAACTAATGAACTGTAAATCAAACCCAGCACTTTCTTACTGAAGTACAGTTCACCTGTCTCCTGCTGCAATCTTCAGCCAGACTTGGTATTCAACTGCAAAGCACATGGTGTATTACTCTTGTTTGTCAAGTGTTTTGTATTACAAATAAATACTTTGTGAGCTGACACTACACATAATTGCAGGCCCAATCTGTGAAAGGAACACTGTACATCGGCAAACACTACCAAAACAGATGACCCTGGTCATTTATCTCATTGCTGCTTGTAGAACTTTCCTGTGTGCCAATTGGCTGTTGGTTGTTCTTCAATACAATTATGGCAGTTGGTTGAAAGTTATGAGAGCAGGGAGAGGTAGCAGACTGCTTGGTCCCAAGAAGGGGAGCTGACATGAGAAAGAAGTCTCCCCAGCAACCATGACATGCGATAGGCAAGCTATGTTGCCTAACTCTGTCCATCACTGCAGTGGAAGTACTGCTCAAGGGAGCTGCCAGTCAATCTGATTGGCCAGCAGCTGCAGCAATACTGACAGTGCCATGAACTCAGAGTGGATGCTGCTGGTACAGTAGGCAGCGCCACGAAAAAGACATGAATGAATGAATTCCAGGTAAACCTGAGTGTTGAGTCAGGGAGGGTTTGGAAAACTTTGGGATGGGGGAGTAGTGGGAGTCCAGCAGGTAGGGCTTTCAGGCAGATGGTAGAGAAGAAAGGGGACTGCTATCTTTAGGAGAGAGTACCCGATGCACAAATGACTCTCTCTGAAGTCAGTACCTCCCTTTCTTCCTGCTGTTTTGTACATCTGTTCAGCCTTATGAGTCTGCTGTCATAATTAAAACAAAGAATCACCTGCCCACCCCACAAAGCCACCCACATCAATCATATCTTGTAGTGGGTCAAGCGATATCAGCTTTTAACAGGCCCAATTGACCATTAATTGTTTATGTATATACGTAGGGAGACAACTAATTTCAGACAGATGGGAAGGTGGGGACCTAGCCACCTAATCTATTTTAAGTGTTTACCTCCCTGAAACAGCCAGCATGGCCATATAGTGCCTAATCCAACATTTAAAACTTATCCAATTGGCTGTAAAGCACTTTGGAGAATCTTGGGGTTCTCGTAGACACTGGATAAATTCAGAACCTCTCACCTTTTTATCAATCTTTTACACTTTTCAAAATGAACATTTCACCTTTAATTTACTCTTGTAAGTATACAAGTTAGAAAAGCAAAGATGCATTGTAACAACACACCAAGCTTCCTTAGATAATACCTTTCAAACCTGTGACCTCCACCTACAAGGACAGTGCAACAGGTATATAGGAATACCACAACCTGCAAAACAAACACCATCCTCTTTGAAACTATAATCACCAGTCCTACATGTTTGGTTAAAGTACTAGAATTCCAAATAAATACAATAGTAGATCACCCACATTCTTCAAATTCATAAAGTAAAAGAGTTAGAAATTTAGGACGGATTGCATAAACTGAAACAAAAACAGCAATTGTTGTAAAAAATGGCAGAGTCTGTGGCGAGAAAGCAGTGTTAATGTTTCGGGTCCAGTGACCCTTCAATGCAGGTAAATCGCTGCTTCACCTGAACAGTGTGTCTGGGGCCTTCGGTAATTAGGAAGGATAAGGTAAATAGCCAGGTGTTACATCTTCTGTGATTGCATGGGAAGGTGCCTGGGAATATGGAAAGGTGTTGAGAATAGAGCAGGAGTGGACCAAGGTATTCGACAGGGAATGGTCCCTCCAGAAAGCTGACTGGGGAGGGGAGAGGAATATGTGTCTGGTGGTGGCATCCAGTTGGAGGTGGCGGAAATGGTAATTAATGATCCTTTTAATGTGGATACTGGCAGGGTGATAAGTAAGGATGAGGGAAACCCTATTGATGTTGTGGGAAGAAAGAGGAAGGTTGGGTGCCAAAGTGCAGGAGGTAGATCAGACATGACTGACAACCATGATGGTGGAAAATCTTTGTTGAGGAGGAAGGTGGACATTTTGGGGGTCACCTTGTAGAAGCTGGCATCATCAGAACAGAAACCCACCCAGAATACTCATAGGGTCCCCCGGTCCTCCCCGCACCTACAGCATATATGCCAACTTTTTCCTAACTACAATCAGTTCTGAAAAAGGGTCATCTCACAATACAGGGAAAACTAGCCATTTGGATACAGAACTGGCTCAAAGGTAGAAGACAGAGGGTGGTGGTGGAGAGTTGTTTTTCAGACTGAAGGACTGTGACCAGTGGAGTGCCACAAGGATCGGTGCTGGGTCCTCTACTTTTTGTCATTTACATAAATGATTTGGATGCGAGCATAAGAGGTACAGTTAGTAAGTTTGCAGATGACACCAATATTGGAGGTGTAGTGGACAGCAAAGAATGTTACCTCGAATTGTAACAAGATCTTGATCAGATATGTGCCAATGGGCTGAGGAGTGGCAGATGGAGTTTAACTCAGATAAATGTGAGGTGCTGTATTTTGGGAAAATAAATCTTAGCAGGACTTATACACTTAATGGTAAAGTCCTAGGGAGTGTTGCTGAACAAAGAGACCTTGGAGTACAGGCTCATAGCTCCTTGAAAATGGAGTTGCAAGTAGTTAGGATAGTGTAGAAGGCGTTTGGTATGCTTTCTTTTATTGGTCAGAGTATTGAGTACAGGGGTTGGGATGTCATGTTGCGGCTGTACAGGACATTGGTTAGGCCACCATTGGAATATTGTGTGCAATTCTGGTCTCCTTCCTATCGGTATGGTGTTGTGAAACTTGAAGGGGTTCAGAAAAGATTTATAAGGATGTTGCCAGGGTTGGAGGGTTTGAGCTATAGGGAGAGGCTGAACAGGCTAGGGCTGTTTTCCCTGGAGCGTCGGAGGCTGAGGGGTGACCTTATGGAGGTTTATAAAATTACGAGGGGCACGGATAGAACAAATAGACAAAGTTTTTCCCTGGGGGTGGGAAGTCCAGAACTAGAGGACATAGGTTTGGGGTGAGAGGGGAAAGATATAAAAGAGACCTAAGGGCAACGTTTTCACACAGAGGGTGGTACGTGTATGGAATGAGCTGTTAGAGGAAGTAGTGGAGGCTGGTACAATTGCAACATTTAAGAGGCATTTAGATGGGTATAGGAATAGGAAGGGTTTGGAGGGATATGGGCCTGGTGCTGGCAGGTGGGACTAGATTGGGTTGGGATATCTGGTCGGCATGGACGGGTTGGACCAAAGTGTCTGTTTTATGCTGTACATCTCTATGACTCTATGACTCCCCACAGTTGCACATTTCACTGCGGTATTTTTCCCACAATTTCTGTTTTTGATTCTGATTTCCAACATCTGCGGTTCTTTGGGTTTTGGACTTTATTATAAGTACAAAAGGCTAAGAAACAACGTGATTAAAGGAATTGATAGCATTTTCCCCCTGTAGGGGGAATTCTAGGTCAAGATGTCATAACATTAAAGTTTGATTTAGGCCATTCCAGAGTGATGTCAGAAAGCACATATTTGCACAACAGGTAGTGGAAATATAGAACTCACTCCTCAGTAATTAATGTTATGGTGGTATGGTCGATTCAAAATTTTGCATTAAGATCAATAGATTGTTGTTGTATAAACATATATGAAGCTGAAATATATAAATGAAATTGAATGTGGATAAATGAAATTGAGGTACAGTTCAGCCTTGATCTAATTGAACACAGATCAGGCTCAAGGGGCTGAATGGCCTCGCGCTGTTCCAATGTAGAACACTTTTACCTGCCTGCTCCTCACTAACAGAACAAAGTCTAACAAGATTTGCCTGTTAATCCATCATGTTGAAGTTTCAGTTTCACATTTAAAACCTCAAGTGTTCCATCAACTGATTCACTATTCTTCGTAGGAAATGAAGTGTTTCAGCCAGATTAAGAGAGAGACTTTACTAGACTCCAAGTCAGACTGGTTCAACACTCCCAATTAAACTAAAAACAAACATACTGTCACTTAGATCATTGCAACAATATATCTACCAGTAGTAGGATGGCATTCTTGCGTGTGAAAATCAAGCAGACCCAGATGTTTAACTGGGAAGTCTTTTTTTTAAAATATTTTTATTGAAAATTTTAACATGTTTTAACAAATTTACAAAAGAAAACTAAAAAAAAGACCCAAGTATAAACATTGATATACAGTTAAATCTTAAATAAATGATAACCAAAATCTATCAAACAAGAAAACAGAAATACCAAGAGAAAAAAAACAAAACTCAACTAACTACTCATCTAACTTACAACTAACCAGAGTGTATCATTAAAATTCTTACACTATTCAAGAGAGAAAAAAAAATCCAATGGATAACACATAAATTGAGCAGTGATATACATGCTCAGAATGTGTTAACATCAGATCACAACAAAACCCGTATTTATCCAAAACATCCCGAGCATAGAGCGTATAAAATACACAAAAATAAAAGCTCTTTAGTGCATTCAGATCAATATAATAATAAAAAACTATTTCTAAATAGTAAAAAAAAGTATAAAATGTATTTAAATGGAGATCTTCCCCCTTATTCCCTGGGGGCATCACTTCCTTTCCAAAAAACCCATCATAACCTCTCCCAACCAGTGCCCCACCCTTGACCCAGGCAGGCCACGATAGGATAAAGAAAATTTAAGTATACTACTGAACTAGAACTAACAGTGAGTACCCTATCCCCCATCCCACCCCCCCACCCACACCGACACCTGGATATATTTGGTAATGTTAATACCATATATGAACATAACATTACAGTCTCAGCAAATAGTAATTTAATATATTAATACAAAATAACAGGGGAAAACAACCCCGCTCCCAAGGACAAAGATAAAATAAGGTAGCCACCTTCCCCCCACCTACATTAACTAGACCCCCCTGGCCTATATATATATATAAAAAAAAGGGTGGGAAAGGAAATCACTAAGTAAAGGATGAATAAATAAACCCTTCTTTCCATCCCTCGGAGATAATATTAAACAGTAAGATAATGATAGGAAAAAAAAGGGGGGTAAACCGGGGTGGGGGTAGGGCAAAACAACATCAATTAACTCTGATAATTTGTCTAAGAGAGTCCAAAAGTTCCTTGTCCTTCTCCGGTGATCCGAAGTTATACACGAACCCTTCATGGCTAAAGCATAGTATAGCTGGGTAGCGTAAGGAGTATTGAATGTTTAAATCCCTTAAACACTTCTTTGCTTCATCAAACGCCTTCCTCTTTCAGACCAAAGCTGAGGAAAAGTCCTGAAATAACATAATCTTGGATCCTTTATAAGTCATGGCTTGGGGATCGTTCCCAAGATTTCTGGAGGCTTCCAAAAGCATCTGCCTCACCTTATAGCTCTGCAGCCGGAACAGGACTGGGCATGGGCGCTGGTTCGAGCCGGGCCCACGTATTGCAACCCAGTAGGCCCATTCTACCCTTACCTGGCCTGATCCAGCCTCCAGATTCAATAACTGTGGAAGCCACTGTTCAAGGAACCTTGTAAGCTGGCTTCTTCTTCCTGTTCGGGAAGGCCCAGCGATTCTCGAGGTCGTCAATGTGATTCTCTAAGGTCTGGACTTGCTGCTCGAGAGTCCGGACCCGATCCACAGCCGATTCTACAATGGCCTCGGAGGTCGCGGCCTTTAGCTCCGCCCCTCCGCCTCGGCATTCAATATCTTCGATGTCTCAACTGTGCTTTTGTAGCGCAGCCGAGATTGAATTCCACCGACTTCGGGACTCTTCTATGAAAGCATCGATCTTCGCGTCGAGTTTGGAGATTATTTCCGCGAGGCTCGCCACCGTAGGTAAGTCCCCCGGGGTGGCTGCGGACGCCTCTGCTGCAGCTAGGGAGGGTGGGGGAGGGGCTCCTGCCTGCTGAGAACTGCGGGCTCCTTTTCCCCTAGTCATTTTTACAGGAGACTGAACTGTATAAATTTAGTACTAAACCACTAATTACATTAAGTAAAAACTATTTTTAATTGATTTGGTGAGTGTGGTGGAGGAGGGTGGCCCACTTTGCCTAGGTCTTGGGAGGAGCACTATAGTCTCAGACTGTTGTGGTTCTGTTCGCCGAGCTGGGAATTTGTCTTGCAAACGTTTCGTCCGCTGTCTAGGTGACATCCTCAGTGCTTGGGAGCCTCCTGTGAAGTGCTTCTGTGCTGTTTCCTCCGGCATTTATAGTGGCCTGTCTCTGCCGCTTCCGGTTGTCAGTTCCAGCTGTCCGCTGTAGTGGCCGGTATATTGGGTCCAGGTCGATGTGTTTGTTGATAGAGTCTGTGGATGAGTGCCATGCCTCTAGGAATTCCCTGGCTGTTCTCTGTTTGGCTTGCCCTATAATGGTAGTGTTGTCCCAGTCAAATTCATGTTGCTTGTCATCTGTGTGTGTGGCTACTAAGGATAGCTGGTCATGTCGTTTCGTGGCTAGTTGGTGTTCATGACAAGCAACATGAATTTGACTGGGACAACACTACCATTATAGGGCAAGCCAAACAGAGAACAGCCAGGGAATTCCTAGAGGCATGGCACTCATCCACAGACTCTATCAACAAACACATCGACCTGGACCCAATATACCGGCCACTACAGCGGACAGCTGGAACTGACAACCGGAAGCGGCAGAGACAAACCACTATAAATGCCGGAGGAAACAGCACAGAAGCGCTTCACAGGAGGCTCCCAAGCACTGAGGATGTCACCTAGACAGGGGACGAAACGTTTGCAAGACAAATTCCCAGCTCGGCGAACAGAACCACAACAACGAGCACCCGAGCTACAAATCTTCTCCCAAACTTTGAAGACTCAGACTTGCTGAGTCGCTGCCATCTTGGATCCCCCCCAATTGGGAAGTCTTTGCTCAGGTTCCCTCTGAATTCTCCTACCTCACCACTTTGCCACACATCCGTTGAATCAAAAAAGTCTTCTCACAACCTTCTAGAAGGTTTCCTTGCTTCTTCCTTTGTGCACAACATTTTAGTAAGTCAACTTGTATAATTTAACAAGCTTCTCTCCCTTCCCCACCCCCTTCCTTCCTTTTCTTGGCAGCAGACAGAAACCAGATGTTCTGATATTTTCTTTCTCGTTGCAAACATTTTTGTCGATTTCTGCCACTTTGGATGAGGCTGCAAACAGTCCAGTAGCTGTTCTTGGCTCCAAGAATAATGAGTGAACGAGCACCTAAAAACTGTGTGACTGTAGCATACTGCTCGGAACAAAACACCTATTCACTACCACAAATCTTCACTGAAACAACTCTTGATATTAGAAACCGTGTCTTAGAACATTAATCATGTGTCAACTTTTACTGACCACAGCCAGTTCATATACACTAACAACCAACATATTTTAAGTATGCTTGTCATTTTTTGTTTTACAAACTTTTGAGAACCTGGTTGGAAAATAAACTACCTTTACTCAAACACAGCTGGACTTGAAGTATTTTCTATAACTTCAGGGTTAGAGTACAGATGCGTTGCCAAGGTTACAAGGCGCCAGATGTAAACAGACACAGGAAATGCTTGCCGGGAGGTAAATTTGCAAGAAGCATTCTAGTTAAAAGAAAGAACTTATAAAAAATTCCATGGTCCAAGAAAGATGAGAAGGCTGTTGAAATCATTCGGAAAGCAATCAAAGTTTAATGGAATGCATTGCAAACATATACACAAATTATCTGGGTAAACTTCTAAACGTTGACAATTATTTAGTCTCTCAAGTAAATACTGTACTTGGTGCTACACTGTCAAAAAAAGTAATAAAATGTCAATAAGTAATTAAAATAGTGAACCAAATGATAGGTCAGTATTTGCTGGCACTTCCTGAAAGAAATAGTTCGCACAAACAAGGGGGAAAAGCATACAAAACCCTGTGCTTCTGGCCATCATCAATACAAAGTATCCACATGTGCGGCTGAACATTTAGCCCCAATCAGAGCCACGATCAGAGGCATGCAGGCACTAATGAAGCACTAGGAGAAAGTGAGGACTGCAGATGCTGGAGATCAGAGTGTCAAGAGTGTGATGCTGGAAAAGCACAGCAGGTCAGGCAGCATCCGAGGTGCAGGAGAATCGACGTTTTGGGCATAAGCCCTTCATCAGGATGCTCCTCAGATGCTGCCTGACCTGCTGTGTTTTTCCAGCACCACACTCTCAACTAATGAAGCAATGTTAGCTGGTGCATGTTAGTGTACCCCTACTCCTTCCCATTCCTGGATAATTCTCCTGGAGATGGGATGGATGGAAGGGTTGGTCGTGAGTGGATACCTCACGGTAACCCACCTGCACATTGCTGCAATTCAGCTTGATAATGGTCGCTTAAAAGGGGATGACTGTAATTTTTCAGTTAGCCTTCAGGTTCTTGGAAGTGGCAGTGGACGACTGAAGTTCCTGAAGATGATTTCCTCATTGCAGAAGGTGTGCCACAATAGTGGCTGGGTAGCAAAGGTCATTCTTTTAATTATATCTTGAAAAAGTAGAAAAGACATTCTCTGTTTCACAGAGTCCTCCCCCTAATTTACTTGCTGTGGTCCACTGTTCCTGGATATGTTTGAAGTCTATTCCATTTAACATGGTGATAGTGCTACACAACATGATGTAAAGTGTTATCATAGAGTCATAGAGTTTGGACTTTTCTTCCTCAACAAGCAGCAGATGCTGGGTCATTGAATATACTCAAGGCTGGATTACATTAATTTTTCATTAACAAGTATAAGGGGGACAGGCAGGAAAATGGAGCTTAAGGTTGCATCAGATCAACTATGATCTTACTGGTGGTAAGATTGAACTCAATGGTCTCCTCCTGCTCCTGTTCCTCATGCTTTGATCCACACCTAACTGATGATCATTGCTTTATTTTCTTAAATTGATAGAGAATCTGAAAGAGTTAAAAAAGAGAAGCCACTGTTGACAAGGAAGGCCAGCTGCACTTGATACCGATCAGAAAAAAATTTACACATACACCCAGCAACCATACCAGCTTAAGGATTCTCAACCTTGACTCATGATAAGCTTGTCAACTGTTTAGTCAACGATTGTTAATTATTCAAAAGCACCAACTTCCCTGCAAGCCCTGACAAAACCTTTTGTTTTCCCAGCAAGCTTCCATCCTTGAGGAAAAGAAACATTGCTTTAGGAAATGTCAGTTCATAGGCAAACTAATTACTCTCTATTCAAAAGACAGCCAAATGCAATGTTTCTCTTACTAACAGGAAATCAAATGCGAAACAACCCATGTAACATTATCCAAAAGTATTTCACATATTTCCAAGATACGTAAGGGGGATTTTAACAGGCTAGAGAGTCAACCACTTGAGACGTCAAACATAAACTGGTGTCCTGAAGGTGAGAAGAGAAGTGGAAGTTGACATTTTGTTAGTTGACATTTTGTCTCTAGCAGCAAAATGGGCAGATGTCATTCTTCCAATCACTAAAGTCAATGCCCCTGAATTTTCTCTCTATGCTTTTTGGTTTAGGCCCAAATCCAACCAATAAGTCCTCATCAGACATATTTGCATATATCAAAGTGAGGACCAGCCCTGTTGCCTTGAGTACTGCTGACCGCTTGTCGGTTTATCCACTTCCAGATGTTAACTGACTGACACTGCTGTTTCTTGCTTTTTATATCTAATGGTCAAGAGTGGCAGTGTCAAGGCATATAAATTAACTTCAGAGAGGATTTTCTGAGCCTGAAGAGTTGGTATTTGGTACAGTGTGACTGCCATGAAAGCCAACTGTAAATGAGCCCGGCTAAATCTAATCTGGCTTGGCCTTCATTTGCCTCCAGCCAAACACATTATTCTCTTATGCATTTAGGAAAACTAGGGATAGATAATAAATGTAGCCTTGCCAACATCTTAAGGAGACTAAAGTATGTATAGCTGTCATTTTAAAAATTTATTCATTATATGTTGGCTTCAATGCTATCTTGATGTCAGATGCTCTGTCCCTTGATCTAGCTACTATAGCTATGCATCATGGAGCCTGCTAACAATGGGGGTAAGACACGTTTTGAAGGGTCCAATTCACTTCCTTCCCAGACTGGTGTTTTGCACCATTCTGTTAGGTTTATAATCCCTTGCCCCTAGGAATTTCTGACTTTATTCAGAGTTCCAAACTAATCCCACAGATTGTGCTTCTGCCTTCCCCTTGTGACTTTGTTTTAATCCCTTCCTAGCACATTTCTCCTACACCTTTTATCAGTTCCAAGGTGAAGGTTTTCTTCTGGAGTGCTGCTTTTTGCCCTGTTGCCTTGAGTACTGCTGACTGCTTGTCAGTTTATCCACTTCCAGATGTTAGCTGACTGACTATCTTCTTAAAGCAATAATGATCTTTACAGTGATAAAGTCACTTTACTTCCGAAACGTTGAATGGATTTGTTTCATCACTGCGGTATACCTGACTGGTGTAGCACACTGGAAATTAAAACCAGCTATCCCTGGAGTCGTCATAAAAGTTAAAGTTTAAAAAAAATATATTTATTAGCAAATTATTTTAACTTTACAAACATATAAAATTATTGAAAAAAAATCAATAACAAATATCAGTGTAATAAAAAAACACAAATTACAATACCACTACTATCAACTAACTTCTAAGCTACCCTATAATACAAAGCAAACCCTAACACTGTGCAAAGCAACACCAAAAAAAGAAAGAAAAGCAAAAGAAACCCTCAAAAAACACAAAATACAGAATAGCTATGCTGAGCACAAAGCTCCCAAACAAAGGAACGGGAGCATTGTATACTCCCTGTTAACTCGGGAGACCGCCTCCAGGGCCCAGGGCTTGACAAATCTAATCATCCTGGTTAAACAAGCGCCCTAGTTAAGATAACTGACAAATCTATATCCAAATACTCAAGTAGGGCTGCCATGTCTTTTAAAAATTGTCTGTTGTGTGATGCACCATGTTTGTAAAAAAATCCACAGGAATGTGCTTCACAATTAATTTCTGCCATCCCAGCAAGCCCGGCGGGTTCTCAGACACCCAGTTCATCAGAATATTCTTCCGTGCACAGTATGCAACAATATTAAATGGTTTCTTCCCATGCCCATCTAAAGATGGTAAATTCAGTAGACCTAAGAGGAGAGATATCGGGTCTACTTTGACTTCAGTTCTCAATACCCTCCCTGTCTCTCCCGCCACAGCTCTCCAATAAACATGGAGCCTGTGGCATGTCTAGAAGCAATGGGTAAGAGTACCTACACTTATTTTACATTTGGGGCACACTGAAGATGCCCCTTTTTTAAACTTCGCCAGATGGTCTGGTGCCAGATAAGCCCTGTGCAGAACTTTTAACTGCGTAGTGCATGTCCTATTACAGATTGAGATCTTTTGAGTATGCTCCCATATGTTCTCCCATGTTTCAGAAGAGATCTCCACTCACAGCTCTTGATCCCAGACCTCACATAACCGGTTAATATCCTGCCAGGCCCTGCCACCCAGCAGGCGATAGAGGGCACTAACCGAAAGGGTGCTTGTGGAGTGTAGCAACAACTGCTCTGTATCGGGCTTATAAGGCTTAGTGAGAAGCGTATCTTCTTCTGGATGAAATCCCTAACCTGAAAAAAATGGAAAAGGTCTCTGCTGGGCAACCTGTATTTGCAGCTCAATTGCCCAAAATCATCATAACCTCCCCCTCAAACAAGTCTCCCAAACCATGCATTCCTCTCGCTGCTCATAGTTTGAACCCTGAGTCCATTATCCCTAGTTGGAACCCTGGTATGCCAACTATAGGTGTAAGTGGCGGAGTCTTGGACAAACAACCCTCACTGTGACGCATCGTCCTCCATGTCTTGACTGTACTAATGACAATGGGGTTCTGGCAGTGGTCCATAACTGTCCCCATCTTATCCACGAACAACAGGCTAATAAGAGGGCACTTTGCTTGGGAGGCCTCATTATCCAGCCATATTGAGTTTGGATCGTTATCTACCCAATCGCAGACAAAGGACAGCAGGGAACTCAATTGATACCTTCTGATGTCTGGGAAATCAACTCCTCCCCCTCCTTGAGGCAACTGCTATTTAGTAAGTTTGATGAGGGGCCGCCCACGATGCCAGACAAAGGAACCAAACCACCCCATAAGCTTCCACAGCATTGACCTGGGAAACATTATAGGGATCATACTCATGGGATAAAGCAAATGAGGAAGAACATTCATCTTATTGAGAGATATTCGGCCCAGCCATGAAATTGGAAGAGCCTCCCATCTCTGGAGATCTCGCCTAATGTTGAGCAAGTGAGCAAAGTTAGTCCGAAATAACAGATCAAACTCGGGGGTAATAAAAATGCCTAAGTACCGGAACCTGCCCTGCCCGTGACCACTTAAGAGGGAACTTAGAGCCACCTTCAACTTCTGGCACATCCTTAAGGTTCCCCAAAGGCAGAGCCTCCGATTTTGCAAAGTTAGTCTTATATCCTGAAATTGCCCCAAATGAATTGATAAATTGTATCAAATGGGATATGGAGGTCATCGAGTTCGATAAAAACAGAGGGACATCATCCGCTTTAATAATATGGGGCAACACCCTTTCCAATCTCAGCGCCAGGATCTTGGACAGAATCTTGAAATCTGAATTTAATAGAGAGATGGGCCTGTATGAGGCACAATCCTCAGGAACCTTCTTCTTCTTAAGAATGAAGGAAATATTAGCTTCTCTCAAAGATGGTGGTAGCATTCATGCATATAGGATTGATTGTACATCTCCAGCATCGGCCCTGACAGAATCCCTATAAACTCCTTACAAACTCACCCGGAAGACCATCAGGGCCAGGCGCTTTCCCACTCTGAAGTTGCCTAGCTGCTTCCTGTATTTCCTGAACTGTCAAGGGGGCATTAAGGAGAGAGGCCTGTTCCAAGGTTACCCCTGGGAGGTCCAGGTTCTTAAAAAAGGTATCCATTTTAGCCCTCCTGTCTTCATAACCTTCAGACCGATACAATTCAGAGTAAAAGCTCCGAAAAGCCTCATTAATCCTTTCATCATCGTATGTAAGGACCCCGGCACGGTCTCTGATTGCAGTAATGGATTGGGGAGCACGCTTTTTCCTAGTCAGGTACGCTAAATACTTCCCTGACCTTTCCCCATATTCGAACAGCCTCTGTCTAGCAAAAGCAAATTCTTTCTTTGCGTCTTGTGTCAGTATTGAATTCAAGGCAGCCCGAAGGGCCGTGATCCGCTGTAGCTTAGTCACCGAAGGCCATGCAAAATGTGTTGCCTCCGTGGCTTTCAACCGCATCTCAAGTAGACGCTGCTGTTCTTCCTTCTGTCGTTTCTGGCTAGTCGAATAGGAAATAGCTAATCCCCTAGCAAAGGCCTTAGCAGTCTCCCATAGCATGGACGGACTACCAGCCGTGCCTGAGTTGATAGTCAAGAATCTTTGAAACTCCTTCAAAACATATTCCACAAATTTGGAATCCTTAAGGAGAAAAGGGTCCAAATGCCAGTGCCGCAAACTTAGCCCTTCACTCTTGGCCTTAACCTCCAAATATACTGCCATGTGATCAGAGATAGTTATATTCCCAATTTTATAACTCATAATCGAATCCAGAAGGGCCGAGGGAACCAGAAAGAGGTCAATTCTCATGTGACATTTATGTGGGTTTGAAAAAAAAGGTAAAGTCCCTGCCGGTAGGGTGAAGACATCTCCAAATATCCACCAGCCCCAACTCCTCGCATAAGTCAACCACCTGCTTGGCCTGCGAAGAAATAGTTGGGGGCCCACAAGGCATCCTGTCCACTGTCGAATCCAAAAGACAATTAAAATCCCCCCCTATAATAATGTGCCATGTTCCAAAAGCACTCAACTTAGAGAAAGCACTAATCAAAAATTTGAGGGGATGTGTTGGAGGACAGTAGACGTTTAAAATGCCATATTCCTCCCCATGTATCAGGGCTTTAAGTATCACAAACCGTCCCTGCTCATTTTTCACCTGTTCTAATAATGTGAACAGAAGATTTTTCTGGATAAGTTCCACCACTCCCCTACTTTTAGGAGTAAAGGATGAAAAGAATACCCGGTCATAACCCCCCTGTTGTAATTTAAGGTGTTCCCCATCATTAAGATGGGTTTCCTGCAACAAAGCAATATCAACCCTTTCCCTCTTAAGTCTAAAAAGCACTTTTTTCCTTTTAACAGGCGAATGACTTCCCTTAATGTTCCAGGTGCACCATTTAATAAGACACTTCGCCACATCCCCTTTCAGACACTCTTGAACCCCTCGGAGGGAGAACTCTGCATACAAAGCGTTGAGCATAAGTAAATAAAGGCTCATAGAATCGAAAAACTATGCATACAAAAACTACTCTATCATAACTATAAACAACTATTGCTTCCAAAAAATCACAAAGAAAACCAACTATAGAACCCTGAATGGAAGACTCTTCCCCACGCCCATAGGGGGCACTCATCCTACCCATCCCCTCCTTCACAGCTCCTTCAAACTTGGACTGTGCCCCAGGCTTAGGCCAGAAAAAAAAACAAGGAAATGATCCTTAAATCAACAGAAAAAAAGACAAAGTCAGGATGAGCACTCCACCCATCCCTGGCTTCATGTCACCCTACTTGTGACTAAAAGAGATGCAGAACAAACAGAAAACAAAGGGAGAGAATCAACAAAGAACATCCACAAAATTTCCCATCAGAAAATCCAGTTATTAAAAAAATAGGAACAACTTATTTCAAAGCTTTTTCCCCCTTTCCAAAAAGGAAATTATTAGGGAGAAAGAAAGGAATAAAAAAAAGGAAAACAAAAAACGGGAAAAGATAGAAAAGAAGACAAACATTAACCATATTCTTCAGGCCAATCTGTCTACTTTAAAGTGTCCACAAAGTTTTTAGCCTTATTCGCCGAGTCAAATGTATAAACTGAGTCCTTGTGGCTGAAACAAAGTATTGCGGGGTATCTCATGGAGTACTGGATGCCCAGGTTCCTCAGCCTCTTTTTAACTTCATCGAAGGACTTCCTCTTTTGAATTACAACTGCAGAGAAATCCTGGAAAAACATGATTTTTGACCCCTTGTACAGCAGTGCCTGTGGATCTTTTCCCAGGGATCTGGAAGCTTCTATGACTTTTTGCTTATCCTTATATAAACCGAAGTGCACTAGGATTGAGCGGGGGTGCTGCACTGGGCCTGATCTGTGCACTGTAAACCGATACGCCCTTTCAATCTGCAACCTGCTGGACTGGATGTGAAGGCCCAAAAACTTCGGTAGCCAGCTTTCAAAGAAGCTGACTGTCTGCTCACCTTCCTCACCTTCAGGGAGCCCGACAATTCGGGGTCATCGATATGGTTTCTCAAGGCCCACACCTCTAGCTCCAGCACCTGGATCCGACTGGATGAGGACTCCATCGTAGCTCCGGAGGCCTTAATTCGACCCTCCGCCTCCTCCAGCCTCTCCCCAAGACCCTGGTCATGCTTCTACAGCATGGATGCAGTAGGTTGGACCTGGGCACGAATCTCCCCACGGATTTCCTCAATCTCAGCAAGTCATCCTGATTCGTAATTTCACCAGGTTGACACCTCATTTTTATGTGTCTCTGGTGTAACTTCTAGCATGCCTCTTGCACTCGTGAACCAAAATTGATACCTTGGTTTATTGGTAATGGTAAATTGGAGGATA
Source organism: Chiloscyllium punctatum (assembly GCF_047496795.1). Classification (NCBI taxonomy): domain Eukaryota; kingdom Metazoa; phylum Chordata; class Chondrichthyes; order Orectolobiformes; family Hemiscylliidae; genus Chiloscyllium; species Chiloscyllium punctatum. The sequence continues at coordinate 96,975,392 of NC_092749.1, read as the reverse complement.
TGATGGGCAATGAGGTCACAGGTATGCTGAATACAATTCTGTTGTTGTAGATGGTCCATAACATGTGAAGGATGACCAGTTTTGAATTGCAAGATCCGTTCAAAATCTTTTCTAATTTAATACAGTGGTAGTGGCACCACACAAGTGAAAATTTTTATCATGAAAGATGGGCATTGGCTCCGCAAAGACCTTGTGGTGTTCGCTGCTACCAACACTGTAATGGACAAATGCAACTGTGATAGGTTGATTGGTGAGGATGACATCTACTAAGTGTTCTTTCCTGTATGTTTTCTCGCCATCTGCCACACATCAGTTTATCAACTATGTGATCTAGGTCTTGGCTAGTATTGATGCCACTGAACCACTTTTGGCAATGAATATTGACAAGCACTACATCCTGTACCCTTGCTATCTCCTTCAATCGGCATACAATATGGAGGAGTATTGGAGAAGTGGCATGTGATAGTCAGAGCTAAACAATTCCACCTTCTGGACCATATTTAAACTCTGCTGTCTTGCTATATCCAAATAAGAAGAATGCTGGCAGAGGAGGCTCCATAATTATCCCCCATCTGAATAATGGGGAGATCATATCAATACATTTCTTGGAGTCATACTCACGGTGAAGTAGTAGATGATAATCAGAGGGATGTTTATAGCATGGAAATAGATCCTTCACTCCAACTATAATCCAAAACCAGACAAGACCATATGGGCACTTGGCCCATATCCTTCCATTTCCTGCCCAACTTTAATTTGATGCCAGCGGGTCTGTCCTGCCAGTAGGAGGGATATACCTGCGAATGCTATTGGTGAAGACAGGGGTATTGTAAGATGTAACTTGGTGAGTGTGACTACATCAGGTTGTTGCTTGATTAGTGTATGGGACAGCTGTCCCAATTTTGGCACAGGTCCCAGAGGTTAGTAAGGACAACTTTGTGAGGATGAAAAGGTGAGTTTGTTATTGTTGTTTCCAGTACCTAAATTGATGCTAGATGATCCATTCAATTGAATTCTTTTTAGACTTATTAGTAGGTTGCTACAACTGAGTGGTTTGGTAGGCAATTTCACTTGTGAATGGAAAAAACACACTACTCTGATTTTGAATATACCCGAATCTCCAGTTGCAAATTTCACCTTGATTTCTTGAGCACTGAAACTGCAGGAGTAGGTTCATAAAAATGAAAATTTATCATTCTAATGAGCAGTCAGATTAAAAAGAAAGATATACTTTAAATTAAATATAACACCTTTCAAGAGTTCAAATTAGCTCAAACACTTTAGTCACTCTCGAAAGTTCAATCACTGTTGTAATGTAGGAAAAATAGCAGTTAATTTACAAGTAGCAAACTACCAATGGTGAGGTAATGACCAGATTATTTGTTTAAATGATGTTAGTAGGAGGATAAATATTGAGAGACACAGCAGGGAATCTTCCTGGTTCTTCAGAATAATGCAGAAAGAAGGGCTCATGCCCGAAACGTCGATTCTCCTGCTCCTTGAATGCTGCCTGACCCACTGCGCTTTTCCAGCAACACATTTTCAGGTATGGGATTTTTATGTTTACTACAGAAAAGTTTTTCTAACATTGTGGCACTATACTAGAGCCTCACCTTACGTTTTGTGTTCAGCTCACTGGGATGAAACCTAAACCCACAAAGTTCCCAACTGACAAGAGGGAGGAGGGTGTGTTACAATTTTGTTCAGGGAATCAATTACAGCAGTAAGGAGGGAAAACATTTGAGAAGGCTTCTCAAATGAAGCTGTATGGATAAAACTTTAAAAACCAAAAGGAACACTCATGTTGCAAGGAGTGTCCTATAGCTGCCCCCCCCTCCTAATAATCAAAGAGAAATAGACAGCAGATATGTATTTAAATTTCAGAGAAGTGTAAAAGTAATAGGATAGTGATAATAGGGGATTTAATCAAAGTCCTGAAATGGCGGAGCATCAGACATGACTTGGCTAGTTAGGAACCCAATATTTTATGTAAATTTGTGTCAGAGTGGTTGGATGCATTCAAAAACGAAATAGGGAGAGTACAGGGCCAACATGTTCCAATAAAGACAAATTTGGATATCACGGGATGTACAGGATTGGATAATGAGGAAATAAAGGGAGACTTATGGGGCTGAAAACAGCAGAAGCCAGGTAGGAGTACAGAATATGCGAGGGGAAACTTATAAAGGAAATCAGAAGTGCAATAAGGGGGCATGAAAAAGTAATGGCACGTAAAATAAAGTTATTCAATAACTATATTAAGGATAAAAGGATAACCAGGCAAAGAGTAAGGCTCATTAAGGATCACAGTGATCAGGGACATGACTAAATGAATACTGTGGTATCGCTGATCGCTAGTGAGAGGGATGATGTGGGTATAGAAATCAGGGGGAAAGACTGTGATATACTTAAAGAAGTGAGCATAGGCAGAAAGGAAGTTCTGAGTGGTTTGGCAGGCTTAAATGTAGACAAATCTCCAGTGCCAGATGAAATGTATCCCAGGCTGTTGAGTGAAACAATGGGGGAAATAGCAGGGGTGATGGCAATAATAATGCCAAAGAAGTAGTGCAGAGGACTGGAGCACAGCCAACATGGTACTGCTATTCATGGAGGAAGTTAAGTGATAAACTAGGAAACTATAGGCCAGTCAGTCTCACCTCAGTGGTTGGGAAACAATTGGAAGCAATTCTGAGGGACAGAATTCAATTTTTCAAAGAGGTAATCTCATATCTATATAAGGGCAATGTATTCAACACAGTCTAATTTGACTTTAGCAAAGCCTTTAATAAAGTTATGCTTGGTAAATTGATAGCAAAATAATAAAAGCTCATGGGAACCAAGGAAATTTGGCAAATTGGATAAAGAATTGACTGAGTGGAAGGAAGCAGAGGTTAATGATCAAGGGATGTGTATGTGACTGGACATCAGTGAAGTTCTGTAGGGGTTGCCTTCTTTATCTCTCTTCTCTCTCTTTGCATCCTCCCTTCCAAAAAAAATGGAAAATACCTAATTTCACCCAAACTATCTCCTCTTTAAATAAAGACAGTCCAACGTTCTATTGTGGTTTGGCCTACCAAGTGTTGATTCTAGTTTATCCAGGACAGATCCATTCTGATGCCACTGAAACTGGATTTCCTTAAATGACTCACATTTGCTTCTTATTTTTTTCCATAAATGATCTAAACCATAGAGAGTCATAGAGATGTACAGAACAGAAACAGACCCTTCGGTCCAACTTGTCCATGCTGTCCAGATATCCCAACCTAATCTAGTCCCATTTGCCAGCACTTGGCCCCTATTCATATACCCACCCAGATGCCTTTTAAATCATACCAGCGTCTGCTACTTCCTCTGGCAGCTCATTCCATACATGCATCACCCCCTGCGTGAAAAAGTTGTCCTTAGGTCCACTTTATATCTTTCCCCTCTCACCCTAAATCTATAGTAAATGGGATTAGAGTAGTTTGGTGTTTGTTGATTGGTATGGACATGGTGGGCTGCAGGGCCTGTTTCTGTGCTCTTTGAGTTTATGACTGTGTAAGTATACTTGCTACGCCAAGGAATACAAGGCTATGGGCCAAGTGCTGGAAAATGTGATAAGAATAGGTGTTTCTGACTGATGTATACTCTATGGGCTGAAAAGCCTTTTTTCTGTGCTGTAAACTTCTATGACAACCACATCTCCCTGGGAAGGTAAATAACATTCTGAATTTAAAAAAGCAATTATTTTGTTTCCCAAGCCTGTTGAATTAACAAACATATTTGATGTATGATATGACTGGAAGATAATGATGCCACAGTCATTGTAGGGAACAGTTGATAGAATCCTGCTATTGGTACCATTCCCTAATCTCTATGTAAAGTATTTCCCTTTATTTCCACGTGCTTTTTTGTTTAGCCAACAAACTTCAGTATAGTTTCTGAATGTTACTCTGCTGCACAGACGGTCATAGTACATGACACTCATTCCCAACTATGATTGCCAGTCCTTTCTCTTTGCTCTTCCTGCTTATTAATTTTTTCTTAGTCTCATTTGCCTTACAACATTGCATCCTCCTGCTATAGTAAATATAATAACATCCTGTTGCCTTGAATGTATGTTCCAAGAGGTTTCGCAAACAAGCAAACAAAATTAGGCACCAAGCCATGCAAGGAAATATTAGAACAGTTGGCCAAAAGCTTGATTAAAGGCAATGGTTTTAAGGAGAGTTTTTAAAGGAGGATACAGAAGTTGAGGGAGATAATTTCAGAGCTAACGGCTGGGCCACCAGCAGTCCAGCAAACAAAATCAAGACATGTTGAAGAGCTGTACAGCAGGAGGTGGTTACTGAGATAGGAATTATGAGATCATGGAGGAACTTGAAAACAAGGATGAGGAATTTAAATTCAAGGCATTTCAGGCCTAAGGTGGGTCTTGTCTGAGATTTGAACTGACTTTGTTTCTGACTTCCTAAGGCTGACAGACTAACTTTTCTTTCATTCAAATTTTACAGGCATTTCTGGCTCGGCCAGCATTTAGTGTCTTTTGCTGATTGCCTTAAGCAGGTGGTAGTAACCGGTTTTCTGATTCATTCCAGTCCTATGGTGTAGGTACAGATTGGCACTTGGAAGCAGGTTTGGATGGATACGATTAGTAAGTAATTTTCATTCCATCCCAATTGCCTGAAATAGGGTAATCTGACAACCCAAACTGGCAGACTGGCACTGAAGCTCTGTCAGGATCCTACATGCCATCGACCATTCAGGTAATGAAAGAAATCACAAGAAAACTCCATGCCTGTTTTGCAATGAAGTAAGAGATGTAACAAAGTTGTACTGAAAGTTAATAGGCCTTCAGGATTTCCTGTACCAGATTTAGAATCAGATGACAGAACATGAAGAATCTGAAATTAGTAGCTTCTAGCAGCCAGTCAGGATGCACAGAATAATGTCAAAGAAGGCCTCCTCCATTACCTACAACACACTTAGCTTAAACTTGTCCATTTTTGTTTAGAATGCACCATTTTTGCTATGCATTGCTCACACGAATACATTGGCCTAAAATTAGTACATTCAGCCAAGTAAATTAGGCAACAATTAAGTTCAAGCAAATTAATGCAACCAATCTGACTGAAACAAAATCCAATTTACAGGTGGCTTACTAACTGATATAGCTGAGGAAATAGCGCGCAAGGTAATCAGCAAACAATCTAAGACATGCTACCAGATGATGGATTCACTATCATCAGGGTTGGGACAAAAACTTCAGAAAAAAATAAGTTGAACCAGAAGGCTCTTAAAATAAAAACCAGAGAGTTAATTCTTTAGCTGACATTCTTAAAGTGGATCCATTCACATTGTAAGTTTCATAGTCAAATAGTTGAATGAGAAACAGACCTAAAAGTGATGGATTTAATATTTGTATCCACTGCAAGTTTTGAATCTAATTGCAGACGACATTTAAACTCATACTTGCATTTATACGGTCCACAGCATCTATCTTTGTAACTCATTCCAACACAACAAACCTCCATGATCACTGCATTCCAGATTTTGCATATCCTGGACTCCCTTCACCCTGCCACTGCCTTTCAGCTACCTAGATCCTAAACTTTGGAAATGCCTTCCTATATCTTGCTGCCTGTTTCTCCTCTTTTAAAATCTTTCTCACAACACCCCTATGGGGAAAGGCAGAAAGACACACTCCAAGAACTACATCCACCGATACAGGGATTGAACCCATGCTGTTGACATTGTTCTTCACAAAATCACATCCAACTAAATGAAATTACAATCATTTGGAGGCCATTTATGTCTTTCTACACCTTTGGTTATGCACCAAAATATTGCAGCAAAGAGATGGAGAGGTGAAATATTAGCTCATGGAAACTCGTTCTTGCAATATACCTATTGTCATTGTATTGTGTGTGTTGGTTTTATTTAGAAAGTAGTATTTCTGTCTGTGAATTTGATTATGTTCAAACCCCCTTCATCAGATTTGAGCAAGTAATCTAGGCTACCAATCCAGTCCATTACGTAGGGAGTGCTACATTGTCCTTAGGTTATGTCTTTCACACAGTCCTCCCACAGTCCAAAGATGTGCAGGTCAGGTGAATTGGCCATGCTAAATTGCCCGTAGTGTTAGCTAAGGGGTAGATGTAGATGTAGGGGTATGGGTGGGTTACGCTTCGGCGGGGCGGTGTGGACTTGTTGGGCCGAAGGGCCTGTTTCCACACTGTAAGTAATCCAATCTAATCTAATCTAATAAGACATTAAACCAAGACCCTGCCTGCCATCTTGGGCGGAACTATCTTAAAGAAGACCAGGAGGATTTTTCCTGGCCTGGTGACCGATAAGTAAATCTCATCAGTTATCTGACTGAACTCAACTTTAGCAGAACTAACCTGCATATTGAGATGGTGGTGGACTGGTAAGTTCATTGGACCACTAATCCAGAGTCCCCAGCTTATATCTTGGCACCATGGCAGTTAATGGCATTTAAATTCAACTCATTGATTTTTAAAATTTGGAACGGAAAGCTAATAGAGTCATAGAGATGAAACAGACCCTTCGGTCCAACCCATCCATGCCGACCAGATATCCCAACCCAATCTAGTCCCACCTCCCAGCACCCGGCCCATATCCCTCCAAACCCTTTCTATTCATATACCAATCCAAATGCCTCTTAAATGTAGCAATTGTACCAGCCTTCACAAGTTCCTCTGGCAGCTCATTCCATACATGTACCACCCTCTGGGTGAAAAAGTTGTCCCGTAGGTCTCCTTTATATCTTTCCCCTTTCACCCTAAACCTATGCCCTCTAGTTCTGGACTCCCCGACCCCAGGGAAAAGACTTTGCCTATTTACCCTGTCCATGCCCCTCAAAATTTTGTAAACCTCTCTAAGGTCACCCCTCAGCCTCTGACGCTCCAGGGAAAACAGCCCCAGCCTGTTCAGTCTCTCCCTATAGCCCAAATCCTCCAACCCTGGCAACATCCTTGTCAATCTTTTCTGAACCCTTTCAAGTTTCACATCTTTCTGCTAGGAAGGAAACCAGAATTGCATGCAATATTCCAACAGTGGCCTATACAGCTGCAACATGACCTCCCAACTTGAATCAATTATGTTAATACAGAGGAAGCAACGACAGCAAACTCAGCTATATTGACCTGAACGGTGCTCCTTACAAGCATATTGTGCAAAATTTGGGCCAACTGTCCCATAAACTAGTCAGGCAGCAGCCTAACATACAGACAGTCCCAGGTTGCAAATAAGTTTCATTATGGAATCCATTCACAAGGTGATTTATGCACAAGTTGGAACACAATGCAGGTCAATATAAACTAGCCATTCCTAAGTACAAGAAATATTTGTTTGTCAGCTCTTTAAAATTACACCCCTGTACGGGATCACATTTGTAAGCATGGACATTCATAAGTAGGGGGACTCCCTGTAATTATATTCTTCCAATATCCTAGACACTGCCATCACCAGATAATCCCTGCCCTTACAAATAGTGCAGACTCAGCAGTGGTACAGTACAATTGGATACATTCAGGATGGAGTTAGCCTGAGAGTCCTCAACGTTGACTCCAGACCCCATGAAGTCTCATGGCATTAGGTCAAACTTGGGAAAAGAAATTTCCTACTGATTACCACCATCTGCTCTACCTCAGCTGAATAATCAGCACAACTTCATGTCAAATGCCACATGGATGCAGCATTGAGGGGAGCAAGGGCACAGAATGTAATCTGGGTGCAGACAATGTCCATTATCAAACTTCCCTCAGTAGCACTACAACCAACAGAACTGGCTGAGTCCAAAAGAATATATTCCCAAATTAGGCATGTTGTAGGTTATGAGGAAACAAATAGAAGGGATAAAAGTCTTACTAGCTCTCATCCTCAACAATCTACCTGTCACATCGATTCACTATAGCGTTGATAAAAGTGACTAATGAAGATGGAGTCTCATCTTCTTTCTGAGGGTAGCACTCACCATATTGTGTAGCACTACCAATGTTGAAATAAGATACATTCGGAACAGATGCAAAACAGTTCAAAACTGAACATCCATGAGAGTTGAGATGGACCATCAACAGAAGCAGAAATGTATTCAACCACAACGTTTAAACTCATCACCTGACAAATTCCTCATTCTACCATTATCATCAAGCCAAGTGATCAACCCTTCAATGAAGACTGCAGGAGGGCAAGAGCACCCAGGTATACTTATAAATGTGATACCAAACTATAACACAAGGCCACTTGGCTCCATGTATTAATAAAAAATGACTAGAGATGCTGCAAAGCTCCTTACAACACCAGTAATGAAGGCCTGTGATCCAGAACTAGCTAAGTAGCATATCTTATGCCAAGTTATTTGAATATAGCTGCAACACTGCATTCATCCAACAATGCAGAAAATTACCCATGTACTACCACAATAAACAGGGCAAATTTAACCTGGCCAAATACCAAACAACCAGCTTCCTCCAGATCTTATGCAAAGTGATGGAAGGGGTCTTGTCAAGTGGCATTCATTCAGCAATAATCTACTCACTGGCATTCAGTTTGGCTTCAGCCAGGGATACTCAACTCCTAATCTCCTGGCCTTCCTCAGAACATAGACAAAAGAATTGAATTCAAGAGGTGAGATGATAGTGAATGTCCTTGACAACAAAGCAACATTTGGCAGAATATGGCTTGAAAGAACTCTGCCAAAATTTAAATCCATAGGGATCAGGGGAAAGCTGAATACTGCTCAGGCACAGCAGAACGAATAATAGCTGTGATTGTTGGAGGCCAATCATCCTAATCCAAGGTCATTGTTGCAGATATTCCTTACAGTGCCTTTGTACAACCATCCTTCATTGCTTTATCAAGCACCTTCCTTCCATTATAAGTCAGAACATCAAATAGGTCTTATGTTCCAGATGATCCTTAGAACTGAGCTTTTGAGGAACATCCTTTCCATGACACAAGCCAATTATTTTATCTGATCAAGCTCCTGTGGGAGGCTCTAGAATGTTCACTGGATTAAAAGTCATATGGTCATAGAGATGTACAGCACGGAAATAGATCCTTCGGTCCAACTTATCCATGCTGATTAGATATCTTAAATTAATCTAGTCCCATTTGTCAGTACATGACCCATATCCTTCTATACCCTTCCAATTCATATACCCATCCAAATGCCCTTAAAATGTTGTACAGGTTGTTCTGCTATAATGCACGTTTCATTAATGTGAATTCACTACAAAACGATTGATGAGTTGGGACACTGTTTCTACAGCGCGGACTTTTAAAGCGTGTATTGGTTATAATGCAATTTCAACTCCATTGGTTTAAATGGTGCTGCTGGTACACAATTTTCTTATAACATGGGATTACATGAGAATGGAACTACCACATTACAGCAGAATTGACTGTAACTGCAGCAGACTCCACCACTTCCGTGGCAGCTCATTCCATACACGCACCACCCTCTGCGTGAAAAAGTTGCCCTTTAGGTACCTTTTAAATCTTTCCCCTCTCACCTTAAACCTATGCCTCCAAGGTTTGGACTCTCCTACCCCAGGGAGAAGACCTTGTCTAATTACCCTATCCATGCTCCTCATATTTTAGAAACCTCTATGAGGTCACCCCTCAGCCTTCGATGCTCCAGGAAAAATAGCCCCAGCCTACTCAGCCTCTTCCTATAGCTCAAATCCTCCAACCCTGGCAACATCCTTTCAAATCTTTTGTGAACCCTTTAGGAGACCAGAACTGCATGCAGTATTCCAAAAGTGGCCTAATCAATGTCCTGTACAGCTGCAATATGACCTCCCAACTCCTATACTCAAAGCACTGACCAATAAAGGAAAGCATACCAATCACCTTCTTCACTATCCTGCCTATCTGCGATTCCACTTTCAAGGAATGATGCACCTGCACTCCAACCTGCACTTTGTTCAGAAACACTCCCCATGACCTTACCATTAAGTGTATACGTTCTGCCCTGATTTGCCTTTCCAAAATGCAGCACCTCACATTTATCTAAATTAAAATTCATCTGACACACCTCAGCCCATTGGCCCATCTAATCAAGATCCCATTGTACTCTCGGGTAACCTTCTTCACTGTCCAATACATCTCCAATTTTGATGGCATTTTCAAACTTACTAACCATACTTCCTGTGTTCACATCCAAATATTTTATATAAATGATGAAATGCAGCGGACCCATCACCAATCTTTGTGCCATACCACTGGTCAAAGGCCTCCAGTCTGAAATGCAACCTTTCACTATCACCCTCTGAACTAGCCTCTGTATCCAAATGGCTGGTTCTCCCTGTATTCCATGTGATCTAACCTTGCTAAACAGTCTACTACGAGGAACCTTGCCAAACGCCTTACTGAAGTCCATATAGATCATGTCCACCACTCTGCCCTCATCAATCCTCTTCATTATTTTTTCAAAAACTCAATTAAGTTAGTGAGACATGATTTCCCATGCACAATGCCATATTGACTATCCTTAATCAGTCCTTGCTTTTCCAATTACATGTAAATCCTGTCCCTCAGGATTCTCTCCAACAACTTGATCACTACCAGTGCCAAACAGACAAAGTTATTTTTACAGATTTCCCCAATCTGTATAACTGTCTTATAAATTCCTTTCCAACCGACATTAGGGAATATATTACAAAGTCTTGTGATGTCAGTTACAGTCATGTGGCTAGAAGGTTAGGTGATTGTCACTTTGTGTGGAATGTACCAGGTTACTCATGAACTTGGATATGAGCACGACAGATCAGTAAATCTTGGGTTTGCGTGTATTGGCATTGTTGCTCAGATGGAAGGTGAGCATGACACTGCGTGACTAGAGACAAGCAACAGACACATTTAAAACAGAGTAAAATTTCCTTCTCCTTGAAAATATGGGAGAGAGTGTTCAACCAATTAACTGTGAGTTCTGAAAACTAAGCAATTGCAAGATAATGGTTCGATGACCAAGAGCAAGCGTTTGTTCAAAGCAGGGAGATTTGTTTATACTCTATATGGAAACCATGCCCATTCAGCTGCAATTGATTTCCTGCTTGGCTGTTTCAACAGGCCAGGAAGGCTTATAGCATCTATGAGACCAGAAAACACTGCCTGATACTTGTTCCTGTGCCAGGATAAATACAGGCAACTCAGAGCTTCCAATCAAAGTAAATGCTTTCTCTTGCTCACATTTTTAAAAAGTTGTCATCCCTTTTACCATATCAGCCAGAGATATATGTGATGAAGAAAGTATATATATATAGCTCACCTACTCACACAAAGCATCGCTATGCTGATCTAAGTAAAATTTTTGCATCAGCCCCCGCAATTATTTCAGCACCAGCCATGGCTCAGATTCAAAGTCTTGACTCTGAGGCAGAAGGTTGTATGTTGAAGAGCTGAAAATCCGTGCTGGCACTTACCATATAATGCCAAGAAGCTGCAGCACTCTTGAAGGTGCTGCATTTTGGGTGGGATGTACAATTAAGGCCCCATCAACCCATAAATATACCAATATACTATTTTCAAAAGGGAGCAGAATATGTCTTCCTCATATTCTGGTCAACATTTCTCTCTCAACCAGAGCCATTATCTGGTCATTATCTAACTGATATTTGTGGAAGTTTGCTGTGTGCAAGTTGGCTGCTGCATTTCTGACATTACAACAGTGACTACAATTCAAAAGTACTTCATATAATTGCAAGTCTTTGTTCTATGATTAAAGAAAAAATTATTTCAAGATTTTATTTTCTCTTTTAATATCAAATTATCAGAAATGAAAGGTGACCTCTGAACTTAATCTCTTTGAATATCATCGAAGAGTTTCTCAGGTCAAGTGCATTATGTTTTGTGTCTGCAGATTCAAACTGCAAATTCCTAAACAACGATGTAAGAACTCATACAGAATCCTAGCCTCTGATCCCTACAGGGATTCTGGCGATTAGCTACGACATACTTGATTCATACGGCTGCGGGTTACATGAGGCCCTGTCAGTTCTTCTATTTCACAAATGAATATAATCTGAGTTTTTTAAAATTTGGAACTTGGTAAAACTTGGAACCACAGATCTGCTTTCAAGCCAGTCAACCCTATATTACTGACTTTAATTAGCAGAGGGGAGAGAGAAACTGCATCTGGATGATTGTCAAGAATGCACTAAGAAAGAAGCCAGTTTTTGAACGGGCTCCCCTGTGTGTCTGTGTCGGCTGTACTGACTTCCCATTCTGAAAAGAGATGCCAAACATCTAAATAAATATCAGTGTTTTCGAGATGTGTCCCACAAGCTCAGTTTCTATTCTTAAATGTCAGCTATGGAGTCTTACATCAGGTAAGCTTTCATTTCAAGGACTCCAGACTTGCCAGCACACTGAAGCCTAATATGCAACAACATCATTCATCATACATGAATTGCAGTTATCCTCTCCACTAACAGTAGTTGGTATCAAATAAAACTGAGATGCCTGCAAAATATTTGCAGAGAAATTAATTTCTTTGTTGAAACAATAGATCTTAAATCCATCTTCTATGCTATTCCATCCTTCTCATATCCTTCTCATCCCATTTCCATCCGTTCCTTTAATCCTTCTCCTATCATCCCAATTCCAACATCAACTTTCATTGTATCTCTTCCTTCTATGCTATCTCACATCCATCCTTCCCATACCACCCCATTTCCATAATCCCCAGGTAGTTCCACCCCTTCTTGGAGGTTCTGCCCTTCTCTCTTCCATGCTTGGCTGCCTCTCGCATCTTCCCTAAAACTGCTTGTCTTCCTCTCGCCCTCCATTCTAAACCCACCCTCCCATCTCACCCCAGCTTCCTGCCTACCATATGTCATCCCCCTCCACCCATGTCATTTCCACCTCCATTACGAGGAAGGAAGGAAGCAGCAAAAGAAAGGAAGTAAGACTGGATGACAGCAGGAAGGACAAATAGTTACAAACAGAAAAAGTGGCAGTAAGAGGTAGATAGACTGACAAACAAATAGAAAGAAAAGGACAATACAAAAAAATAAACAGAACTCCTTTCAAATCTTCAGGGTTCCTCACAATGCTTTATAGCTAATGAAATTCCTTCTGAAATGCAGCCACTATTGTAAGAAATACAGTACAAACAGGAATATGATAAATGATTGGGACATATATTTTAGTCACATTGATTGAGGAACACATATTAAACAGGACACTAGGGCTAACCCTCTACTCTTAATCATTACCATGTGGTCTCTTATATCCATCAGAGATGCTTGGTGTCTCTTCTTGATGAAAGCAATTCCTTCACAGCAAAATTTCCTGAGTACTGCATAGGAACAGCACCACAGATTATCTGCTCAAATCTTTGGACTGGGACTTGAATTTATGAACAAGTATGAAGAGGCAAACGTGAATTGTCACAAAAAAAGGCTCATTTGAACAAAAGGTGGGGGAAAATTGTTTTACATTCTAAATACATAATGCATTTTGCACACACTTTTATTACATTTCCATCTTTTCACATTTTCCCCATCACAATTCATAACTCAACCCTATTGTTATAGAAAAAATGTCACTAGGATCTGATCTAAAAAGTACTGTTTCAGTTACTCTGATGCTATTTTTTAATGTTCTGAAGACAATACTTAATATTAGCATTTAAAACAACAATGGCATGACAATAATGACCTGTTTTTATACTTTAATGTTATAAAATGGCCAAAGAGGCTGCAGAGAAGTAATCTCACAAGATATGATACCAAATCACAAAGAGATATTAAGCCAGATGACTAAAATCTTTCTCAAAGTGGTAGGGTTTAATGAGGGTCTTAAACAAGGAGAGAGAGATGGGGAGGTAATTCGAGAGCTGAGGTCTGAGACAGCTGAAGCCATACTGACCCAAATTGGAAGAGAGTTCTTGGAAGGTTGTATGGCTGGAGAAAGTTGCGGGTGGGTGGGGTGAGGCTATGAAGGAATTTGAACACGCGGGCAAGAATCTTTAAAAACAAGGCAATGCTTGATAGAGTGATGGGCTGATGGGAGTTGGTATGAGGTTGATAATTAAATATTATTGATGTTAGAAACTGACTGGTCTTAACCTCAGAGATTCATGTCTGACAGCAGGCATATGATGCAGTAAGATTCTCAGCTGCTGTTGAAGGCAATTGACACAGGCCCAGCATCAAATCTCAGTAAGAGGGTGCCATTGACATGATCAGGTTTAATTTCCATCAGGACACTTCACAGATACTTGCCCCATTCCATTGGCATCTATTAGCAGCACGCAGCATTATGGAGACTGTAAGATCTTGGAAGGGACAAGGATAATTTTTTTATTTTGTGAACTACCTCCTTCTAAGGAAGTCAATTCTCATATTGACAAACACAATCAGATATGGATTATCTTTGCCTTGCTTATTTTCGGGACCTTGACTGGGTATCCAACCTCAGGTGATATAAGTTCTATTTGATTAAGTGTGGATAGAAATGGAAGAATTGCCCCTAGATATTACTCAATGGCAGAAGTGGGTACTGCAGATGCTGGAGATTACAGTCAATATTAGAGTGGTGATGGAAAAGCACAGCAGGACAGACAGCATCCGAGGAGCAGGAAAATCGATGTTTCAGGCAAAAGCCCTTCATTAGGAAAGATATTACTTCCATGTCCTGCCCACCCCAAAATAATGAGAATAAGCCAAAAGTACAAAATATATTCAAGACTTGAATTTTACAACAGCATAAATGAAATGCGGTTAAAACATCTGGATGCTAATTGAAATTCTCAAAGTGTCCCTCCTCAAAATTTGAATGAATTTAGTAGTTTTCCATACTCCCTCCCTTCACTGGAATTTCAACCATTAATCCAGGTATCATCTTGGTACAGTTGGTTCCACTTTATTCTGAGGCCAGATGATGTAGATTCAAAATCAGGTTACAGAATCACTTTAAAGCTGTGGACTTATAAATTTTACAATGATCTGATACAGCACTGCTTTTGAGTCAGAAGCTGTGTGTTCAAGCCCCACTACAGGGACTTGAACACATAAACTAATACTTCTGTGCAGTATTATAACTGTGCTTTATTGTCAGAGATACTGTCCTTCAAAGAATTGGTGAATCAAGACCCAGTCTGCCTTATTAGATGGATGTAAAAGATCCTTCAGTTTTATCTGAAGTTGAGTAGTTCTTATCCTACAAACAATATCATTTAAACAGATTAATATATCTCATCAACTGTTTGTGGAATCTACGCTGTTGCATTCACTGCATTACAACAGTAACTTCAATTTAACATTGCTGTACCAGCCGTTAAATTCTTTGTGTTGCCCCAAGGGCATAAAAAAGCTACAACTAAATGCAAGTTCTTTCTTTCAAGAAAATGGATGCAATTTTGCAACTTTGCTGATTATTTTCCTATGCTTGTCTGCCATCTAACTACAAAATGTAACCGATATGAATGCGGCAAACAGAGATTTCTTTTGATCTCAAATTAAGACAATTCTCACATTTCTCTCCGATAGGAGTGTCTTCTAAATGGGATAGCATGAACAGGGTCAGGCAGATCACATACTCAAGATACCAGGTTTTAATATTTCATCAATTACCACCTACCGGGCTGACCAACAACCTCTATTCCATCAGAGGTTAAGTTCAACTGAAATAATACTGGTTTGTGATTTTTCTAGGTGAGAAAAGAGCAACCGCTCTCGATCTATCAGCACTAGACCAGCCAAACATCCAGGATTGCATTGAAGTGTTAAGAATTAAAGATTAATTTCCAGAACACAGCTACAAACCTGGGAGAGAAAAAAAAAGTCATGGAGACATTTTTAATGAAAGTTCTCTGAAGGTATGTTTATTAATTATAAAAATGTTGAAGGTGGAAAAACAATAGTTGTTTGACTAACAGTCCAGGAAGTATTTAATTTAGTAATGAAATATTTACTTCTTTTCCAATTGGTGAGGGAAGGCAGGATACTGCAAATATTGGCAGGAGCTGTGACCAGTGGCAGGACTATAACGGCAGAAGCTCATGCACTGACGTCTCTAGATCTATATCCTAGCAAAGCTGGCAATCCAGATCAGGACAAAACTATCAAATCTGGAATCTTCAAGTCAGAAAACATTACAAACAAATCCATTTGTTCTATTTCAACATTTTGTATAAAAATGTTTGTTTACTAGAAAAGCTACAGGGTATAATTTTAATTTGGTGTATGTTCCTGATGGCATAACAGGAAGTGGGCACCATTTCCACAATCTTGTTGTTTGCTGGCTCTCACACGATTACAATTAAAATGTAAAATTTGCAGCGAGCATGGGAGGCAGTGTAATAATATGGCAGTGAAGATTTTCATTACTTGCTGATGGTACGTTTCACCAGCGAAGCAGACACAGGCAAACCATAAGAGAGTCTTCTAGACAAATAGGGAGATTCTGCATGTTGGTCAAACTTTCCTGACCAACCCCACTGTTATTAACATATGACTAAACGAGAGCACAACAATGACACAGATATATATTTCATCCCATGTTGGTTTCACTTTATTCATGTGTGCATCATCTTTATTTGTTGAAACTAGCTTAGTCACAGACCTAAATGTACTAGCATGCCTCATAGTTGGCATGAATTGATGGTTAAAAGGTAGTTAGGGACAATCCTTTATTGTGAAAGAAACAATTACGTATTTTGCATTTACCTAATTAAATGCTCATTTTTAAGTCTTGTGCGATACTCGCCACTCTATGGGACATGGTTGAACTTGCAATTTCAGCTGGCCCTCCCTTTTATGCATTGTAAAGGGCGTTGTCCAAGACCACTTCTTGAATGCATAACTGAAATATTGTAGGTGAATGCAGAGCCAGCTAAGGAATCTGCAAACCAATTTTCAAACAGAGCTCATGTAGACAGTACTGACACTGTACTTTAGACCCCTAATTTTCTTATCTTGACTGACTGCCCAGGTCCATTCCTCATTCACTGTTATCCACTGGATCCTTCTTCCACTTTGCCATACCTTTGACCCCACTCCATATCCTCACTCCTCACAAGTGATTTGCTTTTACAAGTGCCAGGCCTTCTTGTAAGCTGCCATTCTCCTGCTCCCTTCCTTTGAGCCACTGAGTTAACAAGGAAACCTATTAACCTCAGACACAACGCCAACTGTAGGAAATCATATTTAAATGATCACAGACCAGGTGTCAAGAAATTCTCATGTGTCACTGACTTCATTTGAAGGTAGGATATGCAAAGAAAATAAGATCCATGTTAATGCATAATTCATGACATGCAAATATACCACAAGGGAGAATCCACCACAGCATGTCCTGATGCACAACATGCTGTTAATTCAAACTCTATATCTCAACCTGCCATCAGGAAATCAAAGTTCAGGCTCCTTCATAATTCAGTCACCCTGCCTGCCACATTTGATGCTCTTGCATGCTTCATAAAATTATCCCAACAATTATCCCGATTAAATATATAGAGTCACAGAATACTGCAGCCCTAGCCCAGATACAAACCTCATTATTTCACTCTATGTGAACAGCAACAACCTCTAGTTATATATTTTAATGTATGAAAATGGTCCAGAGTACTTTGCAGGAATGTAAGCAGAAAAAAATTGAAGACCCAGCCAAAGTAGAAGGTGATGATCAAAAGAGCTAGATGTTTGAGGATGGTCTTGAAGGAGGCATAGCTGCCAGTGAGGGATGACATGAAAAGAGAAGGCATGCATTAGAGGCCTGATTATACTTAATGGAGAGTTCTAACGTGAAATGAAAGACCGGATAAGGCTACCATAAAGCTACCATGATGATGTTAAGTTTAGGTTTGGAGCATTGGAAAATCAGCAATCAGGCCAGCAAGGACACATACGATGAGTGATAAGACTTCTGGAGCATGGATTGCATTACAGAACCAAAGTTATGAAGGGTGGAAGATGTGAGACTGGCCGGAGAATACTTGGATAATTAAGGTTGGCTTAATCAAAAGCACCTTCAATGATTCAGTAGAAGATGGTCATATGCCACAGATATGTGACTGAAAACAACAACTTTGATTTACCCAATGTTTACTTTGAACAAAGTGCAGCTCATTGAAGAAAAAATATTAGACCAAAAATGTGAAAACAAAATGGCAATGGAGGTGTCAAGAAAATGGTGTCAAGGTGAGCTGGGGCTAGTTAATATCTTGTGGAAAATGTAACATCCTGGATGTTGTTGATAATCTGCAAGTAAATGAGGATATAAAGGTAGGCAAGGACATTGAACTGCGAAGAGAAACTATTTTCAGAGATGAGCAATAGGGTCAGTAAAATTGGAAATAGATGAGGATAGTACAATTGAGCTGTATAACTGAAGAGTAATGCTAGAACAGAGGATGTCACCACTGTGTTAAAGGCCACAGTGATTGAAGAAGATAAAGAAGAAAACTATATCATAATCACAGTCACAATACCTTTTCTCTCATTTTTATGCAAGAAACTATTATTTCCCATTTTTAAAAAAATTCATGGCAGAGAATTCCACAATGTTATTGTTTTCTGTTTAAAGGGATGTCTTTTTACCTTCTCTTCAAGTCATGTAGCAGTATAACTGGATTGTAACTATCGTTCCCCAAACAACATGAAAACTTCTTAGCAAAGAGAGAGAGAGAGAGAAACTTATTCATCCTAGCACTCTTTATCTTAACATTATTGGCAGAGACCTCGAGCCAAATAACATCCATTCCAACGTTATATAGCCTAGGGGATGGAGGGGAATGGACAGAGGAGGAGACTAAAATGAGAAAAAATAAATGGACAAGGGGCAAAAATACAGCTATAATGTTTATTTTTTGAAAAGTCTTGTGCTAGTGACCATTTCCTGCAAGGATCCCACTGACTACTTGTCATCCTATCCCATTACATCCAAAAAGCTGCATCCTCTGACCCACTATAAGCAATGAGATGTGCTAGCAAAATATTATAAGTCACATGCATAACATTCACTTCCTTGGTGCTACAATTACTTCCTGTTACATATTCCCTATCATATTTTGTTAACAACACCCCATAACTATGCAAGAAGGTATCCTCATTGGAATGCCACTGGAAATCATCTTGCAATACATTAAATATAACGTCAGCATCCGTAATGAGCTATTGCTTGAGTGTAGCAGCACTTCAAAACTTTGTTTTGTAATTTATTATTCTCATCATGGATGAGGATAAGTTCATCAAAAACATTTTTGCATTGAAGAAACATTTAACATAGCTTCTAAATTACACTATTTTCAGCATACAAGATGCAGTGTTTTCAAACAGCCTTAGAATTATCCCTGAAATCAGATGTTACAATTTAAGTTTGGAAAGAGTTCAGGATCAAAAGCTCAGCTTGTGTCTTTACTTTGATAAATAATTACTACAAAATTTGTAGGCTCTGCAGTCTGATTCTAACATTGCAGTTGAGTATGATTCGTACAATCATGTTCAGTTCTGTGATACCATTTTTGCTGTGTGCAGAATCTATTCAATTGCTCCTAAATACTGGAATTCAAAGGGTTAAATCTTAGTGCCATAATCTTGATTTGTATCCTCTTGAGTTAAGTGGATTGTGATGTAATCTGATCAAGGTGCTTAAAATGTTGAAAGGATTCACTAAGATACAGCAAAGATAGATAGATGCTGGAGATCTGAAATAGAAGCAGAGCGTGAGAGAAAACCAGCAGTTCTGGCCACATCTGTGGTGAAACATTAGCAAGAGAACAAGACTGTTTCTCCATTTTGTGTTGGGCTTACATTTCTGTCCAAAGCCAGCTGCAGTGTCCAAGGAAGCTTATCACTAGCTGGAGAAACAGCACCTCATTTTCAACCAATACACTTACTGTCTTCAGGACTCAACATTGATTTCAACAACCTCAGGCCATGAATTCTGTCCACATTTTGATTCCAGCACACTGGTTCCCCACCTCCCAGTAACTTGTTTCCATGGATTTGCTCTCAGTACTGCTGACCTATTAACACATTCCATTAACATCCATTCTTCATCTGTATCTATCCTCAACTACCCTTTGCCTTTTGTTCTGGGACTCCTTCACCATATTTTCACTTATTCCTCCTCCTCTCATTTTCTACAGTTTAAACCCATTACTTTTCTGGTCCCTTTCATTCTTAAGAAATATTGGACATGAAACATTTCCCTCTCAACGGATGCTGCCAGGTCTACTCTATTTCTCCAGCATTTTCTGTATTCATTTTAGATCACCAAGATCTACAGTACTTTGCATTCATATCACAAAAAAATGATCTGGTCATTACCTTGTTGCCATTTATGGGAACACTCTATATATTGTACAAGTTGACTGCTAAGATTCTATGTGAGAACCTTTGCCCCTGATGGATAGACGGAAATATGCTTTGGTAAATTTGGCCAAGGCACATTAAAAAGCAGAGGTTGCTAATTAATAAATAGTGAGCTTGCATTTATAGAGCATCTTTCATCTCCACAGGAAATTTGAAAATAAACTGAAGAAGGGTCGCTGGACCAGAAACGTCAACTCTGCTTCCTCTCCACAGATGCTGCCAGACCTGCTGAGTTTTCCGAGGAATTTCCATTTTCATCTTTAATTTGTGTTGTAAATGGGGCTGCCAATTTGCACACAGCAAGCTCCCACAAATAACAGGCTGATAATTAGACAATCTACTTTTGATGTCAGATATTAAAAGATAAATATTGGCCAGAACGCTAGGGAACTCCCATCCTTTATAAAATAGTCAAAATGGAATTTTCTTTTCCATGTTGAGAAAATTTATGGGACTGGTTTAACTTCTCACCTGATAGACTGCAACGCTGACAGTATGGCTCTCTGCCAGTACAACAATGCAATGTCAATCTAAATGTTGTGTTCAGGCTTCTGGAGCAGGGATTGAATCCACAACCTTACCTACTGCCTCAGACGCAAGAGGGTGACTATTATGGCTGTCAATTTGCTCCAGTGGGAAGTCAAATGGCATTTTCGATCAGAAAACAAAACTGAAGAGATCCGAGATGTTTGGAAAGTGATTCGGATCTTTAAATTCAGATGAATCAGTGCGAGCATTTTATCTCCAAATAGCCATTTAAAAGAGTCAGGAGTTGCTCATCCATCTAGGTGACAAAACAAATAAAGTCCGCTACTGGTTTTGGGCAATTATGTCTGTGTCCATCAAGTAACGAACTCAAAAACTTTACAGCTGAGCTTACCGACTTGAGAATAAACAAATAGCAGCGTGAGAAGTCAGACTGCGCATGATATCGTGGGGGAGAAAACTGATTCATGTAAACGCTGTCAACATTTAATGCAAAGATAACAATATGTATTAAAAACTACTGAAGGACATGTTCTCTCTCGGTCAGGATAACCACTGCATGGAAGCACAGACATCAAGCAAAGCTCTCTCACTGCATGTGCACCAACTCCCTAGATAGTACAGAATCGTCTGCAATAGCTTCTCCATTACTGCTGAAACTGCACTTTCTTGCTCTCTTACAAGCAATTCATTTGCCAAGTTTTCTTCTCTTACTTTACAAATGGTGGTTCAGTGAAAAAGTTGCTACAACTTACCCAGCTCTTTAAGGTATATCCACAGCTTTGCGGTGCTCCCACAGCGGTTTAACAATGAGGTACTTCTGAATGGTGAGAGAGCTGAACTCTGATACAGACTGCATATCCTCCAGTCTGCTGACGCCACTCCCTAGCTACAGCACAGCCTCTGGCTAGAGCTTCTCAGTTACTCAAATGGACTGAATCGAGCTCTCTGGCTGTTAGCCAGCTGTACAGCTGAGCTACACTAATATCACTGCATTGTTCAGAAAGCCGCATAAACAGTGTCACTGGATGCTGTCTGGGCTCTTTTTCCTCAATTATCTCCAAGGATCCAGATTTATTTAAAAGGAAAACTTATTTTCTCAAGGCTGAGTGAATAATGATTGCCACAGCCTTGGTTGGTTGCATCAAAATCGCCAAAGTTCCAGATTTGTTATGCTTCCTATGAGTTGTAAAGTTGCTGCCCATTCAGTTCGCGAGTGCGTACGTCTCTCCAAAGCCGAGGAAGATTCCTTCCCTGCTCCCCTACGACTACTACACCATTACTAATCCATTGACCACTAGAAGGGGCGAGTGAACAAGCATCAAATCTCCGGTTAGAAGGAATCTGTTAACATTCCAGGTCTGATAGTCATTGCAAAATCTGAGCCAGTTGTGTAAGGGAGCAACGTCCTTATGGAAAGGGATTTAACAACCGTTTTGTTTGTGCAAACGGAGGGTGGCAGAAAAAAAAATGTGGATTTACGTAGCACCGTTCATAGGCACATGAAATAATGCACTTTATAGCGGAGGTATTTTTGAAGCATGTTCAATGTTGTAATGTGAGAACCGCGGTAGCCAATTTGCACATGACAACATCTCATAAATAAAAATTAGATAATTCAGGACGGAATTAGTTGTAGCATGGAATAATGTGGATTGATTCTGAAGCGTCAGAATGGCATTCAATTCATATACCCATCAGATGCCTTTTTAATGTTGCAATTGTGTCAGCCTCCAGCACTTCCTCTGGCAGCTCGTTCTACATACGCACCACCTTGTGCATGAAAAGGTTGCCCCTCGGGTCTTTGCTGAAGTTTTTTTAATAAGGGAAAGGCAGTCAATTGATTCTAAAGGGCATTCGATACTGTCACAAAACATATGTGTGGGGAAAGTTATAGGTTGTGGGATAAAGAGGATAATAGTAACATGAATACAAACTTAGTCATGGGATAGGAAAGAGAGAGTAACAGTTAGTGGCTACTGCTCAGGCTGGAAGAAGGGCAGCTACTCTGGGTTAAAACAATGACTGCAGATGCTGGAAATCAGATTCTGGATTAGTGGTGCTGGAAGAGCACAGCAGTTCAGGCAGCATCCAAGTAGCTTTGAAATCGACGTTTCGGGCAAAAGCCCTGTGCCCGAAACGCCGATTTCGAAGCTACTTGGATACTGCCTAAACTGCTGTGCTCTTCCAGCACCACTAATCCAGCTACTCTGGGTTGGCATTAAGTTCCTTGTTTTTCCTGATCGTGGTGTGCTGTGGACATTTGCTGGGGATAACACAAAACTTGGCAGAATTATAAACGGATAGGAGGATAGTAAAGGACTTCAAAAGCAACTAGCCCAGATGGAATTCCTGCCATGCACTCAGATCCTTCCTGGACCAGTTGGCGGGAGTATTTGCAGACGTCTTTCAGCTCTATTACCCCCCGTTGGCTCTGTCTGTATCAATGGTGCTGAGGTGGAGGTAGTTGAAGCTTCACGTTCTTTGGAGTAAATATAACCAACTATCTATCCTGGTCTACCCACATCAACACTACAGTCAAGAATGCACACAAACACCTCTATTTCCTCAGAGTCTAAGGAAGTTCAGCCTGTCCACAATGACTCTTACCAATTTTTAGAGCTACACCACAGAAAGCATCCTTTCTGGATGCATCACAGCTGGTATGGCAACTGCTGTGCCCAAAACCACAAGAAATTACAGAGTTGAGAATGCAGCCCAGTCCAACACGAAAACCAGCCTTCCTTCCATTGACTCCATCTACACTTGCTGCTGGCTCAGGAAAGCTGCCAATATAATCAAATTTCCCTCCCTCCCTGTTTATGCTCTCCTCTGTTCCCTTCAAATGTTACAAAAGTTTAAAAACATGTACCAACAGATTTAAGAACAGCTTCTTCCCCACTGTTATCAGACTTGAGGGGCGGCACGGTGGCTCAGTGGTTAACACTGCTACCTCACAGTACCAGGGTCCCAGGTTTGATTGCAGCCTCAGGTAACTTGTCTGTGTGGAGTTTGCCCATTCTCCCTGTGTCTGCGTGGGTTTCTTCCAGGTGCTCTAGTTTCCTCCTACAGTCCAAAGATGTGCAGGTTAGGTGAATTGGCCATGCTAAATTGTCCATAGTGATATGTGCATTAGTCAGAGGGAGGTGTGTCTGGGTGGGTTACTCTTCAGAGGGTCGGTGTGGATTTGTTGGGCTGAAGGGCCTGTTTCCACACTGTAGAGAATCTAATCTAATCTTATGAGCAGACTTCTCACATATTAGAGTTGATCTTTTGCTGCAGCTATAACACAATATTCGGTATTCTGTCCTATTACATTGATGTACTAATGTAAAGTGTCATTTGTTTGGTTAGCATGCAAACCAATACTTTTCACTGTACCCGGAACATGTGACAAAAATAAATCAAATCAAATCAAATCAAAGACATTGGTGAAATGGGCAGATGGGTGGCAGCTGAAGTTCAATGTGGAGAAGGGTAAGGTAATGCACTTTGATAAAAAGATCATGACGAGTCAGAATAAAATAAAGGGTAATATCAGAAAGGATGTTCAGGAGTTAAGAAACGTGAGTGTATATGTACATAAGTCATTTAAAATGACATAAAATGCTGGAAAAATGCAACAGGTCTGGTAGCATTTGTGAAGAGAGAAACAGAGTTAATGTTTCAAGTCTGGTACGACTCTTGTTCAACTCTGGTCTTGAAATTTAGATTAGATTCCCTACAGTGTGGAAACAGGCCCTTCGGCTCAGTCAGTCCACACCGACCCTCTGAAGAGTAACCCACCCAGACCCAGTTCCCTCTGACTAATGCACCTAGCGCTATGAGCAATTTTAGCATGGCCAATTCACCTGACCTGCACATCTTTGGACTGTGGGAGGAAACGGGAGCACCCAGTGGAAACCCATGCAGACACGGGGAGAATGTGCAAACTCCACACAGACAGTCGCCCAAGGCTGGAATTGAACTTAGGACCCTGGTGCTGTGAGGCAGCAATGCTAACCACTGAGCCACCGTGCCACCCTTAATGTTTCTCTCTCTACATATGCTGCCTGACCTGTTGAACCTCACCAGCATTTTCTGTATTTGTTTCAGATTTCTAGCACCTGTAGTATTTTGTTTTCATTAAAAATGGCAGGACAGAAAGAGGTCATAGTTAATAAAGCTCACAGTATTATAGACTTCATAAATAGGGACATATAGCAGCAAGAACAGGGAGGTTATAATGAACTTGTATAAAACACCTGGTTAGACATCAACTGGAGTAATGTGTACAGTTTTTGTATTGACACTGTAGGAAGGATGTGAATGCATTGGAGAGAGGGCAGAAGAGGTTTACAAGAATTGTTCCAGTTACGAGAAAAGATTGGCAGAAGATGGGATTGTTTTCTTTGGAGAGGAAAAGACTAAAAGAAGATTTGATGATAGTTTTCAAAATTGTGAGGAAATTGGACATGGTGGATAGGGAGAAAATATTCCCAGTTGGAAATCAGTTGGGAACCGGGGTCACAGTTTTATCACGGTTTGCAAAGAAACAAATGCAAGGTAAGAAAAACCTTTCACAATGAATAGTTAGGTTATGGGGCGGGGGGTCAGTTAACTGAATAGCCAGAGTGACACCAATAATGTGGGTTCAATTTCTGCACTGGTTAAGGTTACCAGGAAGAAATCTCCTTTTCAAGCTTTTGCCTCACCTGAGGTATGGTGTCCCTCAGGTTAAACTACCACCAATTCATTTCTCTAAAATGAGAACAGCCCTATGATTTGGTAGGACGACAGTGACTTAAAAAAAGCTGAAAGAACTGCAGATGCTGGTAATCAGAAACAAAACCAGAAATTGCTGGAAAAACTTGGTCTAGCAGCATGTGTAGAGAGGAAGCAGAGTTAACATTTTGGGTCTGTTCTGAAGAAGGGTCACTGAACCCAAAACATTAACTGCTTTCTCTCCTCAGATGTTGCCAGACTTACTGAGGTTTTCCAGCAATTTTTGTTTTTATTATCTATGGTGACTGCACGATTTTGAATTGCTGCTCGAAAAATGTCTATTATTTATCATTCTTCTATTACACTGTAACTTGCATGTTTTGCACTTCTTATGCACTTTATGCCATGTATGATTGTGTAGTTTGAGCTGTCCAGGTAACATCCTCGAACCTGGAGGAATGCTGTCTCATTTTTACTGTATGATTTGTACATGGTAGAAATGACAAGTAAAAAGCTACTCTACTCTACTCTAGCTACTCTACTTTACCCTTAGTCAGTGTATGGGTTACACTGCCCAGAAGTTTGGTGGAGACAGGTTCAATTGAGACATAAAAGAAAGCATTGGACAATTATTTAAATGGAAACAATTGCAGGCTCACGGGGAAAAAGCAGGAAATTGGCTCTAAGTTAAAATGCTCAGAGAGCTGGTACAGCCACAATGGGCCGAATGGCCTCCTTGTATACTTTAACAGTTCTATAATACAGGATGACACATATTGTCAATGAATCTGAATCAGACATTAGTCTTTTACAGTGTGAAGAAAATCCAAAAGCAGGGAAGGACTACTCCTGGGAAGCTCACCTGGACCTCCAGCTTGATCATAGCAATGACACTCTACCTTAATGTCTGATCTGTGTCTGTAGAAGGTGCCTATATCCAGTGCATATCCTTGCTCAATTTATTTCCCTAGTCCCAACCTGTACATGTCTTGGGATGTTGGCTATTTTTCTGAATTTCGCCGAACAAACTTAACACACGGGAGCTCTGTGGTTTCTAACTTGTACTTTTCCTTGCAGAGAATACAAATTCTATTTCAAGGCATTATCATGAAGATTGCAGTGAAAATTTTGCTTAATTACTACAATATGTACTGAGAAAGATCCAGGCAAGGAACTACACCAAATGTAATGTTAGAAAATGCTTGCAAAATTTCTACACTCTAACAAACACAAGCTATTTTCAATGTTTTTTTTATTAGCCAGTTCATGCAAAGGCTCAGAGATAGCCTCAGATGAGTGTTTGACACAAATTCAGATAAGCCCAATCTCAGAGAGTTTACAGTGGCCAGGGTACTGTTGCATGATGAGTGAAGTGAAACTTTCTATGAAGAGTTTAGAAGATTCTTCTCTGATTGCAGTTGGGTTAAAGAAGCATGTGGATATTAGAGAAAACTAAGAAAAGTCAGGTGGACAAGTTGCGAAGCTGCCCAATTTTCTAGCCATTAAATTCAGTCAACAGGAACCCAGGTTGACTTTGGTTTATTAAACTTTTCTATAATGCTTTTTAAGATCTCAGGATGTTCCAAAATGTTTTATAGGGGATTAAATATTTTTGAAATATAGTCATTCTTTTAATATAAGAAATATGGCAGCTATCTTACATGAAATGCCACAACTGCAATGAGATAAGTGACAAGATAGGTTATTTTATTGATGAAGGATAAATGGGACAATGGGAAACACTTCCCTTCTTAGCATTACTAAGAGGGGAGACAGGACCTCAATCTAATGTCTTGTCTGAGAGACCACATCTATGATAATTCAAAACTCCCTCTTTCTGTACCAAAAAGTCATATGACATTATGAAACTAAATCTCTTGAATAAAGCTTGAATCCATGAGCTCTGACTCAGAAGTGGAACTGCATTAGCTCAGTTTCAAAACCTATGAGTGATGCAGAAACTTGATCTTCACAAAATATAGATAACCACAGAGAAAATTCCAAAATTAGCTGATAGTACTGAGAATGATTCTAATTTTGAAGTATAAATTAATTTAGTATAATTGTAGGACAGTAACTAAATTTAGAATTTTAAATTTTATTTTAATTGTATTTTGTTGCGGGAAAGGATATCCCTGATATATCTGGAAAGTGACTCAGAGGTAGAAAAGATACATTGTCCTGTAACAGAAATACCCTTTCAAAAATTGTTCTTATCTAAAGAAAATCATACATAGAAATCCACTCACAACTTAAATTTAAATACTCCACACCTTCAGATAATCTGCCCTCACAGTTAAGAGGATAAAGAATTGGTTCCGAAAGAACATTGGAAACTTTTGCCTCAATTTACCTTGGCCCAAGGCCAACTTGAACTGGTCACAACTGCTCACGAGTCTGCACTGACAGAAAACAACAACGTCAGCCATGTACAGGGGGGCTTTAACCTGCAGGCCTCTGCTACCTAGAATAAGTCACCCCTCTTAGGCTCTCATCATTCCTGATGGACTCAGCAAGACTCAAACCGCATACAAACAAGGCAGGGGAAAGAGGCTGCCTCCCTGATTTTCCAGATCTGATTAGGAAATTTTCTGATTTCCATTCATCAGTTGAAACTGCACCAATGATATTGGTATACAGCAGTTGAATCAAATTTTGGATTCCCTTCCCAAAGTCCATTTTAGAGAGCACATCCCTCAAGTAAGTGTGTGATATCTTTGTCAAAGGCCTTCTCCTGGTCCAGGCTGATGAGGCAGGTATCCATTCCCCTCGGCTGCATGTAGGTGATTGTTTCCCTGAGGAAAGCAAGGCTCTCAGTTCTGCTTTTACAGCACAGTTTTGGTTAAAGTGAATCACTGATCCCAGAGCAGACCTGACCCAATTGGTGATGAGTTCAGACGGGATTTTGTAATCCATGCTCAACAGTGAAATTGGTCACCAATCTTGAATTTCCTCCCTCTTCCCTTCCACTTGTAGAGGAGAGTGATGATATTTTTCCTCATGGACTCACACATGCCACCTGGCAAATCCCACATATCCCAATACAAGTCTGTCAGTAAGCCATTGCTTCTGGGAGTTTTAATCTTTCAAAGAATTCAAGACCCTTGGTCAACTCATCCAGAGATGACAGCTAGTCCAGCCTCTCTTGCTTGCTGTTGTCTAAGACCTTTGCGATAGAGGGTGGGAACAATTGGGAGGCCATGCTATCTGTGGGCTTTGTGTTTTATGGTCAGGCATACCTGTAAAAGGATTTGTTCATTCTCACGATGTCAGAATGAGATGATGTTACTGAGCCATCTTCTTCCTCAGGCTACTGATCACAGAGCTCTCCCTGTGCATCTTCCGGAAGAAGAAATGTGAACACATCTCATTCTACTCCACGGAACAGACCCTGAACTGGAAGATTATCTTGGAGGCCTCTGAGGCAAAGAGTGAAGCTTTCTGGCTCTTCACCTTTTGAAAGTCCTCCTTGACATCAGCTCCCATTGTCTGCAACAGGAGTATGTTCTGCATGCTGTTTTGGAATTTTGACAACTTTACCCATTTCTCTCTTGCCTTCAGAAAGGATGAAGAACCTCCTGATGTTCCCCTTGACTGTTTCCCACCAGTCTGCTACAGACTCAAAGAGGGGTTTCATGGTTCTCCAACTTGTATCATCCCTTTTGAGTTCCTCAATGTGTTCTGCAGTCAACAGTTTCACGTTCAGCTTCCATGTTTCCTTGCCTGCACGCTGGTCATCCTATAGGTGACAGTTGGCTAGCAAAAGGCAGTTGTCAGAGAAGAATGTTGGCTTAATGTTGATGGATCAGACTGAGAACGCTTGGGACACAAAGAGGAAATCTAACCTTGAGTAGATAAGCCTGTCTGGCCACGAATGTCTGCTACAAAGAGGTGCCCACCCACTACTTCCTTAACTTTGGAGATGGTGAAGTTGCCTCCTCACAGCAGAATACCCAAGCAGGAGGAATGTTGCCCCCGACAAAATCGAAGGCCCATGGGCCCACAAGATCAAGCATTTCCTGTAGCTGCTGAGGTGCAGTATTCCACACTCCTGCAGAAACAGAAGGTCTGCTTTGATGGCCAGATAAGTCAATGTAAAAGCACACTGTGTAGTGGCCTGGACACTACACACACTAATGCGAAGTGAAGATGGTCGCAAGTAGCTTCAAAGTTATAACACTTGGGCAATTGTGCACATGAGATAAATTTGAATGTTCCCCACCCTGTACTGTGATCCTACAACCAGTGAATGTGGCTAGCTCATTTTTGGCCCAAAGAAGCAGGGGATAGCAAAGGAGGGATAAAGGTGTCTCTTCATTATACTGCACCAGCTGTCGAAGCTACTCAATTAACTTCACTTCCCTCTTCATTCATCATAAACCAGCAAGTATTTCTCTTCAAATGCAGGAGGAACTCAGCAGATCCGACAGCATCTGTAATGAGAAGAAGGGTTAACGTTTTGAGTCCAATGACCCTTCATTAGAGCTGGAACTTCTGACGAAGGAATATAGGAACAAGAGTAGGCCATTCAGCCCTTCGAGTGTGTTCCACATTCAATGAGATCATGACTGAACAAAAATTTATCTATCTTAGATTTAAATTAACAACTGATCCTGCATCCACTACTGTTTGTAGAAGAGAGTTTCAAACGTCTACCACTCTTGTAAGTAGAAATTCTTCCTAATATCGATCCTGAATGGTCTGGACCTAATTCTCAGACTATGTTTATCTTTATCTACCCTGTTTTTAATTGTTAAGATCTTGAAGACTTTGATCAGTCACCCTTTAACTTTCTAAATTCTAGTGAAAACAGATCTAATTTGCATAATCTTAACATAACCCCTGAAGTCCAGGTATCATTCTTGCAAACCTATGTTGTATTTCCTCCAAGGCTAATATATCCTTCCTAAGGTGTGGTGCCCATATCTGCTCCAAGTGGAGTCCAATCATTGTATCACTGCAACATAACTTCTGCATCCTTATTCTACTGTTCTCTAGATATAAACATCAGCACTGATCAACTTTCTTGATCATTTTCTGTACCTTTTTATGACATTTTAAAGATCTGTGTACCTGAACCCTGAAGGTTCTTTGGACATCCACTGTGTGTAACTTCATACCACCTAGAAATTACTCTGAGCTATTATTTTTTGGTCCAAAATGGATAACTTCACACTACTTATATTGAATTCTATCTGCCACAGTTTTACCCATTCACTTACTCTATCAACATCCCTTTGTAATTTTATGCTATAAGGTACATTGTCTAC
This sequence comes from Chiloscyllium punctatum, assembly GCF_047496795.1. Lineage (NCBI taxonomy): Eukaryota > Metazoa > Chordata > Chondrichthyes > Orectolobiformes > Hemiscylliidae > Chiloscyllium > Chiloscyllium punctatum. Next base: position 96,944,605 of record NC_092749.1, on the reverse strand, counting down.
AATGCTGCCTAACTTTGCGTCATCAGCAAATTTGGATGTATGACTTTCTATACCATTCTCTAAGCCAGTAATAAATAATGTGAATAATCGAGGCCCTAACGCAGATTCTTGTGGGAAACTACTAGTCAGATCCTGCCAGTTGAATACATACCCATTATCTCTATTTTCTGTTGCCTGCCACTCAATCAAACAATTTCCCAGCTATGTCAGTAATTTGCCTCAATTTTGTGGGCTTCTACCTTAATTAACATTATCTTATGTGGCTTCTGGAAGTCCATGTAGGCATTTACCTGTCCATTACCCTAGACATCTCTTATAAAAGTTCATGAAATGTGTCAGGCATGATCTACTTGTCAGGAATCCTTAGGAGACAGTCAGGTCTGCAGATGCTGGAGATCAGAGTTGAGAATGTGTTGCTGGAAAAAAGGGCTCCAGCCCGAAACATCGATTTTCCTGCTCCTTGGATGCTGCCTGACCTGCTGTGTTTTTCCAGCAATACACTCTCAAGTTGCTGGCTCTCCTTGATTAACTGAAAATTTTCAAAGTGCTCAGTTACCTGATTTTTGAAACTCAAACAATTTCCCCAACACAGATGTTAGGCTAACTGGTCTGTAATTCCTTGGTTTTGCTCTTTCACCTTTCCTAAAAAGTGGAATGACATGTAATTTTCCAACCCAGAGGGATAACTCCTGTGTCAAGAGAACTCTGAAAGATTATAGTCAGGGTGTCTGCAATGTGCTCTCCTATTTCCTTTAATACCCTCAGGTGGAAACAGTCAGGTCCCTGGGATTCGTCATTCTTTAGTTCCATTCATTTCTTCGTTACCAATGTTTTACTTATATTAATTTTATTTAATCTCTGTTCCCAATCCACTATTAATTTTCTTGTGATTACAACAAGTTATCTGCTTTTCTACTGTAAATACTGAGGCAAACTAACTATTCAACATGTCTGCCATTTCCCCACAGTCATTGACAATATCTCCACTTCCAGTCTTTAGTGGACCAATGTTGCTCCTAATCACCTGCCTTACCTTTATATAAATATTAAATTTCCTCTTATTGATCTTGACCTCTCTTTTAGTCGCTCTGACAAAGCTGCATTGTGCACTTAGTTGGTCTTTGTATCTTTCCCAGTCAGCAGGATTGGTCCCTTTCTTTGCACTTTTGTAAGCCTGTTAAAGTCAGCTTTAGCTAAATCTAAATTCTAGTAGCTGATTCATGCCTTTCACTGTCAAATGCAACATTGAACTTGATCAAGTTATGATCACTATTTAATAAATGTTCACACACACAATTAATTTACTAATTAAATCTGGCTCATTACTAAATGTAATATTACTTTTCCATTTACTGCATCCAGGACATATTGCAATAGGAAACTTTCCTGAAATTTCCTACTTTTCTGGTAGTTCCTTGTCTGTCTCTTCTAAACTATGCTAAAAATAAGATTCTCCCATTAATTCTATTCTCACTTTGCCACACATTTGCCTAATTTTCTGCATTTATCCAAACTAGCACCTCAAATCTGCTACAAGGATGTCTATACACAACACCTATTACAGTTTTAGATTCTTTACTGTTCGTCAGTTCTATCCATACAGTTTCAACAGAATGATTTCCCTTCATCATATCCTTCCTTATATTGCAGTAATTTTGTTTCTAATCAGTAAGGCTAATCCACCTCTTCTGCCCTTTGCCCCATCCATCCTCTAAACCTTATATTTAGTTCTCAGTTCTGACTATCCTGCAGTCATAACCCTGTAATGTCTACTCTATCAAACTCTGCATTTTGAATTTATGCATTCAGCTCATTTAATTTATTCCTTAAACTCCATGTATTCATGTATTTGGGCGATACACTATAACCTGTACCTCAGCATTGCTTCATTATTCGCCTGTTTATTATTTCTCTTTTGCTGTAATCAATACATAGAACATAGAACAGTACAGCACAGAACAGGCCCTTCAGCCCACGATGTTGTGCCGACCACTGATCCTCATGTATGCACCCTCAAATTTCTGTGACCATATGCATGTCCAGTAGTCTCTTAAGTGGCCCCAATGACCTTGCTTCCACAACTGCTGTTGGCAACGCATTCCATGCTCTCACAACTCTGTGTAAAGAACCCACCTCTCATATCCCCTCTATACTTTCCTTCAACCAGCTTAAAACTATGACCCCTTGTGTTAGTCATTTCTACCCTGGGAAATAGTGTCTGGCTATTGACTCTATCTATGCCTCTCATTATCTTGTCTACCTCAATTAGGTCCCCTCTCCTCCTCCTTTTCTCCAATGAAAAATGTCCGAGCTCAGTCAACCCCTCTTCATAAGATAAGCCCTCCAGTCCAGGCAGCATCCTGGTAAACCTCCTCTGAACCCTCTCCAAAGCATCCACATCTTTCCTATAATAGGGTGACCAGAACTGGATACAGTACTCCAAGTGCATTCTAACCAATACACTTCTTATAGTTTTGCCACTCCTTGCAGTACCTGAAGTAAGACGCCTGACTGTTTCTGTACTGTCTATCCTATTGCTTGATTTTGAACTGTCTGACTTCCCCTCTTTTCCATTTACAAGTTTAAAGCCCTTGTGACCACCTTATTTAGCCTTTCTGCTAGGAGATTAGTTTTAGATCGGTTCAGGTGGAGTCCATCCCAGTGCTACAGTTCCTTCCTGTCCCAATACTGATCTCAGTGCCCCATGAAATGGGACCTCTCTTTCCTGCACAACTCCTTTAGCCAAGTGCTTACTTCCCTAATTTTCTTATCTTTTGCACAGAGATTATAACCTTTGAGGTCCTGTTTTTTAGTTTTGTTCCAAATTCCTGATATTCCCCAAACAGGACTGCTTCCCTACTCTTGTACATGTTGTTGGTCCCAATATGGACCACAACAACCGCATCCTCCCTGTTCCACACCAATATCCTTTCAAGCCAGTTCAAAATGTTCTCTACCTTGACACAGACAGAAAACACCATGCAGGACTCTCGATCCTGCTTACAAAGGATGCTATCTATACCCCTAATTATAGAATCACCCATCACTGCCACTTTTCTTTTTGCTCTCCCCACTTGAGTGGCCTCCTGTACCACTGTGCAGTGGACAATTTGCTCATCCTCCCTGTAGTCCTTTTCCTCATCCATAAAGGGATTAAGTAACTCATATCAGTTAGACAAGGCCAAGAGCTGAGTCTTCTCCAATGCTAAATTCAGGATCTCCCTGTATGCCTCACCTGTTGTCACACCCTCCTGTCCCTGACCACTGGCTAAATTTGAAGTACTTAACCAACAGACTGCCTGAAACACAGCATCCAGATAACTCTCACCCTCCCTGATGTGTTGCAGTGTGTGGGGCTCAGACTCCAGCACATCAACTCCTCGAGCAACCAATACTTAGTACAGATGTAGAGATAGTGAGGACTTCAAATGCTGGAGATCAGAGTCAAAAAGTGTGACCTACATTCCAGATGAAGGGCTTAAGCCCAAAATGTCGACTCTCCCACTCCTTGGATGCTGCCTGACCTGCTGTGCTTTTCCAGCGCCACACTTTATGACTCTTTCTACATATGTGGCCATTATGAACCACAATGGGGTCTAACATTTCCCACATCATGCAAGTACAACTCAGTGCCTGACTCTGCATCACTAAATTATTTAAATGGTTTTTAATTTGTATTTTTAAATTTCATATTGGTCTTTAGTTTTTAAACTTATAAATATTTCTTCAATTTACCTTCATTCTGAAAGCAACTTAGATATTCATATTAGTATCAACAACATGAACATTTCCTCTGATTTTACTGTTTTTCCCATTGTTGCAGTTTCCAAAGTCTTCTCTTCTCCTGGCTCCTATCGTTCTCTGGCTCCCATGTAAGTGTGTAGACCTCGATTTTTATCTTCTGTTCAGTCTTAGCCTTCTCCCCTGCTGGTCCCTCTTTCCCCTTGTGCCCCAATTCCCCAAGACTTTACTTGGATATTAAACAGCAGAAGTACTCACCAATGAGAGAATAGGAGGACCTTATCACCTCTCTTTGTCTTTCACCTAATTCCCTGTTTTAGCAAACTCCAGTTCACTCTAACACAACAAAGCAGCACACCAGTGCAGTCAATGGACTTGAAACATTTAACTCTGTTTTTCTCTCTGTGATGCTGCCAAACTGTTTTTATCTTTACACTTCAACCCTTTCAGCAGCTGTCCAGATTAGGTCAACCAGAGCTTTATGTATCTGAAGCGTAACATTATTTGCATTCAAGTCCCTTGGAAATAATTAACATATCATAAACTTATTTTGTACCCAATATAATAACATACATACAGGTACTTCAAATCTCCATTATTTCAGCAATGCAGTACTCAGAATGCTTTAATTTAAAGATTGTTTAAGCTCATGACTATTTTAGGTATACACCACAAAGCTGATTGGGGAGACCATCTATTCTGGAAGATTGGTGACTATAATGCAAGCATTGCTAGATTTTGAAGGTATGATGTGCTGTTTAAGACATTTGGAGTTGGTCATATGGGATTATTGCTAGGAATTATACATTGTGAGCCTAATCCCACTGTAGGAGTTTTGAACACAATTGAGGCTAACAGTCCAATGAGAATACAGACAGCCTAAACATCAACTTACATTAACTAGGTCTTGTTCACCTGTCACCCTGTGTGCTTACAAACATGTATTGGCAACTGAACCAGTAACACATTAACTTTAGAATTCTCATCCATGGTTACAAATCCTGACATGGTCTCACCATTCCTATCTTCACAATCTTCACAACGCTGAGTTTTCTCCACCTTTAAGATGCTCCTTAAAACCTAGAGGTTTTTTGACAAAGTTTTCATCATTTTCCTATTGTGCATTTATGTGGCTTGGTGTTAAACCCTTTTTTGTTACATTTTACTCTATTAAAGCTGCTACAAAAATACAAATTGTTCTTGCTGTCCTGTAGGAGATTTCATTAAACTGAGAGTCGGTCTGTCCTCTCAAGCATCTATAAAAGTTTGCATGGCATTAAGTCAAAGAGAACTTCATCCAGGTATCCTGACCAATATGTATCCCTCCAATAATATTTTAACAGATGTCTGTGCATTATCTCATAGCTTTTTTGTAGGCTGTTGCTGCTGCACTTTCAGCAAAGCAACCACTAACTTGGAAATGGTTTTGGATGTTCTAAACTTGTGAATAGGGTCATTTATTTGCAAGTTAATTCTGAGATACAGCAATAAGTTTAATCAAAATATAGAAGGAATTGAAACAAAACAAACAATACAGTCTAATCATAGACGTTGTTGGACATAATTCCAGCTGCACCAGAAGCAGTTGGTGTTGAGATAACAGAATCAAAACATTATTTGGTTAGGAGTCAGTCTCCTTGCATCCTGTCAACAAAATGATAAGATGCCTTCTTTGCATTAGTGCTTCTACAGCAAGGCTGGAAATTCCCGAAAAGGCATGTAAATAAATTAAAAGTGAAAAGCAAAAGGCAAACCAAGGGTAAGAACTTCAACCACTGTAAAGTTTTCATCTTAAAGGAGCCAAACAATATTTGGATCAGGATATTACTGTGTCCAGTATAGATTTTTAGAATAAAGTGCCAGAAGATGAACTTGATAGTAGTACTTCATATTCTGAGCCAGAAAGCACATATTTTCACCAGTACTCCTATTTGTTTGTTTTAGATTTTATGGTATATACATTTATGACGAGCATCACAACCAATCTCATGTTATTAGGATTAAACTTTGGCATTAGATTGACACCATAAAAGAATACTACTTTCCTTGTTGTAATAAAACAAACTAAAATTATAGCTCAGATGTTCTCCGCACATAAAAAAAAGATGAATTCTCTTTAGCTGCCGGCCTCAATTCAATAGTAGCTCTGAGTCAGGGACTTTAAGTGCGTAATCTAAGCTGAAACTCCCAGTGGAGATAGAGAATTTATCAGAGGTGATGTCTTCTGGATCAGATCATTTATGAAATAAGGTTAAATAGTGCATTTTTCATCTTCTCCTACACACCAAAACCAACTACAATAGAGATTAGCTATTAATATATTCCATCACTAATGAAAGGCTCAGTGCTTGTGTCATTGCTGCAGTTTGAGTATCAAAGCTCCAAATTTATAAACTGAAGTTTACTGAATGTCAGTGACATGGCTATCTTGAAGAATGTAATACATTCAAAGCATACTCACTGATTATATAATAGGCCTGTCAAAGATTTTTAAAAATGCAAGAACAGTCCATGTCTTACTGAAATGGAGTGTCTAAACAACACTTCAGATAAAATCAGTGCCTTTCCTCTAATCTATATTCACGACATAAGAGTAGATCTTATTCAATCACCTAAGGTGCAAATATACCTGTGTGACATGTTGTTTTCCTCCTTAACCTGTAAATAGAGGAATATCCAAAATAATCTTCATAACTACTTGTACAACATACAATAACAATTCCCTGGTAGAACAATAGCAAACCATGTCTCAACATTTCTGGAAATAAAAGACAGGTATTGTAAAGTGCCCAGACTGCTGTAGAAGTCTGACTCAGTAATATCCTATAATGAAGGAAATCTGCTTTCCTTACTCTCACACATACTAAACTGACCTCTGAAACCACTCAATTACATTAATTCCATCTTTCTCAAGATTAACTAGGGACAGGCTAGGACCAGTTCCACCATAGGACACACCAGATGGCCTCCTTCTTTACAGACCGCAATTTCCCTTCCCACGTGGTTAAAGATGCCCTCCAACGCATCTCGTCCACATCCCGCACCTCTGCCCTCAGACCCCACCCCTCCAATTGTAACAAGGACAGAACGCCCCTGGTGCTCACCTTCCACCCTACAAACCTTCGCATCAACCAAATCATCCACCGACATTTCCGTCACCTCCAAAAAGACCCCACCACCAGGGATATATTTCCCTCCCCACCCCTTTCCGCCTTCCGCAAAGACCGTTCCCTCCGTGACTACCTGGTCAGGTCCACACCCCCCTACGACCCACCCTCCCATTCTGGCACTTTCCCCTGCCACCGCAGGAACTGTAAAACCTGTGCCCACACCTCCTCCCTCACCTCTATCCAAGGCCCTAAAGGAGCCTTCCACATCCATCAAAGTTTCACCTGCACATCTACCAATATCATTTATTGTATCCGTTGCTCCCGATGTGGTCTCCTCTACATTGGGAAGACTGGGCGCCTCCTAGCAGAGCGCTTTAGGGAACATCTCCGAGACACCAGCACCAATCAACCAAACCGCCCCGTGGCCCAACATTTCAACTCCCCCGCCCACTCTGCCGAGGACATGGAGGTCCTGGGCCTCCTTCACCGCCGCTCCCTCACCACCAGACGCCTGGAGGAAGAACGCCTCATCTTCCGCCTCGGAACACTTCAACCCCAGGGCATCAATGTGGACTTCAACAGCTTCCTCATTTCCCCTTCCCCCACCTCATCCTAGTTTCAAACTTCCAGCTCAGTAACTGTCTCCTTGACTTGTCCGACCTGCCTATCTTCTTTTCCACCTATCCACTCCACCCTCTCCTCCTTGACCTATCACCTTCATCTCCTCCCCCACTCACCCATTGTACTCTATGCTACTCTCTCCCCACCCCCACCCTCCTCTAGCTTATCTCTCCATGCTTCAGGCTCACTGCCTTTATTCCTGATGAAGGGCTTTTGCCCGAAACGTTGATTTCGCTGCTCATTGGATGCTGCCTGAACTGCTGTACTCTTCCAGCACCACTAATCCAGTATTTGGTTTTCAGCATCTGCAGTCATTGTTTTTACCACAGGCAATAAAGGCCAACCTTGTTAAAAAGGCTAGCAGCCTTAGAATAAAATTCATGGGGACAGAGGAAATAAATTATTTATTGTACAAAAAAGTCATTCAGCCTATTGTGCCAATGTATGATGTACCTCTTTTCAAGAGTTATCCATCTGGTTAACTAATGTCCTTTAGGAAAACAACTTTACCATTCTTACCCAGTCTGACCTACATGTGATTCCAGTCCCGCAGAAATGTGAAGTAACTCTGACAAAAAAACAGAAATAGCTAGAAAAACTCAGCAAGTCTGGCAGTATCAGTGGAGAAAAAGCAGGGTCAATGTTGACCAGCGAAGTCTTCATCATTAATATCTTGGTAATTGTATCTCAAGAAGGAGATCTATTCCATGGATAAGTCAAACAACAGCCTGACATATTCCTACTCACTACATGAATCTTCACCTCTCAACACCTATACTTAGTGCTCTGACCAACAAAGGAAAGCATACCAAATGTCTTCTTCACTATCCTATCTACCTGCAACTCTACTTACAAGGAACTATGAACCTGCACACCAGGTCTCTTTGTTCAGCAACACTCCTGTGGACCTTACCATTAGTGTATACGTCCTGCTAAGATTTGCTTTTCCAAAATACAGCACCTCGCATTTATCTGAATTAAACTCCGTCTGCCACTTCTCAGCCCGTTGGCCCATCTGATCAAGATCCCGTTGTACTCTGAGGTAACCATCTTTGTTGTCCACTATACCTCCAATTTTGGTGTCATTTGCAAGTGTACTATCTATACCTCTTACATTCACATCCAAATAATTTATATAAATGACGAAAAGTAGAGGACCCAGCACCCATCATTGTGGCACACCATTCGTCACAGGCGTCCAGTCTGAAATGCAACCCTCTACCACCACCCACTGTCTTCTAGCATAAAACCAGTTCTGTATCTAAATGGCTAGTTCTTCCTGTATTCCATAAGATCTAACCTTACTAACCATTCTCCCACAAGGAACCTTGTCGAACGCCTCACTGAAGTCCGTATAGGTTACGTCCACCACACTGCCCTCATCAATCCTCTTTGTTACTCCTTCAAAAAACTCAAACAAGTTCAGGAGACATGATTTCCCATACACAAAGACATGCTGACTATTGCTAATTAGTCCTTGCCTTTCCAAAGACACGTAAATCCTGTCCCTCAGGATTCCTTCCAACAACTTGCCCATCACCGATGTCAGGCTCAGCGGTCTATAGTTTCCTGGTTTTTCCTTACCACCTTTCTTAAATAGTGACACAACGTTAGCCAGGCTCCATTCTTCCAACACCTCATCTGTGATATCTCAGCAAGGGGCGCAGCAATCATTCCCCTAGCTCCCCATAGAGTTCTAGGGTACACCTGATCAGGTCCTGGGGATTTATCCACTTTTGTGTGTTTCAAGACATCCAGCACCTCCTACTCTGTAATACAGATATTTTTCAAGACGTCACCATCTATTTCCCAATTTCTATATCTTCCATGTCCTGCTCCACAGTAAACACTGATGCAAAATATTTGTTGAGTATCTCCTCTATCTCCTGTGGCTCCACACAAAGGTTGCCTTGCTGATCTTTGAGGGGCCCTATTCTCTCTCTAGTTACCCTTTTGTCCTGAATGTACTTATAAAAACCATTTGGATACTCCTTAACCCTATTTGCCAAAGCTATCTCATGTCCCTTTTTTGCCCTCCTGATTTCCCTCTTTAAGTATACTCCTACTGCCTTTATACTCTTCTAAGGATTCGCTTGATCTCTCCTGTCTATACCTTACATATGCTTCCTTATTTTCTTAACCAAACCTCAATTTCTTTAGTCATCCAGTATTCCCTACAGCTACCAGCCTTTCCTTTCACCCTAACAGCAATACACTGTCTCTGGACTCTCGTTATCTCATTTCTGAAGGTTTCCCATTTTCAAGCCATTCCCTTACCTGCGAACATCTGCCCAAATTCAGCTTTTGAAAGTTCATGCCTGATACCATCAAAATTAGCATTCCTCCAATTTAGAACTTCAACTTCTAGATGTGGTCTATCCCTTTCCATCACTATTTTCAAACTAATAGACTTATGGTCGCTGGCCCCAAAGTGCTCCCCCACTGACACCTCAGTCATCTGCTCTGCCTTATTTCCCAAGAGTAGGTCAAGTTTTGCACCTTCTCTAGTAGGTACATCCACATACTGAATCAGAAAATTTTCTTTTACACACTTAACAAATTCCTCTCCAACTAAACCCTTAACACAAGGCAGTCCCAGTCTATGTTTAGAAAGTTAAAATCCCCTACCATAACCACCCTATTCTTCTTACAGATAACTGAGATGTCCTTACAAATTTTTTTCTCAATTTCCCACTGATGATTAGGGGGTCTATAATACAATCTCAACATCATCCCTTTCTTATTTCTCAGTTCCACCCAAATAACCTCCCTTGATGTATTCTCAGGAATATTCTCCCTAAGTACAGCAGTAATGCTATCCTTCATCAAAAACACCACTCCCCTCCTCTCTTGCCCCTTTTCTATCCTTCCTGTAGCATTTGTATCCTGGAACATTAAGCTGCCAGTTTTGTCCATCCCTGAGCCATGTTTCTGTAATTGCTATGATATCCCAGTCCCATGTTCTTAACCATGCCCTGAGTTCATCTGCCTTCCCTGTTAGGCCTCTTGCATTGAAGTAAATGCAGTTTAATTTGTCTTCCTACCTTGTTCTCTACTTTGTTCCTGCCTGCCCTGACTGTTTCACTTGCCCCCTTTCCCAACTGCACCAGTCTCAAATTGATCTCTTTCCTTACTACTTCCCTGGTCCCCAATCTAACTAGTTTAAATCCTCCCAAGCTGCTCTAGCTAATCTCTGTGCCAGTATATTAGTCCCCTTCCAATTCAAGTGCAACCTGTCCTGCTTGTACAGGGCACTTCTACCCCAGAAGAGATTCCAATGATCCAAAAATGGGCACCCTTCACCCCTGCATCAGCTCCTCAGCCATGCATTCATCTGCTCAATTCTCCTATTCTTCCCCTCACTAAATTGTAGCACTGGGTGTAATCCAGTACAAGGATCGTTGCTGGGTCCTCTACTTTTCGTCATTTATATAAATGATTTGGATGTGAGCATAAGAGGTAGAGTTAGTAATTTTGCAGATGACTCCAAAATTGGAGGTGTAGTGGACAGCGAAGAAGGTTACCTCAGATTTCAATGTGATCTGGATCAAATGGGTCAATGGGCTGAGAAGTGGCAGATGGAGTTTAATTTAGATAAATGTGAGGTGTTGCATTTCTGGAAAGTAAATCTTAGCAGGACTTATACACTTAATGGTAAGGTCCTAGGGAGTGTTGCTGAACAAAGAGACCTTGGAGTGCAGGTTCATAGCTCCTTGAAAGTTGAATAGAAAGTATATGGAATAGTGAAGGAGGGGTTTGGTATGCTTTTCTTTATTGGTCAGAGTATTGAGTACAGGAGTTGGGAGGTCATGTTGCGACTGTACAGGACATTGGTTAGGCCACTTCTGGAATATTGCGTGCAATTCTGGCCTCCATCCTATTGGAAGGATGTTGTGAAATTTGAAAGGGCTCAGAAAAGATTGACAAGGATATTGCCAGGGTTAGAGGATTTGAGCTATAGGGAGTGGTTTAATAGGCTGGGGCTGTTTTCCCTGGAGCCTCAGAAGCTGAGGGGTGACTTTATAGAGGCTTACAAAATCATAAGGGCAATGGATAGGATAAATAGACAAAGTCTCTTCCCTGGAGTGTGGGAGTCCAGAACTACAGGGCATAGGTTTAGGGTGAGAGGGGAAAGATATAAAAGTGACCTAAGGGGCAACTTTTTAATGCAGAGGGTGGTACATGTATAGAATGAACTGCTAGAGAAAGTGGTGGAGGCTGGTACAATTACAACATTTAAAAGGCATCTGGATGGGTAAATGAATAGGAAGGATTCAGAGAGATACGAGCCAGGTGCTTGCAGGTGGATCTAGATTGGGTTGGGATATCTGGTCGGGTTGGACCGAAGGGTCTGTTTCCACATTGTTCATCTCTATGACTCTATTACCCTTGAGGATCTCCCTTTTAAATTCCTGCCTAACTTTCTATATTCTCCCTTTAGAATCTCATCCTTTTCCCTTCTTTTATATACATTGCCCTCCTGCTGGTCCCTCTGCCCTTTGAGAACATTCTGCACACTCTCTGAGATATCTTTGATTCTTGCACCAGGGAGGCAACACACCATTCTGATTTCTTGCTGCTCACCAAAGAAACATCTGTCTGTGCCTCTGACTAGAGAGTTTATCACAATCAATTGCATGGGACCTGACATACACCCTCATTAGATTAGAGCCTGTCTTGATACCAGAAACTTGGCTGTTCATGCTACATTCCCTTCAGAGTCCATCAACCCCTACATTTTCTAATGCAGCATACTTGTTTGAAATGAGGATAGCCACAGAAGACTCCTGCACTACCTGCTGGTCTAATTGATCCATGCAATATGATCAGATTCGCAACCAAAGACACTTCCTGCAGATATAATCATCAATAACATGGAAATTCTCACTAAACTCCCACATCCAACAGGAACAGCAAATCACTCTACTAAAGACCATGTTTGTTCCTTCACAATGTGCAGACCCAGCAAATTGCACCATCTTTTTGCTGTTAAAAAAAGTGTTCCAGGCTAACTTAGTACTTATGGTTTCTATTTTTAAAATTTAATCAAGAGACAGATTTCAATAAAACACATAATCAAGAAAGAACCCGCTCTACTCACAACTGTCGACTTACAGCTAGGTCACATATTAAAAATTATGCACTTATCTCTTTCAGTGCTGTGAACTCTCCCACACAGGTTCCACCCAGGTCAGCAGTGAATTTCATTGTTCGTTGATTTTTCCGAGACGCACTCCGCTGTCCAGAGATACATGAACTCAAACAGCAAAGGCAGTAACTGTGCAGATTCACTGCTCTGTCAGTTAGCAGTGTAGGTTTCTTTCTCCCTCTCCCTCACTGACCATGCGGTCGCTTCCTTTTGTCTGTTTTTCTCACTTTCAAAAGTGCTGTTGTTTTGACTTTCTTTGTGCGAAGTTCCAAAACAATGCAAACAGCATACAAACCTGTCCACAGCATTAAATCTGGACCCCATGAATTCTCAAGACATCAAGTCAAACATGCACAAGGAAACCCCTGCTGATTATCACCTACTACTAGTCTTGCGTTTGAACATTCCTTGGAAGAAACACTGAGAGAGTAGTAAGGGCACAAAATATACTTTGAATGAGGGACTTCAACATCTAAAACTAGGAGGACCTCAGCAGTGCTACTTGTAAATGAGTTAGCTGAATCGTAGTCTTGATCTGCTAGATTGTACCTGTGGCAGCTGGTGAGATAACCAATGCCTACTTGATCTCATCCTCACCAATCTACATTCGCTGATACATCTATTCACGACAGTATTGTAGAAGTGTCCACCATGAAGGCCTTAAGGAGACAAAATCCTGTATTGACACTGAGGATAAATCTCCATAGTATTCTCAGTTACTACTATCATATTATAGGGGATAGACTGAGAACAACTCAAGGAGCTCAAACCTGGATCTTCAGCAGCAGCAGAATTGTATTCGAATACAATCTGTAATGTCATGGCCCAGCATTTCCAACACAATATCCAGAACTGCCAAGCCAAATTCATACCCCTTGCTCAGAGGAGCATAGAAGTACATGCCAGGAGCAACATAATACACACCTGCAAACAAGATCCCAACCAAGTGTACCAACAACACAGGATGGTATGCATGAGATGCGTTGAAAGGAGCATGCTATATATAAAGAAAGCAATTCTACAGCCAACAAATCAGATTAATGCTCACGAGTCTCATCATATTCAGTTGTGAAAGATTAAACAAAGCTAACCAGAAGAGGCTCCACAAATATTCCCACTTTCATCAATGGGACATTAGTGCAAAAGGCAACACTAAAGGATTTGTAACCATCTTCAGCTAGAGGTGGTGATGGGTGATCATCTCAGCCTGCTCCTGACATTCTTGCTATCACAGATGCCAATTTAATTCACTGCACATCACATCACAAGAAAATCAATCAATGCCAGGGAGATAGTAACATTATGGGTCCCAACAACATTCCAGTGACAATGCTGAAAGGCTTGATTGTAGCAATAACCATGTTCTAGTCAAGTTGTTTCAGTACCATTACACTATTGGCATTTATGTAGCAATGTGAAAAATTGCTGTGTACCTTTTCTACAAAAAGGAGGATAAATGCAATGTAATCAATAACAATACAATAAGTGTGATTTTGATAATCAGCAGTTTGGGTTATTCAGAGCTATGTCTTATTACAATCTAAAGCCAAACATAGATAAAAGAGCTGAATTCCAGAAGTAAAGTGAAAGTGATTGGCCTTGGCTTCAAGGCAGCATTTGACAAAACGATAGTAAAATTTAAGTCAATTGAAATCGCGGGAGAAAGCTCTCTACTGGCTAGAGTCATGCCTACCCTAAAATAAGTTGTTTGTTTGAGGCCACATTACTGCAGATTTCTTCAGGATAGTGTAATATTCTGGAACAATTTCAGCTGCTTCATTAATGAGAGTACGGGAGTCGTACTGAAACTGTACAATGTGCTGATGAAGCTACATCTGGAGTGCTGTGAAAAGTTTTGGTCTCCTTACTTAAGAGGTATTATTCAATTGGAGAAAGTTCATTGAAGGTTCGCTAGGATGATCCATGGTATGGAGGAATAGTCTTATGTGCAAAGGTTAAAGAGGCTGGACTCATTGGAATTTAGCAGAATGAGAGGTGATCTCATTGAAACATATGTGATTCTTGGCTTGACAGGGTAAATACTGAGATAATGTTTCCTCTCATCTAGGATGAGATGGCATAGTCTCACAATTAAGGGACATCAATTTAAGACTGAGATAGGAGGAATTTCTTCTCTGAGATGGTTGAGAATCTTTGGAATTCCTTGCCATATACAGCGCTGTTGGAGCAGTGTCCTTGTGTATAGTTAGATTCTTGGTCAATAGGGGAATCAAGGGTTATGGGGAAAGGGAAAGAAAGTAGGTGTGAAGGTTGTTGGATCAGCTACGATCTTATTGAATGATGGAGCAGTCCTGAGGGATCGAAGGCCTACCCCTGACCTGTTTCAAATGGACTTATAGATTCTCTCCATTAAAATATCAAAGTAAGGATGGTAACTGAAGATTGCATGATGCTCAGCACCATTAGCAATTGCTAAAATTGGCAATAATTGGGCATAGGGGAAATGGCACAATACGCAAGCAGATAATGTCTGGTACAAAGAGGATATGACAGAAGCATTGCTGATGGAATTTCTTTCACACTCCTACATGTCATCATTGGATCCTTATCCACACATTATATTCACTTCTGCCAGCAATGGAGCACAATAATAGCTATCTCCAAGATGCACTGCAGCAACTCATTAAAACCTCAACATCAACATTTTCAAAACGTCTAACCTCTATCACAAAGAAACACAAGAGGAGCACGCTGAAGGGAACATAACCAACTGCTAACTTCTCTCCAAGTTATACACATTCTTGACTTGGAAATACATCAACATCACTTTATTACTGCTGGGTCAAAATCCTAAAAGTTATGTAAAACTGTTGTTGGTATGCTGACGTGGGCTATAGTAGGGAAGTAAAGTTGGGACTGAGTTTGTGCATTTGCTGGGTAAGAAAGTGTCTGAATCTTTAATTCGTGGAAACTTAATCAATCTTAATTTAGATTACGATTTGTACTTGGTATTAAAGCAAAATCTGCAGGTTAAAATTCTATCATTGAGAGCTTTGAACAAGTTTATTTTCTCAGGGTGCGCTGAAAGACCAGCCTAATTAAGAACCATCAAAAACGGATCCTTATTACCTGAGTGAGCTCAGCCCTTTGTTTTGGGAGCATAGAAATTTAACTAGCAAATTTAGTTCAGCCTTAGAACATAGAACATAGAACAATACAGCACAGAACAGGCCCTTCGGCCCACGATGTTGTGCCGAACTTCTAACCTAGATTAAGCACCCATCCATGTACCTATCCAAATGCCGCTTAAAGGTCGCCAATGATTCTGACTCTACCACTCCCACGGGCAGCGCATTCCATGCCCCCACCACTCTCTGGGTAAAGAACCCACCCCTGACATCTCCCCTATACCTTCCACCCTTCACCTTAAATTTATGTCCCCTTGTAACACTCTGTTGTACCCGGGGAAAAAGTTTCTGACTGTCTACTCTATCTATTCCTCTGATCATCTTATAAACCTCTGTCAAGTCACCCCTCATCCTTCGCCGTTCCAACGAGAAAAGGCCGAGAACTCTCAACCTATCCTCGTACGACCTACTCTCCATTCCAGGCAACATCCTGGTAAATCTTCTCTGCACCCTCTCCAAAGTTTCCACATCTTTCCTAAAGTGAGGCGACCAGAACTGCACACAGTACTCCAATTGTGGCCTAACCAAAGTCCTGTACAGCTGCAACATCACTTCACGACTCTTGAATTCAATCCCTCTGCTAATGAACGATAATACTCCATAGGCCTTCTTACAAACTCTATCCACCTGAGTGGCAACCTTCAAAGATCTATGTACATAGACCCCAAGATCCCTCTGTTCCTCCACCTGACCAAGAACCCTACCATTAACCCTGTACTCAGCATTCCTATTTGTTCTTCCAAAATGGACAACCTCATACTTGACAGGGTTGAACTCCATCTGCCACTCCTCAGCCCAGCTCTGCATCATATCTAAGTCCCTCTGCAGCCGACAACAGCCCTCCTCACTGTCCACAACTCCACCTATCTTCGTATCATCTGCAAATTTACTGACCCACCCTTCGACTCCCTCATCTAAGTCATTAATAAAAATTACAAACAGCAGAGGACCCAGAACTGAACCCTGCGGAACTCCACTTGTAACTGGGCTCCAGGCTGAATATTTACCATCTACCACCACTCTCTGCCTTCGACCGGTTAGCCAGTTTTCTATCCAATTGGCCAAATTTCCCTCTATCCCATGCCTCCTGACTTTCCGCATAAGCCTACCATGGGGAACCTTATCAAATGCCTTACTAAAATCCATGTACACTACATCCACTGCTCTACCCTCATCCACATGCTTGGTCACCTCCTCGAAGAATTCAATAAGACTTGTAAGGCAAGACCTACCCTTCACAAATCCGTGCTGGCTGTCCCTAATCAAGCAGTGTCTTTCCAGATACTCGTAAATCCTATCCCTCAGTACCCTTTCCATTACTTTGCCTACCACAGAAGTAAGACTAACTGGCCTGTAATTCCCGGGGTTATCCCTATTCCCTTTTTTGAACAGGGGCACAACATTCGCTACTCTCCAGTCCCCTGGTACACCCCCCCCCCCCTCCGTTGCCAGTGAAGACGAGAAGATCATTGCCAACGGTACTGCAATTTCCTCTCTTGCTTCCCACATAATCCTAGGATATATCCCGTCAGGCCCGGGGGACTTGTCTATCCTCAAGTTGTTCAAAATGTCCAACACATCTTCCTTCCTAACAGGTATCTCTTCTAGCTTATCAGTCCGTTTCACACTCTCCTCTTCAACAATACGGTCCCTCTCGTTCGTAAATACTGAAAAGAAGTACTTGTTCAAGACCTCTCCTATCTCTTCTGACTCAATACACAGTCCCCCACTACTGTCCTTGATCGGACCTACCCTCGTTCTCGTCATTCTCAGGTTTCTCACATACGCATAGAATGCCTTGGGGTTATCCTTGATCCTATCTGCCAAGGATTTTTCATGCCCTCTCTTAGCTCTCCTAATCCCTTTCTTCAGGTCCCTTCTGGCTATCCTGTATCCCTCCACTGCTCTGTCTGAACCCCGTTTCCTCAACCTTATGTAAGCCTCCTTCTTCCTCTTTACTAGACATTCAACCTCCCTCGTCAACCAAGGCTCCCTCACACGACCATTTCTTTCCTGCCTGATAGGTACATACATATCAAGGACACGTCGTATCTGCTCCTTGAAAAAGTTCCACATTTCCACCACATCCTTCCCTGACAGCCTATGCTCCCAACGTATGCTCCTCAAATCCTGTCTTACAGCATCGTAATTTCCCTTCCCCCAATTGTAAAATCTTCCTTGTTGTGCGCACCTATCTCTCTCCATAACCAAGGTGAAAGTCACAGAATTGTTGTCACCATCACCAAAATGTTCACCCACTAACAAGCTCACCACTTGTCCCGGTTCATTACCGAGTACCAAATCCAATATGGCCTCCCCTCTGGTTGGACACTCTACATACTGCGTTAGAAAAGCTTCCTGGACACACTGCACAAACACCGCCCCATCCAATCTACTTGATCTAAAGAGCTTCCAATCAATATTTGGGAAGTTGAAGTCGCCCATGACTACGACTCTGTGGCTTCTGCACCTTTCCAAAATCTGTTTCCCAATCTGTTTCTCCACATCTCTGCTGCTATTGGGGGGCCTATAATAAACACCCAACAAGGTGACTGCACCTTTCCTATTTCTGACTCCAGCCCATACTACCTCCAGAGGCAGATCCCCCTCAAACTTCCTTTCTGCAGCCGTTATACCATTTCTAATTAGCAATGCCACCCGCCCTCCTTTTTTACCACCCTCCCTAATCTTACTGAAACATCTGTAACCAGGAACCTCCAACAGCCATTCCTGTCCCTCATCTATCCATGTTTCCGTGATGGCCACAACATCGTAGTCCCAGGTACCGATCCACGCCTTAAGTTCACCCACCTTATTTCTGATACTCCTTGCGTTGAAGTATACGCACTTGAGCCCATCTCTGTGTCCGCAAGTAGTCCCTGTCAGTGCTACCTTCTCCACAGCCTCCCTACAGTCTTGGGCATCCTGACACACAGCTAGCTTACTTGCTGGACTACAAGTCCGGATCCCATCCCCCTGCCAAATTAGTTTAAATCCCCCCGAAGAGTGCTAGCAAACCTACCCCCCAGGATATTGGTGCCCTTCTGGTTCAGGTGCAACCCGTCCTGTTTATACAGGTCCCACCTTCCCCAGAATGCAGTCCAATTGTCCAAATATCTGAAGCCCTCCCTCCTACACCATCCTTGCAGCCACGTGTTCAACTGCACTCTCTCCCTATTCTTTGCCTCACTGTCACGTGGCACCGGCAACAACCCAGAGATGACGACTCTGTCTGTCCTAGCTTTTAGCTTCCAGCCTAACTCCTTGAGCTCTTGAATGACCTCCCCACCCCTCTTCCTACCTATGTCGTTGGTGCCAATGTGTACCACGACTTCTGGCTGCACACCCTCCCCCTTAAGGATTCTGAAGACACGGTCCGAGACGTTTCGGACCCTAGCACCCGGGAGGCAACAAACCATCCGAGAGTCTCGCCCATGTCCACAGAACCGCCTGTCCGTCCCTCTAACTAGAGAGTCCCCTATAACTAGTGCTCTCCTCCTCTCCCCCTTTCCCTTCTGAGTCTCAGAGCCACAGACCCCTTCACTGCAGCTTACACCTGCAAGGCTGTCCCCCCCAACAGTTTCCAAAGCTGTCTACTTATTTTTTAGGGGAACGACCACAAGGGAACCCTGCACTGAATTGAGTGCATGCATTTCCTGAGTAAGAAACTATTTAAATCTTTATTTATGCAAACTTAATTTAGCTTGATTTAGATTGTAATTGGAATTGGTATTAAAGTGAAATCTGCAGATTAAAATTCTGTAATTGTGAGCTGTGAGCAGCTCAAGGAGTGTGTGGAAGGAGCTGCCTAATTAAGAACCGGCTGAAAATGAATCCTGATTAATTGATTCAGCTAGGCTTTGTATGTTTTAAAAGCATTAATTAGTAAGTCAACTTAGTGTGACTTGGCATTTGAGAATGCAACTTCCACAAAAAAGTACTGGAGTTAAATTTCAAGGAGCTCAGCAGAGGAAGGAGAAAGGTGTTTGGTTGCTTTTGTCTAAACAAACCAGCTGGTTGGTGAGTAGAATTTGAGAGTATTTCTATCTTTAAAAAAGAAAGGTCTTTAGTTTGCATTTAAGTCTCTAGCCTTTCTTTTTTCTTATTATTAAAACTGTGTTTTAGCATAGGATTGAGACTAGTGTATTAACAAAAGGGAGGAAAGATGAATCATTCAGAGTGGGGATTCTTCAAATGTAAGCAGCAGGGATTCTCAAGTAATGTAGTTAACATTTTATTTAAGTTATGATAAAGATGGCAGGTCAGATGGTGTGCTGCACACCAGGGTGATCCACAGTGACACATTTGTATCCAGAGTTTGCAACTTGAGCAATTTTGGACGCCAACTAAAGAGCTGAAATGCAGACTTTGTGCCACATCAGGGAGGGTAAAATTTAACTAGACACTTGGATTCATGTGGCAGTCATACTTTTTACTTTAGGAAGTCCAAACTTGGTCTGTGATCAAGAAAGAAGGGTGTAATTGTAGATAAGGCAGGTATTGTAATGCAAGGGGCTGCTTTTGTGGACACTCTATTTCTCCAATTGTCCAACAGTTGCAAGGTTCTTTCAAGGTCAACATCAGGGACTACAGGTATGATGAGTGAACTGACCACAGCACTATTGTACAGGGAGCCATTTAAGTTGGGGTAAGACATGTGAAGGCTGTAGCGGTAAGGAACAGAATAATTAGGGTATAGATACTGTTTTCTGCAGCTGTGTGAGAGTCCGGAAGGCAGTGTTGCCTGTCTAGAATCTCCATCCTCAGGATAGAGAAGAACTAGAAGAGGGAGGGTGAGGGATTCAGTTGTCATTGCTGATGTTGGTCCTAACAAACTGACAGAATTGAAAGGAGGTTTTTGCTGAAAAAGTCAAAACAATTAAAAAGTAGAATCTCCAGGGTAATAGTCATAGGATTACTATCTGTGCCACAGGCAAGTTGGCACAGCATAAACAAAATCATGGAGTTAAATGCATGGCTTAAAGATAGTTGTGCGAGGAATGTGTTTCATTGAATGGGGCATTGGCACAAGTACTGAGGTAAAGGCAGTTGTTCCAGTTAGATAGGCTTCACTTGAAACATGCTGGGACCAGTGTGCTGGTAATCGATTAACTAGGACTGTATTGAGGGCTTTAAGTAATTGAGGGCAGGATGGAGTGGTATGGGAAGGGGAATACATAGGCTTACAAAGCTAAAGGATATAGCAATGTTGCAGGACAACTATTTTGGTAATGATACACAGATTGTGGTAGGAAGGGGCAGGAAGAAATAAACACAATAAGTGTAATTAAAGAAAAATGATGAGGAAAAGTAATAGGGCTAAAAGCTGAATAATTCTCTGGATCTGATGGGTTGCATCCTAGAATTTTAAAGAAAGTAGCTACAAGGATAGTGGATAGACTAACAGTAATCTTTCAAGAATCCTTGGATAAGCCCAAGAGGATTAGAAAACTGCCAATGTAACACCCTTTTCCAAAAGAGAGAGAAACAAGAAAAACAAACAAAAAGGTAACTCAAAGCTTAACATCTATCACTGGAAAAATGCTAGAGTCCATTATAAGGAATGCAATAGGAGAGCATTTGGAAATACAATCAAGCAGATTGTATCACAGGGATCAGTGCTGGGGCACTGTTACTAATGTCTTAGATGATGGAAATGAATGTACTATTACCAAGTTTTGCCAAAATAGGTGGAAGGCAAGTAGTAGCATGAGACAAACTACAGAATGATTTAGGTTAAATGTATGGGTAAAAATTTGGCACATACAGTCATAGAGATGTACAGCATGGAAACAGGCCCTTCAGTCCAACCCATCCATGCTGACTAGATATCCCAACCCAATCTAGTCCCACCTGCCAGCACCCGGCCCATTTCCCTCCAAACCCTTCCTATTCATATACCCATCCAAATGCCTTTTAAATGTTGCAATTTTACCAGCCTCCACCACTTCCTCTGGCAGCTCATTCCATACACCTATCACCCTCTGCATGAAAAAGTTCCCCCTTAGGTCTCTTTTATATCTTCCCCCTCTCACCATAAACTTATGCCCTCTAGTTCTAGACTCCCCGACCCCAAGGAAAAGACTTTGTCTATTTATCCTATCCATGCCCCTCATAATTTTGTAAACCTCCATCAGGTCACCCCTCAGCCTCCGACACTCCAGGAAAAAAAGCCCCAGCCTGTTCAGCCTCTCCCTCTATGTTAAATCCTCCAACCCTGGCAACATCCTTGTAAATCTTTTCTGAACCCTTTCAAGTTTCACAACATCTTTCCGATAGGAAGGAGACCAGAATTGCACACAATATTCCAACAGTGGCCTAACCAATGTCCTGTACAGCTGCAACATGACCTCCCAACTCCTGTACTCAATACTCTGACCAATAATGGAAAGCATACCAAACACCTTCTTCACTACCCTATCTACCTGCGACTCCACTTTCAAGGAGTTATGAACCTGCTCCAAGGTTGCTTTGTTCACCAACACTCCCTAGGATCTTATTATAGAACAGCTGAATGTTATTTAAATGGGCAAAGACTGCAGCACAAAGGGATTTGGGGATCCTCATGCTTGAATCTCTAAAAGATTAAAGATGTGGATGAGGAGGACTTTCTTCTCAGAACGTAGTAAGTTGGTGAAATTCTGTGAAATTTACACTGATCTTTCACCAACACAGTCAGCAAATCTTTCCTTTTCAACTATATATCCAATTTCTATTTGATAATCATTATTGAATCTGCTTCTAGCACTGCTTCTGAGAGTGCATTCCAGATCCTAAAAACTTACACAATGTGGAGAGATTTGATGGTATTGTTATTTACGTCTGGGATTTCAGAAAATTCAAGGAATGGACTGCCTTTTCAAGGTAAGATAGAAATATGTAATCCCTGGCAGAGGGACTATAATAATGAACAGAACTTTAATATACAGAAATGACTACACGTGCATTGGTTTATAAGGATGTTGCTTTGTGGGAATGTCATACTGTTGCCAACTGGCAAGCATAATACATTATGTAAAAGTGCACGTTAGCTTCAGTCAGAAAGACCAGTAAAAGAATTCTAGTCATTTTAGTACAATTGCCCAACAACATCACGGATCAAATATTTAGCCTTATCATTGGTACCAGAGTCAAGGTCGTCTGACAACTCAGCTTTGACAAAGTGTTCAAGGATGTGAATTAGGGCTACAAGTATTTAAGGGAACCGGAAAAGCTACATCCTGTTCATGCTCCAGCATCTAAGAAGCAGCAGCACCGGAATGTGTTCACATAACAGACTTCCCAGCTCCTTGCTGTAGCTAAGAAGCATCGTTCATGGGTATTTTTAACTTGTTAGCAGGTAAACTACCATTTTAAAACAATGTCAACATTTCCAAAAACTAGGTTGTTCCATTTAGATTCTTCAAATCAAGCTAATTTGCAACATGAACCATTCCTGTATCACTAAGCTACGACCAAGTTGTTCATTGCAATAAATAGGATTGAATTTCTTTGAAATGATCAAAAAATGTATTATACATGATGTTTAAATAGCCCACATTATATTTTGATCGATCTCTGGAATCACTTAGGTTTCTGAGCAATTACAGAATTGCTCTTTTCATTATCAACTGAGCTTTAATTTGCTTATACAAGAGGCTGCAAATTGTACAAACATCATTTTCTTGGTGGTATAAAGAGTATGCATGAGCTCTCTCTGTTTGGCCCACTGAGTTTGCTCAGCCATTCAATGAGATCATAGCCGATCTGGTAATCCTCACCTCTTTTCCTGCTGCCCTTTGAATCCATTAATGATTAAAAATCTGTCTATCACAGACTTAGTTATTCTTAATCAATAGCCTTGACAATCCTCTGCAGTAAAGAATTTCAGATTCATTACCTTCTGAGAAAATTCCTTCTCTGTTTTAAACTGGCTACCTCTTACCCTGAGATTATGCCCTTTGGTCACTGGCTTCCACAAGAAAAAATAACCTCTTCCCATTTACCCTGTCAAGGGTAAGAATCCTTTTTGTTTCCAAAGGTTGCCTTTCATGCTGCCTACTCCAACGAGTAAAGGTTCAACCTACTCAACCTCTCATCATAACAGGGTCTCTTCGTACCTGGAATCAACCTAGTGAACCTTAATGAACTACCTCCAATGTGTGTATATTTTTCCTTAGATAAGGGGATCAAAACTGCTCAGTTTTCTAAGTATGGTCTGACTAGTGTCTTGTGTAATTTTAGCAAGATTTCCCCATGTTTATATTCCATTTCCATTGAAATAAAGGGCAATATTCCACTAGTTTTCCCTAACATTTGCTTAACTATGATGCCAACTTTATATGATGAATACATGAGGATCCCCAATTCCCTCCGCGCAGTAGTTTGCTGCAGTTTTTCTTCATCTAAATAATATCCAGGTCCCCTATTTTTCCTGACCTAATATTTTCCTATATTGTGGTAGTAGAGGATGGTTGAGCCAAATGTTAAAATTTTGGAGTGTGATTACTCACCCATTTTCAGAAAGTGAGTCATTTGACCAGTGGAAGTATGAAGTCACCATGTGGATCTGGGTTACTTCTTTACCAAAGAGAAAATGAAATTTGGCCTTAGCACTTTCATTAGCATGCAGAACCAGGAAAAGGAGCAAAGTTATTTCAGAATTTCAGCTCTTTCCAGTGTTCTGGCCAATATTTAAATCAGCATCAACATATTGAAACAGATTATCAGACATTATGCATTGCTGTCTGCCAACTTGTATACAAACTGGCTGCTATGTTCTTTACATTATAATAGTGGCAACAGTTGAAAAGCACAGAATTAACCTCATGGTGCTTTGCAATGCCCCATTGTGTAAATTATGCTGTTGAAATGTAAGTTTGTTTAAAAATACCTTCTCAATTTAACATAGTTTGAGACTAATATCAGTTTCTGTAGACATGACTATAGCATCAAAGTGGATAGCTAAGAGTGACCAACCTGGAAGCCAAACTAATTGAAGACAGTATATATTACAAATCACAAGCTGGAGCAACTTTAGATCAATACTGATATATACAAGTTTTCCAATTTATGATAACGCCACTGAATGTTTGTTTGCCATAAACAGGAATGGTAATTTTGGCAAGAAAGTTTGTTTGGTTGTCCACTTGGCAATTTTCCAGCAAGGAATTATGCACAGCAGCTACTGATTACTTGTAACCTGAAAATTCCAAATAAATGCTTTTGATTTTTTTCAAAAGATATATTATTAAATTAATATTCAATGAATTACTAGTGAAGCTGGCATTTGTTGCTCGTTCTCTTGTTTTGAACTGCTGCAATGTGCTGAAGAAACACCCATACTGTTGTTAATCTTATTTTTTTATTATTCAGTCATGGGACGTGTGTGTGTCACCAAGGATTACCTGTGACTGAATGTCCTTGAGAAAGTGGTGATGAGATGCCACCTTGAATTGTTGCAGTCCATGAGCTCTAGGTAGACTCTCAATGCTGTTAGGGAGGGATTTCCAATATTTTGCCCCGTAACACTGAAGGAATGACAATTTATTTCCAATTCAGAAAGGTGAATTGCATGAACAGGAACTTGTAGTTGGTGATGTCCCCTTTTATTTGTTGCACTGTCCTTCTAGATGGAAGTGATGACTATCTGTAGTACAGCTTGTATATGATGGACCCAGCTGCTACTAAGGATTGGTGGTGGATGGATGTGGTGCCAATCAAGTGGGCTGCTTTGTCTTGCATGCTGACAAGCTTCTTCAGTGTTGTTGGAACTGATCCAATCCAGGGAAGAGGGGACTATTCCATCACACTCCCAACTTGTGCCTTCTGTGTGGTGTACAGGGTTTAGAAATTTAGGTGGAGAGTTACACATAGCAGGATACCTAGAATCTGATCTGCTATTGTATCCACAGTATTTATGTGGCTCACCCAATTCAGATTCTGGTCAGTGGCAAACCCAGGATGTTGATCGTGGGACATAAAGCAATGGTTATGCCATTGGGCGGCACGGTGGCACAGTGGTTAGCACTGCTGCCTCACAGTGCCAGAGACCCGGGTTCAATTCCCGCCTCAGGCGACTCTCTGTGTGGAGTTTGCACATTCTCCCCGTGTCTGCGTGGGTTTCCTCCGGGTGCTCCGGTTTCCTCCCACAGTCCAAAGATGTGCAGGTTAGGTGAATTGGTCATGCTAAATTGTCCGTAATGTTAGGTAAGGGGTAGATATAGGGGTATGGGTGGGTTGCGCTTCGGCGGGGCGGTGTGGACTTGTTGGGCTGAAGGGCCTGTTTCCACACTGTAAGTAATCTAATCTAATCTAATCTAATGCCAAGGAACAATGGTTAGATTCTCTTGCTGGAGATGGCCATTGCCTGGTATTTGTGTAGCGCAAGTGTTACTTGCAATTTTTCAATCCAAGCCTGGACATTGTCTAGGCCCTGCTGCATTTGCTCATGAACTGCTTCAGCATCTGAGCAGTCATTAATGGTGCTGAACATTTTACAATCGCTGATCATCCCCACTTCTGACCTTAATTGGAGGGAAGATTGTGATGAAGCAGCTAAAGATGGTTGGGCCAAGGACACTACCCTGATGGACTCCTGTAGAGATGTACAGGAACTTAGATGGCTGACCTTCAACAACCAAGACTAGTAGCTCCGGTTCCTCCAGGTGTTGCGATTTCCCCCCACAGTCCAAAGACATGCAGGTTAGGTGGATTGGCCATGCTAAATTGCACATAATGTCCAGGGATGTGTAGGTTAGGTGGATAAGCCATGGAAAACACAGGGTTAAAGGGATAGGGTGGGGGGTGAGTCAGTGCGGACATGTTGGGTCAAATGGCCAATTTCCATACTGTAGGGATTCTCTGGACTCCAGTTTTGCTAGGTCACATCAATGTCATCGTCTGTCAAATGTGGCCTTGATGTCAAGGGTAAACACTCTCACTTCACCTCTGAAGTTCGGTTCTTTTTTCTGCACTTAGAGTCATAGAGATGTACAACACGCAAACAGACCCTTTAGTCCAATTCGTCCATGTCAACCAGATATCCTAACCTACTCTAGGTCTATTTGCCAGCACTTCGCCCCTATCCCTCTAAACCCTTCCTATTCATGTACCCATCCAGATGTCTTTTAAATGTTGTAATTGTACCGGCCTCCACCAGTTCCTCTGGCAGCTCATTCCATACATGTACCATCCCCTGTGTGAAAAAGCTACCCTTAGGTTCCTTTTAAATTTTGCCCCTTTCACCCTAAACCTATGTCCTTTAGTTCTGGACTCCCCCACCCCAGGGAAAAGACCTTATCTATTTGAACTCAGGTTGTAATGAGGTCAGGAGCTGAATTGCCAAACTGGTCATAAGTAAGCAGGTTATTGCTAGATTGGAGGGATCAGGATTTTGACATAATAATATTGAAGGGATGATGATATGTCAAAATTAGGATGGCTTTAGATTTAGAAGCCAGCATGAAATGACGGCATTTCTGTCCAACTGCTTTCTATGCCCTTTCGGGTGGTGAAGATCATGGGTTTGGAAGCTGCTGCAGAAGAAACTTTGAAAGTTGATATGGCGCATCCTGAAAGAGGTGCACACCACAGCCACAGTGAACATGGAGGGAAATGATAATAAGTAATGAGTAAAGCAAGTAGTGACCTTGATCCTGTTCCTGATTTTACTAGATCATGGTTATTTGTACCCAAATCCCATTTACCTGTCTTTGCTCCATGTCATTCAATACCATTGCCCAATAAAATCTATTCTCCTCAGTCTTGGAAATTCAGCTGACTTTCAGACTCCACAGGAACACTGTGTCAGATATCTGACCTTACTGTTCTTCAACACTGTTGAGATATCCAAGTTTCAATGCAACAGGTATGTGCCATTTTTACATTCCTATTAAATGACAGCATCTCTAGCAGTGCTGTAGCACTCTGTTGGTGCTTCACTCAAACATCAACCTTCTTAACATCAGTGAGTTATACAACACAGCAACAGACCCTTCAGTCCAATCAGTCCATGCTGAACATAATTCTATACTATACTAGTCCCACCTGCCTGCTCCTGGCCCATATCCCTCCAAACCTTTCTTATTCATGTACTTATCCAAATGTCTTTTAAATAATGCGACTGTACTCACATTCATCGCTTCCTCAGGAGGTTCATTCCACATGCAAACCATCATGTGATTTAAAAAAAAACATGCCTCTCTTGTCTTCTTTAAAATCTTAATCCTCTCACCGGAAAATATATCTCCTAGTCTTGAAATTCCCCCATCCTAGGGAAAAGGTATCACCCATTAACCGTACCTATACCCCTCATGATTTTATAAACCTCTACATAAAGTTATCTCTCAACCTCCTCCTTCATAATCTTTAATCCTGGACTCCAAACCAGAATGTTCTGGTTCAAAAGTACCAACTGAATTAGAATGGTTAACACCAAAATGAACAGTACAGCACAGGAACAGGTCTTTTGACTCACCAAGCCTACACCATTACAAGATGCGTTTCTAAACTAAAACCCTTTTGCTGCTATGTGGTCCATACCCCTCCATTTCCTGCCTATTCATCTGTCAAGATGCCTTTTAAATGTTGCTATTTTATCTGCTTCTACTGAGTCCTCTCGCAGCACATTCCATGAACTTACCACTGCTTCTCACCTCTCAATTAAACTTTCCCCCTATTAAATTAAACCTATGTCCCCGAATAATTGATGTTTCTAGCTTGGGGAAATAGACTCCAACTATTCATCCTATCCATGCTCCTCATAATTTTGTAAACTTCTATCAGGTCGCCCTTCAGACTCCAATGTTCGAGAGAAAACAAGTTTGTCCAATCTCTCCTCATAGCCAATACCCTCCAAATCAGGCAACACCCTGGTAAACCTTTTCTAAAGCCTCCACGTTCTTCTGGTAGTGTGGCGGCTGAAACTGTACATAATATGCCAAAAGTGACCTAACTAAAGTTCTATACAGCTGCAACATGACTTGCAAATTTTATTCTCTATGCATTGAATGGTGAAGGACAGCATGCCATGAGCCTTCTTGACTACCTTATCCACTTGTGTTAACACTTAAAGGGAACTGCGGATCTGCATGCCTAGAATCCTATGCATGTTAATGTTTCTTAGGTTTCTGCCTTTTAATGTATACTTCCCGCTTGCATTAGATTTTCCAAAATGCATTACCTCGCATTTGTCCGGATTTAAATTCTATCTGCTTTTTCTCCACCTAGATCTACAGCCTATCTATATCCTGCAGTGTCCTCCTCACTACCTGCAGCTCCCCCAATCTTCATGTCACCGCAAACCTATTTATCAGCCAACCTAAATGCAAACAAGAGGACTCCCATCTCTGATCACTGCAGAACACCACTGGTCACAGATTTCCAGTAAAAAAAAATTTTTCCCTGCTACTTTGTCTTCTATGACTAAACCATTCTTGTATCCATCTTACCAGCTCAATGCAGACCCCATATGACTTCACCTTCTTTATCAGTCTGCCATGAGGGACCTTGTCAAAGGCCTTGCTAAAGTCCTGCTGTCAATTGTCTTTATCACTTCCTCAAAAAATGCAGTCAAATTTGTGAGACATGACCAAAAGCTAAGAAAAGCAACTTAATTTTTCCAGGTATGGGACTTATAGATAGGATAGAGCAGGGGATTAAAAAAGGGAGGGTTGATCAATCCCGGTTAACGGAACAATTGCTGCTGAAAGGAGGCCTACAATTCTTGCAGTGAAATTAGGGTGGAAGTTTAATGCATTAAAAAAAAAGAACTACTTTGGCTCGCGGTAATAACACTATATTCACTAGCAGAGCTGAACAACCAGGCACCACACATTTAAAGTAATTGCTAAAAGGATATGAGGAAAATTGGGGAGCAATTATTTTTAATCTAGTGAATGGTGGAGTTCTGGAACTCACTGCTAGAAACAGAGGGGTAGAGAATGAAATCCTCATTGCATTTAAAAATACATGAGGACATGCATTTGAAGTGCTGTAAGCCACAGGGCTCTCAGCCAACATCTGGAATGTGTGAAAGACCTACAGATCTTTATTGGTCAATGTCAGAACAATCAGCTGAATGGCCTTTTCCTCTACCAAAATATTTCTATGTTTATTATATGGGCAGAATCTACAGGAGAAGGGATAGCTCATGCACATCCTACCCTGGGAAGGAAAATCAGCAGTCAGCCAGCAGACATGAAAGAAACCTACCCATAGCCGTAATGTCCACAGCGAGTAGGACCATATTTGGTGGGCATAAATCCCATCCTCTCGAGTGTCAGTTTGTTTGGCAGTGCCAAGAACTTGGCAGGAAGCATTTTTGGAACGTCAATAAGGAGAACAAAGGAGGTCCAATGAATCCATGGAGTGAAGCAAGTCAGGATATTGGGCAGAGATGATTTGGCAAATTTTGGGAGGATATGCATTGGGTGGGCTTTGGAGATCAAGCAGGTCAGAAGGAAGTGAGGAAATCTTCAGAACAGTGCCTCCTAAACATAATGGGCACCTTGCCAAAGACAGTATCCTATATTTTCTTCTCCACCCTTCAAACAAAATTGATAAAAAGGCCAGGTCACTCTTATTAAAGAAAAAAATGAAGTGTATTGTTGAGGGCAATTGGCTTGGAGGAAAAGCTCAACTGATCCTTAATTATTTTTTTCTAATTTGGCTGGCAGTCAAGTGGCAGAATGAGCTTTGGGGTTAATAGACTGACCACCCACCATATTGTATATGACCCCTGCTGAAAAACACATCTGTGGGGGCAAATAAATCGGGCCCAAGTTGCTAAAGGAAACAAATAGAGTTAAGAATAAGGGCGAGGGAAGGTCAAGGTTGTCAGCTCAAATAGCTATTATTCCCCTGGCCCAAAGGCAACTCTTGAATTTGATATTCAACTTTTTCTATTACTGGGGAGAACCAGAACAGCAGTAGCAATGGCAACAGCCAGTCCATTTTCACGCATATCAGTTAAGACCCAGGTTCAGTTGTGGGAGTTTCAAGACAAAGGGCAATGATTCTCATTCAGTACAATGTGCAGCTAGCTACATGATTGTATTTATTGATGACAATTTCTATTAAATTTCCCAGCACCATCCTTTGACAACAGTTAACACATTTCTTATGTTAATATTCTCTTTACTTTCTACACATTGCCAACTTGATCACCATCACACCCTTGGCCTGCATTCATCAGATTAGAATGATAAGTACAGAAGGAAGTCATTTGACTTGTGCTGTCTCTTTGAAAAAAATTCCAATTATCAAAACATAGAAAGTAGGAGCAGAAATAGGCCATTTGGCCCTTTCAGCCTGATTTACCATTCAATAAGATCATGGCTGATCTTCCAAATTAGTACCCTATTCCTGTTTTCTCCCTTTGATTCCCCTTAGTCCTAAGAACTATATCCACATTTTTCTTGAAAGTCTTGAATGGTTTGGCCTCAAATGTTTCCTGTGGCAGAGGATTCCACAAGCTCGCCACTCTGAGTGAAGAAATTTTGTCTCATCTCTGTTCTAAAAGGGCCTGCCTTTATTGTTAGACTGTGACACCCTGTTCATTAAGAACATCGATCCTGCATCTACCCTCTTTAATCCTGTGAGAATATTATAGGTTTCTATGAGATTCCTCTGTCATTCATCTAGATTCCAATGAATATTGTCCTAACCAATCCAGTCTCTCCCTGTATGACAATCTCTCCATCCTAGGAAGCAGTCTGGTAAACCTTCTTTGTGCTTTCCTCAATAGCTAGAACATCCTTCCTCAATAACCAGGACATCTTTCCTCAGATAAGGTAATTTACACACAATGCTCCAGTCTTACCAGTATCCTGTAAAGTTGCAGCAAGTTATCCCTGTTCTTGTAGTTTAATCTTGTTGTTTGTTTCCTTTAATCCTGGCACTAACAAACCCATCTGCCTTCTTCACCATCTGCCACACTTGCCTTCAGCAACTGGTATAGATGAGGTCTCATTGCACCATCCCTTTTCCCAATCTATTCCCATTCAGATAATAATCTCCCTGCTTGCTTTTGCTATCAAAATGGATAACCTCACATTTATCCACAATATACTGCATCTGCCTTGTATTTGCTCACTCACTCAATTTGTTCCAATCACAATGAAACATCTCTGCATCGTCCCCACAGCACACCTTCCCACCCAGTTTTATGTCATCAACACAACATGTAGTTTCCTTATGAAAGTCATCAATATATATTGTGAATAGCTGATGTCCAAGCTCTAATTGCTGCAGTAGCCCATTAGTTACTGCTTGCCACTTGGAAAAAAAGTTGTTTATTCCTACTCTTTGTTTCCAATCAGCCAACCAATTCTTAATCCTTTTTAGCACATGATCTCCAATCCCATGTGCTTTCATTTTGCATGCTAATCTCTTATGTGGGATCTTATTGAAAGCCTTCTGAAAAGTAAACCACATCCACTTGCTCCCCTTTATCCACTAGATTAGTTACATCCTCAAACACTACAGCAGATTTGTCAAGTGTGACTTGCCCTTTGTAAATCTGTGCATGGTTAGACTACACTTGGAATATTGTGTTCAGTTCTGGTTGCCTCATTACAGGAAAGACGTGGAAACTTTTGAAGGTGCAGAGGAGATTTAGCAGGATGCTGCCTGGACTGGAGGGCATGTCTTATGAAGAAAGGTCGAGGGAGCTAGGGCTTTTCTCAATGGAACAAAGAAGGATGAGTGGTGACTTGGTAGAGGTGTACAAGATGTTGAGAGGCATAGATAGAGTGGATAGCCAGAGACCTTTTCCCACAGAGGAAATGTCTATCACGAGGGAGGATAATGTTAAGGTAATTGGAACAAGGTTTAGTGGAGATGTCAGAGGTAAGTTCTTTACACAAAGAGTGTTGGATGCATGGAATGCACTGCCAACAGTGGTGTAGAGTCAGATAAGTTAGGGACATTAAAGCAACTCTTGGATAGGCACATGGAAGATAGTACAATGTAGGTTAATCTGATTTTAGAATAGGATAAAAGGCTGGCACAATATCGAAGGGTCTGTACTGTGCTGTACTGTTTGATGCTGATTCTGTCTGATCCTGTCAGTTTCTTGGAGGTGCTCTGCTTATTACATCTTTTATAATGGACTCAAACTTTTCCTACCTCCAACATCAAGTTAACCAGTCTACAATTGATTCTTTTCTGTCTGCTTCCCTTTTCAAATAGTTGGGTTACATTAGTTATCTTTCAAACTATAAGAACTGTGAAGTAGTGGATTTGTTCGGTGATCTGGTGTGCTTTTCTGCGAACTGTTCTAGAATTTATATAATTTTGGAAGATGATCACTCGTGCATTTGCTATTTCTGTGGTCACTTGCTGATCTAGCCTGCAATCAAACTATTTGGCCCTGGGGATTTATATGCCTTTAATCCTATGAGTTTCCCCAATATTATTTCCCCACTAATATTAATTTCCTTCAATTTCTTCTTCCCATTTGACTACAAGTTCACCTGAATGTTATTTGTATTCCTTTGTGAAGATACAAGTTAGCCTTTCTCCCTCTGTTGTCACTTCCCACAGCCATTATATTTTTTCTTTTAAAGTATTTATCCCATTCCCTTTTCAAAGATACAATTAAATCTGCTTTTATCACGCTTTGTCAGTGCATTTCAGACCATAACAATTCTTAATCTCCCTTCTGCTTTTAGTTTAATTTAATATTCTCTGGTTACCAACCCTCCAACCTGTGGAGAAAGTTTCTCCCCATCTATTCTATCAATATCCTTCAGGTTAGATTAAACTATGCTTTGGTAAATCTGAATGTAAGATTGGAAACAACACTTTGAGACTATTATTTCTACAAAAGAGGAAAATTTTAATCAGCAGTACAGAACAAAGGTTCTTAGCCCCTGCCTTTAGCCGCAGGAATCAGCAAGAGTGAAACAATTGATATTTGATTAGAATAGTAAATGTGTTTTGGAAGAAAACTTACTTATAAGCACAGAAGTGAGTTTACTGATATTCATCTTGAGGGGACTTGTTTTGTGAAAGGCTCCTTGCTTAAGACTGCTCTAGCTTTCAAATATCAATCTACCCCAGAACAATTACTTATTCTTTTCTCAGTTCATGGATGGCTTGCTTTTCTCAATTTGGCGCTGACTGAAAGCCAGATGCTTCCTTTTTTTCACCCCTCCCAAACTCCTGTTCCATACTCCAAACCTGATTTATGTCACAGTGAATGACTGCTTCAGTCACACGCAAAGTGAGGGCCAGGTCTCAGTTCCCTCCCATTCACAGCAATTGTGTCTAGAGAATGAGTAACAATGAAGAAAGCGTTGACCAAGAGAAAACAAAAAAACCACACTGCTTAATCAATCATCCCGAGTGAACGTGATGGTAGCAGAATTGACTCAGACAAAAAGGACTTATGAAGATAGAAATACTTATGGAGAGCTCCGTGACAAGTAAGAGGGATCAAGGGAAGTGCAATTCATTCAGACTCCATACACATATTTAGAATAATAACCATCATAGTAAGATGCTCAGCTGTTTCCTTTTCCTCACCATATGTTATCACAAGGTCCCATTTACTCGTTTCCCGTCTGACTCACACAAAGAGTCACATAGCAGAAAAGATTACATGAGTGCATGAAAGGAGCTGCAGCAAGATAAACAGCTTGGCAGGAAAACAGTAGATATCCTAACTTCCTCACCTCCACATCAGCATTGAATTACAGTCAAAAGGGAGAACTCAAAATATAAGGGAACTCAATAAACAAATTCAAGTATTTAAAATCAAATAAATATTTTCATTAATGAAGTAATTTTCACAACCTCAGCACTAAATGCTTTCCAACCAATGAAGTATTGTTTTAAATGAAATGTAGAGGTCGCCCATTTTGCACACAGCAATATCCCACAAACAGCAATGAAACTACTGAACATTTTTTTTTCCCAGGTACAAAAGCAAAATACTGCAGATGCAGGATATCTGAAATAACAAAAATAGCAAACACCCTCCACAGATGCTGCTTCACCTGCTGGGAAAAAACGTTTATCTTTTAGGACCATGATCGTTCAGGAGAATCTATTGAAAGCGTTCATTGAAAGCCAGGTGACAAGGGCCAAACTCTTTGCACTTTTTCAAAACAATGCCATGGGATCTTTTACACTCGTGTGAGACTGCAGTTAGACATCCATTTGACATTTAATTTCAAGATAATTTCATTTAAATCGATAGCAAGAAATGAAGGGGTAGATAGTGTAGAATCGGTGCAGGCAGAATTGAGGAATCACAAAAGTGAAAAAACCATAATGGGAGTTACGTACAAACAGTAGTCAGGATGTAGGGTACAAGATACACCAGGAGATAGAAAAGGTGTGTAAGAAAAGCAACGTTACAGTGATCATGGAGGATTTCAATATGCAAGTGGACTGGAAAAATCAGGTTGGTAGTGGATTTCAAGAAAAGGAATTTGTGGAATGTCTACGAGTTGGTATTTTGGAGCTGCTTGTGGTGGAGCCCACGAAGGAATAGGCAATTCTGATTTAGTGATATGCAGTGAGGCAGACCTGATAAGAGAGCTTAAGGCGAAGGAACCCTTAGGAGGCAGTGACAATAAAGTGATAGAATTTACTCTGCAATTTGATAGGGAAAAGCTGGAACCAGATGTAACAGCATTATAGTTGAATAAATGCAACTACAGAGACATGAAGGAGGAGCTGGCCAGAATTGACTGGGAGAGGAGCCCAGCAGGAAGGACAGTGCAACAGCAATGGTAGGAGTTTCCGGGAGTAATTCAGGAGACACAGCAAAAAATTATCCCAAGGGAAAAGAAGCATACTAGAGGGAGGATGAGACAACCACAGCTGACAGCAAAAAAACAAAACAGAAAGTGCGGCGAAGGGCAATGGGAAGCCAGGGGATTGGGAAGCCTACAAAGACCAACAGAGGACTACTAAAAAAGGAATAAGGAGAGAGAAGATTAAATATCTAAGCTAGCCAACAATATAAAGGAAGTTGCAAGAACTTATTTAGATATATAAAGGGCAAAAGTGGACAGTGGGCTGCTAAAAATGATGCTGGAGAAGTAGGAATGGGGAACAAAGAAATAATAGAGGAACTGAACAAGTACTTTCCATCAGTCTTCACAATGGAAGACACGAGTAACATTTTCGAGAAGATTTGTAGCTCAGATTGTGGGTCAGGTTGTGAGTTTGCTCGCTGAGCTGGTAGATTTGTTCTCAGACATTTGGTTTATGCTGGATAACATCATCAATGAGCCTCCGATGAAGCACTGGTGTTCTGTCCCACTAGCTATTTATTTGTCTTGGTCTGTTGTGGTGGGTGATATCATTTCTGGTTCTGTTTCTGAGAGTTTGGTAAATGGAGTCCAAATCGGTATGTTTGTTTATGGAGTTCTGGTTTGAATGCCAGGCCTTTAGGAATTCCTGTGCATGTCTTTGTTTAGCCTGTCCCAGGATAGACATATTGTCCCAGGATGGAGGTATTGTCCCAGTCGAACTGGTGTCCCTCTTCGTCTGTGTTTGGATACTAGTGATAGTTGGTCATGTCTTTTTGGTGGCTAATTGGTGCTCATATACCCTGGTGGCTTGTTTGCTGCCCGTCTTCCAATGTAATGTTTGTCGCACTCCTTGCAGGGTATTTTGTGCATGACATTCGTACTGCTGGTTGTTGGTATGGGGTCCTTTTAAATTCATTAGGAGCTGTTTCAGTGTGGTGGTAGGTTTGTGGGCTACCATGATGCCAAGGACCAGAGTAGTCTGGTCGGCATCTCCAAGATGTCTTTAATGTATGGCAGTGTGGCTAGTTTTTATTCCTAATGAAGGGCTTTTGCCTGAAATGTCGATTTCGAAGCTCCTTGGATGCTGCCTGAACTGCTGTGCTCTTCCAGAATCTGGTTTCCAGCGTCTGCAGTCATTGTTTTTACCTAGTTTCTGGGCATGTTGTGTCTCTCTGTTTAGGTCTGTTGTGTTGGAAACAGTGGACTGTTCTTATTGGTTACCCATTATTCCTGAATACATTGTACAAATGTTTTTCCTCGGCTTCTCTTAGTTCCTGGGTACTGCAATGTGTTGTGGCTTGTTTAAATAATGTCCTGATGCAGCTCCGTTTGTGGGTGTTGGGATAATTACTCCTGTAGTTGAGTATCTGGTCAGTATGTGTGGCTTTCCTGTAAACGCTGGTCTGTAGCTCTCCATTGGCTTTGCATTCTACCATGACATCTAGGAAGAGGAGTCTGTTATTGTTCTCTTCTTCTTTGGTTAACGTTATACCAGTAAGGCTGTTTTTTATGTGTTTGTGGGTTTCTTCTAATCTGTTGCGTTTCATGATGCCAAAGGTGTCATCTGCATAGCGGACCTAAAGCTTAGGCTGGATCGTGGGAAGGGCTGTTCATTCTAACCTCTGCATACCTGCTTCTGCTAAGAGTCCTGATGTTAGTGATCCCAGAGGTGTCCCATTGATTTGTTTGTAGATCTTGTCATTGAAGGTGAAGTGGGTTGTGAGGCATAGGTCTACTAGTTTGAGGATACAGTCCTTGCTGATGGAGTTGTGCTATAAGGTGTTTGTGTCCTTGGTTAGTCTAGCAGTCAGGCCAGTGTTTCTCTGGAGAGGGTGATGTTCACTGATGTGAATAGGGCCATCATGTCAAAGGAAACCATGACCTCTTCGGCCTCTACCTTGGTACCTTTGAGGTTAAGTAATTCCTGGGTGGAGTGGATGGAGTGGCTTGAGTCTTCTACTAGGTATTTTAGTTTGTGTTGCAGTTCCTTTGCTAATCTGTATGTCAGTGTACCGGGAAGTGAGACTATGGGTCTGACAGGGGTCCTTTGTTTATGAACCTTTGGTAATCCATAGAAATGGTGTGTTGGATCCTTCAGGTTTCATCCTTTTGAGGTCTGTCTGATTAATTTCACCTATCTTGTGAAGTTTCCTCAGATTATGCTGTAGTAAGGTTTTCTGTTGGTAGGTATTGGTATCTGTGAGTATTGTGTTTTTGCTCTTTCAATGTATTGTGTTTTGTTCAGGATGATGGTTATGTGCCCCTTGTCTGCCGGCAGGATTACGATATTTCTGTCTTTTTTGAGTCCTTCCAGGGCTTTCCTTTCCAGTGTGTTGATGGTGTTCCTTTCTTTCTTTCTGCTTAGTGTTGATGCAACTGTCTGTCTGATGGCCTGTTGGATTTCTTCTGTAAGTCCATCGTCTTTCAGGGTGGGTTCCAGTGCTGCAAACAACTCCGGCCTCTAGGCATCATGGTAGCCCAGAAACCTACGACCATAGTGAAACAGCTCCTGATGAATTTAAAGGACCCCGTACTAACAACCAACAGAATGAACGTAATATACAAAATACCCTGCAAGGATTGCAACAAACATTACATTGGACAGATGGGCAGGCAACTAGCCACCAAAACACATGACCAACTATCACTAGTATCCATACACACAGACAAAGAGGGGCACCAGCTCTACTGGGACAATATGACCATCCTGGGACAGGCTAAACAAAGACATGCATGGGAATTCCTAGAGGCCTGGCATTCATATCAGAATTCCATTAACAGACATATTGATTTGGACCCCATTTACCAACCTCTCAGAAAAAGAACCGGAAATTATATCATCCACCACAACAGATCAAGACAGATAAATAGCTAGCGGACAGAACATCAGCACTTCATCGGAGGCTCACTGATATTATCCAGCATGGTGAACAAATGTTTGAGAACAAATCTACTAGCTCAGCAAGCAAACTTACAACCTGTCAGGAGTAACATCCCGAAAATTTAAGAGAGTCGAGGGGCAGAGGGGAGTGTGGTGGCCATCAACTCGGAGAAGGCGCTAAGAAAATCTGAAAAATCTGAAGGTGGGAAGAATCACCTGGACCAGAGGGACTACACCCAGAGCTTTGAAGGAGATAGCTGAAGAGATAGTGGAGGGGCTATTTGTAATCTTTCAGGAATCACTGGAGTCAGGGAGGGTTCCAGAGGACTGGAAAATTGCTAATGTAACTGACCTGTTTAAGAGGGGAGTAAGGCAAAAAACAGGAAATTACAGCTGGATTAGCCTGACCTCAGATGTTGGTAAGGTTTTGGAGTCTATTGTGAAGGATGAGATTTCCAAATACTTGGAAGTGGTTGATAAAATAGGGAAAAGTCAGCATGGTTTCATCAGCTTGACAAATATTTTAGAATTCTTTGAAGAGGTAATGAGCAGGTTAGACCAAGTTGAGCCACTTGATGTTATCAATCTGGACTTCCAGAAGGCTTTGACAAGGTGCCGGTGGGAGGCTGCTGAATAAGATAAAAGCCCTTGGTGTTAGAGGCAAGGTACTAGAATGGACGCAAGATTGGATGTCTGGCAGAAAGCAGAGAGTGGGATAAAAGCATCCTTCTCAGGATCACAGCCGGTGACTAATGGTATTCTGCAAGTGTCAGTATTGATTTTTCTTAGATTAGATTCCCTACAGTGTGGAAACAGGCCCTTTGGCCCAACAAGTCCACACCGACCCTCCGAAGAGTAACCCACCCAGACTCATTTCCCTCTGACTAACGCACCTAACACTATGGGCAATTTAACATGGTCAATTCACCTGGCCTGCACATCTTTGGGCTCTCGGAGGAAACCGGAGCACCCAGAGAAACCCATGCAGACATGGAGAGAACGTGCAAACTCCACACAGATAGTTGCCCGAGGCTGGAATTGAACCTGGGACCCTGTCAGGCAGCAGTGCTAACCACTGAGCTACCATGCCACCCTAAATTGGGACCACAACTTCTCACTTCATACGTTACTGATATCGATGAAGGAACTGAGGGCATTCTGATTAAGTTTGCAGATAATGCAAAGATAGGTGGAGGGATAGGTAATATTGAGGAAGCTAGGTGGAGGGATAGGTAATATTGAGGAAGCTGCAGAATACAGGTTAGGACAGTGGGCAAAGAAGTGGCAGATGGAATACAACATAGGAAGGTGTGAGGTCATGCACTTTGGTAGGAAGAATAGAGACATAGAATTTTTTCTAAATAGGGAGAAAATTCAGAAATCTGAAGTGCAAAGGGACTTGGAAGTCTTAGTCCAGGATCCTCTTAAGGTTAACTTGCAAGTTGAGTTGGTAGTTAAGAAGGCAAATACAATGCTGGCATTTATTTCAAGAGGACAAAAATATATAGGCAAGGAAGTACTGAGGCTAAGAATATTGTGAGTAATTTTGGGATCCAAATCCAGAAGAAGTTCACAAGAATGATCCCAAGAATGAAAGTCTTAACATATGAGGAATGTTTGAGGACTCTAGGCCTATACTCAATGGAGTTTAGAAGGATGAGGGGAGATCTAATTGAAACTTACAGAATACTGAAAGGTCTGGATAGAGTGGATGTTGGGACAATGTTTCCATTAGCAGGAGAGATTAGGACCCAAGGACAAAGACTTAAAGTAAAGGGAAGACCCTTTAGAACGGAGATGAGGAGATACTTCTGCAGCTAAAGAACGGTGAATGTATGTAATTCATTGCCATAAAAGGCTGTGAAGGCCAGGTCACTCTGTATATTTATTTAAGATAGAGATGGATAGGTTCTTGATTGTTAAGGGGATCAAAGGTTACAGGGAGAAGGTGGGGAAGGGGCTGAAAAACTTATCAGCCATGACTGATTGGCAGAGCAGACTCAATGGGCCAAACGGCCTAATTTATGCTCTTATGTCTTATGGTTTAAGAGCCATCATCTCTCAGTATTACACTGCAAGAATCAGCCAAGATTTTATACTTCAGTCTTAGAAGTTGGATTTAAACCCTCAAAGTTCTAATTCACAGGAAAGGGTGCTCCAGCAAACTGACAGTAAATCTGCTGAATCCATCTGGTGACATTTAGAGGTACACATTTTTACTGATTTTGATTGGTTTGTTCAACTAGAGATTGTACAATAAAGGGAGGGGAAAATAAAGGATGGAAAAAGTTTTACATGAAGTATTAACACGCAGTTCTGATCATAGCTGGATAACTGTGGGAAACTTTGAATCGAGAAACACAGATCAGCATACTTGAGAGTCAATATTCCAAACTGGTA
This sequence comes from Chiloscyllium punctatum, assembly GCF_047496795.1. Classification (NCBI taxonomy): domain Eukaryota; kingdom Metazoa; phylum Chordata; class Chondrichthyes; order Orectolobiformes; family Hemiscylliidae; genus Chiloscyllium; species Chiloscyllium punctatum. The sequence continues at coordinate 96,903,803 of NC_092749.1, read as the reverse complement.
GATGCAATATTAGAAATGTATTTCAAGACTACACTGACATCCAATTTGACCCTATTGCACTTTCCAATCCATGAGATTGTACATCAAATGAACCTTTGTTTGCTCTTTGCCCACTGCCATCTCCCCATTGTGTAATATAGGCATATCTGTTTGACTGCCTTAGCCTTTCTTAAAAGCATGTTGGGACTCCTCAGTATTAGTCTGAATGTTTCTTTTTTGTTTTAACTATGCATTTTAACAGCGTGCTTTGGCTGCATGATTTCCTTGTTGCTATTTACCTCTAATTTTATTGGAGTTATGAGACCCATTCATGAGGTCATGAACCAGGGAGGTGCAACCACACCTCAGACATAGAGGCAGCACCAGGGTATGCATTCTGGATTTAGATTTTTATTAACATGTTTATTTGCATACAGGAGTGCAGTGAAACATGTACAATGTTGCCACTCTCTGCCACCATCTTAATATACAAAAGACAAGATTAAAAACAGAAGCAGAAATCAAAGAAACAATCAAAAGGAAACGTCCAGAAGAAAAACAAAGTCACAAAGTCCATCCCTAAGTCTGCAAACACTCAGGTGCTCTGAGTACCCACTTACTGAAACAGTCAGAATGTCACTGCCTCCATGTTGAGTACCTGAGTCTATTCATGTCCTGAAGCTGGTTCACCGCCGCTGGAACCGTGTCACTATTTTTCAGCGCCTCTTGCCTCCACCAATGGTGTTGCTTTCATGCATCTGCGCTGGTTTGATCTCAGCAATGCAACCACTGCTGAAGCTGCCTGGCCTCAAACTCGATGCTGGGCCCACAATGTTGAAGTAACCGGTGCCTCATTCTGGCTTACATTGATCCTGCTGTTGCTGCCATCTCCTGGCACTGCCATTTCAGTAACGGGGACCAGCATTTCAGTAAAGGAACCCGCCGCTGCCAACCCCCTGGGAAGGAACCACTCCTGCCATTGCTAACATTCCGGATAGACAGCTTGTATTTATACAGCACTTTCATGGCAATCTAAAGAATCTCATGTCAAAAAAATACTTCTGAAATGTAATCACAGCTCTTCTGTTGGAAATGCAGCAGTGCATTTGTGTACAACAAGCTTCTATAAATAGCAATGACCAGAGAATCTGTTTTAGATGAAGGGATAAATAATGGGGTCAATGGTGGGCAGCTCTCCCTTCCTCTTGTGTGAAATAGTGCCATAGGTTCTTTCACATCCACCAAGGTTTAATGTTTCATCAGAAAGACAACACCATTAATTGCACTGGAGGGCCAGCATAGAATAGGCACGTGAGGCTCTGGAGAAAGACCTGAACACATGACTTTCATGATTTAACAGTGTCAATGTGTTATCACTAAGCCATGGCAAATAATCCTATTAGGCTGTGTCAGACAAGCCTTTGCTGTACAAGTGCGGCTATTAAGGAACAACGCCACCTACTCAAGCCTTATCAATAGATAACCTCTGCCTAATGCAATGTCCTTTAGATGTGAAAGCCACAACTACATTAATATTTTGATGACATAACATTCAAATTTTGGATCTTGGCAAGCCATTATCAAGCATCCAATTTGGTGTGCAATATGATCAAGTGGTTTTTGTTGGACTTGATAACCTATGATGGAAGCAAAGTTGTCAAATGTGTATTGGCCATTGTAAACATTTCCTTTCATCTAGGTACATCATAAGAATCACCTTGCCAATGTGAGTGGAAGGCAGTCCAATGATCTTAGATGCTGTCAAGTTGTAGGACCAATCTCATTCTATGATGGAAAAACATTATACATTTTCATTGAGAGTGGAGTACATAATCAGCTTTATGTAATTGTAGAACCGCTGTTATGCATCCGTGGAATTAAACAAATGATACAAGGTTCTTGGTACAAATTGCACTCCAGACCCGAAGCAGTTCTATACTGTCAGAGATGCTGTTGACATGTTAAACTCAGGCCCCACTTGTTCTCTGAGATGGATGTGAAAGATCCGACAAGTTCACATTTAGGATTTTATTCACAATCTTTCCTTGGAAAGTATTAGTCATTTTTAAGCAAGTTTTTAGACATTTGATGTGCTTATGGAAAATGTTGTCCCAGCATCTTAACAATAAGCAGTTTTTGTTATCATTTGCAGTAAACAAAAAATGCCTCATGCTCACTGAAGCTGAAAGGGTGCAATAATAACTGTCAGTTAAAGGGAAAGGTAGGAGGCCTTTCACTGGAAACGAAAAAGATTCCTACATACAATCACACAAAACGACGTACATATAACAATTATAGACTTAGTTATTTTCACAGCAATTAATTCTTAAATATTCTTACACAGAAAAAAAATCTTCAGACCATGATATACTGACGCTACTGGATTTCCACATGAGTAAGGCTGGTGTAGTGCTTTGTTTAACTTGACGAGCTTAGCTTTAATTGTGGAAATATAGGTCTGATGCTGGAGAGACTTTTGAAGATCAGGAACAGAAACCGCTCCCAAGTTAGACTATGATTGTCATTCTTACAGAAACACAGCAGCCAATTTGAACACAGGAACAATAAAGGAAGGATCAAATAATCAGTTCCCATGATGTTGACTGAGGGAAAACTGCTATTCTTTTTTGAAATCATGATGTGAGTTCATTACATTCATCAAAATAGTCTCATTTGAAAGACATCATCTTCAACAGTGCCATATTCCTCCAGTACTATCCTGCCAGTCTGCATTTTGTGATCATGTTTCTTGGAATGTTACTCAAACCCACAACTGCCTGACTCAGAAGCAAGAATGCTACTCACTGAACCACAGCCAACATCTAATATATAATTAAAACAAGTGGGGAAGAAACATAAACCACAGTTCAGAATCCAGGAAATCAAGATATTTTCTTCAGAATCACTGATTTTCAAAAACTTGCTCAATGGTAGATGGGACCTACTGGAGACAGTTCAACCCATCCTATTTGTAGTTTGTGGGTACATTTGACAACCTTCATTGAAACAGTTGTCAAGGCGCTTTAAAAGTAGAACAGATTTTTTTTGTTTACTAGAAATCTGCAATAAAGACATAGTTATCTACGTCATATAACTGTTGGCATTCATTGCTAGGGGATATAGTATGGGATTAGCAAAGTACATTTTTGCATCCAACCTTGTGGCAAAGAATGATTAAGGACAGTCAGCATCGTTTTGTGTGAGGGAAATTATGTCTCACAAATTTGATTGAGTTATTTGATGAACTAACCAACAAGATTGATGAAGGCAGAGTGGTAGATGTTTATTTACTTGATCTTTATTAAAACTTTTGAGAAGGTTCTGCATGGTAGACTAACTGGGAAAGTTAGGTCACCTGGGATTCAGTGTGAGCTTGCCCATTGGATACAAAATTGGCTTTACAGTAGGATACAGGTGGAGGGTTGTTTTTCAGAATGAAGGCCTGTGAGCAGCAGTGTTCACAGGGACTGGTATTGGGTCCATTTTGTTTTATCATTTATATAAATAATTTGGATGACAATACAGGAGCCATGGTCAGTAAATTTACAGATGACATCAAAATTGGTGGTATAGTGGACAGTGAAGATTATCCAAATTACAAGGAGATCTTGATCAATTTGGTCAATGGCTGAGGAATGGCAGATGGAATATAATTTGCATAAAGGACAATAAAGGATATGAGAGTTATTGTATTTTGGTAAAACAAACAAGGGCAGGACTTGTACAATTAATGGTAGAGCCCTGAGTGGTGTTGTAGAAAATGGACACCTAGGGATTCAGGTACATTATTCTTTGAAACTTGCATCATATGTTGATAGGGTTGTTAAGAAGGCTTTTAGCACACTTGCCTTCATTGATTTGAGTATAGGAGTTGGGACATCATATTGAGGTTATGCAGGACATTGATGAGGCCTCTTCTGGAGAAGTGAATGCAGTTCTGGTTGCCCTGTTAGACGAAGGATATTATTAAACTGAAGAGGGTTCAGAAAAAATTACCAGGATGTTACCAAGAACGGAGGGTTTCAGTTATAAAAATGGGCTGGGACATTTTCAATAGAACGTAGGAAGTTAACTGGAAACCTTATAGAGGTTTATAAAATTATGAGCAGCATTGATAAGGTGAATACTAAAATCTTTTCCCTAAGGTGGGTGAGTTCAAAACTAGGGGATATATTTTTAGGCTGAGAGGAGAAAAGATTTTAAAAGGACATGAGGGGCAATTTTTTCTTTCACACAGTGTATAGAATGAACTTCAGAGGAAGTGGCAGATGGAGGTAGTTACAACATTTAAAAGACATTTGGATAAGTACATGGAAAGGACAGGTTTGGAGGGATATAGGCCAAATGCAGGCAGATGGAACGAGTTTAGTTTGGGAACATGGTCAGCGTGGACTAGTTGGACAGAAAGGTTTATTTCTGTGCTGTATGACTCTGAGTCCATGCCCTGTTGCACTGAGGACAAGAAAGTAATCTGATCAATTCACCAATCTGAATTCCAGCTTTATTGTAATGGTTGGTGGTTGTGGAGGTCTGATGCAATATGCTTAGCTGATTACCTTTACGATCAGAAAACTGCCAATTTTTACTTCATTCTCTTTGTATATAGATGCTGTCTAAACTGCTGAAATTTTTCCAGCACTTTATTTTAAGATTTTTACTATCTGCAATACTTTGTTTTTTGTTTACATGAGAAGGGTTTAGTTCCCTGAAATAGCTCACTCCATTTGCTGGTGCAGTTGGGGAGGGTTTAAATTAAAATAACAGGGGGATAGGAACCTATAGGGAGACAGAAGAGAGAGAAAAACAAGGACAAAAACAAAACATAGAACCAGAAATAAGAAGTGATGGGTAGAGAACTCAAGGTCAAGAGTCAAACAGGGTCACATTGCAAATGTGAATAGGACTAAGAATGTTAAAAAGCCTTGTAAGTTTATGCATAGAAATTAATAATACAGTGGATGTATTAGTTGTGCAAATAGACATAACTAGGTATATATAGTTGGGAATCACTGAGACATGACTGCAGAGTGACCAGATGATGGGAAATGAATATTCAGGGGCATTCAGTTCTTTTTTTTTAGGAAGGACAGACAAAAGTGAAAAGGAGTCGAAAAATGTGGCACTGGAAAAGCACAACAGGTCAGGCAGCATTCAAGGGAAGGAGAGTCAATGTTCAGGCATAAGCCCTTCATCAGAAATGCGATTCTATGCTCTACCCATATAGATTCCATGTCATTGGAGGTAGCATTCTTCCTCACAATTGCATTAATTCCTCTTTAACAAACAATGCCCCCATACTCCTGATGAAGGGCTTACGCATGAAACGTCAATTCTCATGCTCCTCGGATGCTGCGTGACCTGCTGTGCTTTTCCAGCACCACACTTTTCGACTCTGATTCTCTTGCAACTGCAGTCCTCAATTTCTCGCAGTTGCTGTAAACCTCACTGCAAAGCCTCTTCCAAGGATGCCCACCTTGAAGAAGTTCTCCTCCACCCTCCACAAGGCGTCTGTCTTCCACTGCGCCCCCCCAGATCATCTCCTCCGTCCCCACAATCCTGAGGAAGGGCTTATGCCTGAAACGGGGAAAAAGTGAGGACTGCAGATGCTGGAGATCAGAGCTGAAAATGTGTTGCTGGAAAAGCGCAGCAGATCAGGCAGCATCCAAGGAACAGGAGAATCAATGTTTCGGGCATCAGCCCTTCTTCAGGAATGAGGAAAGTGTGTCCAGCAGGCTAAGATAAAAGGTAGGGAGGAGGGACTTGGGGGAGGGGCGTTGGGAATGCGATAGGTGGAGGGAGGTCAAGGTGAGGGTGATAGGCCGGAGTGGGGTGGGGGCGGAGAGGTCAGGAAGAAGATTGCAGGTTAGGAAGGCGGTGCTGAGTTCGAGGGATTTGACTGAGACAAGGTGGAGGGAGGGGAAATGAGGAAACTGGAGAAATCTGAGTTATGCCTGAAACATTGATTCTCCTGCTCCTCGGATGCTGCCTGACTCACTGTGCTTTTCCAGGACCACACTTTTCGACTCTGACTTTCCAGCATCTGAAGTCCTCACTTTCTCCAAAAATGAAAAGGAGATGGGGTAGCATTTTTGGGTAAAGAGTGTTTAATGCAATTGTGAGAAAGAATGTTACCTCCAGTGAAATGGAAGCTATATGGGTAAAGCATAGAAGCACCAATGGGCAGAAAATGATAATGGGGAATTATATATGGACACTAAAACTGTAGTGGAATGCTGGGGAAGGCATTAAATTGGAAATTAAAGATGCAAGCCATAATTATAGGAGTATGGAATTATATAGTTCAAACTTCCATAGCGATTGGAAAAATCAAATCAATAATACCATAGAGGACGAATTCCTGGAATGTCTACAAGATGGTTTTCTGGATCAATACATTAATAAACCAATTAGAGAATAGATCATCCTAAACTCTGTACTGTGTAATGAGAAAGGAATAATTGCCACCTAGCTTTGCAAGGTTTCTTGGGGAACATGACCATAATATGATAGAATTCTTCATTAAGATGGAGAATGATGTAGTTGATTCTAAGACTAAGAGTATAAGGTGTCTGAAATCAAAATAACAGAAACTACAATGGTATGAGGCCTAAACTGCCTATGATAAATTGGGGAATGTTACTTAATGGGATGATGGTGAATAGACAATGGCAGACCTTTAAAGAGTGCATGGACGACCTGCAACAATTGTTCATTTCTGTCTGGCACCAAGACAAAATGGAAAAGGTAATCCAGACATAGGTAACAAGGGAAATTAGGGATCATATTAGATCCAAGGACAGGGCATATAAATTGGCCGAAAAGGCAACAGAACTGAAGATTCGAAGAAATTTAGATTTCAGCAAAGGATATCAAAGGGATTGATTGACAAAGGGGGAAAAGACCGTCCGAGAGTAGGCTTGCAGAGAAAATAAGCAAAAGCTACTATAGATATTTGAAGACAACAGGATTAGTGAAGACAAAATGTAGGCGCATACAGTCAGAAACAAGGCAGTTCTGGAATCATGCCATTATTTGGTAAACTTGACTTGTTCAATTCTGCTAAAGATTGGGAACTGTTTGTGGAAAGAATCCTTTTTTTTAAAATGGGCAAATGACATTGATTTTCGTCTGCCCCAGTGAGTAATTCTTCTGGCAGCTGTGGACCTGCAGCTTTTTTGGTTATTAGGAGCCTGACTTTCCCTGAGGCACCAGATACTAAAACTTTTAAGAGTGGACAAATTTAGTTAAGGAATTTTACAACCCCAAGTCTCCTTTAACTCTGAGGCACTATCAGGTGATGTCACAGGAGGGCTGTGACTTGATTGGCTCATAAGGGATCTGCTAAATTTGAATCTGTGCTAAATTGAATCTTGTCAATTTATTAGTTACAACTTATTTATTGGTTAAACTTGCATAAGCAGAGATACAAAATCAGTTAAAAATAAAAAAAATTCAAATCTAATTAAATAAAATAAGGATGGGGGTGTCAGGTGATGTGTTTGTTTCTGCATGATGTGGGAGCTGGTGGACCCCATGGTGGGTCCCACCGACCATGTCTGGAGTAAATATTAGTTGTTGGAAGAACTTTGGCTCGGAGTCGATAAGCTGGAGTCACAGCTTCAAACATTCCAACACATCAGGAAGGAGGAAGAGTTACCTGGACACTGTGCTTCAGGAGACAGTCACATCCATTAAACTAAGTTGAATTCGGCCAGTGGTTAGGAATAGCAGCATGCAGCTGTGAATGAGGCAGGTAGAGGGATTCAAAAAGGAGAGCTGCAGGAGCCTCAGCCCTTATTCATGTCCAACAGGTTCAAGAGTTATGCTCCCTGCTTGGACAAGAATGGGGACTGCAGGGAGGATGAACCGACTGACCACAGCACCGTGGTACAGGGTGCCATTCAAGTGGTGGAACAGAAAAGAAACATTGTTGTAATGGGGGATAGTATAATTAGGGGCATACTGTTCTCACTGTTCTTGACCAGGATCAAGAGTCCCAAAGGTTGCGTTGGTGCTCAGGTTTGGGATATCTCATCTAGGCTGTGGAGGAACTTGAAGGAGAGTAAAAAGTGGTTACAATCCACTTAGGTACCAATGACATGGATAAACTAGGGCTGAGATTCTGCTAAGGGAGTATGAACAGCTAGGAGCTAAATTAAAAAGCAGAACCAAAAGGGTAATAATCTCTGGATTACTTACCTGATACACTACCTAACTGGCACAGGGTTGATCAGATTAAGTAGGTAAATGTGTAGCTCAAAGACTGGTATGGGAGATATGGGTTCGAATTCATGGGACATTGATACCACTAATGGGGAAGAAGGGATCTGTTCCAATGGGACAGTCTTCATCTGAGCCTGCTAGGACCAGAGTCCTGGTCAATCACATAACTAGGGCTGTAGATAGGGCTTTAAATTAAATAGTGGATGGGGAGTTTTGGGTGGTGGGTGGTGGAGGGTTCAGTTTTAAGGGAAATTAGAAAATTAGAGGTAAGAATGCAGAACTTAGGAGAGGTTATTAAAATCTCCAGTACATACACAAATAGGACAGAATATCCAGAAACAGTTAGCAATCAAACTTCAAGCACACTGGACAATGAGAAGAGGGACGGTTAATACAGGACTAACAGTCTTACATCTGAAGGTAAATAAGGTTGTGGTGCAGATCAAAATTGGCAGGTATGACATAGTGGGCATCACAGAGACATGGCTGCAAGGGGATCAGGAATGGGAGCTGAATATTCAAGAATATACATCTTATTGAAAAGATAGGCAGGTGGGCAAAGGGGGTGGTGTTGCCCTATTAGTAGGAAAAGAAACTAAATCAATAGTAAGAAATGAAGTAGGGTCAGATGGTGTAGAATCTGTGTGGGTAGAATTGAGGAACTACAAAGGTAAAAATGCTACTGTTGGAGTTATGTATAGGCCTCCAAACAGTAGTCAGGAGTTGGGGAGCAAGGTACATCAAGAGGTAGAAAAGATGTGTATGAAAGGCAAAGTTACAGTGATCATGAGGGATTTCAATATGCAGAAGGACTAGGAAAAATCAGGTTGGAATTAGTTCGCAAGTAAAGGAATTTGTGGAATATGTACAAGGTGGTTTTTGGAACAGCTTGTGATGAAGCCCACTAGGGAACAGGCAATACTGGATTTACTGTTGTGTAATGAGGCAGACTTGATAAGGGAACTTAAGATGAAGGAACCCTTAGGAAGCAGTGATCATAACATGATCAAATTTACTCTGCAATTTGAGAGAGAGAAGATAGAATCCAAGGTAACAGTATTTCAGCTGAATAAAAGTAACTATAGAGGCATGAGGGAGTAGCTGGGTAGAATTGACTGGGAGAGGAGCCTAGCGGGAAAGACAGTGCAACAGAAATGGCAGGAGTTGTTGGGAGTAATTCAGGAGACACAGCAGAGATTCATCCCGAGGAAAAAGCAGCATGGCACAGGGAGGATGAGGCAACCATGACTGACTAGGGAAGTCAGGGATAGCATATAGAGAAGAACAGTGGGAAACCAGAGGATTGGGAAGCTTACAACAATCAACAAAGGGCAACAAAAAAAGAAATAAGGAGGCAGATTAAATAGGAGGGTAAGTTAGCCAGTAATATAAAGAAAGACTGTAAGAGTTTCTTTAGAAATATAAGGGGCAAAAGAGAGGGAAAAGTGGACACTGGGCTGCTGGAAAGTGATGTAGGGGAGATAGTACTGAGGAACAAAGAAATGGCTGAGGAACTGAATAATTAGTTTGCATCAGTCTTCACAGTGGAAGATGCGAGAGAATGAGGGGGAAGAGCTGAATATGGTGCCCATCACCAAGGAGATGGTGCTAGAAAAACTGAATGGCCTGAAGATGGATAAATCACATGGACCAAAAGGACTACACACTACAATTCTAAGAGAGATAGCTGAAGAGATAGTGAAGGCGTAATCTTTCAGGAATCACTAGAATCAGAGGGCTGGAAAATTGCTAATGTAACACCCTGTTTAAAAAGGGAGTAAGGCAGAAGACAAAAAAATTACAGACCAATTAGCCTAACATTGGTCATGGGTAAGATCCTGGAATCCATAATGAAGGATGAAGTTCCGGAATACTTGCAAGTGTATGGTAAAATAGGGCAGAGTTAGCATGGTTTTATCAAGGGTAGGTCATGCCTGACAAATCTGCTAGAATTCTTTAAGGAAGTAACGAGCAGATTAGACTAAGGAGAACCAATGGACATTATCTATCTGGAGTTCAAGGCGGCCTTTGACAAGGTACCACACAAGAGGCTACTGAGTGTGGTGTCAGAGGCAAGGTGCTAGCATAGATAGAAGCCGGGCTGTCTGACTGAAAGCAGACAGTGGGGATAAAAGGGTTCTTCTCAGGGTGGCAGCCAATGACAAGTGGTGTTCTGCAAGACTCAGTATTGGGACCACAATTTTTCACTTTATACATTAACAATCTAGATGAAGGAACTGAGGGCATTCTGGCTAAGTTTGCAGATGATACAAAGATAGGTAGAGGGACAGGTAGCACTCAGGTAGCAAGGAGACTGCAGAAGAATTTGGACAGGTTAAGAGGGTGGGCAAAGAAGTGGCAGATGGAGTACAGCACGGCAAACTGTGAGGTCATGAGGCTTGGTGGAAGAAAAGAGGCATAGACTATTTTCTAAACGGGGAGAAAATAAATAAAGATTAGAGTGATGCTGGAAATGCACAGCAAGCAGGTCAGGCAGCATCCGAGGAGCAGGAAAATCGATGTTTTGGGCAGGAGCCCTTCATCAGGATTTCTTGCTCCTTGGATACTGCCCGACTTGCTGTGCATTTTCGGCACCACTCTAATCTCCAGCACCCAAGGCTCTTTCACCCTACCATTCTTTCCTTGCCTCAGTGGGACAAATCCATCTAGCACTTGCAGCAAGTACTGCCTAAACAACCTCCACATTTCTGATGTGCATTTCCCTAAGAACATCTGTTCTCATTTATGCTCCAATGTTCCTGCCTAATAGCATTGTAATTCCCCTCCCCCAATTATTACTTTCCCATATCGTCTGCTCCTATCCCTCTCCATGACTATGGTTGTGATCACTATCACCGAAATGCTGTCTCAGTGAGAGATGTGACACCTGGCCTGATTTATTGCCAAGCATCAAATCCAATATGGCTTCCCCTCTAGTCATCCCCTTGAGTCAGGGATCCTTCCTGGACACTCCTGACAAAGTTTGCTCCATCCAAACTATTAGCACTGAGGATGTTCCAATCGATATTATGGAAGTTGAAGTCACCTATGACAACAGCCCTGTTACTTCCGCAACTTTCCAAAATCTGCCTCCCAATCTGCTCCTCCGTATCACTTTTGCTCTTGGCAACTCTGTAGAAAACTCCCAATAAAGTATCTGCTACTTTCCTGTTTCTGACTTCCACCCATACTGACTCAATAGACAAACTCTCCTCAATCACCTCCCTTTCCACACCATCCATTGTCCAATGGCCTGGCAGAAAGGGCAGTCCAAATTTTGAAGGCAAGCTTTAAAGAAATAACCTACAGCTTCAATAGGTACCAAACTGTCCTGGTTCCTATTTGATTATTGGGCCTACCCCGCATGCAACTACAGGGATAGCTCCAGCAGAATCGCTACTGGGGAGAACACTCCATACCGGGTTAAATTGGATCTTCCTGGATGTATTGGGTGAGGGGGAGGGGGTGGAAAATACATCAAGAACACAAGACTCCACTAAGTGAGAGAGACAATTTACTTCAGAGGACAAAGTTTGATGGAGGTACCACAGGAATGCCCTGTGCATGGATAAAAGGCATGGTTGATACAAGGTCAGATCCAATAATATATAAAGTTTGGGTGGATGTGATGGTCCTGAACAAGTACGTGGAACATATAAAAGCTGCAAACTCACGAACTGTGCAGGAGCAAAATGTGCCTGACATCTTGACAGCCTTTCTGACTGTTCTGGAACCTGTGGGTTCTCCTTCTCTGTCAAGCGTTGAAGATACCTCAGAATCTGAGATGGACATGGTGGATGTCACCGCCTCAACACCTATGCCGCCTGAAGAAGAGAATGGATTTCTTCCAAGACTTTCCAGGCACAAGAGGCAAGAAATTGCACATTACATGCTGCCCATATCAGAGGCAGAGTTGGAGGAATCTGACCCACTGCTAAAACACACTAGGAGCTACAAAACAAAAAAAGAACTGGCCTATCTCCTCAGACTCAGAGGGAGGAGGGATGTGGTGACTGTATCAAGGTCAGCCAAGAGGACCTCATAAGGAGCTCCCTGATAGGACCAGTTCCAATCAGGGAGCCCTGTCTAACAGATAAGGAGTGTCAGACATCCTATTTGCTCCGAGAGCTGGTTCGGAGGGAGCTAGATCAGGTTCGAGGATTCTGCATGTATAAATAAAAGACAACTTGGTGACAGGATACCAACCTCTTTGAAGTTATTTCATACACGTTTGCAGATTATACAAAGCTGGGTGGAGGTTGAACTGTTGAGGAGGATGCAGAGATGCTCGAGAGATTTGGATGAGTTGAGCGAGTGGGCAAACGCATAGCAGATGAGTATGATGTAGATAAACGTGAGATTATCCCCTTTAGCGGTAAAAACAGGAAGGCAGATTATCTGAATAGTGATAGATTGGGAAAGGGAAAAATGCATCAAGACATGGCCAGAGTGGTGATCCTGTGGAATTTTCTGCCACACTAAGCTGTTGAGACCAAAACACTGAATGTTGTAAAGAATGAGTTAGACATAGTTCTTAGTGCTAAAGGGATCTAAGGGTTTGGGGAGAAAGGAAGAACAAAGTATCAAGTTGGATGATCAGTCATGAACATACTGAATGGCAGAACAGGCTCAAGGAACCAAATGGCCACTCCTGCTCTGTTTTCTATGTTTCTGAGTGCTGAATGACCTCCTTTTTCTGTGCTCAAACTCTCCCAGTCTCTTCAAGATAAATTGGCTAATGAAGATGAGGAATACAGTTATCATAATGAAACATGTATATGATGTTGTCAATTTGTCACATCAACCAGATCTGGGCTTACAGCGGGGCATTCTTCGAAATGAAAAAAGATCTTCCTGAAAACCAATCCAAAAAGAGTTGGATTGTTTTACCTTCATGTGGTTATGGGAGAGGCTTGAGTTGCTGAAAAAAAAATCAGATCCAAATAAAAGTGTCAGGATCCTTCAATGCTTAACAAGAACAATTTCTGAATAAAAATAAAAACTGAGGAACGGTTTGGACTACATTCCAACCCTTTGCTTGTATCAACTGTAGTTAGGACAAACAGGACATTTCTCATGTGTTCTACAGAAAATCTACAGAATGCAGACTATGTACGTATCTCAATTTAAGGCTACTGATAGTGAAATTATCGTAAATTACTTTTGACAATTCACATTGTTCATTCCACAGTTCAGCACCCAGAGTCAAGGAAGATAGATCTCTCAGACTACTGTGCCCAGCCTGTTACCTTCTGCCCTACTTTCTGTTGAGCTTATTGTCTCTAGATTCATGCTATGACCATTGGACTACAGAGTTGACCCTTTTCTTTAGAATCCAAGAACCTGAGCACAATCTCGGTTGATTGAAGGGGAGAGTGAGGGACTGGAGAAGGAGACAGTGGGCTCTGGAGATGACTAGACAGCAGGCAGGGCAAATTTGTGTGGGGTCTACTACCTGTTATTTCTTAAGATTATATTCATCTGCAGTACTCCTTAATAGAGTCTTCCTTAATAGAAAGCCAATGGGCTGTAAGGATGGAAGCAAGTTCCAAGCTACTGCCATTGCTCATTTGAACCTTTCTGCTCCATCTAATCCTGTGACACATCTTCCTTTCTGGCAGCCAAGTAACTGGTTTTGGAGTAGACCAATGACTACAGCACCCCCTACTGTTGGAGACCAAACAGTGCACAGATACTAGACTGGACTGATGTCTCTAGTAGCCTCCCATCTTACTGAGCTGGAGTCAATGCACAGCTGCGCTGGCAGTCCAATGAATGCAATGCCTCCCATTTGTCAAGAACTCCTCACGATTGCTATTATCTACCTGTAGCCCACACCCTCATCCTACCTACATGCTTTTAAGACAAGTTTGAATATTTCAGGTCAAGCAGGATTAGAGATAATGGAATACATGTGAGGGAAGAGGCTGCAGAAAGAAAGAAATCAGAGAATAAAGCCCAGCATATGAGGAGGAAGAATAAATGGAGAAGGCAATGCTGGGAAGTGAAATTTCAGATCATTATGATTTTTAAAAAGTGTATAAAAACAGAATGAGGGATAGGGTTAACTGTTACTTGAAGAGGTACAGATAAATTAGAGATAGTCAACATGGTCTGCAGAAGTGTCATACCAGAATCAAAACATTTACTGTTTCTCTCTCCACAAATGCTACCAGACCTGCTGAGTTTCTCCAGGATTCTCTGTGTTAGTGGATGGGCTTCAGCGAGTCAAGAGGGGAGTTACTGACTACAGAATTTCCAGTCTATGACCTAATAATCTTGTAGACAGTGCTTATATTGTTGGTCCAGTTCAGAAGCATTAGCGTCTTCTGAGTTAGAGTCATATGAGATGCTGAATATTTTGAAAATATCAGTGAACATCCTACTTCTAACCTTAAGATGGAGTAATACTCATTGAAGAAATGGCTGAAGAAACTTAGCTAATAGCACAGACCTGAGGAACTCCTCCGGTGATGTTCTATGACTGAGATGGTTGATCTCCTACAAACACCATTTGTGGTAGCATGACTGCACAACAGTGGAATGTTTTACCCCAAATCTCACTAACACAGTTCTACAAGGGCTCCTTGATGCTGTACTCCATCAAATGCTGCCTTGATATCAAGAGTAGTCATTCTCATCTCATCTCTGGAGTTTAGTTATTTTGTCTGTATATGGACCAAGTGCTATAATGAGGTCAGAAGCTAAGTAACACTGGTGGAATCCAAACTTAGGTTTTTTTCAGTTGTTGCCACTTGATAGCCCACTATCGATGGCAGCTCACACTGTGCTGATGATTGCAAGTAGACTGATGTGGCAGTATTAGCCATTTTTTATTTGGTCTCTGCTTTGTGAAGTGGACATACCTGGTCAACTTTCCATACTGTAAAAGGTAGAGACCAGTGTTGCGGCTTGGCTAAGCGCTTGAATGATCGTTAGGGTCTGTGGTCATTGAAATATTCAATACCTTTCAGAATGGGACAAACAGCCATTCAGGATCATAAGAAATCTGAGTAAATCAATCATAGCTGGCTGACCTCCTGCCTCCACTTCTTGCTGTCTCAAATCCCATGATTCCCTGGGAAAACAAAAATCTGTCAATTTCAACCTTAAATGTATCGAATAAACTACCTTCAGAGGTTTAGAACTCCTAAGATTCATAGTACTTATATAAATTTCTCTCTTTGCCCGAATCATGCTGAAATTGTGTATTGTGTTCTGGATGCCCCAGTCTAATCTACTAAATCCTTTCAGTATCTTGAATTTTTCTAAACTCAAAAAAAAAGCCCAATTTACTCAGCCAGTAATAGGAAAACTCTCTCATCCCAGGAAACAATTTACTGAACCTACATTTGCAAGTGATACGGAAAAGAAAACTTCACACAGGTGCAGTCTCACCAAAGTCCTGTACAACTGGGGAGCAACTTCATTTTTGTATTCCAATCACTTCGCAATTAAGGCCAATGTGCAATTGGCCTTCCTAATTGCTTTCTGTACTTGCAGGGTAACTTGGTCTACTTTTATAAGCAAATATCTCTGAAAATCGACATTTACAAATTCCATGCCTTTTCAAAATACTCTCTTCAATCTCTTTTCATAACTAAATGGTAAATTTTCTCTGCACCTTCTCCACACATTACTCTAGCTGTGGCCCAACCAACATTTCATGTAGTCTCAGGATAACCTTCCTGCTCTTAAACCCAATACCTTTAAAAAGTGACCAGTGGACACGTACGTAAGTCCTCACTTTCTCCAAGTACATAAGTCCCTCTGATCCTCTGTTTTCTGGGAGCATACCATTCATCAGGTTTTCTCTTGCCACTATATTAATACATGGAGTCATTTTAAGTTAGGATAAACACAACTGAGTTCTAGATAAGCTGAACATTATGAAGTATTGCTGGAATGACCCAAACAGCACGGTGGGAGCATGTTCTCTACAACGACTGCAACAATTCAAGGTAGCAGCTCACAACCACAAGAAAAATCAGGGATAGGCAATCAAAGATTGAATGATCCAAAATGGAAGCAGCAAAGCACCTAATTCACAAGGTTCTGTTAATAACAATAATCTAATTTATTATAGCCACTGAAAAAAACACAAACATTATCGATAGTATACCAAAAACAAGCCTACACTGCCACCTAGGGAAAGAATAGTGTGAACATACTGAGCATACAAGTCACAGCAGTAAAACAGACCGTTCAGTCCAACTTGTGAGCTGACTAGACATCCCAAATTGACCTAGTCCCATTTGCCAATATTTGGCCCAAAACCCTCTAAACTCTTCCTGTTCATATACCCATCCAGATGCCTTTTAAACATTGTAATTGTACCAGTCTCCTCTGGCAGCTTGTTTCATACATACACCATCCTCTGCGTGAACAAGTTATCCCTTAGGTCACTTTCAAATCTTTCCCCTCTCATCTTAAACCTATGCCCTCTAGTTTTGGACTCCTCCCCATACCCCTAGGATACAACCCTTGTCTATTCCTCTATCCATGCTCATTGTGATTTTATAAACCTCTTGATATAATTAATACTAAATTATCCTGTTTATCCAAAGACATGTAATTTACAGGTGGAGAATTAAATGTCAAATAAGATCACTTTCATCATGCACCACAAAGTTATATCATAATTGTAGTAATCAAAGCAACAGCAACTTAATGTCACTTTTGCTGCTAGTTAATGAAAGCACATTTACATTGCACCTTTCATGATGACCCCTAGAGGTCCCAAAGTGCTTTATAGCAAAAAGAGTTCAGAAAAGATTTAGAAGGATGTTGCCAGGGTTGGAGGATTTGAGCTATAGGGAGAGGCTGAATAGGCCAGGCTGTTTTCTCTGGAGCACTGGAGGTGGAGGGGTGACCTTACAGAGGTTTATAAAATCACAAGGGGCATGGATAGAGTAAATGGACAAAGTCTTTTCCCCAGGGTGGGGGAGACCAAAACTAGAGGGCATAGGTTTAAGGCGAGAGGAGAAATATTTAAAATGGACCTAAGGGGCAACGTTTTCACACAGACAATAGTGCATACATGGAATGAACTGCCAGAGGAAATTGTAGTAGCCTCCGCAACTACAACATTTAAAAAGTCATCTGGATGAGAATATGAATAGGACCTGTTTAGAGGAATACGGGCCAAGTGCTGGACTAGATTAATTTAAATATATCTGGTTGGCAAGAGCAGTTGGACCAAAGGGTCTGTTTTCATGCTAACTATCTCTATGACTCTGTTTCTATAGTGGTGTTGGTTGAGGGAGAATGCATACCACCCTGCCCTTCTCTGAATTTGTGCTGGGAATATTTTAAATTCACTCGAGACCCCTCAGTTTAACATCTCATCTGAAAAAAGCAGTCTCTTTTTATTCATGCATGGGATATGGCACGGCTGGCCAGCATTTTTCATTGCCCATCCCTAATTGGTAAAGAGCACTCAGTCAGAAATGAACTGCAAATAGCTGCCTGGATTATAAACTCAAATCTCTAGAGAAAACAACCCGAAAACTTTGACTCTGGTGAACGTGCTGGCACGATATTACAACCTGGGGAAAGTCTTGTCAGCATTTGAGGCAGGTATCAGGAACATTAAGGTGAGTCAAGGAAACACCTGACTTGTTGCAGGCTTGACACTGAATGAACATAAACTTCTATCAGAAGTTCCTGATATATGCAACTTCAATTTTTAAAAGTCTAAACATACCATATGAATCAGAAACAAAAATTAGGAGATGCAACTTAGCACTGTATGCGGTTTGAATGGAGAACTGTAAGTTCTGAGAGGTGGGAAAATCTTATTTGCTTCCTGAAATCTAAATTTATTTACATTTAACTGAAAGTTACTGTTTACATTTTGGGAGCAGGTGCATACAAACCATCTACAGTGGAACAGTGTAATTAGTAAAGAAGGAAGTTAATTAAAACTCTTATTTCTACAGGGGGGCTATCTTAACATTTTAGCTTTAAAACATAAATACTGCGTCTCAGTGTGGCATAGCATTGAGTGCAGCTTGAACATGCAGCTGGGATTTTGGCAAGTTGAGGGATTCAGGGAAGGAGAGGTAGGAAGTACTCCCTTTGCATTTTTTTGTTTCACCTTTTTCCACTCTAGGAATTGCTTCTTACTGTTAAGTATACAACCTATAGGCACAGGAAAAGGGAGGAGTTCTACTTTCTATCGTCAAATCTGGTTAGAGTACATAGTTTAAAAGCAAGCTTAAGATATGCCAGAGGAGCTTGGCCATGCAGAATGTCCAGCTTCTGGTACATGGGGAGTCATAGTCACTTCACATAACAGACGAGAAAATGTGCAGAAAATAGCACGAGCTGCATAAATTTGGAGTTAAAGTGATGGTCGGAGTGGTATATCCACGAGGCAGAGACAATGTTACTTGAGACAATTTTACTCACTAACCAGTTTCCTGCTCTAGTTACTGGTAAAGGGAATTGTTCCTCCGAGGAGCGCAGCAAGAGCTGAGCTTGGTATATTGCAAATGCCTAAGCTGTACAGGAGAGGAGGAAGAAGATTGGAAGAGTAGTAGTGATAGAAGTTGTCAGTTAGAACTCTTAGGAGTTTCTGTGGCCCAGGATGATGCGTTGCCTCACTAGGGCCAGGGTTAATTATGTCACAGAGCAGTTGCAGGATATTCTTCAGCGGGGTGGGTGAGTAGCCAGAGATTGTGGGTCATGTTCATACCGCTAGCATACATAGGAAGAGGAATGTGGTCCAGTTCTCAGAATTTTGGGAGCTAGATAGAAAATGAACAAACATAAGCTCAAAAATAGCAATCTCTGTAGTATTCCTAATGCAAGCGCAAGCAGGTACAAATAGGAAGATAAGACGTGAAAATGTGGAAGGAAAGATTTAAATTATTGGTGCATTGGGACTAGCTCTGCATAAGAGGGCACTTTTGTAAGCCAGATGGTTTCCATCTGAACAGAGCTGGGACTGAGATCCTTGAGAGGTGCTTTGCTAGTGCTGTTAGGGAGGGTTTAAATTAAATTGGTAGAGATGGGGGTGCCAGGGAAGTCTATCAGAAGAAATACCAGGGTGCACAAAGTACTGAAGGAGACAACACTGAATATATCTCTAAATTAATGGGTGGAGTCAGAAAAAGAGATAAAATAAAATGTTTAAACTATGGTTACAGTGCATTTATGGCTGAGTGTTAGGAAACAGAAAGCAATAATTAATGGATATTTTGAGCTTTGAGAAAAGTTTGTAGGAGCATTCTCTAAGGGCTAGTATTTGGACTGTTGCTTTTCTTGATATGGTGTGCACGGTACAAATTCAAAGTTTGCATTTGATACAAAACTTGGGAGTATGGTAAACTGAGAGGAGGAGAGCACAGAGTTTCAAAAGGACATTGACAATTGGGGGACTGGACAGATGAGGTTCAATGCATAGAATTGCAAGGCGATACATTTGTTATAAAGGTAGAGTGAATCTAAAATAAAGGGCACCACTCTGGATGATGTGCTGCAACACAGAGACCTGGGTTTTACACTCGTAAGTCATTAAAGGGGACAGATCAGTTGGAGAGTATAGCAGTTAGGCTTTGTTTGTTGAGACATAGTCCAAGAGTAGGAAAGTTATGCTGAACCTGTAGAAGATACAGGTTGGATCTCAACTGGCATGCTGTGTAGAGTTCTGGGCACAGTTCTTCTGGAAAAATGTGAGCAGATTGGAAAGATTGTCAAAGAGGTTTCATGAGAACGGTTCCAGGGGTGAGAAGCTTTTAGTTATGAAGATAGATTGAAGAATTTGGGACCTTTGTCCTATCAATTCTCAATCCATGCTAACAGATTATCTCAATCCTCATGCGTCCTTCATTCATTAGCTTCACTGGGATGTCAGAGATGTTATCAGTTTCTTCAGAAATTATAACATGAAAACTTGGGAATTTTTTTTTTATCAGCTTCAGGATTTTGAATTTACAGCATGAAAATCTGTGTAATTTGCCCAGTCAGACAACATTGGTGTTAAGGCTTCAACACAAACCTCTTCCCTCTCTTACTCATCTAATCCTAATGGCATCTATATTTTGCTCCAAACACTCAATCAAACAGCATGCTCAGCATTCTAAGTACTCCCTACTAAATTATTTTTTGAATTCATTCATGGCTATCTCATATTTATGAATCCTAATTTTGATTCCCTATATGTGGAATAATTTATATTTAAAATATGCAATTATTTAATAATAATGCGTACATTACAAATGTAAAAACTACATTCAAAATGTGAAAAAGTGTTTTGTGGTCTCAGATGGTAAATGCTTCTGCAACCCTTAAAAAAAAAACTGAAGATCAATTTCATATTTAGTCACTGGATTCTGTGATTTAAAAAGTCACATGCTTACCTCCTAGATCCAAAAGTGCTCATGTTTTTGCAGATCTGCTGTATTATACTGAATTATCTGGGTATTGCCTGGCATTTTCAAAGAAAAACAAAATGTATGAATTTGAATAGCTCTCGAAAGGGATAAGTCCTTTGATTTTATTTTTTCATTGTTATTTCCTCTCAATACATATGCATATATCAAAGAGGAACATTTTATTCCTGTAGTCTGTGCTGAGCTTAAACCTAGTACCAGCAATATCACTAAATTGAGATATAAGGAGATTCCTTTGCCATCTAGAGTACCTGAGATGCTACAGCAGATACGTAATGGGCACTCTCTGCCACAAATACCATTCAAGATCCTGGAGCATTGAGTTATGGTGATCTCTCTCCATCATACTAGAAGATAATCATAAATGGGGAATCTCTCTCACAAATGCCTATACAAACTCAGTGATATTCAAGTAAAATTTCAAATTCTCCTTCTTCGATAAATAGCTTTTGTGCCAAAAAGACGACGTACCTAATTAAAATGGAAAACTCAACTTAAGATATCCCATTATGTTTTATTAATAAAACGTAAAACCAATCAATTTTCATTTAGACCTGCAGATGAAGCTCAGACCACTGTGTGACAATATGTTTTTATATATACTCTAATCGTACTGTAAAACACTTTTTTTGTACTAAAACTTTTAGAATTATCAAGTGAGGCCAATTCAACAACATAAACAACAGAACAAAATAGAAAGCTGGTGCTTACAAAAATTGAAAATAGCAGGTAATTTAGATGCAAAGAGTGCATGATACAGCAACTGAGTGTACCTGGTCTATTAAAAACCTCAGCTGTTGACCTCATTCTTCTTTCCTCTTTGAAAGCTGTACTTAAGCACTATACCATTATACAGTGCCAGGAGAGTCTTGATCAAGCACTGCATATCATTTTAAAAAATATATATATATATTTCTCACAAGAACATCACACTGTTGTCTTGGAAACTGCATTTGTAGGTCTCTTCAAGAGCATAATTTATAGAAATGCTGTACAGAAAGGCCACTGAAAGCTGCTTTATACATAGCTTTGTTTTCTTAAGTTAATTTAAGGCTTCACTTCTCATAGGTATCAAGGTGATCGAGACAAAAAGATTTTACTAAAAACCGCTCAATGAAGTTATCTACCAATGTCTAAAGCATGATACATACAGGTAATACAGGAAACTCGGGAACAGAGGAAAAGAGAAGAAACGTTTCTCCCCAAATTTCTCCCCACCTCCTCTAAGGTTTGGTAACAGCACACATGGTTTCACCAGTGCCAGTCCACCTGATTACCCATTCTTCATGTGAATGCTAGTTGGCCAGTCATCATAACCAAACCCTAACCTGCTCTCACCAGGTGAGTATGCATTCTCTCTTTCCAGCAGAAGGGTTAACAGATAGGAATTAGGAGCAGCAATTGTTGATGTTTTCTTCACCATCTCTTGTACATGCAGCATCCCTACTGACCTGAGCTAACTGAGCACACAGGTAGGAGTCAACCTGGAACTTCCCGGATCTGTAGGGCTCAGTACAGGAAGCTTGAAGAGTAGACTGTATGCATTGTAGGATACATTGGAGCATTTGGTCATCCCAAAGCTGAATTTTATGAAAGTTTTGGAGCAGAAAGGTGATCAGAGCAGTGAGGTTTATTAGTGATGCACACATTCTGTTCCACCCACTCTCAGGTGCTCCTCTAAGTCTAGCTTTACAAAAGCCCTCTGCTGTTCTTACAGCTCATTTAGTTGTTTTTACTTATCAAATGTATTAATCATTTCCATCTGTAGCGTCCTGAGATTTGTTACATGTTTTCTCTTTAAAAATGCATCTTGGGAGGAAATTGTGGAAGATAGGTCAGAAGAGACAATAAGACCCACAGCAGTTCATACAGATGTGGCTTTGTGAAAAACTTCTCTTTTGCTTGGTGAAGGTGTATCTGGTATGGGCAAACCTGGTATTAGCTCAGGCCCCAGCACTCGACTGCTGAATCTTGAAGCTGTGCGTTCAATCCCAAAAACCATTGTGCTGAAATTATAATCTCCATGAAAAAGACCACCTGGTCCATACTAAAATTCTTTCCAGCATTGTATCTGCTAGTTACTACAGTCTTTGTAAACAATTCCTTTATCCCAGCATCTGTTGAGGCATTCGTTCTTTCACTGGGAGCGTTATGGCTCAGAAATGCTTGGGCATCTCACACTGTTCACAGCGAATCAGGGCTGGATGGTTCAGGAAGGTACAGGTGCTACAGTTCCATTGAGCCCCTTCATCCTCCTCTGGATCAATTATTGGTTTTGATGGTTTAGCTGCAGGTTTCTGCTCTGTTGGAAACAAAAATGTTAAATGGTGTTGAAAATAATGGTTTCCCAACTTTCTCAAATTTGATTAATTTAATGGATTAATGCAAGAAAATTAGTTGAGAATTTAAAAATGATTTAATCATATCCATCCCTCCCCTACCCAAATCAAATTATAATCACCACTTCTTGACTTAGCTTATCTCCAGGTTTTACTAGTTTTGGTGGTCAGCACCTTGTCATTCTTCTAAAAACTTGTTTGAATGCACTTCTTAAAAAATTCAACACAAGAAAATCTTATTATCCTTCCTGTGAAGCAAATATTTTTTTTAAAATTTCAAATATGACAGAATGATTAAGGGTGACCAAAAGCTTGGTCAAAAAGGGTGATTTTGAGAATAGTTGACAAAGTCCTTTCATAATGCAAGTTCCACTAAATTCATTTAGAGTGGCTCTCCTACCTTTCGGTTTAGGTGGCACAGGACCTCGAAATCCCATGTTATCGTAAAAGTTGTGGATAGCACTGGGGTTAAAGTGTGGTCCTGCAAAGAGAGATAATGGGTTATATCACACAGTGCTTCAAGGTGGAACATCTAGGAACAGAATTAAATATTCAATAACCCAAGTATCATGATGAACAAATCTGGCTCAGATAAATTGGGAATAAAAACTTAGCAGCTTAAAAACTAACTGAACAATGGGCTGCCTTTAAAGGTACAGTTGAAAACAGTCAAAGCATATTCCCATTAAGGGGAGGGGTACAGCAAAAATAATGTGCTTAAGATAATGTCAGGTGGATAATACAAGAAACAGCAGGCTAAGAAAGAAATTATACTGGTAGCTTACAGAGGGAATTGAAAATGTTCTAAAGACATACAGTGCAAGTACAATAAGAGGGCGGCCAATTAGGGTCTGAAAAGGGGATTTGTGTTGGGACAGGGACGAGATTTTGGTAATAAAGTAATACTGTGCATTTCTCTTAATTAAGGAAGACACTGTTCAGATCATACTGAAAGAAGAGGAGTTAGTTCAGAAACAAGAAGGGTTTGAAGTTGATACAGAGGTGATATTAGACTGCTTGTAAAGCTAGTTCTCCTATAACGCCATAGCTGCGTTCCAGCAAAACTCGCTTAATCTAAATACTGGGGCCTATGGGAAAAGTAGGAAAAACTATGGGAAAACCAGCAAAATATATCACTTACAATTGCTCAAAAATCACCCAAATGTCTAACAAACTATAGTAGCCTGAATGAAGGTATACATCATATTTAACAAAAGTAAAATTAATAGTACATTTAAAAAATATTGTTAATGCAGGGACAGAGGGTCACCATGGTACATAGGTATACTCCGTCATTCCGATGTCACGTATTCTTTCCTGACACTCAAAACACTTCAGAATATCTAACTTCTCTTCCAGTGTTATAGCCTTTTTGTGTTCACCACCCACAACTTTATCACCAGGACGCTTCTTGCTAACATGCCTATCATTAGACCCTTCCATTTTTCAAAGAAAAGGGGTAATCTAGGAGTAGTGTACCTTTTATAGGAAGCTGCTCAATGTATCTCTCTCAGAAAGCTCTCTCTGCACAGCACCTCTCACAGAAAGCTGCTCTGTTGGCAGCTGACATCAGTGCATGTGCAGAAACGGGCAGAGATCAGCCAGTGCACAGAACAAAACACGGGAAACAATCACTGCTGGAATCGCGATTGCAAACAAAAGGCAAGACTGCTCGAAAATACCATTCCTTAGTTCCTCAGCGATGTTATAAGCAAATTGCGCTGCCAGAATGCATGTTATTCAAGAACTACCTGTACTTAAAGTTAATAAGGTTTAAGGACTGAATGAAATGCCTTAAAGAGAAAAAAGTGCAAGTGGAAATTGGAGGCAATTTGTAATTTTCCTTCAGGGTAGTACTAGCAATCTTGAGAACTGCAAATGTTATACCTATTGAGAATAACAGTGTAAAGATAAACCCAGCAACTAGAGGCCAGTCAATTGAGCCTCAGTGGTAGGGAAGCTTCTGGAAAAATTACTTGGGAAATAAATTGAGACTCACTTGAGCAATGCAGGTTGCGGTATCAGACAAGGTTAATGTAGTTAATACTTTACAAGGACTTCCAAAAAAGCATCAGATCAGGTATTTTACAACAGCAACTTTGAAACAGCAACCTCCAATCTCACTTCCAGGAAACACCTGCAAATACCTGATATGGATCTAGAATCAAACTCATCAGCCACACACGGAACCACAGCACCCATGATCAGCGATACAGAATTTCCTCAGTGGACATTCATACTCATTAGCAAGTGATTGCTGACAACAATGCACAATAACAAAGAGAACAAAGATAAAGTACGTGGAATAAAAACAAAGTGACAATAGTGATATAAACTTGGCTGTCAAAAGAAGCAAAAAACAAAGAACAATACAGCACAGAACAGGCCCTTCGGCCCACGATGTTGTGCGGAACATTTGTCCTAGCTTAAGCAGCTATCCATGTACCTATCCAATTTCTGCTTAAAAGGTCACCAATGATTCTGACTCTGCCACTCCCACAGGCAGCGCATTCCATGCCCCCACCACTCTCTGGGTAAAGAACCTACCCTTGACAACCCCCCTATACCTTCCACCCTTCACCTTAAATTTATGTCCCCTTGTAACACTCTGTTGTACCTGGGGGATAAAGTCTCTGACTGTCTACTCTATCTATTCCCCTGATCATCTTATAAACCTCTATCAAGTCTCTCCTCATCCTTCGCCGTTCCAATGAGAAAAGGCCTAGCACTCTCAACCTATCCTCGTACGACCTATTCTCCATGCCAGGCAGCATCCTGGTAAATCTCTTCTGCACCCTCTCCAAAACTTTCACATCTTTCCTAAAATGAGGCGACCAGAACTGCACATAGTACTTCAAATGTGGCCTTACCAAGGTCCTGTACAGCTGCAACATCACCTCACGACTCTTGAATTCAATCCCTCTGCTAATGAACGCTAATACACCATAGGCCTTCTTACAAGCTCTATCCACCTGAGTGGCAACTTTCAAAGATCTATGAACATAGACCCCAAGATCCCTCTGCTCCTCCACCTTACTAAGAACCCTACCGTTAACTCTGTATTCCGCATTCTTTATTGTCCTTCCAAAATGGACAACCTCATACTTGACCGGGTTGAACTCCATCTGCCACTCCTCAGCCCAGCTCTGCATCATATCTAAGTCCCTTTGCAGTCGACAAACGTCCTCCTCACTATCCACAACTCCGTCAATCTTCGTATCGTCTGCAAATTTACTGACCCACCCTTCGACTCCCTCTTCCAAGTCATTAATAAAAATTACAAACAGCAGACGACCCAGAACTGATCCCTGCGGAACTCCACTTGTAACTAGGCTCCAGGGTGAATATTTACCCTCTACCACCACTCTCTGACTTCAACTGGTTAGCCAGTTCTCTATCCAACTGGCCAAACTTCCCACTATCCCATGCCTCCTGACTTTCCGCATAAGCCTACCATGGGGAACCTTATCAAATGCCTTACTAAAATCTATGTACACTACATCCACTGTCTACCCTCATCCACATGCTTGGTCACGTCCTCAAAGAAGTCAATAGGACTTGTAAGGGAAGACCTACCCCTCACAAATCCGTGCTGGCTGTCCCTAATAAAGCAGTGTCTTTCCAGATACTCATAAATCCTATCCCTCAGTACCCTTTCCATTACTTTGCCTACCACCGAAGTAAAACTAACTGGCCTGTAATTCCCGGGGTTATCCCTATTCCCTTTTTTGAACAGGAGCACAACATTCGCCACTCTCCAGTCCCCTGGTACCACCCCCGTTGACAGTGAATAAACAGCTTTTTCAGACGAGGGGAAGGATTATAGTGGATTGATGGTCGGACTCCTGCTCTTCCTAATATAGATCTAGCCCTTAGTGTACAGACCACAATTTCTAATTTGGCATATGAGACAGAACTTTGGTGAATCCTGGGGAGATCTTCAAAAGCTCTGACAAGCTGGTGGAATGGATAGACAAGTGGCTAATGAAACCTAATGCAGAGAAATGTGAAGGGATTCATTTTGGTAGAAAGACTGCAGAAAAATAACATAAAATAAATGATATTATAAAAGAGGTGCAGGAATCAAGCTTGCAGGTGCAGGAATCAAGCTTGGAGGTGCAGGAATCAAGCTTGGAGGTGCAGGAATCAAGCTTGGAGGTGCAGGAATCAAGCTTGGAGGTGCAGGAATCAAGCTTGGAGGTCCAGGAATCATTGAAAGGTAGCAGGACAGGATAAGGAGTGATTTTTGTAAAAGAAAATCATTCATGGGATATGGATGCCACTGACAAGATCAACCCCAATTGCCCAGAAGGCAGTTATGATTCAACCATGTTGTTGGTCTGGAGTCCCATGAAACTTAGGTTTCTGGATTAGTAATCTTGCTATAACAACATTAAACCATCACCTCCCTCTCCAACCTGCTCTACTATTCTTCAAATGTAACTCAATTTTTCTGGCTGATTCCCTTACAAGTCCACCCCCCACCACTTCGGGAAAGTGACATCCTTCTACCTCTTGTGTAGGTCACCCTCTTCATCCTTTACTGAAAGGAGAAGTCAACAGTCTCAATAAAAGGACATTAAAAAAACAGAGACAAAGATGTGAGGAAAGCCAGTCCCTGAACATCCAGCAAACAGAGCCTTTCAGGAGACAGCGAGAACAAGGTGTTGCTTATAGACTAGTGGACATTTATGAAAAAATATAATTAAGCTATTTATAAAGAAAACTGGTTAGTACACCAGATTAATGGCTTCAATTTATTTGAAATTATACATACCTTTAGCTTGAAACAGGTCAATCTCTTTTGTTATGCAGTCTATATCGATCTGCAGCTGGCGGTTGCAGCTTCTCAGCTGCTGCATTTCCTCTAACTGAAAGACCAAGGTGCATTATCTCAGCAACTTCAAAGACAACAAATATCTATGATATCAGATTATAGTTTTAATGTCTTAGATCATTTACCGTACTCAATTCAAATTACTGCGTACTTGCAGTTTTATAAGGCAGAAACAAAGTTTGAAATGTCACTATTTTACTATGAACTGAAGGCTGAGTTGAACATTTACCAAGGGAATCCAATGATTGTTAAGTTAAGGTCCCTACTAACTTTAATTAAAATTTGAGTTTACCAAATTATGGAACCCCACTTTTCAAGAATTTTCAGCACCGAATACAACTGTAAGATTGAACAAGTGACACCTTTACAGCATGAACTTAAAACAAAATTATTTAAAATGTTATTTTGTATTACATAAACCAATGTGAACAGCTCAGATTTAAACGAAGGCAAGTAAATTTGGAAAGCATTACTGAATTGTTAATCGTACCGATGGGATTTGGGAGGCCGAATTTGATCGTTTCATGCGTCTTTGGGTAAGGTCACTTTCCATCTGATTAACTTCACTTTTCAGTTTGTCTAGCTTTCTTTTCTCCAGCTCAAGTTCTCGACGGAGTCGATCCATTCTGGCCTTCTGATGCACTAGTAAAGCTGAAAAGCATATCAGCAAATCAACTTACAGACCACTGGGTAGCGGACAAAATATAATTCTGTACAACATAATGAACCAAGCGCAAAATTTTTTAAAATCCTTTTTATTTGGTCAGACTTTTCTTGGTTTTTAATTACTTCAAATCAATAGGTTTATCTTAATGTACATCCAATACTTGGTATTAGTTTCTTTCAAATTACCATTATTTGAGGAGAAAAAGTGTAGCTAAAGACAAACTGGTACAATAAAAATGATTTCAAAAGTACAAAATGTTGTTTTGCACATCATGTAAATGTTAATAGTAGCAGCAAACCTTTGCCATGTTCAACTTTACATGTCAATTCATTCAAATGAGCCAGGGCCAAGTTACTTCTTCTCTTTGCCTTTTCTAGTATATTTAGATTAATATTAATGCCTTACTTTTATGTACGATTCAACTTTAAGTCACAATCTTTACAGCAACTATATCACATTCTGAATCATTAAACCTAAACTCTGAAGTTTGAACTATTATCTTCACATATTAACCAATCAATCCTAAAGCCAATCTGTAGCAGTGATAGAATATGCAGTGCAGGGATTTCAGTACTCAAAATATTATGAGAAGCAGCATAATTCTGTCATTACAATATGGAGAACGGAGGGACTTCTGCAAAATTAGGTGACAGCAGGTGTTCAGTAGGCATGCTGCAATATTAACAGAATAGGAGTAGCCATATAATCTTGGTGTATAGCAGGATTACAGTAGAGCATCACATCAAGCTTCAATACTGTACCGTAAATAAAACACTTAATACAGCAATTTTTCTTAAAAAACTTGAATTAGCTTTAAGTTTGTACTATTCATACTCTGTATATTTCAGTAACTTTGCTGTCCCACTGTATAGCTGGCAAGGCAAGACAGTATGGCAAAAAACAGAACTATATAAAGTCGTGAGGAGGTACTCATTGACATCTTCACCTAAAAAGACCAGTCAAAGTTATTGCTCTTTCCAAGCAGATTTTACCATACTCCAAAGGTACAGGATAATTTTCCATTCATCAAGTCCTTGCAGAAATCTATTGCCCCTTGCAAGGAATACAATAGCATAGCATGCAATCTATTGCCTTTCAATTTTAACCTATTGAAAAGAAACCCATTGTGATAGACACTGGCTGAAACAAGAAGAATTAAAACTTGAAAAAGACAAACTTCTAAAATTCGCAGTACCTTCTGTATAGGCAGCATCATCAGATCCTGCACTCATCCTTCGCATCTCACTGATTCGATTGTCACGAGTTGAAGCAGGATCAGTTGCTAGTTGCAAATGCTGGACAGGTTCAGGCTCCACATAATGATCGGGTAGGCTTAAGAGATTAGAAGGTTCAAATGTTGGTGATGCAACCCCAGGGGAAATGGCAGGTGGCTTATTTGGTGAAACTGTAATCTTAAAAGTGTACTTGGTATTGGGTTGGGTGACCACCACTCTAGGAGAAGTGGCAGTATTGCAATTGCCTGCACTCCGACTCTTGGGTGGGTGATGACGGATGTAGGCGGGTTGAATGAAAGCACCCTGCTGTGGACCCATGCTAATCTGTCCTGCAGCACTTCGGGAGGAAGATGCTGAACCTGGGTTTGCTGATATGTACACAGTGGGCTGATTTCGCAGAACCGGCTCATCACCGGATGTAGAATTTGCCGAGATATAGAGCTTCGGCTGGTTGCGTCCAACTATCTCCTCACATGATGGGGGGCTTGCAGAAATGTAAACTGTGGGTTGACTCCTGCCTCCCGACTGGCTGCTAATGGAAGGTGAAGGGGCTGTGCGAGAATTGGAGGGACGCAGCATTGTTGCATTACTCCTCTGTGGTGATTCAAGTTTGATCTCAATTTGGTTTTTCCGTGACCCTGTTGAGATGTTCTGAATATTATATTGACTGTAAATTGAAGGATGTGCATTATTTGAGGACTGATAAGGAGGAACTTGAGACGTTGTGGGGGAGCTGATAGGCATGTACACATGAGACGTCTGGTGGTTTTGTTGGCCTGGGTGCACAGACTGTTGGGATGAGGTATATGCTGAACCACATTGTGAAGTAGCAGGAGCACAGAAGCCTGCCACTTGTTCCATCTGCTGCGGTTGTGAGTACTGTGGAGCTTGGAAGAGCTGCTGTTGTTGATTATGACTGTACTGAGGAGTGCTGGTATTTTGCCCAGCTATCCAGCCAGGCTGCTGTGACATCTGGCGGTTTGAACTGCTTTGTGTTGTCACGTAAGGCCTAATGTAGATAGAATTACCTTGGGGGCTATTAAGTACAGGTGGAGGCACACCTCGTATGTGCAAAGATGTAGGAGTGTTATGGCCAGTCTGAAGGTTGGGAGCTAGAGTGACAGTAATTGGGTTGAACCTGGGTATTTGTTGGGCTGTACTCGATAGTCCCTTGGAGCCCAATGGCTGAAGAAGTCCAAGTTGCTGCGTTGAAGAAGGGCTGCGACTCATATCCATAGTTCCAAACATATTTAAGCCTGCAGCCAACTGTGTTGGTGTTACCTGTGGTTGCTGTGTAGGCTCATAGCTAGTTAGAGCAGTTGGAAGTGCTCCATCACTGACACCATGAGGCACAGTTCTGTTTCCATTCAATTGACTCCTTTCCTTCCAGTGCTGATACACATTCTGGGACTGGACATCTAGATTTAGTTCAGACATGTGATTGTGAAGCCCAGAAATGCTGGACTCATCCAAAAAATTCAGGTCCCCTTCTCCATAAAGATATTTGGTGCTTTCTTGAGATAAGAACTTACAGCAAGCATCCAAATTGTTACCGTTCTAGAAAACAAAACAGCAACAGAAAATTAGGAAACAAATTAATGCAGCCACTTAGTAAGACCACAAGACCATAAGAAATTGGAACAGGAGCAGGCTCTTTGGCTGCTCGAGCCTGCTCTGCTGTTCAATAGAATCATGACTGCCCAACATTCCTCAAACCCACTTTCCTGCCCTTGCCCCATAACTCTTGATTCCCCTACTGACCAAGAATCTCTCTCAGCCTTAAATATACACAAAGAATCTGTTCCCCACAGCTTTCTGTGGCAGAGTTACAAAGACTCATAGCACTTTTAGAGAAGAAATTCCTCCTCATCTCAGTCCTAAATTTGTGTCTGTTTATTATGAGGACCATGCCCTTTGTTTATAGACTCTACTGTAAGGAGAACCATCCTCTCTGCATTTACCCTGTCAAGCCCTTTAAGAATTCTATATCTCTCAATGAGATCACCCCTCATTCTTCTAAACTCGAGTGAGTAGAGTCTCAACCTGTTTAGTCTTTCCTCATAAGACAGTCCCTCCATAGCAAGGATCAGAGTCGAAAAGTGTGGCACTGGAAAAGCACAGCAGATCAGGCAACATCCGAGGAGCAGGAGAATTGGGGTGTCGGGCATAAGCCTTTCATCAGGGGTGGTGACGGGGGAGCTGAGAGATAAATAGGAGGGTGGAGGTGGGGAAAGATGACGGTGATAGGTTGGAGGAGAGGGTGAAGTGGATAGGTAGGAAGGAAGATGAACAGTTCAAGAGGGTGGTGCAGAGTTGGAGAGTTGGATCCAGAATGACGTGGGGGGAGGGGAGATGAGGAAACTAGTGAAATCGACATTGATGCCATTTGGTTGCACATCCGGCAGAGATTTTCCTGCACATCGAAACACCTCATCTATGGTGTCCATTACAATCGGTGTGGTCTCCTCTACATTGGGGAGCCAGGACGTCAACTCGCAGAACATTTGAGGGAAGAATTCTGGGACACATGCACCAAACAACCCCATCATCCTGTGGCCAACCACTTCAACTCACCCTCCCACTTCGCCAAGGACATGCAAGCCCTGGGCCTCCTCCACCGCCAAATCCTAGCCACTCGATACCTGGAGGAAGAATACCTCATCTTCCGCCTAGGGACCCTCCAACCTCACGGCATCAATGTTGATTTCACCAGTTTCCTCATCTCCCCTCCTTCCACCTCAGCATTGCCCTCTTGAACTGTCCTATTTGTCCATCTTCCTTCCTACCTAGCTGCTCCACCCTATCACCATCACCATCCACCTCCATCTACTTATCGCCTTCCCAGCTATCTTCCCCAGCCTCAACCCCACCATCCTATTTATCTCTCAGCCCCCTTCCCACCCACAATCCACTCCCACCCCTTCTCCCATTGCTGATGAAGGGCTTATGCCCGTAACATCGATTCTCCTGCTCCTTGGATGCTGCCTGACCTGCTGTGCTTTTCCAGTGCCACACTTCTCGACCCTCTGACCTCCAGCATCTGCAGTCCTCATATTCTCCATAGTAAGGATCAGCGTAGTGAACCTTTTCTGAACTGCCTCTAATAAAATGATATCTTTCCTCCAATGAGGGGATCAGAGCTGCTCACAGTACTCCAGATCTGGTCTCATCAGCACCTTGTACAGTTGCAGTAAGATTTTTCTATTCATGTTTTAAACCACTTGAAATAAGGGCCAACATTCCATTAGCCTTTCAGATTACCTGCTACACTTCTGTGCTACCTTTGTGTTCTGTGCAGAGGTACCTCCAAGTCCCTTTATGTTGCAGCTTTCTGCAGTTTTTCTCCATTTAAATAATATTCTGTTCTTTTGTTCCCCTTTCCAAATAAACAAATTTGCATTTTCCCATATTATAATTCTATTTCCCCAACTTTTTGCCACTTCCTATTAAAGTAGAATAGAATTATAATGTGGGAAAATGCAAATTTATTCATTTAAATATGAATACAAAGTTATTTAAATTCTTGGCTAATAATTTATTTAAATTCCAAAAGAAGAAAAAAAAACACATTGTTCAAACTACTTCAAAATTTCAGCTATCAATTTCACCCTTCGGCTTTCCAAATGTCAATTCACCTGATTATGTTAGGTTAGCGGTAGTGAATACGTGTACAGTTCATAATAAGGGATGGGGGTCACAGACGAAGAAGGGAAGTGAGGACGGAGAGAGTTAGGGCGGGTGAAAAAGAGGAGGGAGTTGGGGGGGGTCTGAAGGAAGGACAGAGGGAAGGAGGGAAAGGAGGAAAGAGAGGTGGGGGTAGAAAGGATAGAAGAGCTAGGGTAGGTTGGGATAAGTGGATTGATGGGAGAATGAGAGAAGAGGTAATTAGGAGAGTTCAAATGAAAGAAGAGGCTGTATAAGGGGAAATGGAGAGAGGTGAGCATGGGACCAGGGGAAGAGAGAGGTGAGTGAGAAGCAGGGAGACAGGGGGAGTGAGGGGAGGAACAAGGGAAGGGGAAGAAGGAGAGAGAGGCAGGATTGAGGTGGAGAGTGGGCGTACATCAGGCAATGTGGGGTGAAGATGGAAATGATGGGATATGAGGGAGAGAAAGGAGTTTAGAACAATCTTAGAAGTGGTGTGAGTGTGTATTGTGAGTACACCTACTGGAGTTTTACAAACAAACATTGCCATGATGAATAAGGTTTAATAGGGTCTGCAAATAAAATGCATTGGTTCTCACATCACTGTTGAAAAATGTGGTGTTGGAAAAACACAGCAGGCCAGGCAGCATCCAAGAACCAGGAGAATCGTCGTTTCGGGCATAAGCCCTTCTTCAGGAATGAGGCTGGTGTGCCAAGCGGGCTGAGATAAAAAGGTAGGGGGGAGGGAATTTGGGGGAGGGGTGCTGGGAATATGATAGGTGGAAGGAGGTGAGGGTGAGGGTGATAGGCCGGAGAGGGGGTGGGGGTGGAGAGGTCGGGAAGAAGATTGCAGGTCAAGAGGGCAGTGCTTAATCAGAGAGTTGGGACTGAGATAAGGTGGGGGGAGGGGAAATGAGAAAGCTGGAGAAATCTACATTCATCCAGTGTGGTTGGAGAGTTCCTAGGCAGAAGATGAAATGCTCTTCCTCCAGGCGTTGTGTGGCCAGGGTCTGGCGATGGAGGCGGCCAAGGACCTGCATGTCATTGGTGGAGTGAGAGGGGGTGCTAAAGCGTTCAGCACGGGGCGGTTGGGTTGGTTAGTGCGGGTGTCCCAGAGGTGTTCCCTGAAACGTTCCGCAAGGTCTCACATCATTGATCCAATAACTACAATTATAAGATTATGGAAATCAGTGTCTTTGATTTTACAGCATCTTACCTGCAGGATACAGTGGGAGACAACACACTCAGGTACTTCAGGGAACTTTTGCCGCAGGTCATGCAGAACCTGAATATCAATTTGTTGACTTGCCTGGGCCATTCGTATTCTGCCTTGTCAAGTGTGGCACTGCGTTGGCTCAAAGGTGCAAGCCTTAATCACAGCAAAGCTCTCGTGTCCCATCAGGCATTTTCTAAAAGAAAGTGGTTTAATTAGTTTCTAAATACTAGAAACATGTGAACTCACCTTTGACAGTTTAAGCTAGTCATTTAGACCATCATGAATCTGTGCAAACTTCATGGACTAACAGCAATATAGAACGCTACTTAGCTTATTACACGTACATTATTGCAGTAGAAAGGCACATTGAGTTCACATATAGGACAGCTTAAATCAAGAGCAAATTATTCAGATTTGCAGAGCTCTGCAGAGTCATCTAGACTTGAAACGTTAGCTTGCTCTCTCTCCACAGATGCTGCCTGACCCTGTGATTTCCAGCATTTGTTTGCTTTCAGTATAAATCAGGTACTCCGTCGACCATCACCCACCTAACCACAGCTCTCTCCATCCAAAAAAAATGTTGAGGTGGAGGTCAATTGAAATTTTCATAACAGATTAGTAGAGAAGAAAAGTAAATCTCAAATTGAATTACAATCTTAAGGAGCTAAATTTTTTCTTCTTATTGTGATGTTGGACAAAAACTCCAAGCTAAGAGGTCTTGAAACATGACTGTCTGGGACTACCAAAGCTGTAAAATGAGGAGATAAACTCATCTAATTCAAGATTCTGTGATTTAGAGTATAATTGGAGCTACTGCACCACCATACCAGGAAGTGAGCGTGGGTGATCTCAGAAACACACCTTAAATGAGATGGTTACTTTACACCAAGAAAGACATAGTTAGCAAAGTAGGGCAAGTAATAACCACATAATGAGCTGCAGGTTCGGAGGGGGGGGGGGGGGGGGGGGGGGGTGCATTGTGGTGGCAGAGGAAGATGATCTGTAGTAAAAGCCTCCTTCAGGGTATTATGCTACTTGACGGACGTGCTGTACTGGATACCTAATTGTACAGACACAAATAGCAACTCTGAGGGGCTCAAAAGCTAGAAACCACAGAAAAAGGGTTAATAGGGATGTGTGGGGTAGTGTGGTCAAGTGTATTGTTAAAGTATTGAAAGCTGTTCCCCCAACTGCAGCCAGAAACACATGATCTGCTACCTTCCGAATGCTAGGGTAAGTATTCACTCAGATTGAGTGAAGTTGATTTGAAGTATCATTAAATTTAGCCATGATTAAATTTAACAGTTCATTTAGGGATCAGTGATGATAAACGCTTTTGCCAGAGCCAAATTCCCGGGTCTGCACTTACATAGTTCTTCAATATCTCCTCCAAGAAGCCTGCCCAGTTCTTAAACTTTTGCAGCTCCCCACATCTATTTCTCTACATTAGTCATCTAATTTTAAAACCTATGGCGCTAGGAAATCACAGCAGGTCAGGCAGCATCCGAGGAGCAGGAGAGTCAATGTTTCGGGCATAAAACCCTGAAAGGGCTTATGCCCAAAACATTGATTCTCCTGTTCCCTTGGATGCTACCTGACCTGCTGTGCTTTTCTAGCACCACAGGTTTTCACTCTGATCTTCAGCATCTACAGTCCTTACTTTTCCTAATTTCAAAACCTAACAATAAAACAATTATGATGCAAATAAGAAATGTCAAGTCCTTAAAAACTTATAAAATATGAGATAGTTTTGCCTGCTGCTCTGTCACTCTAATTTAGAAACCCTTCTCCCCAAATTTTAATGCCAACGTTCCTACTCTTAATTTCAACAACTTTCCACTTGCCCCAAATACATAGGAACTCAATATTTATTAGTCACCATCTGAACTTCTTAATATCAGTATCACCCAAATTTCAACTCTAGCTTGATTCCTGACTAACCAACTTCCCCAAGTACTCACAATACCTCTTTCCCCCTCATCAAGTTAATTTACAAAAAAATGAATTACCTCATAAGGCATCTGTGGTTTTTCATTCAACTGATAATTGATGTTTCACTCACCCACCGCAGCTGGTTAAACAAATCTTATGAAAACAAATCACTGTTTCCAAACAGTAAATGTGAACAATTTGAATGTCTGTCTCTGCAGCTCTCTCTCTCAGCTTGACTTGCTTTCTGAAGTTAAAAAGAATGAAATGTTTTGAAGTGGATCTGAAAACCTATTCAAATTCATTGTCTGGTTTCAATTGAAAATTATTACAAAAAGACACAAACAAAAATACTGTTGTAGAGAGAGAGATACTATTTAATTTTTCCACTGAGGAAAATAGATTCTTTGTAATCTAAGTATAAATAAAACCAGACGAGTATGTGATCATTTCTGTCTGTCAAGTTGTAAGGGGCATGCAGATACTCTTAAAAAGCACTTGATGCAAAATAGAGTTTCTGCAATCTGGTCTTTATATTTTCTTCAAGTTATTTTGTAAACAACCAAACAGATAGTGTTACAGCATGTAGAGACACTCTTGCACAAACTAACAGAAAAATTCCTAAAAACGTTTACCACAGCATACATGCAAATTGGTTAAATGTATAAAATTCAAATTCAAGTTTGAGGGTGTGCGAAGTCTCCAAGTACAATTTTGGAAATGATATAAACCCCTTCCTTTAATATTCATACCAACCTTTCAACAAAATGGCAAGACTGAAATTGGAATCGAGCATCAGAATAAAGCCAAAGCCGAGAGTAGCACAGGGAGGTTACGAGAATGAAAATAAATTTCATTTATGGATATAAAATTTTTCAAGACCTTGACAGAGTAGATGGTGTGAGGATGTTGCCCCAAGCTAGAGTGTTATGACAGTCATTAAGTCATAAAAATATACAGAACAGAAACAGACCCTTCAGTCCAACTTGTCCATGCTGACCAGATATCCTAAATTAATCTCATCCCATTTGCCAGCATTTGGCCCATATCCCTCAAAGCCCTTCCCATTCATATACCCATCCAGATTCCTGTTAACCGTTGTAATTGTACCAGCCTCCTTCACTCCCTCTGGCAGGTCATTCCATACACACACCACCTTCTGTGATAAAGGTGCCCCTTATGTCCCTTTTAAATCTTTCCCCTCTCGCCTTAAACCTATGCCCTCTAGTTTTGCACTCTCCCACCCTGAGGAAAAGACCTTGTCTGTGGATGACCATCCAAAGCCAAAGCGACAAATCTTTTCAACAACTCTAAAAGACCTTGTCGATTTACCCTATACATGCTCCTCACGGAGGCATAACAGTCATACAGCACAGAAACAGACTCTTTGGTCCAACCAGTCCATGTTGAACGTAATCCCAAACTAGTCCCACCTGCCTGCTCCTGACACATTTCCCTTCAAACCTTTCCTATTCATGTATCTAAATGTCTTTTAAACATTGTAATTACGCCCCATCATTTAGAACTGAGAGGAGGAAAAACTTCTTCATTTGCAAGATAATGAACCTTTGGAAATCTCTGCCCAGACAGCTGCAGATGCTAAGTTGTTGTGTATTTTAAATACATGGATTCGTTATTGGATACTAAGGGGATTAAGGAATATGAGAAAATGCAGGAATGTTTGTCTGAGGTAAATCTTACTAAATGGCAGAACAAGTTCCAAAGTGTTGAATGGCCTACTCCTACTCCTTACTTTAACAAAAACATCAAATAAAAAAAGCATAAATTACAAATATTTGAATTTATACAAAAAAGGTGCAAAAATAATTTGTAATATAGTTTTCATGTGAAGTGTGCACATTTTAAGAAGTCCTTGTTACAAACCTTACTTTGCACTTAAAAAAATTCAGTTGCTGAAGGAATAACTAGCAAAGGACACTTAGTCATTTAAAAAGGTTGAATTTTTTTGGATCCTTTTAGAGTCCAACTCTACATCTGAAGTATTAAAACTCCTATAATAAAGGGATTGCTTGACCTTCTGAATATTTCTGGCATCTGCAGTTATTTTGCTTTTTGTGCTATACTGTATTTGGTTCTCCTGACTGGTCATTCCTCAATACTTACTCAATCTGTATCAATGGCATACCCAATTCAAAATCCAGGAGCTAATCAGTTCGGAGTTGCAACTATTTTACTTTAGACCAATCAACAAAATGTCACCCAATAGAAAGTAAGTACGACATAACAGGAAGTATGTGCAAGTCTTTTATTGTGCAGTTAATGGAAACTAAAGAGAGCGAATGCCCTGCAGGATTCAAGGGCAGATCTGATGTTACAGCTAAGGTGAAATAGAAATGTTATTACATTAATGGATATATTTTGCAGGCCAGTGACTAATGGGAAAAATGCATGTGCAAATATGCAAGGAAATTACAGAGCATTGCAAAAGCCAAAGATTGGTGATAATGGAGGCAATAACAGTATGATGTACAGGCAGTAAATGTGCTAGTGAAGCATGTTTAGGAGAATTTTCTTTAGCACTACATTTCTAACCCAATAAGGAAGATGTTTCTGGATCTGGTACTAGGAAATGAATTTGGTGAAGTGAAACAAGCATTATTTGTGAACACTTGGGGGGTCAGGGATCATAAGCATTATACAGCATAGAAACAGGTCCTTCAGTCCACCATGTCTATGCCTACCAACAAACACCAAACTCCACTACTCCCATGTACCATATGGTTTACATCATTTACGGATAAGCAGCAGCTATGGTTTACATCATTTACGGATAAGAAGCAGCTACTGAGACTAATTTAAGGAGATGGATAAACTGGAATCAAAGCTTGATAAGCCATACCATACTGGATCATCTTTAAAGAAGAAATAGTTTGGGTAAAATTAGGTTCTGTGCTTTTTTTAGCGGGGGGGGGGGGTGCTGAAGAGAGAGAAGAGAATGAAAAGGCAACTCAAAGCCAGGGTTCACTGATTAGCAAAAGAGATTGAGTAAGATGAAGCAGGAAGAGCAGCTGCTGTTAGATTCATATCACATTGTTGATACGAAGAAGAACTAAGCTGACTATATGAAGTTAATAGGGGAAAGGTTAAAAAGACAAAGAAAACATTTGAGAAAAAGAGTGGCAGCATACATAAAAGTGAACCTAAGATAATAAGAGGGTGCTTGGGAATAATTAGGAACCGAAAAGGATATGTGTACATACAAGTAGATAGCATAGCTGTGATATTAAATGAGCATGAGGTTCACTATTCAATGGATCATCTCATGTCATTTCCACCACCTGCACTGTGATGCCACCAAACACATTTTCCCTCCCTTTCCAGTATTCCAACAAGACAATTCCCTCCCCAGACGCTGGTCTACTCTTTAAATCATTGCCAACACCAATTCCCTTCCTGTAGCTTTTTTCTACACAAGCACTTCAGACACAACACTTGCCTGATACCTTCTTCCAATTACTTAAGACCCCAAATACTCCTCTCAGGCAAAATATTGACTTACTCATCCTTTTATTTAATATACTGTATTCATTGCTCATGACAGAGTTTCGTTGAGCTGCTTGTCTTTTCGATTCTCTATCTTTCCTTCTGGATTGCCCTTTTAGAAGGCACAAAGGAAGCTCAATGGAAACTCTAGGAACTACACATCATCCTTCCACTATGCACTGTACAGCCCTTAAATCAATGCAGAATTCCACTATTTTCGATCCTAATCTCTCATGCATCTGGTTTCTTTTCTATTTGCTAGTTTTGTTCTTTTCTGTCTCATTTCTATCAATTCCTTAGCTTCAAATGGTAACATAGCTGATTTGTCCCAGTTCTGTCCTGTGTATTGCGAAGTATACTGCTGATGTGAATTTGTACAAAACTGAGAGTAGAGACTCTCTTAACTTTTATATAAACTGCGGATTTCTAACCAAACAGTCCTGTTCTGGAAGTTGTACAAACTAAACTTTTCTACTGAGGCAACTGTGCTTTTACAGAACTGTTCTAAATTCTTTATTTGAAAAGAGAGAAATATTTTGACCCCAGTCAGGTCTGTTCTGAGTTGCTCAAATTTATCTCTAGGTTTTCTAAACTAAAATCAGGACTTGATTATTCTGAATCTATAAACAAGCCAATGGCCCTGAATGTTTTTACACTCCACAGTACAAACATTCTTCCATTAGCACTCCAGACAGTCTCTGCTCTTTGACAACATATTATATTCCATCACTGTTCCATAACGACTGTTTAAACTAGTTTTCAAAATAAAAATGCTTCACAAAAGCAACTAACCTCATATGCCACTATTCTAAAATCCAAACTGAAAGAAATAATACAAATACAGCAAAGCTTTTATGAACCAGCACCTATGAAACCAGGAATATGCTGGTTGACTTAATAGTCCAAATAATCAAGAGGTACACAATCATAGTAAAGCAAACCTTTGAGACATCAACATCCCTTAAAAAAAAACTATGTAAACACAAAAACACACCTCCTAAAAATCAACATTAAAACACAGTAAGAAATCAAAATGTAATGCTGTGGGTATACACACTGTTATACTTTATTTACAGCACAAATACTCAGACATCATGGTATTTGATGTATATAGATTTTTGCCAGTTTATCAAGTATGTCGGTTGATAAGGTGCTTGTTAAAACAAAGTTTGCCATATGTCATTACCACTCTGCACCCCACCCAAAAAAAGTTATGAAGAACTTTTATTAAACATTGGTTGTCCCCAATTGGAGTAGTGTGTCAATTCTATGATTCTAGCTTTAAAAAGGGTTTATGGGAAAAAAATCAGAAAAAAATAACAAGAATAACAAGAATGAAAAATTACCCATTTTTGTAGATATACTGAAGGAGCTGTTTTAATCTCCTCGGAGAAGAGTAATTTGAGATGAGATTTACTAGAGGTGTTCAAAATGATGAAGGACCTAGACAGTAGATAGAAAGGAACTCTTTCCATCACTGGAAAGATCAATAGCCACAGGATAGGCGTATAAAACAAAAGAAGCCAAAAAGATGACATGAGGAAACACTTAGTTTCAAATGCAGTGAGTGGTTAGGGTCCAAAATACACTCCTTGAAATGTTGGTTGAAGCAGATTAAATCTTGGCTTTCAAGAAATTTACAGGGCTACAGGAAGAGGGCCAGGAGTGAGACTAGCTAAACTATTCTGGCAGAGAGCCCACAGGAGATTAAAGGGCCAAATGTACGCTTGTCTGAGCCGCAAACATTGTACGATTTGTTCTTTTACGGCAATAATCACAAGCCAGTCTTCCAAATGTTGGAGCCTGAATAATACTTTGTTCTGAATTTTTAAAACATTTTTAAGGGCAAACTAAAATACTATTTCCATTGTGAATGAATGCTGTGGAAGAACTAATGACTCTGCAGTAATTGTGAGCAATGTGAAAAAGAAAAAGTGAAATAGTTAGTGAGATTATGTGCGTATTTTTATGTGCATAAGGTGCATGAATGAATAGAAATGAGAAAGTTCTGCAATTGAGACTGTAAATGAGGGGTTAAAGCAATGTTTACTTTCAATGTTTGTTTGTTGAATTTAAATGCAAAATTCCAAACTATTCCTTTGCTGGAATTCTATTAATGAAACTAATAAAAAGCTAACAGCAGGGCTGAATATGCCATGTCCTGACCGTCACATTACTGTTGCGGTCAATTCTTCACCACCATCAAAACTGACCCCATCTTAAAAGATCAAAACTGCTTCACTCAGTCAGCACTTTTTAGGCTACTTTGAAAGTAGCTCAATGCCTAGAAATTTCAGTGGCAAATTCTCTGAATGGCTTGCCTTATCACCAATTCTATAATCATAATATCAGCCAGAAAGAAAGAGCAAGCTAATGTTTCAAGTCTAGATGACTCTTTATCAGAGCTGAAGTGAAGTGCAGAGGGGACAGCATTTAAGATATAGTTTGGGAGGAGTGGAGGGTGGGTAGAGGGTGTAGGATGCTGATGGAGGAAAAAAGGTTAATAATGGAGATCAAGTGATTGGAATGCGAGAATGGTAGAGCAAAGATGTGTCTCCTGCCAGACTTGAAAGTGGAATGGGTGGGGCCATGATGGCAAGCTAAAAGAAATAGAAGAAATGGGAGTTGGTTCACAATTTAAAGGCGTTGAACTCAATATTAAGTCCAGAAGGCTGTAAGGTTTGAAGACGAGATGTGGTTCCTCCAGTTTGCGCTGCGATTCACTGGAACATTGCAGTATGCTGAGGACAGACACATGGGCATTCGAGCAGGATGCTGTGTTAAGATGATCAGCTGCAGGAAAGTCAGGGTCCTGCTTGCACAAAGACTGGAGATGTTCCACAAAGCGGTCACCAGTCTGCATTTGTCCTGCTTGCGCATAGACCAGAAGCGTTCCGCAAAGCAGTCACCCAGTCTACATTTACAGGCACATCATTGTTCTGCCATTCTCACATCTGAACTATCAACATTTTTCTCCACCAGCACCCTACTGCCACTACCCCCACCCCTCTCAAACTTCTGTCCCCTCCACACTTCACTTTAGCTCTGAAAAGTCATCCAGACTCAAAATGTTAGCTTGCTCTTCCTCTCTGTGGATGCTGTCTAATTCGCTGTGATGTACAGCATTTATTGTTTTC
Source organism: Chiloscyllium punctatum (assembly GCF_047496795.1). Taxonomy (NCBI): domain Eukaryota; kingdom Metazoa; phylum Chordata; class Chondrichthyes; order Orectolobiformes; family Hemiscylliidae; genus Chiloscyllium; species Chiloscyllium punctatum. The sequence continues at coordinate 96,860,697 of NC_092749.1, read as the reverse complement.
AGTAGATTCCAGCATTTACAATAATTTGTGCCTATGTTGGTTATATCAAGCGCAGATAAGATTATACACCTCAGATAAAAGTACCAAAGCTTATGGTTTACACTGTTTTTAGGTTTCAGTCAAGAAGAATTCAGTAATCTCACCCAAAGTACCTTACTGCAGAAGAGTTAAAAAAAATCTCACAACACCAGGTTATAGTCCAACAGGTTTAACTGGAAGCACTAGCTTTCGGAGTGCTGCTCCTTCATCAGGTGGTGTACTCCACAACCACTTATGAAGGAGCAGCGCTCTGAAAGCTAGTGCTTCCAATTAAACCTGTTGTACTATAACCTGGTATTGCATGATTTTTAACTTTGTACACCCCAATCCAACACCGGCATCTCCAAACCATTACTGCAGAAGAAGCCACCAATTTGTCCCATAGGCTGTGGTGACTATGAAAAAGTTATTTATTTAGTCAGAGATCCCTGCTCATTCCCTATGCACTATTTCCCTCCTGATAGACATTCTGTTTTGAATCTATTACTACTGAACCTGGTTCCTGAACCTTTGTAAGTAGTTCATTACAGATCATAACTCAAATATTTCAGTTTTTTCCAGTTCGGTGCCTGAGGATTGGAGTTTTGCCATGATTAATGTGGGAACGCACCAATCAATTGGCAGAAACTAAAAGCTTAGGTGAAAATACACCCCGCAAAACATTCTTCTCAGAGATTCAAACGTCTCTTCCAACTAAGTTTAAAATTATTTTGGGGCCGGAGGAGAAACCCTGAAATCATGAGCTCAGAAACAATTATTCCACTAAGAAAAATAAATTGCAATAAATACAATTTTTGCAATCATTGTTCCATAATTAAATGGTGAGTGAAAATAAACCCAATTGCTGTGAATCATCCATCTGTTTCTCCCTCTCTCTGACTAAATCAGAAAGAAAGATTTGGATATACAGGGCCAAACTGCTTCACTGCTGACAAAGTAATTTTGAAATGCAATCATATTGTAATGTAGCAAGTGTGATCATCAATTTTTCATAAGGTCCTGTGTTCAGCAATGTAACTAAAACAGTTTAATTTGTTTAGTTAGCTGAGTGTTAAATATTGACCAGACGTAAAACTAAGCGTTGCATCTTAAATGGAACAAAAAACAGCACACTAAATATCAATGTTGTCTAGAAATTTGCTTTGTCTAGTCATATTTCTGCATGCTTCTTTTTTTCCATAAACTGACATATCTGAACTTGCATGAGGGGACACCAGCCTTTCATTTTTACTCAAGAGAATATCTGCAATGCAGGATGAAAAGCAATACATAATGCAACCAATACTTTCAACAAAAGATAGATCTTACAGGAATGCATCACAAGCTTATGACAAAGGCTGAAGCTTTGAACATAAAATATGAATTAAATTGTTCTTGCTAAATTTGTTTTTTTGAAATTTACGAGAAAGTTTATTTTGTTCCTGTAGTCAGTGGGTTGAAATGGAAAGAAATAACCACTCACTTTTATTCTATTTCAAATTTCTCATTTATTTGCATTAGTTACCCTATGAGTGGACCACAATTACTAAATCTCAATATCAACTGCAGGAAACTCAATCTTGCTTTTGCAGCATGACCCAAGGTGTAGAAGGGAAGCATGACACAAACAGTGAACAAAAATCAAGTCCGTGTGCTGTTTTCATATATGAAATGTCTTGCAGACTTTATGACTCTCCTAAAAGTATCCTGAAAATTTTGCAAACCTTTATTAATGTTTCGCAACTCACTGTCACATTTTCTATCATGCTTAATATCACTACTTTTAGCCTGACAGTCTACAGGAATTTTAGAACATAATCGACGACTCTCACTCTAGTGCAGAACTGAAGGGATGCTGCATTGTCAGAGGTTCAGTCTGCCCTCTGCAGAGAACATGAAAGATCCCATCATGCTATTTTGAGAAGTTCCCCAGTGAGCTGGCCAATGCTTAATCAAAATCAATAAAATAGGCAACATAATCAATTTCACATTTTTGTTTGTAGGAGCTTGCTGTGCATGTATAATGCTTGCTGCATTTCTCATTACAATAATGGCTACAGTTCAAAAGCACTTTATTGGCGGTACAGCTTTTGGAATGTTCCAAGTTGTGAAAGATGTTTTAAGTGCAAGTCTGTCTTTCATCTTTATTTACCTCAGATTGATTCATTCTTCTCAGGTTACTGACTTCTGCTCTTGGCCCTCTCAACCGCATCGCCCAGATTCAGAAGAAATCTGTCTACATAGATAATCAAAAGGGGAATTAGGAAATGTATTAAGTCAGATTAACTTGCGTTTTTTTTATATATACAGTATACATTTACAAAAACATTTAACTGACTTTCCTTCTCATCGCTGCCATTGCCTTGAAGAATTCAAATATGAAAATCACACCATTTCCTCAAACTTGTTTTAAAATTTATAAATTAATCTTAAAATCCTTAAATCTATTTTAAAAATATTTTCTCAACTTCTTTCAGAATTTCCCATTACAATTTAAAGACAGAAAAGCTTAAAACAAAACAAGCACTCTATACCTTTCTGAATGACTCACTCTTATGAAGCATACAAAACCATTAACAGAATATTGCCCATGCTAAAATGCTGAAGCAAATTATAGTAAGCCTATCACATTGTTCACCTAGGATGACTGGACAACAGCATCTCACTCACAACTCCATTCCACTTAAAGACTGGAAACTCATCTCCAGAACTGCCACCTTAAACACCTCACCCTATCTTTTACTTACAATTTCCTATCTGTACAATCAATTGTTAGGTTTGACAAAAATAATGTACACACCTATCTTTACATCATTCCTCAGCCTGGTCTACTGAGTCTACATAATCTACTGAGTCTTCATATAATTCAACTATGTCCATGATTTAAGCAGCTTTATGGGGTCTCCAACACTAAAAGTTTTATTGAACCTCTCAATTCCACAATATTCCAACCTTCACTTTTAGAGAACCATGAGTAAGAGACCACTTAATAAAATTAAGATCTGATCAGAGAAAAAACACTGGATGAACAGTTTTCCAATCAGTGATTCAACTCAACAATGCCCATTAAGCTCCTCATATTCAGCAAAAAACATATTTATCCTCCTACATTATACTAAGTGGGTAACACAGCAAAAAAGCCAACTCCTCATTCTTGCTACTTTCAATTTCTAAATTAGGGGTGCGTAACCTTTTCATGTGATGGGCCACATTTGATTTTTTTTTCTGCCCATGCAAAGGGCTGATAAACAAATTCCAGAAATATTAGGGTTAGCATAATAGTCAATATGAATTCTTTTAAAAAGTGGAAATATGAAGAAAACATCAAACAAGAAAAGTGTCAAAGCAATAAAATTATAATTTAAAAGTGTAATTAACAAACACGACCATTAAAAAGTATCAAACAATACAGCTAACAAAAAAAACTTTTTATTGCCTTTTCACTTAATAAGCAGAATTAGAGAGAGTCAAACTAGACTGTAGATTCTGATCACTAAAGAAGGGAAAGGGCCTAGCAAAGATGTTGGCTTTAACTAACAATCACACTGTGGTCGCCTTAGCTAGGAATTCATGTAAATGGGTCCGGAAGCATGCTGCCTTTTAAATTGCACTTTCCTGTCTTGCCTAAAGTCACTAAGAGCCTTTTCAGCCCCATTTCACTCGATAAGAGACATTTCTCTGCACCCTCTCCCCATCCTAGCCAGCAGCCTCTTCCTCTCTCCTGAAGTGGCAGCTTATTCCCCACAATTCCACGTGCAAATGCAACATTTTCTTCTTAGTACATCAACCAGAAGCAAACCATGCAGAGAACCAGCCTGTATTTGGAGGACTGGCTCATTGCAGGATCAATCATTTTCGCTTCCCTATAATTTTTAACATTGGTCTACTTGCTGGATAGGATCCTTTTGGACAACCTTATTCTAAATCTCCTCCCCATTCCCCAACATCATAATAAATATGCACAAGTCAACATTTCAGTTTTGGAATCCTGTGAGAAAGGGACATTGGTGCCAGAGAGAGCATACATTTGCCAATAAGCCAATGGGGAAAAAGAACCCACAGCCATGAAAAATACTCAAGGGGCTGGAATTGCTTCTACTCGAGTAGAAAAGGCCAGGAGATTTCATTCAGGTTGTTTGTTGAAAAGAAAGTTTTGATATGGTACACAGTAAAAGACAATTTCCTCTAGTTTGAAGGGGGTGTAGGGGGAGTAGATAAGATCAATGTTACGAGAGAGAATTTAGTAGATATTAGCACCATTGTGTGAAGGAATACTTAGCCATGCTAAGTGTTTGAGACAGGGTCCACTCAAAAGCTAAAATTTGATATCTGAAGCAAAGCAAAGTATGCAATTTGGGGAGCGTATACAATAGCTGGAATGTTTCTAAGATTGTTCTAAAAGAGCCAAGACAGACACAGAGGCAAATAGCTTCCTTGTGTGCTGCAAACTTCTGTGGCGCTCAAGCTTAAAGGGCGAACATTGGAGAAAGCCAGGATACAGCAAAATATTACAAAATTACAAATATGAGAAGATTCATTTCAATCAGAATGCAATAATGAGACTTTAGGTCATTCATAGCAAAAACGTACGCTATTCAAGTAGGGGTAATTAGTTGAGAGCATTTTCAAAGAACGATGAGACAATTGCAGGGACCTGATGGTTTAAATTGTAGGATCCTGATTGAGGAGGTTATAACTATAGTTTTCCAAAGTTCTGTGGAAAGGAAACATGTGCCAGTTTAGTTGCTGCCAAATTACTGGATCCAGAATATATGAAAAAATTAAGGTCATAGCGAAAAATGAGCTAATCCAAAACTAGTCAGCACAAAAGTCCAAAAGGTAGGTCATACTTGGTCAACCTTAGAAATATTTGAAGAAATAACAAAAGAATTGAACAGAAATGCTGTGAATGTGCTCCATTGGTTAAAAAATACTGCTTGTGGAATATGATCTTGAAGAGACTCATAGGAAATATTTGGTCACTTGAAAATAAAGGGAATCAGGAATTTACTGAAACACCTGGGTAGTGCAAGATATACCTCTGTGGAACACTTCATTGTATGTTGGAATTGCTCATATTACCCAATAATAACTGATCTGGACTAACAAACTGAGGCATCAGCATTTATATTTGCTGATGTCTTAGAATGAAGAGGTATAGCCTTGGGGATCTTGAAATATGAAAGATAGAGAGGCAGCATAAGCGGACAGGTGACAGCTGCAGTTCAAGATAGAAAAAAAGTTTCATACACTTTGAAAGCCAGAAGGAAAATAAATAAAATTGAAACACTAAGATTTTAAAAGGGGTTTGAAGGAAAAAGAAATATTGCTGTTCAAGTACAGTAGAGTTATGATCTTGATGGAAATCAGTAACTAATTTTTTTTTAAGGATCAAAATACCCAAGTAATTACTAGAAGAATGAAAGTACAACATTCATGGTTTAAATTAATATAATTGTACTATGCAAAATAGTAGTATACTATTTCATTCAGGTTGTGATCAAATCAACGATCATGAATCCTCATACCTGCACTGTTATAAACAGAATTATATTAAACATATTAAAAGTACATTGAATTCAGTTACTTAACAATCTAATTAACTCAATTGGCTGGATGGTTGGTTCGTGATCCACAGAGAAGCCAACAGTGTGGGTTCAATTCCCGCACCAGCTGAGACTACCATGTTCGCAGAAGAACTCTCTTTAACCTCTCCCCTTGCCCGAGGTGTGTAAACTACCACCAGTTATCTCTCTTTAATGAGAGAACAGCCCTATTGTCTGGTAAGACTTTGGCAATTTTACTTTCACACAATATCAAGCTGGACTGTTTAGATCCACTTGCCTTCCATACTCATTAGACATGCATCCTAATCAACCCAAGACAAATACTGAAGTCGGAAGATTAACTACTTTGTCAGAGAACAGTATTCAAAAGATTCACCTAAGGGCTGAGTCTTCCCTTTACTTCGATCAAGGTTGGCCCTTCAAACATCCTCCAACCATCCTCAGCGCAGATGCTTTAACATCTTAAACAGGCCAGAAATCTCCTGGTCAAGAGTATGGTGCTGGAAAAGCACAGCAGGTCAGGCAGCATCCGAGAAGCAGGAGGATCGACGTTTCAGGCATAAGCCCTGTATCAGGAATCCTTTTCCAGCACCACACTTTCGATTCTGATCTCCATATTCTGCAGCCCTCACTTTCTCACAGAACTTTCCTGGATCTAATATTCTTAATTCTGGAGTTGTGTTCAAAACGGTCCCCTCTTTTCAGTTTTGGGTACATCAGAAGTCCAACTCATTTTAACTGAAGGACTTCTAACAACGTATTTTGAACTCATAGCTAATAAATAAAATTTCAACTAACCTTTGCATGTAGGAAATGTTTCTATTTGCTAGAAACTCAGTACATACTTAAAATACAAAACTAAAACCTACAGAAAATTAACATTGACCCCTTCTCTGCTCTTTTTGTTTTGGAATGAAATTCTTAGGTTTGCATCTGAATGAAAAAGGAACTCCAATGGAAGTGTTATCAGACAAGAGAGAAAATATTAGTAGATAGTGACAGCAATACCTGTAAAGGGATTTAAATTGAAAGGAACTGAGGAAGTCCAGGCTTCTTCAGTGCAGCTTAGCATGCAAAGGGAATTTGACATCAAAGTAGACATCTATCTTGCCCACTGTGCCTGTTTGGGCTCTTTGAAAAGAGCTAATCAACTAGTTCCATTCCTTTTCCTTTCCTCACAGAAGATGATGACCTGGTACTATTGCTGGTATAGTCCACGGATCTAGATGTGCTGGGGACCTGGGTTCGAATCATGCCATGACAGAAAGTGGATTTGAATTCGATAAAAACCTGGAATTAAGAGTCCAATGATGAGCATAAATCCATTGCCAATTGTCAGAAAAACCCATCTGTTTTACTAAGGTCCTTTAGGGAAGGAAGCTGCCATTCTTACTTTATTTGGCCTAAATGTGTCTCTAGATATACAGCAATGTGGTTTACACTTAACTGCTATATAGCAATTAGATGTGGGCAATAATGCTGGCCCAGCCAGTAACACCCTCTTCCTGTGAAGGAATACAATTTTTAAAAAACTTACCTAAAATCTGTGCCCTCTGGTTGCAGTTTTTCCCTAACTATACCAGCAAAATTTAATTTAATTTGACCTAGTCAGTAATGGTTGGCAGGAGAATTTCAGGCCATGAGGTTAAAGACTAAATACAGTTCTGCTGCTGCAGATGGCCTACAGCAGCTCATAGATAACCAATTTTGAACTGTTACACCTTTTGAAGTCTGCCCCATTTAGTAATATGGAGTGCCACGTAATACAATGCAGGATATCCTCAAAGATGGGACAGTTTCCACAAGGGTTGTGCGGTGGTCACTCCCACAGATACCATTATGTACAGATGCATCAGCAACAGGTAGATTGGTGAGAAAAAGATAAAGTACATTTTTCCCTCACCATAGCTTCAGACTAGAAGCTATGTTATTTAGGATACATCCATCTCAGTTAGTAGTGGTGCCAGTGAGCCAGTCTTGGTAATGGATATAGGAGATCCCGAACCAGAGGACATTTTGCACCTTTGCTATCCTCAATGCTTCTTTCAAGTGATGTTCAACATGGAAGAGTGTATTGATTTATTAACTGACGGGAATGCAGAAGTGGTTTCTTTGTCAATGTTTGACCGAGAGTCATAGAGACGTACAGCATGGAAACAGACCCTTCGGCCCAACCCGTCCATGCCCACCAGATATCCCAACCCCATCTTGTCCCACCTGTCAGCACCCGGCCCACATCCCCCCAAATCCTTCCTATTCATATACCCATCCAAATGCCTTTTAAATGTTGCAACTGTACCAGCCTCCATCACTTCCTCTGGCAGCTCATTCCATACATGTACCACCCTCTGCGTGAAAAAGTTGCCCCTTAGGTCCCTTTTATATCTTCCCCCTCTCATCCTAAATCTATGGCCTCTCGTTCTGGATTCCCCGACCCCAGGGAAAGAAACTTTGCCTATTTACCCTATCCATGCCCCTCATAATTTTGTAAACTACTATAATGTCAGCCCCAGCCTGTTCAGCCTCTCCCTATAGCTCAAATCCTCCAACCCTGGCAACATCCTTGTCAATCTTTTCTGAGCCCTTTCAAGTTTCACAACATCTTTCCAATAGGAAGGAGACCAGAATTGTACGCAATATTCCAAGTGGCCTAACCAATGTCCTGTACAGCCGCAACATGACTTCTCAACTACTGTACTTAATACTCTGACCAATAAAGGAAAGCATACGAAATGCCTTCTTCACTATTTTACCTACCTGAGACTCCACTTTCAAGAGTTATAAACCTACACTCCAAGGTCTCTTTGTTCAGCAACACTCCCTAGGACCTTACCGTAAAGTGTATAAATCCTGCTCAGATTTGCTTTTCCAAAATGCAGCACCTCGCAATTACCTGAACTAAACTCCATCTGCCACTTCTCAGCCCATTGGCCCATCTGGTCAAGACCCTATTGTAATCAGAGGTAACCCTCATCGCTGTCCATTACACCTCCAATTTTGGTGTCATTTGCAAACTTACTAACTGTACCTCTTATGCTCGCATCCAAATCACAAAAAGTAGAGGAGCCAAAACCAATCCTTGTGGCACTCCACTGGTCACAGGCCTCCAGTATGAAAAACAACCCTCCACCACCACCCTCTGTCTTCTATCTTTGAGCCAGTTCTGTATCCAAACAGTTTTCCCTGCATTCCGTGAGATCTAACCTTGCTAATCAGTCTCCCATGGGGAACCTTGTCGAACGCCTTACTGAAGTCCATATAGATCACATCTACTGCTCTGCCCTCATCAATCCTCTTTGTTACTTCTTCAAAAAACTCAATCAAGTTTGTGAGATATGATTTCCCACAAAGCCATGTTGACTATCCCTAATCAGCCCTTGCCTTTCCAAATACATGGACATCCTGTTCCTCAGGATTCCCTCCAACAACTTGCCCACCACCGACCTCAGGCTCACTGAGCTACAGTCCCCTGGCTTGTCCTTAGCACCCTTCTTAAACAGTGGCACCACATTAGCCAACCTTCAGTCTTCTGGCACCTCACCTGTGACTATCGATGATACAAATATCTCAGCAAGAGGCCCAGCAATCACTTCTCTAGCTTCCCACAGAGTTCTAGGGTACACCTGATCAGGTCCTGGGGATCTATCCACCTTTACCTATTTCAAGACATCCAGCACTTCCTCCTCTGTAATCTGGACATTTTGCAAGATGTCACCATCTATTTCCCTACAGTCCATATCTTCCATATCCTTTTCCACAGTAAATACTGATGCAAAATATTCATTTAGTATCTCCCCCATTTTCTGTGGCTCCACATAAAGGCCGCCTTGCTGATCTTTGAGGGGCCCTATTCTCTCCCTAGTTACCCTTTTGTCCTGAACGTATTTGTAGAAACTCTTTGGATTCTCCTTAATTCTATTTGTCAAAGATCTGATGCCATAGGAGTTCACAGAATCTGGAGTCAATGTTGAGGACTCCCAGTGAATTTCCTTTCCAACCACATACCATGGCGCTGTTAACTCTAGTGGGTCTGACCCACCAGTGAGACATGAAACCCAGGGATGGTGATAATTGTGTTAGGGACAGTGTCTGTAAAGTATGTTTCTATGAGTACGACCACGTGAGGTGTTTGTTTTACTAGTCTGTAGGTCAACTCTCCTAAATTTGACAAACTCCCAGATTTTGGTAAGATGACTTCACAGAATCAACATGGCTGTATCAGCCATTCATGCTTCTGATGCCAAGGCAGATGCTGTGTAGTTCATCCAGTTTTATTCCTTTTTAAAAGATTTTGTTGTAGTTTTATCAGCCATTTCATAGGGTACTTAACAGTTAATCACACTGCTGAGAGTTTAGAGTCACATGTTGACCAGACGAAGCCAGATTTGCTTCCCTAAAAGGACATTAATGAACCAGATGGGATTTTACAACAACTGTTAATGGTTGTCAGTGGAGTAGCAGTTTAAAATAATTCAAAATATTTAATGAATTCAAATTTATCAAAATGCCATGGAATGATTCAAATCCATATCCACAAAAAAGCTTAGCATGGCTCTGGACTGTTCATTCTGTGACAGAGGATTAAGTTTGTTACCACATTTGATCAAATGCTATCCTGCATTCCCTCTCACTTCAGCTCTCGAATTCAGTTCTTTTGTCCCTGTTGGGACCAAGGCTGTGATGAGGTCAAGAGCTGGATGGTTCTGATAGAACCCAAACTGAGCATCATGTGAGCAGATTATTGAAGTGCAAGAGCCATTTGCCAGCACAGTTGATGTCAGCTTGCATCATTTTGCTGAAGACTGAGGGGAAACTGACAATGCATTAATTGTCCACATTGGATTTACTCTGCTTTATAGGAACAGGATATACATGGGCAATATTCCACATCACCAAGCAGACACCAGTTTTGTAGCCATACTGAGATAGCTTAATGAAAGGCTCAACTCATCCTGAAGCACAACTTATTATGTTGCCAGGGCCATAGCTTTCAAAGTATCCAATACCTTCAGCTGTTTCTTGATAACATACGGTGAATTAAATTGGCTTAAAAATGACATCTGTGAACCTCAGGACAAGAGCAAAACTCTACATGTCTAGCTGATGATAGCTGCAAAACTTCTGCCTTGTCTACTGCACTGGTGGGCTGGGCCACCATATCACTGATGATCATGATATCTGTGCAGCTTCCTCTTCCTGCGAGTTCTTTCATTGTCCATCACCATTCGGGATCAAACGTGGAAGAACCACAAAGCTCTGATATGATCTGTTGGGATCACTTAGCTCTGTCTATAGCCTGTTTGACATGTAAGTTGTAATATGTTGTAGCTTCATCAGATTGACACTTCATTTCTAGGTATGACCGGTGTTACTCCTAGTCTCCTGCCCTTCACTCTTCATTGAAGCAGGGTTGATCTCCTTGGCTGATGGGAATGGCAGTGCAAAGGATATGCCGAGCCACAAGTTTATATGTTGAGGTTGTTTCCTCTGACAGCCCACAATGTCTTATGGTTGTCCAGATTATGTCTGGTTGTTGTTCGAGTAGTCTGAAAGACAATTCTCCCATTTTTGGAACAGGTCCCCAAAGGCCAATAGGGAAGACTTTGCAAGGTTGACAAGGCCGAGTTTTCCATAATTGCTTCTGATGCATTAATGAGTGGTCTGTCTAGCATGAATTCTTTTTGACTCTTCTCTAAGATTTTGCTAAACCTGGGTAGTTTGCTTGCCCATTTCAGAAAATAAATAGTAGTCTGAAAAGTCCAAGGTCACAAAAAGGTCTTATTAGGTGAAGACAGCACAGATCTACTCAATGATAATGGTGCATGAAACAAAACCAGTTTTCCATCCAGAACTTTTATTAAATCAATTTATTTAACTGGAATTGAACTTTCAATCACCAACTCTATGGTGGGATTTGGAGCAATGTTAGGCCTTTGGATTACTAATCCAGTGACAACATCAATACAGCACTAAATACCCACAGAGATAATTAAAAAGGGAGATGAGAAAAAAAAATTTAACATGGAAACTGAATTATCTGCCCTTCATTCTTTCGATAATAACTCAAGAGGGTAATCAGGAGGACAGAAAAAGGGACATGAGATACCTTTGGCAACTAGGGTTAAGAAGATTCCAAAGGGGTTCTACAAATACATTAAGGGCAAAAGGGTAACTAGGGATAGAATAGGGCCCCTTAAAGATTAGGAGAAAGTGAGGACTGCAGATGCTGGAGATCAGAGTTGCGAGTGTGGTGATGGAAAGGCACAGCAGGTCAGGCAGCATCCGAGGAGCAGGAAAATCAAAGTTTCGGGCATAAGCCCTTCATTAGGAATCCTGATGAAGGGCCTATGCCCAAAACGCCAATTCTCCTGCTCCTTGGATGCTGCCTGACTTGCTGTGCTTTTCCAGCACCACACACTCGCCCCTCAAAGATTAACAAGGCCATCTACTGTGGAACGGCAGGAGATGAGTGAGATAGTAAACAAGTATTTTGCATCAGTGTTTACTGTGGAGAAGGATATAAAAACTTGAGAATTTGGGGGAATAAATAGCAATATCTTGAAAAGTTTCCATATACAGAGGTGGTGATGCTGGATATCTTAAAATGCATAAAAGGTGGATAAATCCCTGGGACTGGATCATGTGTACCCAAGAACTGTGTGGGAAGCTGGGGAACTGATCGCTGGCCCTTGCTGAGATTTTTGTATCATTGATGGCCACAGGTGAGATGCTGGAAGACTGGAGGTTGGCTAATATGGTGCCATTATTTAAGAAAGGTGGTAAGGAAAAACAGGGAACTATAGGTCTGAACCTATGGTGGGCAAGCTACAGGGGGGATTGAGGGATGGGATTTACATGCAATTGGAAAGACAATGACTGATTAGGGATAATCAACGTGGCTTCGTGTGTGGGAAATCGTGTCTCACTAACTTGATTGGACTTTTGAGGAATTGAAGAAGAGGATTGGTTAAGGCAGAGCAGTGGCCGTGATCCATATGGACTTCAGAAAAGCATTTGACAAGATTCTGCATGGTAGACTGGTTAACAAGGTTAGATCATATGGAAGAGAGATATGCCATTTCGATAGGTAACTGGCTCGAATGCAGGAGACAGAGGGTGGTCGTGGAGGGTTGCTTTTCAGACTGTGACCAGAGTGTGCCACAAGGATTGGTGCTGGGCCCTCTGCTTTTTGTCATTTATATCAATGACCTGGATGTGAATATAGGAGGTATGGTTAGAAAATTTTACAGATGACACCTAAATTGGTGGTCTGTGAAGAAGGTTACCTCTGAGCACAACCAGATGGGCCAATGGGCGGCAGATGGAATTTAGTTTAGATAAATGTGAGGTGCTGCATGTTGGTAAGGTCCTGAGGAGTGTTGTCGAATAAAGAGACCTTGGGAGTGCAGATTCATAGCTTCTTGAAAGTGGAGTCACAGGTAGACAAGATAGTGAAGGCAGCATTTGGTACGCTTGCCTTCATTGATCAGTGCATGGAGCACAGGGGTTGGCTGTACAGGACATTGGTTAGTCCACTTTTGGAATACTGCGTTTAATTCTGATCTCCGAGCTATAGGAAGGATATTACAAAACTTGAAAGGGTACAGAAAAGATTTACAAGGATGTTGCCAGGGTTGGAGGGTTTGTGCTATAGGGAAAGGCTGAATAGACGGAGGCTATTTTCCCTGTAGCGTCAGAGCCTAAGGAATGAGCTTAAGTTTATAAAATCACGAAGGGCATGGATAAGGTGAACAGTCAAGGTCTTTTTCCCAGGGTAAGGGAGTCCAAAACTAGACAGCATAGGTTTAAGATGAGAGGGGAAAGACAGGGACCAAAGGGGCAATGTTTTTGTGCAGAGGGTGGTCTGTGTATGAAACGAGCTGCCAGAGGAAGTGGAGGCGGCTGGTACAATTACAACTTTTAAAAGGCATCTGGATGAGTATATGAATAAGAAGGGCTTAACGAGAATTGGGCCAAATGCTGGCAAATGGGACTAGATTAATTTAGGATGTCTGGTCGACATGGACGAATTGGACAGAAGGGTTTGTTTCCATATTGTGCATCTCTATAACTCTAAACTGTGATCAAAGGAATTAAATTGTCTTAAAGAAAAAAATCAAATTAGACAATTGCTGATAATGGAAAAACAAAAAGAAGTCTGAGAAAGGACAGTGGGATTGTTCTAGGTAGTTCACTGTGGAACAAGTCAGTGTAACATATTCCAAAGGTTGAATGCTCAGTTGTTATTTCAAACATTCTATGATAAACCAAAAGACTAATGTCAGAAACATGTTCACTAGTTTGCAACATGCAGGAATAATTTCCCAAAATAATCTGGCCAAAAAACAATTTTACAAAACACTGCACATATGTACTTCCAAGGTTCGCCTCTCACAAAATGCCAGGGCTACTGGCCCTCTCACACTGAGATTAGGTTTAAGGTTCACAGAAAGAACAGTCTAGCCAAATGCTGCTTATGCTCAGCATTAGCACATTACTCTTGAAGTCCAGACACTTCAGCACTGAATCCTGGATAACACTCCAATGCAGTGCAACACTGCTGGGAGTGTCACTTTTCAAATGAGATGTTAGACCATGGCTTAATCTGTCCTCTCAGATGGATAAAAAGATCCCAAGAACTATTTCAAAGATGAATTGGGCAGTTATCCCTGGTGGCCTAGCCAATATTTCTCTCTCAATTAAGCTTCTAGAAAATGTGTTATCTTATCAATCAATAGCATTTGAGGGAACATGCCACATGTACCTTAACTACCAGATTTTCTACAACAGTGATTACATTGCATCATTGGTTAAGCGCTTTGGAACATGCAGAAAAGGTGTTATATAGATACAAGCTTTTTTTAAAAAAATTTGTTTTTAAATATCACTAAATTCTAAGTAAATACAACAAAACAAAGTGCTGAAATGGGTTGGCAATCAACATGGCTTAAAAACACAAGTTATCATTCACCATTCCCAACATGGAAATTCCTACAAAGGCTACAGCAATTATAGTACATATTCAAAGATAAGAAACACAGGAACCAAAACAAAATGATCAATAATTGCGATACTGAAAATGGAAACTAATTCAATAGTAGTTTTCAGGCAATGGAGTAATGAGATTGGAAATTTGTCAGTTCTTAAGTAATATTGTTAGACAAGAGAATTTTGATCTATTTCAAGTACAAATAATTACAAATTGCACCCACCCAATCCTAGGAACAATCCAAAGCCTGTCATCATGACAAGTCAAGATACTCATTAATAATGCCTGTGGCAAGGCCCACAGTGCACGACTCACACCAGGGGCAGAGCATTGGTCTAAAATGACGAGTGAGTTGGGATAGGGTGCTCGAACCACACCAACAGGGGTCCAAGGAGGGGGCTTAGACCACATCAACTGGAAGTCCAGACCACATTGCAGGGCATGGGGCATGATGCTCAGACCAATGTTGGGGAGAGGGTGAACATGGAGCAAGACCCTCAGGCCACAGTTAACATGGATCCAGGGTCAGACCCTCGAGCCACACTAACAGGGGACCTGGGGCAGGATCTTCAGGCAACAGTGACAGTAGACCAAGGGCAGATCCCTCAGGCCACAGTGACAAAGATCTGGTGTTGTACATCCAGATCAAACTGTCAGGGACCCAGAGCTGACCATACTGCTCAGGGGGCCTGGAGCTGACCACACTGTTTGAGGGGGCCTTGGAGCTGACCGACATTAAAGGGAGCACGAGGGCCTATACCTGGTGATGGCAGCAATAACCCCCAGTGAGAGCTGGCCACCCTCTGACAGCCAGGTTGCTCCGCTCGGACAGTCCCGGATTCCAGGGCCCCGCTGCAGGGGGTCGGTCTCCGGCCCGCCTCCTCGGGCGACCGCTCCGGGTTGCGCGGGATGCGGTGCCACACCATCAACCCCGGTTTCTTTTTTTCCTTCTTTCCCCCCCCCACTTCCCTTACCGTCACCGCCGCTCCTCCCCCGCGTCTCCAATCGGATAGCGGCCGGCTCCACCCACTCGGCCGGGCCGCTCCTACCCGCGGCCGTCACCGATCCAAGCGAAACCAAAATACCAGCACAACATGGCGGGGCAGGCGCCAGGCCTCGCGAGAGTAGCGGCTTCTCGCGAGAGGTGACTGGGCAACATGCGCGCGATAAGGGGCAGGTGGACTCCTTTCAGGTGTAAACATGTCCCATCAAAGAGAGGCCTTTCAAATCACTCTCCCTGCGTGAAACGTATCATTTTAAAACAATTATTTCATGGGATCCGAGTGTCATTATAAATTCAACATTTGTTGGCTTGCTGCCTACGGGGCCTCAGAGGATAGTTAAGAGTCAGTATTTTTCTATGGAGTCACTTTGTAGGCCAGATACAGGTAAGAAAGACAGATTCCTTTCCCTAAAATGAAGGAGATGGCTTTCCATTTACAACAATCGATGATAGTAGTATTTTGTTTCTTAAAAATCCAGTTTATTTATTTGAATTCTTCTAGTTGCCATGTCCCCAGAGCATTGAAAAAAAAATCCAGAAACCAAGAGCGTCTGTGGAGAGATAAATAGTGTTAACCTTTTTTTCCGAGGCCAGTGACTTCTTCAGAACTGAAGGGAGGAGTGGACAATAATCGTTTTTAATGGTCTTCGTGAACAGGGAGGATGCCCAGTGCAAAACAAAGAAGGACTGCTAATTGTAGCAAACGAATAATGTAGGTGCAAAATTGATTGGTGTAAAAGACAATAGGAGAGCTCTGTTGAGAGGAAAGTTATGCAAACAAGGCAGGAATGCCTGAGTAAAGGATGGTGGACCAGGGTTTGAGGAGGGGGGCAAGAATGTTTCTGACATTCCCTGAATGCTGACAGCAGAGAGGGAAAGATATGTTTGGTGATGGTATTCTGGTCTACTTCTGTACAACATCTAACACTTTATCCTTGCCCATCCATTGGCATCTTTCATGCAATTACAAAAGGTGTAACACTTACTTTCTACCTCCTCACTATCCCAAAGACATTTTATAGATGAAGCAGTAGTTTGTGTATTGTAGACTAGATTGAAAGAAGTACAATGTAGGTTCCTCTATGTTGGCTGGGGTTTGCTATTTCAATGCATCATTTTGCTTCCAAGCTAAACTTTGTTTAAAGCTCAATGCAAGCTGGAACAATGCAGCATATCAATTTCTGCTTTGGTAATTTATTGTCTTTAGGATTCATGTCCAACAACATCCCAGTAATGCATGCTGGCATCCATTCTGATTACACCATCTTCAGTTCTGAAAGTGAGTCATTGGAATTGAAAGTTAACTCTGTTTTTGTCACCACAGATGCTGACAGATATACTGAATTTCCACCATACTTTGCTTATATTTACATAGAGCACTGGGCTGTGTCTCACGATTACTAATTTGGTGATGTTACCAAGATGCCATCATCTTCTCTGAGCTGGTGTAAGCCAGAGGAGCCTTTGAATATTAATTTTTAAACTATGGTAGATCAGGTGTTTGTTTTGGTTAAGTTGGCTATAATAGAACAAGCTGTCAGAAAAGGACCGATTTCTTTACCTTACTGTGCAGCATGGACACACTCGCCAATCTCAGTGAATTCAGGTGATCATATGTCCTATTTTTAAACTGATGGTCCCATATATCCTATTGAGATGTCCGAACATTTCTTTAAAAATCAACAAATTATCCTGTTTCTTCCTTCTGACGTCCACTTAATTTCATAACAAATGATCTCACCAAATGGCTACTGTTCCTCAAAACAAATCCAGGGTAGAAAGGCACAGTATTGTGCTGTGCTATTATTCAAAAATGACTTAGAGATGATATAATCCATTATCAAATTATTGAGGAATTTATGTCCTACTGCATTACCTTCTAAGTATAGGAGAGAGTCACCGACCAGAGTTTGAGAAAAATAGTGAAAATCCATGAAGGTCAGTTTAAATTCATGCCTCGAGGAAGCACCACTGATACCATTTAAGGCAATCAATAGGGCCTTGTCAGCAAGGCCAATATGACATGAAGACTGTTTGCATTAATGTGGAGCAGGCTTATGACCAGATGCCTCAGGTGAAGTCTGGAAATTTGCTGGAATTGATGGAATCCCTACCAAGTGCGTACATCTATTACAGGTCATGAAGAAAGAATGTGAGATGAAAGTATTAGGCAATGTGGGGAAGAGTAAAAGTGGTGTGTTTGAGACAGTGTGAAGAATGGAGGGGCAATAACTACTGTGATGTGAATGCTGAGATGGATGTTGCAGTAATGATGTAGGACAGCAGGTTTTGAGAAGATTTGTAGCTCAGGTAGGAGGTTCTGGATGTAGGTTTGCTCGCTGAGCTGGAAGATTCATTTTCAGATGTTTTGTCACCATATTAGGTAACATCTTCAGTGAGCCTCCGAACAAAGCACCCCTGATGTTTCCTGCTTTGTTTATACGTTTGGGTTTCTTTGGGTTGATGTCATTTCCTGTTCTTTTTCTCAGGGGTGGTAAATGGGGTCCGCTTACCACTCTATCAAAAAAACACATTGACTTAGACCCCTTTTACCACCCCTGAGAAAAAAGAACAGGAAATGACATCAACCCAAAGAAACCCAAACGTATAAATTGAAAGCAGTAAACTTCAGGAGTGCTTCGTTTGGAGGCTCACTGAAGATGTTACCTAGTATGGTGAAGAAATGTCTGAAAGTGAACCTTCCAGCTCAGTGAGCAAACTTACATCTGTGATGTAGGATAGTATCAATAACAAGTAACCAGGAAGTGTTAATGACAATTAAAGGAGCAAAGAAAGTAACCAAGAAGACATTGAAATTGTGTAGTCATCTGTTGCATAAAAGGAGAAGTAAATGGAGTGAGGTGAGTGATGTCAAGAAGAGGAGAAAGGATAAAGAAAATATGGAGGGATGTGATGAAAGATTTAATCACTGTGGGATTGGAAGAGGAATGGTTGATTCGCAGGAAAAGATGGAGAAAGGTAATCAACCAACAAAGTGATTACCTCAAGTAAAACAGGACTGGGTGAGTATGCAGTGAGTCAGCGACACTATAAGATCAACTGGGAGGAGTGTGCAGCAAGTAAACATCACTGTGAAGCAATCTGGAGGAAAAGGCCTACATGAGAAGGGTAGCGATGGCAGGAGATAAGAACTCTGTTCAGAAAGTGCTTTCAACCTGTCAGACTCGAATTGCAACATCACAGGAAAAAAGTGTTAGAGTGGTATTTTTTTCCCCATGTCTCTTTTGATTGGTCAAGTGTTCTAAATCAGAATACATTGTTACAGCTGTAGAATACAATTAGGAATCTACTTTTGGCATATTAAACAGAATAGAGATGGCTGGGCAGATGATGTGATGCAGATATAGTATGTAGGAGCTGATGGACATTGGTGTGTATGTGGTAATCACAATTGCAGCAAGTGTTGGCTATTTGAGGAACCTCAGATCAGAGTTTTAGATTAGATTAGATTACTTACAGTGTAGAAACAGGCCCTTCGGCCCAACAAGTCCACACCGAACCGCCGAAGCGCAACCCACCGATACCCCTACATTTACCCCTTACCTAACACTACAGGCAATTTAGCATGGCCAATTCACCTGGCCTGCACATCTTTGGACTGTGGGAGGAAACCGGAGCACCTGGAGGAAACCCACAGACACTGGGAGAACGTGCAAACTCCACACAGTCAGTCGCCTGAGGCGGGAATTGAACCCGGGTCTCTGGCGCTGTGAGGCAGCAGTGCTAACCACTGTGCCGCCCGTAACCTTCCAGTTGGTGAGCTGGAGTCCAAGCTATGGACATTGCAACACATCAGCGTGGGACAAGAGAGCTCCCTGGATTTTGGGAGAAATCACACCCCTTAGATTAATTGCATCCAATTTTCTCCATGATCAGGGAAAGGAAGCTTTGACTGCGAGCAACTCAGGTAGTTGGTTGTAGAATTTAGCTTTGGAGAAACCTCAATCAATGCCCTATCTAGTAGGTACAAGGACTTGCTCCCTGTGTGGGAAAGGGCATAGATAGGGGGAGAATGAGGGAACTGAGTGCCATTTAAGTACAGAGAGTAAATAGAAATATAATTCAAGTTTAAAAACAGGATGTCTTGACAAAACGGTACAGGGTGTTGGTGAGGCCACACCTGGAGTACAGTGTACAGTTTTGGTCCCTGTTTTAAAGAAAGGATATGCTGGTATTGGAAGTAGTTCAAAAGCAATTCACTGGGCTGATTCCTGGAATGATTCAAGAATGGCTAAACAAAATATGCAAATATTCATTATAATTTAGAAGAATCAGGGTGATCGTATTGAAACATACATTGTTCTCAGAAGATTTGAGAGGGTAAATGTTGAGAAGATGTGGAAACTCAAATTAATGGATGTAGATACAGTAAGAAGGAACACTCATTTAAGAAGCAAAAGGAATCTCTTTTCTCAGAAAGTAGTGAATGTCTTGAATTCTGTACCCCAGAGATTTATGGAAATAACTTGAAAAGATAGATAGATTTTTGAAATGTGGACTAGTGGCTGGCTGTTTGGAATTGACATGAAAGAGGACTTGAGTTCTGAGCAGATCAGCCAGGATCTTTAAGGTGCAAGACAGCAGGCTTGAGGTGCTGAATATTCTACTCCTGCTCCAATTTCCTATGTTCTTATGAAAGCAGACAACTTAGGAACTCTATTGTCAAAAGTATGTATATACACAATACTGCATCACTCATTACTGCACTAGTTAGTAAGCCAAAACAATATACTATCATTTTGCCACATGCATGGAGAGAAGTGAAAAATACATTTAAACTAAGCTCTAGCATATATTAAAAAGTGTGATTATTTCAAACATCAAAGAATAACAAGGCATAGCAAGCAGAAACACAGTTTGAAATTAAATGTATGCGACAAAATCTGATTGCGTGAACAATGACATACGTCAAGTGGTAAGGTTTACATTAGGTGGTGTAGGTGGCAGTTGCTGTGACAATCTGAATTAGCGCCAGGAACAAATGATTGTAAACCTGTAATGTGTAGTCAGTTCATTTTAGAAAGGTCACAAAAATGTGCACAATTCTGTTTTTTGGAAATATGTTTATTAGCAAATTTTTTTAACTTTACAAACATAAAATTATTGTAAAATACAATAACAATTGTCAGTATAATAAAAGAAAAACAAATTACAATACAACTACTGTCTAACTACTAACCTACCCTATAATACAAAACAAACCCGAACACTGTGCAAAGCAACACCAATAAATAAGTAAATATTTAATAGATTAAAAAAAACACAGAACAGCTATGCTCGGCACAGTGCTCTCAAACAAAGGAACGGAAGCATTGTATATATACCCGTACTAAATCAGAAGATCCCCTCCAAGGCCCAGGGCTTGATAAACCTAACCATCTTGGTTAAACAAACACCTTCGTTACGATAGCTGACAAATCTATATCCAAAATAACTCAAATAGGGTTGCCATGTCTTATAAAAATGGTCTGTTACGTGATGCACCCTGTTTGTAAACGCGTCCAAGGGAATGTGCTTCATAATTAATTTCTGCCATCCCAGCAAACCCGGCAGGTTCTCAGACACCCAGTTCATCAGAATATTTTTCCATGCATAGTATGCAAGAATATTAAATAGTTTCTTCCCATGCCCGTCTAAAGATGGTAAATTCAGTAGACCTCTTTTTAACGATGACCTACATAAGCAATTCAGGCTTTTGAAAAAGGACTCCTCAGTAGCTGTGAATGAGCAGATAGCTCGGAGTATAAGTACAGCCCATTTTTCAATTTCCCATTGTGTCAGTACTGAACATCTTTAGACAAAAAGCACAAAGTTGAGTCATAGAGTTGTACAGCACAGAAACAGACCCTTCGGTCCAACTCATCCATGCTGACCAGATATCCTAAATTAATCTCGTCCCGTTTGGCAGCATTTGGCCCATATCCCTCTAAATCCTTCCTATTCATATACCCATCCAGATGCCTTTTAAGTGTTATGTTTGTACCAGCCTCCACCACTTCTTCTGGCAGCTCATTCCATACACGCAACACACTCTGCGTGAAACTGTTGCCCCTTGGGTCCTTTTTAAATCATTCCCCCCACCTTAAACCTATGCCCTGTAGTTTTAAACTCCATTATCCTGAAAAAAAAATACCTTGGGTATCCATCCTATCCAGGCCCCTCATGATTTGATAAACCTCTGTAAGGTCACTCCTCAGCCTCCAAATGTTCCAGGGAAAATAGCCTCAGCCTCTCTATATCTCAAACCCAGCAACATCCTTGTAAAGCTTTATTGCGACCTTTCAAGTTTCGCAACATCTTTCCAAAGCAGGGAGACCAGTACTGAACACAGTATTCCAAAAAGTCGCCTAACCAATGTCCTGGACAGTTGCAACATAACACCCCAACTCCTATACTCGGTGTACTGACCAATAAAAGCAAGCATACCAAACACCTTCTTCGCTATCCTGTCTACCTGTGACTCCACTTTGAAGGAACCTGCATCCCAAGGTTTCTTTGTTCAGCAACACTCCCCAGGACCTTACCATTAAGTGTATAAGTCTTGCCCTGATTTGTTGTACCATCTGGAACTTCTTGGTCCATCAACCCAACTGATCAAGGTCTCTCCACTGTGCACTACACCACCACTTGTATCATCTACATACTTTATAACCGTTCCATCTATATGCACATCCAAATAATTTATATAAATGACAAAAAGCCGTGTACTCAGCACCAATCCTTACAGCACATCAATCTTCTTTGTCACTTGTTTAAATAACTCAATCAAGTCAGTGAGACAAGATTTCCCATGCACAAAGCCATTTTAGCTATCCCTAACCAGTCCTTGCCCTTCCAAATAAATGTAAATCCTGTCCCTCAGAATACCCTCCGATAACTTATCCACCACTGATATCAGGCTCACCAATCTGTTGTTTGTGGCTTTCCACTACCAACAATAAGTAATTACCAAGTGACTTACCATCAATAATAAGTAGTTGTACTCTGAGTGTTTTTGTTTTTGTGAAACAAAACACACAAGTGGTCAAATGCATGCAAGTGTGGGCTACTTGTTGACTATTCTGTGCACCACCGACATACTTTCAAATTTAGAAGGGCTCTGGTTTAGGCTGCTCCCTGTTTCTCACTTACCTGCTGTGGGATCTTGCTGCATCCTTCGAGTGGAGAGGCCCCTAATTGGCCCTCAAGCTTCAAGCCTATCTGATATCTTTAATTGATTGACAGAGTTGTGCTCTGGCTTTTAATTGATCATTTGAGGGAAATTTATAGGTGAGTTACTGATCCCCATTTAAGGTCATAAGCCATAGAAGCAGAAGGAGATGGCCCTCTTGTGACCCTATCCTGGACTGAGAGACCTGGGTTCAACCTGTTCCATATGTATGTAGTAACATTTCTGAACAAGTTGATTAGAAAAATATAGGAGAAAGCTATAGAAGCAGCAAGAGGCCATTTAGCTCATTGAATCTGCTAAACTATTCATTGAGATTTTGGCTCCATTCTGCTGCTCTTTCCCTATAACTTATTGTTATTCCCTTACTAATTAAAAATCTGTCTATCTCAGCCTTGAATGTACTTAATAATCCAGCCACGACAGCCCTCTGCAGAAACGAATTCCAAAGACCCACTGTTCTCTGAGAAGAGAAATTCTTCCTCTATTTTAAATATGCAACCTCTTATTCTGAGATTATGCCGTCTCGTTCGAGACTCTCCCACAAGGGGAAACAACCTTTCCACATTTGTAAAGTCCCCACAGAATCTTGCATGCTTTGATAAGGTTGTTTCTCATTAATCTATATTTCAGTGAGTACAAGCCCAACCAATTCAACCTCTTCTCATAAGACAGTGTTGCTATCAGGCTAGTAACCTTATCTGGACTGCTTCCACTGCCAGTATATCTTAGATAAAGGTCCAAAACTGCTTACAGTATTCCAGCTGTGGTCTGATTAATGCATTGAATAGATTTAGCAAAACTAACCCACTTTTATATTCCATTCCCTTTGAAATATAGGCCTTCCCATATTACCTGCTGAATTTAGATGCTGGATTTTTGAATTCATGGATGAAGAATCCCAAATCCCTTTTTTCTGGAGCTTTCTCCATTTAAGTAATGTTCAGTTCCTCTATTCTTCCTGCCAAAGTACATAACCTCACATTACTTCATATATTGTTCCATCTTCCAGATTTTTTACCCACTCAATTAACCTGTCTGTATCTTTCTGCAGACTGTTCATGTCATCCTCAGCACTTGCCTTCCCATCTAGTTTGTATCATCTGCAAACTCAGTTATAGTACATGAACTGTTTTATCTGAGTCATAAATATATAATGTAAATAATTGTGGCTCTATCACTCATCTCTGTGGCATTCCATTAGTTACTATCCTGAAAATGGCTTCTTTTTCACAACTTTTCGTTTTCTATTAATTTAGCCACTTTAATATATATTACCTATAACGCCATGCGTTCTTATTAAGTAATCTAATATGTGGTACCTAATCACATCTTCTGAAAATCCAAAACTGTTACACCAATGCTGCTTCTTTATCTATCCTGCTTATTACTTCCTCAAGTACTAATTAATCAAATGAGGGAGGACAGCACATGGTAATCAGCAGGAGGCTGCCTTGCCCATGTTTAACCTGAAGCCATAAGACTGCATGGGATCCCAGGGTTAATGTTGAATACTTCCAGGATAACTCCCTCCGACCGTATACCACTGTGCCACCACCTCTGCAGGACCCTTCCTGCTTGTGAGACAGGACATATCTAGAGATGGTGATGCTGGTGTCTGGGACATTGTCTGTTAGCAATGATTCTGTGAGTGTGACTGTGTCAGGCTGACGCTTGACTAAGCTGTGAAACAACTCTCCCAATTTTGACACTAGTCCCCAGGTGTTAGTAAGGAGGTTTGTAGGGTTGACAGGACTGTTTCTATTATTGTCTTTTTCGGTGCCTAGGTTATTGTCAGCTGGTTTGTCTGGTTTCATTTCTTTACTGAGACTTTGTAATGATGCTTGATACTTGACCTTGTCCATGCTTGATGTGGGTTAATACGCCTCAAACGATATAATCACTGCATCTCTTTAAAAGAAACTAGTGTGAGAAAGAAAGAGAGAGAGAGAGAAATGCTTATGATGTGCCTTACCATTGACCTAAGTTATTAATTGTGCGATGCGTGTGTTAATGACTGGTTTAGCATTTATTGCTTGTTTCATATTTGCCTTTGAGAAAGTGGTGGTGAACTGCTGTAGTCCATGTGTTGTCCACATTGCAATTAGGGAGAGAATTCCAGGATTTTAACTTGGCAACAATGAAGGAATGGTGCTTATATTTCCGAGTCAGGATGCTGAGTGACTTGGAGGAGAACTTGCAGGTAGAGGTGTTCCCATATATCTGGTGCACTTGTCCTTCTGCATGGAACTGGTCATGGGATAGAACAGGTTCCAGTTTTGAACCTTGTGGTTTCACCTTTTCTGATCCACAAGGTACTTGTTGTCTGCGGTGACGTTTAGTGTGATCTTCAAAGCAGCTAGTACCTTGTGATTTTTGCCTTGTTGTGTTTCAAGCAAAACTTTATGTCTTTAAGTTGCAGATCAAAGGAGCCTATCAGTGTGCAGCCAATCCTGGGTGCTAGTAATTAGCCATGTATCTTGCAATTCTGTTCTATTTGTGATTTTATTTTGAGGATGTATGTGTCCAAGGTTTCAATGTAAGTACAGATTGGATGTGATCTAATTAAATGATGAAACATGCTTTGGGCTGAACGCTGACTCCTATTTGCTAGACAAATAATTTAGTGAATCATTTGCCTGTAAAAGTTACCCAGAAAAGCAGCAAAACTGATTTTGAACATCAAGCATCAGAAAACGGAAGGAAAACTTTGAGATTTGCTGGGCCAATATTTGTGCAGCAATCGCAAGAGCCCAGAAAGAAAGAAGACAACAAATGTTTCAACTTCCAGTTCAGCAAGATGCAATTTTATTAACTCCTGTAAACTGAAGGAACAAACTCTTAATATTATTTAAATGTGTTAACTAAGAAGAAATTATGATCATGATACCATGGCTTGACGTTCTGTTTCTCTTCAGCAAGATGTTAATTTTCTCAGTATCTTGTGTCTCCTCATAGGAAGTCAGCAGTGTAATGTAAATGTTAATATCATTTGTAGTATTTGATGCTACATAATTTGGGTAATGCAAATTCAGCATCTAGTATTTCCATTAATGGATACAGTGAAGTTCCACATGGTTTTTCGATTTGAAATTAAGTTGCAGGGAATAAAGACTTAGTTAGTAACCTTAAACATCTACAAACACAGTGGGTAGGCTGCAAAATTCAATATTTGGTTGACTTGAAGGATGGAGATCTAATTGGAAATTCAGGCATGCTGCCTTACTTCTCCTGAAGCTGGACCAGGAACCACAAACATTTTCAGACACAACTTGGAGACTGAAGAGAGTAAATCTTTACTGGAAGTCCTTTCATAGAAATAAAAAAAATACACCCAGAGAAGAAGGCCATTCAGTGAAATGCCTTTGTCAGCTCTTTCATAGAGCTGTATAATTAATCTCTGCTATTTCCTTGTTGCGTTCTGATTTGTTCCTTTCAAGTACTTACACGGTCTTTTTTGTTTTGATTTTACTATTGAGTAGGCTTTTCCATCTCCTTATGTCGTGGATTCTAGATCAAAGAAACTCATTGTAAACAAAATATTTCCTCATGTTGCCTCTGGTTCTTTGCCACTCAGTTGAAGCTTGTGTCCACTGGAAGTAGCTTCTCCTCATTTATATTGAACAAATCACAATAATGAACACTTTTAGCAAACTCTTTTTACTCTTTATTTGGCACAAGGGAACAAGTCCAGCTTCTCAAGTCACTCCATTGTAACTGAAGTGCCTCTTTCTTGATCTCATTTTAATAAATTATTTCCATACTTCTTCCAAGATCTTGACATAATTCTTGAGGTTTGGTGACCAGAATCGAATACGTGGGGAGGCGATGGCCAAGTGGTATTATCATTAGACTATTAATCCAGAGACTCAAGAAATGTTCTGGGAACCCAGGTTTGAATTCTGCCACAGCAGATGCTGAATACAATAAATATCTGGAATTAACAGTGACTACTGAAACCACTGTCGATTGTCATAAAGACCCATCTGGTTTGCTAATGTTCTTCAGGGAAGGAAATCTGCTAACCTTACCTGGTCTGGTCTACATGTGACTCCAATCAAATGCCTGACATTGCCAATAAGGTCTCAAGCCATGAATATGACAATGTCTAGATACCATCATCCCTGAATATGTCCTGTCCTACTAGCAGGCGAGGCAGTGGTATACAGGAATTGTCTTGGAAGTTTCATCATTGACTCTGACTCTGGACTCTCAGACATGGGTTCCTGCTGATTATCACATTCTGTCCTCCCTCAGTTAATGACATTATGCTCTTCCATTCTTGAACAACACATGGAAGAAGCACTGAGTGTGGTAGCGCAGTGAATGTACTCTGGGTGAGGATTTCAGTGTCCACCACCAAGAGTGGTTCATTGGCAGCACTACTGATGGAGCTGGTGAGGTCTGAAAAGATTGTGCTACTGGATGGTATGGCAGGTAGTGAGTGACCCTAAGGATGAAAAAAATGCTTGACTTTCTTTTCACCAATCTGTCCCCACAGATGCATTTGATCGTGACTGTATTAGTAAGAGTGATCACTGCATTGTTCTTAAGTAGACTAATTCACACATTCACATTGAGAACACTTCAGATTGTGTTGGGTGGCACTATCACCATGCTGGGACAGGTTTGAACAAGCCTAGCAACTCAAGACTGGGTATCCATGAGGCACTGTTGGCCACCATCAGTAACAGAATCATTGTGTAACCTTATGTCCCAGCATATCCCCTACTCTACTATCCAACTGGGGGCTCAACTCTGGTTCAATAAAGTTTGCAAGAAGTCATGACAGGAGCAGCATGAGGCATGCCAAAAATGAGGTGTGGGAGAAGAGGAAATGTTTTTAAGAGAAACCATTAAATAGATAAGAATGGAACCAGGCGAGAGTGATCCTCCCCAGTGGGATGACAATGGAGAGGGTTGGAGGTGGATGGTGTGGTCATCTGTGAGAAACGCTGCAGACAGAGTGAGAATGATGAGGATGAAAAATCTGTCAATGTCATGATCATATAGGATATAATTTGTGTCTTTAGTAAAAGCTATTTCTATACAGTGGCAGAAGTGGAAACTTAACAAGACAGTCATAGAGTCATTGAAACCTACAGCACAGAGACAGGCCCTTTGGCCCAAACTGGTCCATGCCAATGAAAATGTCTGTCCACGCTAACCCCATTTCCCCACATTTGGCCCATGTCCTTCTAATCCTTTCCTATTCATGTCTTTATCCAAATGCCTTTTAAATGTTATTAACATACCCGTCTCAACCACTTCCACTGGCAGCTCATTCCACTAAAAAAGATCCCCCTCAGGTTTCCTTTTATTCTTTCCTGTCTAACTTTAAACTGATGCCCTCTAGTCCTTGATTTCCCCAATCCTGGGAAAAAGACTGAGTTCATTCACCCTATCCAGGCTTCTCATGATCTTATACACCTCTATAAGATCTCCCTTCTGTCTCCTATGC
Organism: Chiloscyllium punctatum; assembly: GCF_047496795.1. Classification (NCBI taxonomy): domain Eukaryota; kingdom Metazoa; phylum Chordata; class Chondrichthyes; order Orectolobiformes; family Hemiscylliidae; genus Chiloscyllium; species Chiloscyllium punctatum. The sequence continues at coordinate 96,832,470 of NC_092749.1, read as the reverse complement.
TCAAAAGAAAAAGTCCTAGCTTATCCAACCTCTCCCTATAAGTCAGGCCGTTGAGTCCAGGCAACATGCTTATAAATTTCATCTGCACTCTTTCCAGTTTAATAATATCCTTCTTATAACAAGGTGACCAAAACTGAACACCGTACTCCAAATGCGAGCTCACCAACACCCTATACAAATGCAACAAAACTTCCCAACTTCTATACTCAGTGCTGTGAACGATGAAGGCCAGTGTTCCAAAAGCCTTCACTGCCTTGTCAACCTGTGTCTCCACGTTTAGAGAACTGGAACCTGGGTTCCAAGATCCCTTTGTTCCACTACACTCCTTAAGGCCCTACCATTCACCATGAAACTCAGCTTGATTTGACTTTCCAAAATGCAAGACTTCACACTTAACTATATTAAACCCCATTTGTCATTTCTCGGCACATTTCTTCAGCTGATCAAGGTCGTATTGCAATTTCCGATAACTTTCCTCACTGTCCAAAGATACCACCTATTTTAGTATTATCAGCAAACTTACTAGTCATGCCTTGTACATTCTCATCCAAATCATTGGTGTAGATAACAAATAGCAATCGGCCCAGCACCGACTCCTGAGGCCTCCAGTACAACAAGCCTCCTTCCATTATTACCATCTGCTTCCTACCATCAAGCCAATTTTGTATCCAGTTTTCCATTCAATCTAACCTTCCAGAGCAGCATTTGGAACCTTATCAAAGGTCTTACTGAAATTCAGATAGACTATATCTACCCGCCCTGCCCTCATCAACCTTTCTAGTCATTTCATCAAAGAACTCTAACGAATTTGTGAGGCATGAACTTTCACTCACAAAGCCATGCTGACTACTCCTAATCAAACCCTGTCTTTTGAAATGTATGTATAGCTTATCTCAGAATCTTCTCAACTAACTTACCCATCGTAGATTAGGTTCAAGTATAAAATTCTGGGAATGCAGGGAACAGATTTGAGAAGTGAAAACATGTTCAAGGACTTTGGAATGAGATGGGAGATTGGAAATGTGATGAAAGTTTGCAATAATGGTGGGGTCCAATGCCCAAGACTTTTTGAAGGACAACTGATTTATTTTAGATAACTTCTAATCAGTTTAATAGCCATTTTATACTTATTGTTCTGCAAGTATTAAAGTAAACCATCCTTATTCCATAGTTTGGTATGATCTTTAATCACAACTGTTATGCCTTTCATCTTCAGGCTTATGCTGTTTTGACCAAGTCCCCACTGTCCATATCATAATTAGGCACAGTCCATGAGGGACTGTATGCATTTCTGCTTCTTTCCTGCAGTTCTGCACACCACCTTTCAATCTCTCTCCATCCAGTGTCTGAGATTGTCCACCTACCAATCCTTCTCTGACCTGTCCTGTTCTTTTCTCACATTTTATGTCTTCAGTGATATACCCTACCTTGCCTTTTTTGTTAGCTATACTTTAGTAATTCCCATTTAATTTTAACTAAAAGACAGTGAGGTACCAGGACTTTGATTTTCCTTTTGAAAAAATAACTGGTTCTATGCTGTTTCTAGCTGATTCAAAGGACTCTTTGCCATAGCCAAATTTTAAAAGTTGTAACATATCTTCTTATAAACCTTATATTAAGGAAACCATATATTCAACCCCTGTATCTATAGAGTGCAGTGTTCTTCATTGCTGGTCAATACTTGATGCACTCTATGCAACTGACAAGTTGTAGAGCAATCAGATACTATCTTTGTGTTGATTTCAGTTCTGTTCTCCCCATTTGTGATCCCTTTTTATTCCAGAAATTGAAATTAAATGTACACTTCACAATGATTGCAGGCTGAATTGACACTGCTGTCACCTTGAATTCAATTGAGCCTGTATTATAGCTGATCTTAACACAAACATGAGTTTCAATTTTCTCAATTCTTGAGCCTTTATGGAGAGTTCTTGATTGTCTTTGGCACTTAGAGTATTGTCATTGGCATAGACGATTTTACCAGATATTGTGACCATCAATACTGGCTCCAGAATCTTAGGAGTCATAGAGATGTACAGCATGGTCCAACCCGTCCATGCCAGCCAGATATCTCGACCCAATCTAGTCCCACCTGCCAGCGCCCGGCCCATATCCCTCCAAACCTGTCCTATTCATATACCCATCCAAATGCCTCTTAAATGTTGCAATTGTACCAGCCTCCACCACATCTTCTGGCAGTTCATTCCATACACGTACCACCCTCTGCGTGAAAAAGTTGCCCCTTAGGTCTCTTTTGTATCTTTCCCCTCTCACCCTAAACCTATGCCCTCTAGTTCTGGACTCCCCCATCCCAGGGAAAAGACTTTGCCTATTTATCCTATCCATGCCCCTCATAATTTTGTAAACCTCTATAAGGTCACCCCTCAGCCTTCAACGCTCCAGGGAAAACAGCCACAGCCTGTTCAGCCTCTCTCTGTAGCTCAGATCCTCCAACCCTGGCAACATCCTTGTAAATCTTTTCTGAACCCTTTCAAGTTTCACAACATCTTTCCGATAGGAAGGAGAACAGAATTGCACACAATATTCCAACAGTGGCCTAGCCAATGGTCTGTACAGCCGCAACAAGACATCCCAACTCCTGTCCTCAATACTCTGACCAATAAAGGAAAGCAAACCAAACGCCTTCTTCACTATCCTATCTACCTGCGACTCCACTTTCAAGGAGCTATGAACCTGCACTCCAAGGTCTCTTTGTTCAGCAACACTCCCGAGGACCTTACCATTAAGTGTATAAGTCCTGCTAAGATTTGCTTTCCCAAAATGCAGCACCTCGCATTTATCTGAATTAAACTCCATCTGCCACTTCTCAGCCCATTGGCCCATCTGGTCTGGATCCTGTTGTAATCTGAGGTAACCCTCTTCGCTGTCCACTAGACCTCCAATTTTGGTGTCATCTGCAAACTTACTAACTGTACCTCTTATGCTTGCATTCAAATCATTTATGTAAATGACAAAAAGTAGAGGACCCAGCACCGATCCTTGTGGCACTCCACTGGTCACAGGCCTCCAGTCTGAAAAAAACAATCCTCCACCACCACCCTCTGTCTTCTACCTTTGAGCCAGTTCTGTATCCAAATGGCTAGTTCTCCCTGTATTCCGTGAGATCTAACCTTGCTAATCAGTCTCCCATGGGGAACCTTGTCAAATGCCTTACTGAAGTCCATATAGATTACATTTACTGCTCTGCCCTCATCAATCTTCTTTTATACTTCTTCAAAAAACTCAATCAAGTTTGTAAGACATGATCTCCCACCACAAAGCCATGTTGACTATCCCGAATCAGTCCTTGCCTTTCCAAATATGTGTACATCCTGTTCCTCAGGAGTCCCTCCAACAACATGCCCACCACTGAGATCAGGCTCACCGATCTATAGTTCCCTGGCTTGTCTTTACCACCCTTCTTAAACAGTGGCACCACGTTTGCCAACCTCCAGTTTTCCGGCACCTCACCTGTGACTATCGATGATACAAATATCTCAGCAAGAGGCCCAGCAATCACTTCTGTAGCTTCCCACAGAGTTCTCGGGTACACCTGATCAGGTCCTGGGGATTTATCCACCTTTAACCGTTTCAAGACATCCAGCACTTCCTCCTCTGTAATCTGGACATTTTGCAAGATGTCACCATCTATTTCCCTACAGTCCATATCTTCCATATCCTTTTCCACAGTAAATACTGATGCAAAATATTCATTTAGTATCTCCCCCATTTTCTGTGGCTCCACATAAAGGCCGCCTTGCTGATCTTTGAGGGGCCCTGTTCTCTCCCTAGTTACCCTTTTGTCCTTAATATATTGTAAAAGCCCTTTGGATTCTCCTTAATTCTATTTGCCAAAGCTATCTCATGTCCCCGTTTTGCCCTATGATTTCCCTCTTAAGTATACTCCTACTTTCTTTATACTCTTCTAAGGATTCACTTGATCTATCCTGTCTGTACCTGACATATGTTTCCTTCTTTTTCTGAACAAAACCCTCAATTTCTTTAGTCATCCGGCATTCCCTATACCTACCAGCCTTCCCTTTCACCCTGACAGGAATATACTTTCTCTGGATTCTTGTTATCTCATTTCTGAAGGCTTCCCATTTTCCAGCCGTCCGTTTACCTGCGAACATCTACCTCTAATCAGCTTTCAAATGTTCTTGCCTAATATTGTCAAAATTGGCCTATCTCCAATTTAGAACTTCAGCTTTTAGATCTGGTCTATCCTTTTGCATCACTATTTTAAAACAAATAGAATTATGGTCGCTGGCCCAATGTGCTCTCTCACTGACACCTCAGTCACCTGCCCTGCCTTATTTCCCAAGAGTAGGTCAAGTTTTGCACCTTCTCTAGTCGGTCCATCCACATACTGAATCAGAAAATTCTTCTCCATCTAGACCTTTAACACTATGGCAGTCCCAGTCGATGTTTGGAAAGTTAAAATCCCCTCCCATAACTACCCTATTATTCTTAAAGATAGCTGAGATCTCCTTTCAAGTTTCTTTCTCAATTTCCCTCTGACTATTGGGGAGTCTATAATACAATCCTAATAAGGTGATCATCCCTTTCTTATTTCTCAGTTCCACCCAAATAACTTCCCTGGATGTATTTCTGGGAATATCATCCCTCAGCACAGCTGTAATACTATCCCCTTTCAAAAATGCTACTCTCCCTCCTCTTTTGCCTCCCTTTCTATCCTTCCTGTAGCATTTGTATTCTGGAATATTCAGCTGCCAGTCCTGCCTATTCCTGAGTCATGTTTCCATAATTGCTATGATATCCCAGTCCCATGTTCCTAACCATGCCCTGAGTTCATCTGCCTTCCCTGTTAGGCCCCTTGCATTGAAATAAATGCAGTTTAATTTGTTAGTCCTACCTTGTCCCTGCCTGCCCTGACTGTTTGACTCACTTCTGTTCTCAACTGTACCCGTCTCAGATTGATCTCTTTCCTCACTATCTCCCTGGGTCCCACCCCCCCACTTTACTAGTTTAAATTCTCCCAAGCAGTTCTAGCAAATTTCCCTGCCAGTATATTAGTCCCCTTCCAATTTAGGTGCAATCTGTCCTTCTTGTACAGGTCACTTCTACCCCAGAAGAGATTCCAATGATCCAAAAATGTGAATCCTTCTCCCATACACCAGCTCCTCAGCCATGCATTCATCTGCTCTACCCTCCTATTCCTGCCCTCACTAGCTCGTAGCATTGGGAGTAATCCAGATATTACTACCCTTGAGGACCTCCTTTTTAAATTTCTACCTAACTCTCTCTAATCTCCCTTCAGAGTCTCAACCTTTTCCCTTCCAATGTGGACAATGAGCACCTGCTGGCCCCTCTGCCCCGTGAGAACATTCTGCACCCTCTCTGAGACATCCTTGATCCTGGCACCAGGGAAACAACACACCATTCTGCTTTTTCTCTGCTGGTCACAGAAATGTCTGTCTGTACCTCTGACTACAGAATTCCCTAATACAATTGATCTCATGGAAGCCGACATACCCCTTGTTGCATTAGAGCCGGTCTCAATACCAGAAACTTGGCTGTTTGTGCTACATTCCCCTGAGAATCCATCACCCCCTACACTTTCCAAAACAGCATGTTTGAAATGGGTATATCCACAAAAGACTCCTGCTCTAGCTGCCTACCTCTCTTACCCTTCCTGGAATTAACCCATCTATGTGACTGTGTCTGAGACTTTCCCCCTCTTTCTGTAACTGCCATCCATCACATCTGCTGTTACAAATTCCTCATCGCTTCTATCTGTCTCTCCAACCGATCCATTCAATCTGATAAGATTCGCATCCAACAGCATTTGTGGCAGATATAATCCGCAGTAACCCTTAAAGTTCAGGTGAATTGGCCATGGTAAAATTGCCCGTAGTGTTAGGTAAGGGGTAAATGTAGGGGTGTGGGTGGGTTGCACTTCTGCGGGGCGGTGTGGACTTGTTGGGCCGAAGGGCCTGTTTCCACACTGTAAGTAATCTAATCTAACTCTCTTTACACTCCCACATGTGACAAGAAGTACATATCACTGCAAAGGCCATTTTTGCTCTTTCACAATCTACAGACCGAGAAAATAACACCGTCTTATTTCTCTACAAACACTGCCCCAGATTAAATTAATAGCTATTTTAAGTTTAATCAAGAGACTTATCTCCAAAAACATATAATCAAGAAAGAATCCACCGTACCCACTCGTGCAGCCTTTCTCTTGGACAGACTTAAAACAACAATTAACTGATTCTGTGCTGTGAACTTCGCCCAACAGTTCCTCCAAGATTAGTTGTGAATTTCACTGTTTGTTAATTTTCCCAGATGCACTCCGATGTCCAGCGATACACAAATTCAAACAGCAAAGGCGGTAACTGTGCAGGTTTTCTCTCTCTCTCTCTCTCTCCTGCACTGTCCTCACCATGTGCTTCCTTTGTCTGCTCTTCTCCCTTTTAAACTGCTGTTGTTTTGACTTTTTCTGGGAAAGCAGAGCTGATATCTCTCATGATCTTTTCTGCTACGGCATTGAAATGTATTGGTGAAAGCAAACATCCTTGTCAATTTTCATCAAAACTGAATGGTTCTGTTTTACCTCCAACCAGTGCACAATTGTTGTCTGTTCATAAAGTCTCAGAATGAGCCAGGTTAAGTGATTTAGTAGCCAAATTCACTGAAACCTTTCCATGGCTCTACATGATAGACTGAATCAAAAGCCTTTGCATACTGTACAAAGAATACCAACATTTTGTTCACTAACTTGAACAAGCTCGCAAATTTGATTGAGATTTTTGAAGAGGTGACAAAGAAGATTGATAAAGGCAGAGCAGTAGATGTCTATATGTACTTTAGCAAAGCAATGAACAAGGTTCTGCATGGTAAACTGGTTAGCAAGGTTAGAACACATGGAATCCAGGGGGATTCTACGGATACAAAATGGTTTGAAGGTAGGAGAGAGAGGATAATGGTAGAGGGTTGCTTTTTGGCCTGGAGGCCTGTTGCCACGAGTGTGCCACGAGGATCAGTGCTAGGTCCACTGCTTTTTGTCATTTATATAAATGATTTGGATGTGAATATAGGAGGCATGGTTAGTAGGTTTGCAGATGGCACCAAAATGGAGGGTGGACAGTGAAGGTTACCTCCGATCACAATGGGACCTTGATCAGATGGGCCAATGGGCTGAGAAGTGGCAGATGGAGTTTAATTTAGATAAATCTGAGATGGTGCATTTTGGAAAGGCAAACCATGGCAGGATTTATACAGTTAACAGAAGGGCACTGGTGAGTGTTGCAGAACAAAGTGACCTAGGGGTGCAGGTGCATAGTTCCTTGAAACTGGAGTTGCAGGTGGACAGAGCAGTGAAGAATGCTTGCCTTCATTGGTCAGAAGATTGAGTATAGGAGTTGAGCTGTCATGTTATGGCAGTAAAGCACGTAGGTGAGGCCACTTTTAGAATACTGTGTACAATTCTGGTTGCACTTCTATAGGAGGGATGTTGTTAAAGTTGAGAGAGTGCAGAAAATATTTACAAGAAATTGCAGGGACTGGAGGGTTTGAGCTTTAGGGAGAGGCTGATTAGGCTGGGGCTTTTTTCACTGGAAGGTCAGAGGCTGAGGCCTGACTTTATAGAGGTTTGTAAAATCACGGGGGACACGTATAGGGTGAATAGTAAAGGCCTTTTTTCCAGGGTGGGGGAATCTAAAACTAGAAAGCATAGGTTTAAGGTGAGAGGGGAAAGATATAAAAAAGACCTGAGAGGTAACATTTTCACGCAGAGGATAGTGTGTGTATAAAGGAGCTGCCAGTGGAATTAGTGGAGGTGGGTATAATTACAACATTTAAAGTCATCTAGATGGGTATATGAATAGGAAGGGATATGAATCAAATGCTGGCAAATAGGATTAGGTCTGATTGGGATTTATGGTTGGCGGGGATGAATTGGAGCGAAGGGTCTGTTTCCGTGCTGTATGAATCTACGACTCTATCTTTATTTTACCTGCTTGACACACTTCTCAATGATTCCTGATGAAGGGTTTTTGCCTGAAACATCGATTTTCCTGCTCCTCAGATGCTCCCTGACCTGCTGTGCTTTTCCAGCACCATTCTAATCTTGACTCTGATCTCCAGCATCTGCAGTACTCACTTTTGCCTACACTTCTCAATTATATTGCGCAACACTAGAATGGTATCTGCAAGTCCCTTTGCATGTAGTATAACTGAACAGTTCCCTAACAATTTCTGTTGTGATGAAATATGAAAGCCCTTAAATCTTTAGGAGCACTTCTCTTTCATTGACTGTCGGATTAATTGTTCTATGCTTTGTGTAGTTTTGGGCGTCAAGAATTGTTGGCAATATCACCACTTCTGAAACTAGCCAATCATCTGTGCAAATTTCACTTCTCCAGATCAGATCAACAATTTATTTCCTAGTTTTGGCTGCACTGCTTCTCCAATCTTTTCAGCTTCAGCAGCCATTTTGTCTTTCCTTACCACTTTGGCCTTCTCCAGCTTCTTAATTGCATGTTTATTCACTAATCAGTATTTCTGGTTCCATCTCTTCACAAACTACAGGGTGTGTACTTGATGCATTTGGATCTGATCCATTAAGTTAGGTGCAATATTGTTGCTACAGTTTCTTTATCTGATCACCTCATAGCTGACAAGATCTGAACATATGGAAAAGCAACAAGACTAGGCCAATTGGCCCTTGAACCTGCTAAGCCATTCAATAAGATCATATCTGATCTGATTTTACTCTAATTCTTACACATCCCTGATAATCTTTCATCCTCTTGGTAATCAAGGATCTACCGAATGCTGCTATAACAATATTTAAAGATTCTGCATCTACTGCCTTTTGAGGAAGAGAATTCCAAAGACTCACAACACTCTGAGAATAAAATGTTTCCTTGTCTGTTTTAAATGCTGCACCTTCTTGCTTTTAAATTACTGCCCCTAGTTTTAGATTCTTCCATAAGAAGTATCTTTTCAACATCCATGCTGTCAATTGCCCTCAAGATCTTATATGTTTCAATTAAGTCACCTCTAACTTTTCTAAACTTCAGAAGTTACAGGCCTAGCCTTTCTAGCTTTTCAGAATAAGGCAATCCACTCATTCATCTGCCCCTTTTATACCAATGCACGACTTTCCTTCCAACAGAACTGTAATAACTATTTATACTTTAGACTGTCCTTTACAAAACTGTACCTTCTACCTTTGCCTTTTCTTTCAGCCATGTCCTTCTGGCTGCTGTGTAACCATTTTCATGTAAACATCTTTGACATCAACTCTTTATGGTTCATCTGCTTTCCTCACTGGTGCTCTGCTAACAACTGCAGACATTTGACTGTTATCCAAGACTTTTTTGCCAGGCTCAGCTTTTGAACATACTTCATTCAGTACTCTCCCACTCTCATCTTATTAATTTACAATCTTATCTAAATCCTTTCCACTGGGAACTAGGTTTCATTCTACTTCAGATGGATCACAAAAATTTGGAAGTATCACGAGTGATGGCTGGAAAGAAATGTTTATCTATCACATCCACAAGCAGTAAGTGAAGATTAAAGCAGAGGGTAGTGTTCGGCGTAATATACCAGCAAAAACGTGGGGGAAGCAGTCCCAGAGCAGCAGCCGATACAGGGGAAAGAGTCCTGGAACTTACCTTGGAGCAGCTGAAAGCCAGTACAGAGCAGACTGGAGGCTTGGAGTAGAGTGGGGCCGGGACTGGGGTCTGGCATGGGCGGTCAGACCATGTGTGGAAGCCCCTGCACTGCGCTGCTGCAATGTAGTGTTTATTTGAACTTTTTTTTTATCTGACTGTAATGTCAATCCTTTGACTATGTCTTATTTCTTATTCTTTAAACACTATAAAGTTATGCAACTACTTTTCTTTTTATTCCTTTAAATATCTAAGATTTGTACCTAGGTAGTTGTACCAAAAATGGTGCCATAAGAGGCAACATTGTAAAGCATTTCATTGTACCCCTGTATTCTAGTATGTGACACTAAAGGATATTCTATTCTTAAAACAAAACGAAACCCCAAGGTCACTGAACTTGAAATATTTAACTCTGCTTTTTGTCCACAGATATCAGAACTACGGAGTTCTGCAGAATTTCTGTTTTTGACTGTTTCAGATTTTCAGCATCCACAGTTGTTTTGAGTTCCTTCTGATCTTGGTGGTAAGCCTTTTTTTCATTTGTGCCATTTGAGCTATTAACTACTGTAATTGTGGCTGTTGGATCTTCAGCTTTCTCTTAGATACTTAATAATTTGATGTCTTTTATATGCTACATGAACAGAGGGCCAATACCTCAGTTTGCTACCAGACTAGTGTGTGTGGTTCGACATTGGTTTGACTCCTGTTTTGGATGAGGTAAACATGGGATCAGCCTTTTTACCCTGCACCTGAGAGTGGAACACAGTGATACAGAAGAAAACCGCTAAGGAAACAGCCCTGGATGATGCAACAGCTCTGGATGATGCAACAGCATTCAGTCAAGGACTTGCCTTTGGACACAGGTCACATGAATGCATGAAAATAATGTTTTGATGATGTCTGTCAGAACTCCTAGCCCTGCTCCCATATTCCAGACAAATGGAATTAATCTCACAAATTGAAACATCCAGGGCCCACTTGCTACATCTATGAGTGAATTGTGTATTTAATCCAAACTATGTTAACCAGATTGTGATACAAATCAACATTGAAAAGAAAAATCAGGGTGGGTCAAGATCCAAAATTAAAAAGATTAACAGTAGAAAAATCAGAAGTGGCACTTATCTGACACTGCTATTTATGACAAATATGTGGTGACATGAAAACATCTATTTTAAAAGCCCACACATCAAAGGAAAGGAAGTCAGAGTGAAGTCCATGGTCTTGAGACCTTTGAAAAGGAGACAGAGTAGATGATACAAGGAATTAAAGAAGGTGATGTTCAATGTAGTGAATATAACGATGTAACATAGGCACAGCAACGAAACTTAAGGGGTTTCTAACCCCAGACCACTAAGACATTCCAACCAGACTAAGAACATCCCATGAAAATAGCATAATGGAAGAGTTGGAAAGCACAGTTTCTATGCTAAGGAGCAGTTTATATTGTGAAATAATGGGAGAAAACAACTGGAGAGCTACAGCTTAAGCTATGTCTATAAGAGGTGTGAATAATTTTCACGTATGAAATTATGAAAAGGTAGCTTTTTTTTTGCGAGCTGGATCTGATATCTTAACTGAAAAAAATGACAATTTGGAGGTTGCTAAGGAATTTGGATTTAAACCCAATGAAAATGATAAAATGAACCTATGTCCACTCAGTTTCCTCATCCAAATGCTAGCATGTAAGGATAATAATACAAAACTGCACCATAATGATACTAAATTATCAATTATTTTGAAGCAGAATGGATGGTTTGGAAATAGAAACTAAATCAAATTGAGGTAAAATGAGCAAACTCATCATATGTCTGCACAGGGAATTACAAAGGCACTTATTCTCTTTATTAAATGTATGCTGTAACACTGGACTTTGATATTAGGGAGTCAGTCAGCTGGATGGCTACTGTGTTAAGGAATAAGGCCAACAACATTGGTTCAATTGCCACTTGCTGAGGTTACCATGAAGGACTGTTCTTCTCAATCTCTCTCCTTACCAGAGTGTGGTGGCCCACAGGTTAAAGTACCATCAGTTGTGTGTTCGTATCTCTCTCTCTCTCTCTCTCTCTCTCTCTCTCTAAAGACCGAGCTGGATTATGGTGAGTTTACCTTTACTTCAATATAATGTGCATGCAATTCAAGGCTAAAAATGTATCAACACAAGTTGAGTGCATGTGGAGCATTAACCACTGTTCTGGTTCCTTATTTTGTAAAGTGCGATTAACATTTATATGATTACTTCTGAGGAACTTGGGATTCTAAAGTATAGGTAAATAGGATTTTGGTTTTCAATACTGTGAAGTTCTAATTCTTTTAGAAGGGTCAGAAAATAATTTGAAAACTGAGCTAAAAATCAACTTTCTGGGAATCATTTGACAAGCTGAAAGACTTAACAATATGAGATAATGTGTGTTTATTTGTTGGTTGAGTTTTTATGATCCACAGTAAAAAGACAGCTGGTCAAGAACCACAAGCAGATTGGGTTCAGAAGAAAATACTCATTTGAACAGAAGGGCAGTTTTTAGTTTGTGGAAGTCCTTAGGCTATTAAAGCTGAAAAATCTGTGGCCACAGAGAAGGTGCTAGAGGACCAGAGGGCAGCTAATGTGGCTCCATTTTACAACAGTCATTTAGGGATAAACCAGTGAGTCTCATTCCAGTGGTAGGCAAACTATTGGAGAATTAATCTCAAGGATAGTCATCATGGTTTTGTCAGAGGGAGATCAACAAATCTGATTGAATTTTTCAAGGTGGGTGTACAGGTGAGGGTATGCAGTTGTTTATATAGATTTTAGCAAAGCTTTTGACAAGGTCCCACGTGGGACACTGACATAGAATAGCAATTTATTGTCAGTTATATTTATGAAAATACACAGGTGTGTATAAGTCACCACAATTCAGTGCCATTTTAATTACAGAAATTATAAAAATAAATAATTGAGGCAAAGTTAGGACAAAGTTCATCCTTTGTTCCCTCTGTGGCAGTTGGAGTTCATGGATGTCGCTGCCAAAGCTGCTCCTGATGCTGCAAAAGCAAGGATTTCTAGACCAGCTGCCACCGCCAAAGCAGACACCAAAGCCACTACTTGCCACCATAACAAGGAGGGAAAGACCGAGCCCAAGTCACTGACACCTAAGCCGTCACACTCTGAAGCCATCACACTGCTGTCATAGCCATGAGGAATGAACCACCATGCCACCACCACTGAAAGTGCCACACCAGCTCGAGAATAAACAGGCAAGACCCACTTATGATGAAGCCTTTGATAAAAGCCATAGCCATGAGGAAGAGACATCCAAATCCACCACATTACTGCTGCCACAACCTTCCTTCACCATAGAAGAGTGAATTTTGATACAAAAAAGAAATTAATCAAAAAAAAAATCCAAGAATATGATCAGTTAGTTGAGTGGGAGTGTATGGGCACAGTGCCTGAACACTTCCTACTCTGCTGCTGTTGCCATCTTACCAAGAAGGCAAAAGCACATGGGATCCAAGATAACTTGGCAAGATGGATCCAAAATTGGCTTTGTGACAAAAGGTAGCGGTAGAAGGCTGTATGACTTGAGGCTGGTATCAAGTGGTGTAACACAGGAATCAATGCTGTGTACCTTTTTGTTTGTGATATCCATAAACATGGGAGGAGATGATAAGTTAATTTACGGATGGCAAGATTGGCTAGGTTGTGAATAGTGAGGAGGAGGGTCTTAGGTTACAAGAAGGTGTAGACAGTTTAGTCAGTTAGGCAGATCATTGCAGATTGAATTTACCACTGGAAAAAATGTGAGGTGATGCAATCTGGAAAAAGGAACAAGACAATGGGGTATTCAGTGAATGATATGAGATTAGATTAGATTAGATTTCCTACAGAGCGGAAACAGGCCCTTCAGCCCAACCAGTCCACACCAACCCTCAGAGTAATCCACCCAGATCCATTTCCCTCTGACTAATCCACCTAACACTATGGGCAATTTAGCATGGCCAGTTCACCTGACCTGCACATTTTTGGACTGTGGGAGGAAACCCATGCAGACACGGGGAGAATGTGCAAACTCCACACAGACAGTCACCCAAGATGAAGAAGCTCAGAGTAACAAAGGGAGAAGGATGGGTTAATAGTATGGTTAAGGCGACATATGGGATACCTGCCTTTATCAGACATAGATAACAAAAACAGGGAGGTTATGTTGGAGCTGTACAAAATTTTGATGAGAACACAGTTAGAGTATTGTGTACAGTTTTGGTTGCCACGCTATAGGAAATTTTATATCACTGGAGGGAGTGCAGAGAAGATTTACAAGCATGTTGCTTGGGTTCAGAGCATTTTAGCTATGAAAAGTTACTGGATAGCTTGAGTTGTTTTGTTTAAACGAGAATGCTGAGGGGGGGGAACCTGGTTGAGGGGCATGGACAGGGTGGATAGGAAGTGCTGTTCCCCTTATTTAAAGGGTCAGTTACAAGGGGCCATAATTTTGAGATAAAGGGCAGGAGGTTTAAAGGGGATTTCAGGAAAAATATTTTCACCCAGAGGGTAGTGGGAATCTACAATGAACTGCCTGGGAGGCTAGTTGAAGTGGGAAACCTCACAACCTTTAAAAAGGTATGCAGATATGCATTTGAAATCATCGTCATTACACTTAAGGCTCTGGGCCAAATGCTGGAAAGTGGGATTAACATAGGTTGGTGCTGACTCAAAGAGCAAAGGGACTCTTCAATGCAGTATGACTGTTACCTCAATTTACTGTTGTAATTAATTCCCTGATAAATTTTGCGACACCCCCTCCTGATTTACTGGAATATTGAGCTGCCAACACTGTCCCCACTAAACCCTATCTCAGTGACAGCAATGACATCACACTCCCATGTCTTGTCCATCAGAATCCTTGCATTAAAATAAATACTAACAAACAATGCTAAACTTCCTTTTGCCTTAACTGACACAGTTAATTTCTATGCTTTCCTAACTCACTTGCTGTCTCTTCTAATTTTGGCATTTATCTTCCCCTACTGAACTCTCTCTCAGAATCTCGAATCCTGCTAAGTTAGTTTAAATCTTCTCTAACAGCTGTAGCAAAGTCTCCCATAAGGATGTTGGTCCCATTTCAGTTCATGTATAACTCATCTGCATTGTACAGGTCCTACTGCTCCTAAAAATCTGCCCTAATATTCCAGAAATCTCAAGCCCTCCCTCCTGCACCATCTCTCTAGCTATGCATTCATCTGGACTGACCTCCTATTCTTTACTAACTGGAAGTAACCCCGATATTATCATCTTTTGGGTCCTGTTTCTTAATCTACTTCCTAAGTCCCTAAATTCTGCTTTCAGGACATCATCCATTTTTCTACTTACGTTATTGGTACCTGTGTATACCAGAGATGGGATGTATCATCCTGATTTTTTCTTTTTCCTTGTTCATGATAACATCATTCCAAATCTATGTACATATGTAATAGAGTTATGTGCTTTCAATACAAGTATATTGACATCCTCATGTGGATATGCTTATTGACTGACCAGGGTAACCAAACTACAAAATTAAAACTTATGGTCTATTAAACCAAGTTTCACTCTGGAATTTGACTTGTCCGATAACTATCATAACCACAGAGGTAGAGACGTAAAAGATTCATATATGTCAGAAAAGGTGGAACAGCCTGGGTTGTCGTTCTCTTAAAAGCAGATGGCTGAATTGACCGAAGATAGTTTTCAGAGTGTTCTGGTGTGTGTTCTGGTTGTGGGGATAGAATTAAAAGAGGCCATCTATTAAGAGGATCACCAAGAATTCAACTGGGAATTCTGAAGAAACTTATTCTCATCAGTCTCTCTCGGAGTATGAAAGATGTTATCATTGAGAATAATTGAGGGAAGTAGTACAGATGGATTTAAGAACCTTGAAAAAAATATAAAGAGGAAGGGGATGAAAGACTACATTGATGGAGTTAGATGATGACAGACAAGAGTCTAAAGTGGAGAATAAATGCAGGCATAGCCTGGCTGAGATGTGTTGTCTGTTTCTATGGTGTTTTTTTTTTAATTGCTCTTGGTATGTGAACTTCTTCAGCATTTGCATTCATCATCAAATCACTAATTTTGAGAAAATGATTGGGTGGCGCCTCCCTGACTGACTTGCTACTGTCTATGCCATATAGATGCTGTGTGATTCTATGAAAATACATCCAATTAGACCTAAAATTGTCAACTGAAAATGTTTTCAATTAGGTAAGCGGGAAAGAAAAGATAGTGTAACTAACACATGATCTTGAATTATGTCTGATATGCTTTAAAATTGTTTATTTTCTGACAAATCTGAGTACAGTGCTGCCAACCCTACAAGATCCACTCCCTTAAATCCCCAGTCCAATTTTATTTCCTTGGATGGTGCCTCCCCTTTGAAGATGCAGCATTTTGGAAAATGAACTAGTATCTAACTTGATTAGTACATTTCTCAGACTTATATAATGCATTACCCTCTTTACATTTTTTAAACAAGTAACTAAATAAATCATTCATTCAATATATATTTTAAAATGCAGATAATAGTTGAAAGTGTCTCACCTGCTGGTACAGCAGTTGGTAAAGAAACATTAGAAATAAAAAAAATAAAAATCATGCAATAGCATGAAAAGTGTAAGTTACAAACAGCTGCCTTGCAAAGATTGATTGCAATTGTGAATGTGTTAATCTAATCTCAAGAACACCGCAGTATGTCCTGACCAAATTGCAGTTCCTTGTGAATGCAAAGAACACATTTAAGTCCTCAAAATGTGGCTCGCTGTTATCATCGATAAATATCTTGCAACCATGCATTGTCATCATCATCATGGCTGGGCCCAGGACTTTCCACCTGAGATGCAATCTCATACTTTTTATTTGGAGCACGAGCCCGAGTCTTCAAGCCAAACTTCTGTTTCAATAAATGGAACTGATCCTTGACATAGTTATAAAAGTTGTATTCGTAACGCATTCGTTGAAATAGCACCTTTAGCGCTTCTGGGGAGGGAACCTGTTTCTTCATAGTGTTTGTCCCATTTCCAAGTTTTTTATACTCTGAAGGGGAAGAAAAGCATTGTCAGACATTGAGAACTCAATATGTTATACACAAGAGAATGATCACAACAAATTATTTAACAAATATTTATGAATTTCCCAAGTAAATGCAAACTTTATTTTAACCAGCAACTTATGAACTACCACTCTTGGTAAACTGTCAAAAATTGTATACCTCAAATACTGGAAGTTTACTGTGTTATTGAAGTCTGACTAATCAGTTCAGGGTGCAAATGAAAAGGCTCCCTGTTAAATATAGTTTAAGCCAAAGTTGAATTATTACGGAAATGATTTATGCTGTAAATAAAGTATATCAGTGATGTGTATACACACTGCATTATGTTTCTATTACTAAGTGTCTCTTTACATTGATTATGTGGACCTCTTCATCAACCAGAGTACTTCTGGTCCCATAGATGCTGGTTAATAAAACATTTGCTACATAAAACGTTGTGAGAAAAATCTAAGTGTACACTTCCACTGTTTTTTTTAAGTGGAAGCAAAATAGATTTCAGATCATTTTGGTAGTCTTTCCATAGTTAAGAGTCGAGGGTATGGTGCTGGAAAAGCACAGCAGGTCAGATAGCATCAGAGGAGCAGGGGTATTGACGTTTCAGGCATGAATCCTTCACCAGGAATGAGGCCTCATTCCTGATGAAGGGTTCATGCCCGAAACGTTGATTCCCTGCACCTCAGATGCTGCCTGACCTGCTGTGCTTTTCCTGCACCACACACTCGACTCTGACCTCCAGCTTCTGCAGTCCTCACTTTCTTGACCATAGTTGGATTTGTTTCCACCATGGGATCATTATCAGATAATACACAATAAACAACACCACAAAATATACATGACGACAGATAATGTAAAATAAGAGAAAACAGGAATGACAGAAATGAACGGATGTAGCAGCAACAGATGAAGAATATGTAGATATAGAAGAACAAAGTAAATGACAAGAAAATGTGTTTAACTAAGTCCTGAAAAAGAGAAGGCAGAAGTTGAAAGGCAGAGTTTTAGGGAGAGAATTCCACAGCAGATGGCTGAAGGCATTATTGCCAATGGTGAGATGGAGGAGGTTTGGAAGGAGGGCAGCAGTGTCTGAGAGTATAAGAGCACAAGTTTCTGGTATTGAGACTGGCTCTAATGCAACGAGGGGTACGTCAGCTTCCAAGAGATTAACTGTGTTAGGCGATTCTGTAGTCCGAGGTACAGACAGACGTTTCTGTGGCCAGCAGAGAAAAAGCAGAATAGTGTGTTGCTTTCCTACTGTCAGGATAAAGGATGTCTCAGAGAGGGTGCAGAATGTTCTCACCGGGGAGAGAGGCCAGCAAGAGGTCATTGTCCACATTGGAATCAATGAAAAGGAAGGGAAAAGGTTGAGATTCTGAAGGGAGATTAGAGAGAGTTAGGTAGAAATTTAAAAAGGTGGTCCTCGAGGGTAGTAATATCTGGATTACTCCCAGTGCTACGAGCTAGTGAGGGCAGGAATAGGAGGATAGAGCAGATGAATGTATGGCTGAGGAGCTGGTGTATGGGAGAAGGATTCACATTTTTGGATCATTGGGGTAGAAGTGACCTGTACAAGGAGGACAGATTGCACCTAAATTGGAAGGAGACTAATATACTGGCAGAGAAATTTGCTAGAACTGCTTGGGAGGATTTAAAGTAGTAAGGTGGGGGGAGTGGGACCCAGGGAGATAGGAAAATGATCAATCTGACACTGGTACAGCTGAGAACAGACGTGAGTCAAACAGTCAGGGCAGGCAGGGACAAGGTAGGACTAATAAATTAAACTGCATTTATTTCAATGCAAGGGGCCTAACAGGGAAGGCATATTCCGAACAGTCAGGGCATGGTTAGGAACATGGGACTGGGATATCATAGCAATTATAGAAACATGGCTCAGGAATGGGCAGGACTGGCAGCTTAATGTTCCAGGATACAAATGCTACAGGAAGGATAGAAAGGGAGGCAAGAGAGGAGGGGGAGCAGCATTTTTGATAAGGGATAGCATTACAGCTGTGCTGAGGGATGATATTCCCAGAAATACATCCAGAGAAGTTATTTGGGTGGAACTGAGAAATAAGAAAGGGATGATCACCTTATTGGGATTGTATTATAGACCCCCTAATAGTCAGAGGGAAATTGAGAAACAAACTTGTAAGGAGATCTCAGCTAGCTGTAAGAATAATAGGGTAGTTATGGTAGGGGTTTTAACTTTCCAAACATCGACTGGGACTGCCATAGTGTTAAAGGTTTGGATGGATAGGAATTTTTAAAGTGCGTTCAAGACAATTTTCTGATTCAATATGTAGATGGACCTACTAGAGAAGGTGCAAAACTTGACCTACTCTTGGGAAATAAGGCAGGGCAGGTGACTGAGGTGCCATTTGGATACAGAACTGGCTCAAAGGTAGTTTGGGGCCAGCGACCATAATTCTATTCATTTTAAAATAGTGATGGAAAAGGATAGACCAGATCTAAAAGTTGAAGTTCTAAATTGGAGAAAGGCCAATTTTGACAGTATTAGGCAAGAACATTTGAAAGCTGATTGGAGGCAGATGTTCGCAGATAAAGGAACGGCTAGAAAATGGGAAGCCTTCAGAAATGAGATAATAAGAATCCAGAGAAAGTATATTCCTGTCAGGGTGAAAGGGAAGGCTGGTAGGTATAGGGAATACTAGATGACTAAAGAAATTGAGGGTTTGATTAAGAAAAAGAAGGAAGCATATGTCAGGTATAGACAGGATAGATCGAGTGAATCCTTAGAAGAGTATAAAGAAAGTAGGAGTATACTTAAGAGTGAAATCAGGAGGTCAAAACAGGGACATGAGAAAGCATTGGCAAATACAATTAAGGAGAATCCAAAGGGTTTTCACAAATATATTAAGGACAAAAGGGTAACTAGGGAGAGAACAGGGTCCCTCAAAGATCAGCAACGCGGCCTTTATGTGGAGCCACAGAAAATGGGGGAGACACTACATCAGTGTTTACTGTGGAAAAGGATATGAAAGATGTAGACTGGAGGGAAATAGGTGATGACATCTTGCAAAATGTCCAGATTACAGAGAAGGAATTGCTGGATGTCTTGAAACGGTCAAAGGTGGATAAATCCCCAGGACCTGATCAGGTGTACCCAAGAACTCTGTGGGAAGCTAGAGAAGTGATTGCTGGGCCTCTTGCGGAGATATTTGTAATCATTGATAGTCATAGGTGAGGTGCCGGATGACTGGAGGTTGGCAAACGTCGTGCCACTGTTTAAGAAGGGCGGTAAAGACAAGCCAGGGAACTATAGACCGGTGAGCCTGACCTCAGTGGTGGGCAAGTTGTTGGAGGGAATCCTGAAGGACAGGATGTACATGTATTTCGAAAAGCAAGGACTGATTAGGGACAGTCAACATGGCTTTGCGTCAACATGGTTTTTTGAAGAAGTAACAAAGAAGATTGATGAGGGCAAGGCAGTAGATGTGATCTATATGGACTTCAGTAAGGCATCTGACAAGGTTCCCCATGGGAGACTGATTAGCAAGGTTAGATCTCACGGAATACAGGGAGAACTAGCCATTTGGATACAGAACTGGCTCAAAGGTAGAAGACGGAGAAGGTGGTGTGGAGGGTTGTTTTTCAGACTGGAGGTCTGTGACCAGTGGAATGCCACAAGGATCAGTGCTGGGTCCTCTACGTTTTGTCATTTACATAAATGATTTGGATGCTAACATAAGAGGTACAGTTAGTAAGTTTGCAGATGACACCAAACTTGGAGGTGTAGTGGACAGCGAAGAGGGTTACCTCAGATTACAACAGGATCTGGACCAGATGGGCCAATGGGCTGAGAAGTGGCTGATGGAGTTTAATTCAGATAAATGCGAGGTGCTGCATTTTGGGAAAGCAAATCTTAGCAGGACTTATACACTTCATGGTAAAGTCCTTGGGAGTGTTGCTGAACAAAGAGACCTTGGAGTGCAGGTTCATAGCTCCTTGAAAGTGGAGTAGCAGGTAGATAGGATAGTGAAAAAGGTGTTTGGTATGTTTTCCTTTATTGGTCAGAGTATTGAGTACAGGAGTTGCGGCTGTACAGGACATTGGTTAGGCCACTGTTGGAATATTGTGTGCAATTCCGGTCTCCTTCCTATCGGAAAGATGTTGTGAAACTTGAAAGGGTTCAGTAAGTATTTACAAGGATGTTGCCAGGGTTGGAGGATTTGAGCTACAGGGAGAGGCTGAACAGGCTGTGGCTGTTTTCCCTGGAGCGTCGGAGGCGGAGGGCTGACCTTATAGAGGTTTACAAAATGATGATGGGCATGGATAGGATAAATAGACAAAGTCTTTTCCCTGGGGTGGGGGTGTCCAGAATTAGAGGGCATAGGTATAGGGTGAGAGGGGAAAGATATAAAAGGGTCCTAAGGGGCAACCTTTTCATGCAGAGGGTGGTACGTGTATGGAATGAACTGCCAGAGGATGTGGTGGAGGCTGGTACAATTGCAACATTTAAGAGGCATTTGGATGGGTATATGAATAGTAAGCATTTGGAGGGATATGGGCCGGGTGCTGGCAGGTGGGACTAGACTGGGTTGGGATATCTGATCGGCATGGACATGTTGGACTGAAGGGTCTGTTTCCATGCTGTACATCTCCATGACTCTATGTGGGGGAATCATTCGGGCAGGGAAAAACAGACTTTGAAACAGTTTTTAGGGCCGAAAGCGGTTACAGAATTAGAGACCAACAAAAGCAGGAATAGATTTGAATACAAATGCAAACTTAAAATTTGAGGTTTTAAAGGACTGAGGGGCATTGTTGATTGGCAAGAAGAATGGCGAGTTGAGCTTCGGTCATGACAAATAGGAACTATAGAGTTTGGCTAGGTTGAGGTGAGGGGTGAGAGATGCTATAGTAATCAAAACAGAAGATGGAAAACGCATAGATTAGTGTGTTAGTGGAAATCCTTTAATTTTAACCACTATCTTTGTCCTGAGCAAACCAGTAATCTATGACTGGCAACATTTATGGAACAGATAGTTGCTAGGTAGGGCCATTCAGGACAGTTCAGTCATCATGGAAGAAAAGTCCAAATGTTACATGCAGTCAGTAGCGAAAAGAGAAAGACAGATGTCAACTCCATCTTAGGAGCAATTAGCTGTACTACTGGGAAATAAGCTCAAGTGCACAGATTGTTTGTGGAGGAGTCAATAGCAATTGAGTAGCTCGGTCCTGTTAGAACTTAGAAAGAAGTTCTAGCAATTAATAGATGGTTAAGTGTTGGAGTCAGGAATCATAGTAGTCCTGGAGAGCTGAGAAAGTGAAAAGGCCACTGGTTCTGTTGGGGAAACAGTGAAAGGCTTGAGCAAGCCTGCATGCATTAAGACTTCAATACAGTGGGGGATGAAAATCTTAAAAGTGCTATTTCTCTAACTGAGCATGATTGGAGCTCAGGGAAACACGCAGGGACAGAACTGGCTAAATGTGGCTCACTGTCAATGAAGAACTAGTGTTGTACTTATGGATGAGTAATGAAGTGCAGTTTTGGAGTCCTGGGATGTGTTGACCTAGAAAAGGAGGGTAATCAACCAGAATGGGAGCAGCTGTTGAAGCAGTCCAAGATGAAGCAGCTAGTGTATGGCTTTAAAAGCCAGAGGAGCCAAAGTGAAGAATTGCAATCCTTTGTGAAGTTAAATGAAATTTCATGAAATTCTGAGAAATTCATGGATCTGTCTTGATCACATATTATATATGAAGTGTGCTAAGAAGTGTTTTATCCCAGTCTGTTATCCATATGAACCATTTGTTAATTCGGGGTGATATAACATAATTTGCACATATACTATATATTATCTTACTTTTCCGATATTGTATAGTAAAGTTTACCTTCTTCAAAACTATGGAATCTTGTGGCTTTATTCTCTCTACTTCAAGAATAAAAGCTATTGGCCCTTCGATCATAAAGCTGATAGTCCAGTTGGAGATTGTGAAGGATGAATTAACACAGAGGTAGAGATAGGCAATGTTACAGAGGTTGACGTCATTAGTCTTTGCCTTGGAGAGGTTATGGAGTTAGAAATTCAACTTAAGGTCAAAAGGGACATGAAATTTGCCAACAATCTGCATCAGTGATCAGACAAGGGAATGGAGTCAGTGGCAAGGGGACAAAAATGGTAGAAATTAAAGGCAGCAACTTTGGTCTTGTTAATATTTAGTTGGAGAAAAATGTTAATCCTCAGAGACTGGATCTTGGAATAAGCAGCCAGACTGCACAAAAACCAATGGAGATTTTTAAGAGGTGGAGCGGGAGGGACTGTCACAATACATGTGAAAGCTAACCCTGGGTTGTCCATTAAGGGATAAATTTCAGTTTCACAGAATATAAAGTGGGCTAGCAATCTAGAGGTACAAACGAGCAATCCAGGATTCCATTTTAGAAGTTGAGAACTTGAATTTAGCTGATTAATTAAACCTAGAAAGTAAAAGACTATAAAGTTACAGGATTATTGAAAGAAAACACAATTTCAATATTGACCTTTCGGGATGGAAATCTGCTGCCCATATCTGGTTTTGGCCAATGCATAACTCCAGCAATGGGGTGGACCGCCCTCTGAAATGGCCTAGCAAGCCAGTTATGATGTTTAAAACCACTAATCACTAATAAATAATAACATCAACAATAAAGTCAGTTGGACCCTTGGTATCTACTACTGGAACATGACAAAGCCACATTCAACTTAATCGAAAGTTTAAAATTTCTTTGGAGAGCTGTCCTACAGACTAATCAGACAACAGCCTGACAACAGTCATGGCCATTTTCTTGGTTACAGATGATAAAGTGCATTTCCCTTACATGATTACCCATAAGTGTTAAACTGGTCTTTTTGACACAATTGCTGTAACTTCATTGGTATATTATAGTATCATCACTACCAAGACTTATCCATTTTATTAGCTCTTGCGGCTAGGCTGGACAGTCCTATGCAGTTCTAGAATAACTGGGTCAGGCGTGTCAAGTGTTGCTTAGACCACTTACTGCATGGGGAAAAACTGAACATAAAGCCAATAAATAGTCCAGTGTGCTACGACATCAATGCAGCACATTGCAAGCCAGCAAGTTATTTTGCTCAGAATTAATTAAAATTCATGCATGACAGCTTACAAAATGTCCATTTTGGAACATCTCCAGTTTTCAGATGGCTGTATTTGAGACAGAGTACCTATACTCATCAACTATACTTCAACATTTCAGCCAATATGCCAGATTCCTCCATTACCATCCCTGGATATATCCTGCCCACCAGTCATCACTACAGTCAGAAGGAAGTGGCTTTGAGTGTCCTCCATGTTCATTCCAATCAATGTGAGATCTCAAGGCATCATGAACAACATTAGGAAGGAAACCTGTTGTTGGTTACCACCTAATGTCTTCTCCCAGTTGATGAATCAATACTCCTTCATGTTAAATACGCCGTGGAAGTAGTACTGAATACATTCTGGGTGGGGATTTAAACATCCATCACTAAGAGTGCCTCAGTAACGCCATTACTAAGTTGGCCAGGTCCTGAAGCATAGAAGAAAAATGCTCAGAAAACCACAGGGAAAACTGTACTTAGCTCTTATCCTACTGACCAACCTCTATCAGGTGCAACTGTCCACAGCAGTACTGGTAGACATAACCAACAAATTCCTTATGAAGACAAGACGTGATATTTTCAATGGAGCTCATCCTTGTATTGGAAGATACCATTGTATTGAATAGGACAGATTAAGAACAGAACTAGCAGGTCAATGTACATATATTGGACTAAAAAGCAGCAACAAAACTATATCCTACTGAACCTGTAACCTAATGATTCTGCATATCCCCTCTCTTCGACTACCATCAAGCAGGTGACCAACCATAGTTCAATGAGGAGTGCAGAAAAGCATTGCCGAGTGTGCAACCAGAATACTTGAAAATGAAATGCCAACCAAGAGAAGCTATAAAATAGTAATATACTAATGCTAACTGTGGAAACAACATGCAATCAAATGAACTGAGCCACAATGAACAGATCAGATCAATCTGTACAGTCCTGTCACAGCAATGAATATTTAAACAGCTGATAGAAGCACACTCCCTGAATATCCTCAATAATAACAATTTAAAAGTCAAGGCAGAGGCATTTATGATAAACTTCAGATGGAAGAGCCAAATGGATGATTCAGCTTGCTGTCTTCTCAGGTTCTTGGCATTGCTGGTGCTAGTCTTCAGCTAAATCAATTCATTCCAAATGATAATCAAACCACTGAGTGTATACATACAATAGAAGTATTTGAAAGTACGGCGGAATACGATGGGCTCAGACAATGTTCCAGCTTTAGTGAATTGCTCCAGAAATAGCAAACTCTCGTCAAGCTTTTCCAACTATAAACACTAGCATTAACATGTGAAAAATTGCACACGGATGTCTCATCTACAAAAAGCAAAGCAAATCTTATCGATCAAATACTGCTCCATTAGTTTATTCGCAATTAACAGCAAAGTGATGGTCATTGGCATTTCTATCAAGGGGTAGCATACCCACCAATAACCTGCTCACTGATGGTCAATTTGACTTCAGGTTTAAGATTTGATGGGTTCAATTCCCGCCTCAGGTGAAAAAGTTGAATTCTAGAGGTGAGGTGCAAATGACTGGCCCAGACATCAACATAGCATTTGACTGAGTTTGGCACTATGGAGACTGAGTAAAATGGAAGTAAATAAAAATTGGGGGAAAGTTCTCCAATGGCCAGAATAATACCTAACATAAACGAAGGTGGCTGTGGTTGTTGGAGACCAAGCTTTTACTCTGGTCCATTCTATCAATGACTTTCCTTTCATTATAAAGTCAGGATGGGGAATGTTTACATATGATTGCTCCATTTGCAATACCTCAGATAATGATTTAGTTTATTCCGACATATAAGAAAATCTGGAAAACTTACAAAATCTGGGCTGCTAACTTGTATCTAGTACTTACACCAAGTCCAATGGTCATCTCTAACAAAATTCCTGCTTGCATTCAATTTGATATCCTACCATCAACATCCTGGTGGTTACAACTAACCTGAAAGTTAAATGAATTGCCAATCCAATGTGAATTCAAGGGAATGTCAATGCTGAAGAACTCTTGTTATAGTGGCTCCTTCTGATTCCACAAAGTGTTTCTGTCACCTATATGTCTTAAGTCACGAGTGGGATAGAATACTCTCTATATGTCTCAATGATTGATAATTGCTACTCCAACACTCAAAAGGCTCAATTGGCACCTTATCTACTAACTTAAAATTTCATTCCCTCCACAACTGGCACACAGACGCAGAGCTGCAACTCAGTAAGGTTTCTTTCAAACTCTTGCGCACCCTGAAGGACAGGGATAGCAGATACAAGGGTACACCATCATCCCAGGCCACACACTGATTTACAAATATATCATTGCCCCCTCATCACTGGGTTAAAATCCTGGATCTCCTAATCTAACAGTACTTTGGGTGGACCTTTTCCAACTAAGCATACGATAGGGGTTCAAGTAGGTAACTCTACCAGCTTCTTGCAGGTTCTAATGGATGTACAATAAACCAGTAAGACCCATATTCTGAGAATGAATAAAAAGGGATATTGGAGGAAATCCTTTGGCTTTTAATTGGATTCTAGAGTGGATCTAGGGAAGGACAGATCCATGAACTGAACAATGAATTATAAGAGGATGGTATTAAAAGATGCAGAGAGGAAAAGAAAGGATAATGTTTTGGGTTGAAATATTTCAGCAATGCGGAGAATGAAAATGTGATGGAAGGAATTCAAAAGTGGGAATTGCAGAAATGATACATGTGATCCTGGGAGATTGTGAGTTTAAGGACTTTGGAGAGGAAATGGAGCACTAGTTTGTAGGAACAGAAGAGTCTAAGGCAGCTTTTACTGCAAGAATGATAATGGTATGTTGAAAAGTGTGGGACACTACAAAAGGGGATGAGAAAAGGAAGTTGATTGGTTAGTTAGTTGCAGTGGTACCAAGCAAGCATGTAATGGGGTCCGTTGACAAAATGAGGTCAAAGGGTATATGTGGGGAACTGAAATTGAAAGTAATGACAGAGGGGTTTAACTTGGACAAGGGACAGGTAAGCAGAATAGACAACTGTGTGGATTATTTTATTTTGGGAAAAAAATCTCAATGATATCTTTTTAGTTGTTGATCAGGATAGAAGGAGAGAGAGGCTTGAAAAGGTGGTTGACAGTAGAATAAGAAAGGAGAAAAAACTAGGTAAAAACAATGACTGCAGATGCTGGAAACCAGAATCTGGATTAGTGGTGCTGGAAGAGCACAGCAGTTCAGGCAGCATCCGAGTACTGCTCCTCGGATGCTGCCTGAACTGCTGTGCTCTTCCAGAACCACTAATCCAGAATAAGAAAGGAGAAAGTGAAGTCTGCAGATGCTGAAGATCAGAGTCGAGAGTGTGGTGCTAGAAAAACACAGCAGGTCAGACAGCATCCGAGGAGCAGGAGAATCGACATTTCGGGCATAAGCCCTTCATTAGGATGAAACATCGATTGTCCTGCTTCTTGGATGATGTGACTTTGTGGTAATATGTCCCAGTAGAATAAGAAAGAAAGAAAGAAAGAGTGATCCCAGCCTTGTGGAGTCGTTAGTTAGGGCAAACTATGGAAGAAGCTTGACATGGGGTTGTCAGCTGGGAGATAATGAGGTATGGGGGGGGGGGGAAATTGAAGAAACCAAAACATGACTTGGTAAAAAGCACCACTATAGCAGTCCGTGTAGGGTGAACATGAACCAACTTTCAAACAAATCCCAGGAGGGTGACAACCACATCCATGATACAAATACTTACATTTATGTAGCACCTTTCACATGATGCAATCATATGATGCTGTGCAGAAGGTTAATCAAACAGAAACGGACAGTGCCACACAAGAGTACAATTAAGCAAAATCTTGATAAAGGAGCACTTTAACCAAAAGAAATTAAGGGATTTAGGGAATAACTTCCAGTACTTCAGGTTTGCTGTCAATGGTTGGGCAATGAAAATAATGTGTGCAGAAGAAGCCAAAACTGCATGCACATAGTTCTGTAGGAAGGTATGAAGATAGGGAGAGCCAAGGTCATTGAAACATCTGAATATTAGGTGAAAATCATAGCAACACTATGGGTAGGAAACAATATACCACCTGCAGAAACACACAGCAACATAGGATTTACTGAACGTGGCACAGTGGCAAAGAAAAGGGAGGAATAACAGAGGAAAAAAAAAATGACATGCAAAGGGAAAGCAGTCATTAGGGGTCAAAAAAATGTAGCAGAAAGCGACAAGAAGAAGTGATCCATTAGCAAATGTGAAAGGATTAACTATCCAAAAGCTCCAGCTGGTACACAGAAAAAAATGAATAAAAGGCCAGAAGGATAAAAAAATTCCTAAAATTGCATAGTTGAACTTTATTAATCAAAGTGTTTCAAGCCCAATAAGGAAGCAACAACAGTCAGTTTATTCCCAGGGAATTAAAAGGTTGAGCAGAGTGTTTCACTTGTATAAAACCTAAGTACTAGGAAGGACTGGAAAAAAACATCAAAGCTGAAAATCTCCAACTTGAGTAGATACAGCACAACACACTAAAAACAAAAAATGACCAAGAAAAGCATAAATGAGAAATGCCATATCTTCACCTCAGACAGATGTGTACAAACCAAACATACTCATATACAGAGGAAAGGTAGTGGAACTAGAGCTAGAGCTCCCTGGTAACAAAGGAAATAACAGTTAAAATAAAACAAAACATTTTATGACAAATGTCAGCAACAAAAAACAACCAAGGATACAGAAAAAGGATATATGAAGGGCGAAGAGAGGTACTGAGAAAATAGTAATAAACAACATAAAAGAAAACCTATTTTGTAAATACATTAAAAGTAAAAGAGAAGTTGGAACTGAAAGTGGGAATCATCTTGTGAAGGCAGATGACAACTAAATGAGTATTTTGCATCTCTCTGCACAAAAGTTGATAAAGTTAATGTCATAGTAAAGGACGAGAGAATCGAACTATTGCATGGGATAAAAATAAACAGAGGTATTAAGTAGGTTAGCATCATTCAGTTAATAATTCAGCTGGTCCATGTGGAATGTATTCTAGGTTGCCAAGTGTAACTAGGGCATCTATAGCGGAAGCTCTGATTAAAACCTTTCAATCAACCTTGAAACAAAAATTATTTTTCACAGAGGCTTGTTAACAGCTTGAATAAACTTCTTGAAAGGGTGTTAGAATCCGATTCCTTCGGAATGTTCAAAAAGCAACAGACTTTCAACAGGCAACCACCCCCTCTTTGATTATAGGCAAAACGTTGAGCATGGGACTAAAGTGGATAGCTCCCTCAAAAAACGAACAAGTGAAAAGAGCCAAATAGGTTCTTGTTCTGTAAGATTCTAAAATTCCAACCTATGTATAACACAAATGGTCATACAATAAGTTAAAATGCTGCAAGTGAACGTACGTGGAAATTTCAAATACAGAGGGAACCAACAGGTTATCCATTTCAATTTGTACCAAAGTTATTTCCTTTTTCTTTACCACAAAGG
Organism: Chiloscyllium punctatum; assembly: GCF_047496795.1. Taxonomy (NCBI): domain Eukaryota; kingdom Metazoa; phylum Chordata; class Chondrichthyes; order Orectolobiformes; family Hemiscylliidae; genus Chiloscyllium; species Chiloscyllium punctatum. The sequence continues at coordinate 96,803,186 of NC_092749.1, read as the reverse complement.
TACATATTAAATAACAATGAAAAAAACATCTGTCAACAATGATAGTAGCCCAAAACGTTTTCCCAGTTCTCATTAAGAGTTTCACAGTCAGTTTCAGTTTAAAAGCTATTTCAGCCGATTGGCAACTTACATTATTCCATTTCCTTCAAGACACCATTGACAGCTGTGTCTTTAGCAGTCTAATGCCCCAAGCTATGTCAATCCCTTCCTAAACCCCTTCAACAAGACTCTCCTCATTCAGTTTTGTATACCTGTCCTAATGTCTCCACCTTTCGCTCTACGATTTCTGCCTGATTTACCCACCTTGATGCGTTTCATTGACAAAAGTTTTAAGTTGTTGTTCCAGAGGCAGGTAATAATTTTTTAAAAATTTGTAGGAATTACACGAGGCAATTTAGTTCACCACACTTACATTTTGTCTTGAATTTTCAAATGAAGCTATCTACATTAGTGTAATTCCTTAACATCTAACATTCTTCTTTATACTTCATTTTACATCTAATTCCTTTCTAAACTATAATTTATGTCCATCTAATATTCTATGTTCTAAAAGGCTACTTAGACTAAACAAAAGGGTGAAAATCTAAGTCCTGAGTCCATGTCCCCTTCTTAGTGATCCACTCAACACGATTTCATATCATTCTCTAATTTTGAAAATCTCTACACCACCCAATATAAAATTTTAATGATGTATTCTCTGTTCCAGTGATCTATAGACTAATAATTGTAATCTGTATATTTTGTGATAGGTCTTTGCTCCAACTATCTCAACATTCTCAGCAAACTGAGCTATGTTATAGCTGTGTTGTGAACAGTTATTGTGGTGATTAGTGCGCTCTGTTACAGATCTCTGATCAAGTGATCTGTGTGTTCTTCTCTGGTGATCTGTGGGGTCATTTTCCAGTAAACCACAGCCTCTACTGTAGGGCTTTGTTCCTACTTGACCCCTTGTAGTGATCAGTATGTTTTAGCATAGTGATCTTGGTGATCTGTTATAGTGTTCTGCACCATTATAGAGTCTCCATTATCTTACATTGTGAACACTAAACCAAAAAACATGGAGACATGAAAGGAAAGGACATTGTTATTTTGAAAGCTACCAGCAGCTTCACTGTTTTATTAATGGCTTTCTGCAGGTTTTTCTCAAGCAGACAGTTTGTAATTGTTTTTCTATCTAAACCTGGGTTTGTCAAGAAAGTGTGCAACCACTGCTTGGAGGTGATACTTAGGTTTGTACAGATACAACGGATAATGTAATAACTGATACAAATAGTCTGATTTTGGTGTCAGTTCATATCTGTAACAACTCTTCTGCTCTAAATCCATGAAATCATATAACAGGCAAGCAGTCTCTTTGAATGTCCAAACTGCTGGATTTGCTTTCTGTTGGTAATATGCCTAAATTCTAACATGTATTTATTATGGTGAAATTCACATTGTGTGAAGACAGCAATGATGATTCTTAATGGAATGTAATGTTCCAGTTAGCATACAAATATGGTATGTACACAAGCACCAAAATGTACGTGACAACAATTTCAGTGATTTGAAGTCATATAGACTAGCTCTGGACTGTCATTACACTGACAGCAGGATTTAGACTTATTTCTCAATTCTACCCTTCCATAAAGTCCTTTTCCTGTGCATTCTATTATAATATTTGGAAGATCCCACACTCAAAAGGCACACAAAGTGACCAGACTGCTCAAGAGCCTACTAATTGCAAAGGATTACATGTTGGGGCATGGAAAACAATGTATAGATGCCATGGTGATGGCGTTTTGATGCTCCCACTATTGCATGAAGACCAACTCTAATTTAGTTTCTAGTACTTCTGTCTTTTGAGTAAGACGACTGTGGTTTAGTTGCAGTATATAATCTGGGTGACATTTCTATGCAATACTGAGGGATTATGGAATTATTGGAGATGCCAAAAGCATTTTGCAAAGAAAGTCTTGATTGATACTCATTCCTCACTCAAAAACCAGACCGATTAACTGGCCTTTTATCTCACCTTGCAAACTGACTGCCATGTTGGTCCTTTTAAATTTGACTACCTTTTAAAAAAAATAACTTAATGATTTGTCAAACATTTTCAGATCTGAGCTTGTGAAAGGAGTATCGTGTATTAATACAAGTTCTTGCCAACTGTGCTGAGAAAGATTAATTACCAAGTGAGACAATTGTTCAATCTATGTCATGCTTCCGAAATATCCTACATTTCATTCCACCTCAACATCTAAGTACAGCCTGACTAGCTCTTGAACTTCCATTGCCACTTGAACTGCCACAAACCATTTCAAATGTTGATCTCTATACATGCAAAGTGATTTTGATATTCGTCCTTTTATCAATTGTACCAGAGTCCTTTTATTCTCGAGTCGTGGTGAAAGTGGTCAGGACCAACACTTTCTATTGCACTTGGTGTCTCCTATGTTTAGATAACTTATCCTCACATTTACCTACTTTCAAATACTAAAGGGTCCAAGGTTTCTAATGTTTCCTTACAACTTAGTCCTCTGACACCAGGGATCAGCCTTGTGGCCCTTCTCTGCATCGCCTCCACTGCTCAGAGGTTTTCCCTTGTGCCTTGGTAAACCGGAAATATGAAAAAAGAATTAAATGGCTGGTTAGTATTTAGAATCCTTTGCCACAAATGGCTATTTCAGCAGAATACATAAATTCTTGTAAAAGTTCTGAGAAAATAGGAATGTTGACGTGCAAAGGGACTGGTATTTGACTAGATGGTTTATGGAGAAACATCTGGAAAAGATCCGACAGGCTGAATGGTTCAAATGTATAAACAAGCTCTTACAATCTGTTGTACATTTGTGAAAAAAAGTGTTCCTTTGTTGACTTTATTTTGTTTGTTTTTTTATATATATATTGATTCATTTGAAACTAAAAAGGGAATAAATAAAAAGGTAATCTTATCATCTAATATAGTCTAAAGGGATGCCTGTGACTTCATATAATGAGGTAACAGGTGATTGTTATTAATTAATGGCTAACTGGATGTGAATTGATTGTATAAATCAGTGATGCTAATTTTACACAGTGTTGTTAACAGAAATAAAGTTCTCACAAAAAGTATGGACTTTGATTCTGTTCAAAAATATTTACCTTGCAGTATACAACACGTGGGTGTTATTAGCAAGACCAGCATTGTTGCCCATCAACTGAATGGCTTGCCACATCATTTCAGAGAGTGGTTAAGAGCCAACCATATTGTTGTGGGACCGGAGTCACATGCAAACCAAATCAGGTAAGAATGGCAGATTGACTTTGATAAAGAACAGTAATGAACCAGTTGGTTTTTACAACCATCAATTGTAGTTTCATGGACACCATTACTGAGACTAGCTTTCAAGTCCATGTTTTATTATTAATTTAAATTTCACCAGCTGCCTTTTTGCTGGGATTTAAACCAATTAACTCCAGTGTATTAGCCTGGATCTCTGACTACCAGACCAGTGGCATTCCCATGATCAGCCTTTTCTGCTAATTCATCCTAAACACAATTGCGATCAAAGTCAGAAATTGCGGGAAAAACTCAGCAGGTCTGGCAGCATCTGTCAAGAAAAAGCAGAGTTAATGTTTCGGGTCCAGTGACCCTTCCTCAGAACTGGAAAATAAAATAAACACAATTAGTCAATGATGATTAATCTTTTTACAAGTTTGCTCTAGTTCTCCTTTAGCCTAAAGCTATCCGTGCCTTTAATGCTTTTCCCCGAAACATTGATCTCCTGCTCCTCAGATGCTGCTGACCTGCTGTGTTTCCAGCACCACAATCAACTCTGATCTCCAACATCTGCAGTCCTCACTTTCTATAGTCTTTGATCGTTGCGTAGGTTTGTTAACTGTAGTGGTTTTAGTTTGTGTAGTTTTTATGTTCTGTGGAGTTTCTTTTATTAAAGCAATTTGTAATTTGAATTCTTCCTCTCTGGAGTCTAAATGTTACTGCAGAAGGTTATGGCGATAGACTTGTTTAAATGGTGTACCTGGAACATCAAGGGGAGTCACTTGCCAATTAAGAGGAAAAAGGGACTCACGAGTCTTGGAAAGGAAAAGGTGGATATTGCTTTATTGCAGGAGACACACTTGGATGATAGGGAACATTTGAAATTGCAGTGGAATAGCTTTGATTGGGTTCACTTTTCATCGTTTAATACAGTTGAAGATTCCCGCCAGGGTCCATTTGGCTCCAGATAGTTTATCAAAATTTAAACCAGGAGCATCTTCAACATGTCCCAAGTGCAAAGCAAGTACTGGCACTCTTCCTCATTGCCTCTGGTCCTGCTGTAGGCTCCAAACTAACTGGAGCGCTGTGACAGGTGCAAAAGAGAGGATCTTGGGGACAAGGTTGGAGACAGACCCGATTTCTCTTCTTCTTGGCCTGCCAAGTATATTCCCTGTAAATGTGCATAAGAAAAAACTTTTCAACATCCTTTTTGTGCAAGAAAGAATATTCTGTTAGGTTGGGTGTGTGAAAGTCCTCTGGGTTCGTCACGTTGGCATAAGGTTGTTATGGAGCGTATCTCTTTGGATTTTCTTACAAGTATTGTGCACCATAAAACTGAGAATTTTTATAAGACACGGCAGCTGTTATTGGACGACCTGGACACACTTCTGTCTGCCACACTAATAAGGGCTTTTATATAGCCGTAATGATTGCATTCTACGCGTCTAATACCCAAACAGGGGGATCTGTGAACACGTGAATATGTGTAAACTAATGCTCTTGATAGTCAAGACCTAGTGTTTTGTCTTACTGAGCTATACTATTATTATTTGTTAGTCAGTTGTTAGTTATTAGTTATTTATGTATTTAGTTGGGTTTTTTATATGTAGATTTATACTTTTTTTGTTTTTTTCTTTTTACTATTTTGAATTGTATTGTTTTGTATTTGTTGTCATATAAAAAAATCTATAAAAATATTTTTTTAAAATGAACCATTTATTCTTTTACTATTTCCTGTTAGCTTGCTAATCTCCTTCACATGCCCAGGACTTATACACTTATAAGGTCCTAAGGAGTGCAGATTCATAGCTCCTTGAAAGTAGGTAGATACGATAGTGAAGTCATCATTCAGTATGCTTTCCTTTATTGGTCAGAGTATTGAGTGCAGTAGTTGGGAGATCATGTTGCGGCTGTACAGGACATTGGTTGGGCCACTTTTGGAATATTGCATGCAATTCCGGTCTCCTTCCTATCGGAAGGATGTTGTGAAACTTGAAAGGATTCAGAAAAGATTTACAAGGATGTTGCCAGGGTTGGAGGATTTGAGCTATAGGGAGAGGCTAAATAGACTGGGGGCTGTTTTCCCTGAAGCATCGGTGGCTGAGGGGTGACCTTATAGAGATATATAAAATCATGAGGGCATGGATAGGGTAAATAGACAAAGTCTTTTCCCTGGGGTGGGGGACTCCAGAACTAGATGGCATAGGTTTAGGGTGAGAGGGGAAAGATATAAAAGAGACCTAAGGGGCAACTTTTTCCACACAGAGGTTGGTGCGAGTGTGGAATGAGCTGCCAGAGGAAGAAGTGGAGGCTAGTACAATTGCAACATTTAAAAGGCATCTGAATGGGTATATGAATAGGAAGGGTTTGGAGGGATAAGGGCCAGGTCCTGGCAAGGGGACTAGATTAGGTTGGGATATCTGGTCGGCATGGATGAGTTGGACCGAAGGGTCTGTTTCCGTGCTGTACATCTCTATGACTCTAATATATCACCTTCACACCAAATACTCTCATCTTGTGTCGTAACATTTTTATGTGATTCCTATCAAATACCTTTTGAGAATCCAAATACACTACACTACACTACATACTATGGGTTCCTTCTTTGTCCATCTGCTTCTTACATTCTCAAACAGCATTAATGGATTTATCAGTTTTTCGTTCATAAAATATTGTTAGTTTTGCTTTACTATGCTACAATTTTCTCATGTCCTACTCCTACTTTAACAGTGGAATACAGCATTTCACAATGACAAATCATACATTAACCAGTCTTTAAGCTTCCTTCGGTCTCCTTCCTTTCTTGAGTAATAATGCACTTTCTCAATCTGCTATAACTGTTCCAAATCTAGTAATTATGGAAGATTACAACCAAGGCATCACTATTCTATAGCTACTTCTTACACACCCTAGGATGCAGATCATCAAATGCAAGTTAGTTTACATATCCCAACATTTCAGTGTTGAAAACCATTTAAGGCAGGTACCTCACTCAGTTGTTACTGTTATGACATGGGATAAACCCTTCTGCTAATTTGAACCAGATCCACAGAAAAGCTCACCTCGCCTTGTAATCTGTTAAAAGTATGAGTGATAAAGAACTGCAAAAACCCTTCTATGTAAAGAAAAAATATAATTTATTCTTTAACTCCAAGAAACACAAGAGTGTTAAACACCAACTATCTCAACTGCAATCCTCCTTTGTCTGATAAATCTATCAACGTCTTATTCTATAACAATATACTGATCTGATAAACATCCCCCCAGCCCGATTAAGTTTAACAAAACAAAATCAAATTTTAAAACCAGCCAGTTGTTGCTTTTCCCTTGATATCTTTGTCTTTTCTTTCCTGGGTCTTTTCTTCGGTCTTCTGTTTCACAACTCTGAAAGGTATCTTTCAGAGAGAGGATCTACAGGCCATATTTTCGTTGGTGCTCTTTGCCACTCTAGCTAACTGTTCAAAATGCCCAATTTTATATACCCCAAAACACTGGACCATTTCATTGGTTTGATATGATCTAAAACAGTAAAATTCAAATTTGATTGGATTTTGGTATCTTGGGGCATAATTTAAACTGATTGGCTGAATTTGAATTTGTTATGTAACATTGCAATGCAGCACCAGCTATTTGTTTCACAACCAAATGTTACATTTTAAAATTTTTCGTAACATTCTCTTTCTAGGCCAGCTTCCACTCTCTCTTAAAGGTACAGTAACACCTATACCTTCACAACACCTCCCCCCTTAAGAAAAAAATGAACCATCATTATGAAAAGATGGTTTCACTTTTTTCCTCTATTCCTTAACCACATTACCATGACATACATATGACTTTAATCTAAGTTCATATTAACTTCTTCCCACGTATATATAACATGCTATGCCTGTAATAATCTTTCTTACCAAAAATCATCCCAATAAACAAGCCAACAATTTATTCATGATTTTCTAGGAGATCAGTGAGAAGTCCAATTAAGGTAAATGACGAGTAAAGCTCAAATAAAATGTCAGTAATTGCTAAATTTGAAGAAATCAAACCAGGTACTAGTTCTGCATTAGTTGCAACTTTTAAATAAACAATTGTGTAAGATGTAATTGTAATGCTTCAATGGTTTTACAAAACAGAAACTGTGGCAAAATTACCTGAACTATGATACACAGCACTAGCATCTTTGAAGTAATGAGGTAAAAGTCGTTCCAGTAAAAGCAGCACATCTTCCAATTCTTCTAGAATTCCCACAAGCAGGTAATTCCTATTCATGTTCTCTTTAGCTCTCTGCAGAGCCCACTCCCCTGGGTCCCTTCAAAACAAGTGAGAAGGTTGAATCAAGGTACAAATCGTACCATTAAAAGTTGCAATTTATGATTACTATCTAGTTACCTTCTTAGCTTGAACATGGAATGGCTAAGTAATACAGAGGAAATCTGTTGTGAAAATCATAATTATTTAGCATTAAATAGATAATAAAGTTAGTCAGGCTATGTAGCCCAATGTCACCAACATGATGAAAGTGTTGAAAAAATGCACTACAGGACATACTGCAGTAACTGACTGAGGATCCTCCAACAGCACCTTCTAAACCAGTGATCTCCAGCACCTTGAAGGCCAAGGGCAACAAGAAAATCACCGCTTGCAAGCTTCTCTCTAAACCATAAACCATCTTGACTTAGAATTAAATCATCATTCTTTCACTAGATCAAAATCCTGGAAGTCTCTGCCTAACAGTCCCTATACCCCAAAGGTTACAGGAGTTCAAGGTGGAACCACCACCTACTCAAGGTCAATTAGGAATTGGAAATAAACACTCACCTAGCCAGTGATACCCACACTCCATGCATGAACAAAAAGATAATAATCTTCACCCCGTTTTCTAGGAAATTCACAACAAAACAGAAATTTTAGATCAGAACAGAAGATGGAGGACATTCTGTTTTTCTTAGTCCACCTTCTAAAGTAATCTAAAATTTCCTCATCTTCCAATTCAACATTTACCAGCCTCTTGAATAATTCAAGTTTTGGTGCCACTTACTAACCCAGAATTCATTGTTGCTATTGATCACTCAGTGTTTCCTGGCATCAGACCTGAGCTTGCCTTTACTCAGTTTCTTGTCATATCCTTAATCCAAACTCATTTTGAAATCAAGCTCAGGAATAACTTTTACTTTTCTACTCCCATTCATCTCCGAGCAAGAGCAAAGAGTCACCTGTCTTTGAACTTTTCCTCTTTAATTCAATCCCCCAACACAAAGCATCAGCACCTTTACCAGAGCTGGGAGATTGTCTTTGTGTCTCTGTGACCAGCAGCAAATAGTATTCAGTGTTGCCTGACCAGAGTATTGAACAGCCTCAGCTGACTGCAGACTTGTACTGTACCAGTGGAATTGTTCAGCATTCTGTTTGCTTTGCTGTCATGTCCTGACATGTGTTATTTCTACGATCACTTTCATTAGGTCCCCACCTGCTCCTCTAGCTAATATGACCCATTTCCCCATTTTTGTTTTACCAGAGTTCATTTCCCCATTTTTGTTTTAAATGTTGTTTCAGACCACACACTATCTGCATTGAATTTGATTTATTATTTAATTCAGCTCATTTGCCTGGATATTTCTATAACTCCTCAGATTCTGCTGACTTTGAGCAGATCAACAGTTGGTCATGCACTCTCTCAAGCCTGTTCTATCACTAAGTGAGATCATGGTTGACATGTGACTTAATTTCATATGCGAACGTTTGCTCCAGATTCTTTAATGCCTTTGGTCAGAAATCTGTCATTACCAGAGTTAAAATTAACAAATGATCCACATCATCTGCCCTTTGTGAAAGTGTGCTTTCAATTTCTAGCAACATTTGAGGAAAGACATTCTGGCTATTGAGGGAGTGCAGCGTAGGTTCATGAGGTCAATTCCTGGATTGGCAGGATTGCCTTACACGGAAAGACTGAAGCGACTGGGCTTGTATACCCTTGAGTTTAGAAGACTGAGAGGGGATCTGATTGAAACGTATAGGATTATGAAAGGATTGGACACTCTAGCAGGAGGAAACATATTTCCGCTGATGGGGGAGTGCCGAACCAGAGGACACAACTGAAAAATACGGGGTAGACCATTTAGGACAGAGATGAGGAGAAACTACTTCACCCAGAGAGTGGTGGCTGTGTGGAATGCTCTGCCCCAGAGGGCAGTGGAGACCCAGTCTCTGGATTCATTTAAGAAAGAATTGGGTAGAGCTCTTAAAGATAGTGGAGTCAAGGGTTATGGAGATAAGGCTGGAACAGGATACTGATTGGGAATGATCAGCCATGATCATATTGAATGGCGGTGCAGGCTCGAAGGGCTGAATGGCCTACTCCTGCATCTATTGTCTATTGTCTATTAACATTTGAGTTTCAAACTGTTTCAAACTGTTCCCAGTCCCACATTTCCTAACCAGCAGAAATATGTTCATCTTCTCTGTTACCTTTAATATCTTGAAAATTTCAATCAAGTATTCTTTAATCTTTTAAATTTCAGCAAATACAACCCAAGTTGGATCATTTAAAGTTTGGAGTACAAATGTTATTCTGGCTAACTGATACACACTCACTCTCTCCAAGGTCACTGCATCTTTCCTCAGGTGCAATGCCCAGAACTGATCACATTCCAATTGTGATTTATGCATGGTTTTGTTTAGATGTAACATACCTTCTACTCCAGTGTTCCATTAGCCTTAATCTTTTACATTTTACACAATAACCTGTCCTTGGATCTTTTGACTCAGTATATCTCCTAACGCTGATTCCTAGAATATTCTATTCAGTCCATCCCTAATATAAAATAACTGCCTCACTATGTTGATTACTTATTTTGTTTCAGTTAATTCTTATCTAAATTTTAATCCACGATACCAATCATTTTAGTATTCTGATGTCACTTACAAGATGAAGGCTGTTTGTTTAAGAATACATCATATTAAATTAGAAAGAGAAATAACTGGCAAATTTCTCTCACCTGCATTTGGGATGCTGCCCACAGAAGTATGGAATAATGTAGAACACCCGGGGATTGTTGCATTCTGGGTAATTTTCTAAAATGCAATCACTGATATCCTGTAGAACAAGGGAAACCATTAAGATAAAAGAATGTAGAATGATATAGCACAAGAGTAGAACATTTGGATTATAATGTCTCCACTTTTCGAGGAGATGCTGGAGATCAACGTCAAGTGTGGGGTGCTGGAAAAGCATAACAGGTCAGGCAGCATCAGATTCCTGATGAAGGGCTTATGCCCGTACTATCAATTCGCCTGCTCCTCCAATGTCGCCTGACCTGCTGTGCTTTTCCAGCACCACACACTCTACCTTCCACATTTCTAGAGCTATCTAATTAATTCTGTGCTTTTGCTCTTTCAACACAGTCTTGTAATGGTTTTCTTTTCAATTATTTATCTAATTTTATTTCTAATGGACTTTTTTTTGGTCACCAGCCACCAGATATTGGATCCCACATCACAACAATGCTCCATATTTAATAAAGTATGTTCCTTCATTTCACCTTTAGTTCTTACGTCAACGACCTTAAAACTAAGTTATCTGGTTACTGACCCTTCTTCAATTGGAAACAGTTTTCCCTTCTTTACTCCATTAAGATTATTAATGATTTTGAATGCCTCTGTCAAATATCCTGTTAAATGTTTCTTCGCGAAAATTAACCCTAGGTTCTTGTCTTTTCACACAGTTCAAGACTCTCAAGCTTTAGTATTATTCCTGTAAATCTCCTTTCTGGACTCAGCAAGACTTTGACATCCCTCCTTAAAGTAAGATGCCCATAGTTGAACACAATGCTCCAGCTGAGGCCAGTAAGAATACAATTTGCTGTAGCTGGCCAAAAAAAACTACTTTACAAAGCCAAAAATATTTTCTAAGTAAAATGATCCCTAAATACTACAAGCTTCCTTTTCACATTCAGCAGTGTATGGAATGATCAAAGCTCGGATTTTACAAAGCAATTAAAAACTTCAGAAACAGATCAGACACAGCAGCAACATTGCTAAAATTTATAATCAAGTTATTATCTCAGACCAATTGTAAGATCTTGCAACGTATACGTTTGCTACAGTTTTCATATTCATTTAATATATTAGGCCCAGGGACCAAAGTCTTTGTGGATACTGAAAGGCAAGCAGAGAATCTGAGAAGTTTAGGGATAGAATCCCAGAGTTTAGTTAGCTGCAGATCGTGGAGGATAAATATCTGGGGTGGGCAAGAGGCTGGCACTGGGGGAATGCAGAGAACTCAGTGGGTTTTATGAGATTGGGAGGGTTAGGCCGTGGAATGATTGGCTGCAGAGTGAGAAGTTGTAAAGGCAGATGTTTTTGGAGGAGGCATTGTGTCAATGGAGATGTGTTGAGTTGTCCAGCTGTCTCTCTGTCCTTGGGATTTCCAGAAACTCCTCTTTTAGTTTTGTTATTCTAACACAAAAGGATTGCCCAGCAATACTTTACATGATGAATCATCTTTGTACTGCAGTTACGGTTGCAGGTAAATGATGTAATTCTATATCTGTAAGGCCCCAAGCAGAATGAGCTTGCAACTCCAAAACGACCTTATTGAAACACTATATTATTCGGGGACCTTACAAGCTAGATGCAGAGAGGTGGCAAGCTCTTGGGAACGGGTCTAGGAACAAAGGGCATAATATCAAAGAGTCACCTATTTAAGACAGATGAGGAGGATTTTTTTTGCTCAGAGGGTAGTCAATCTGTGGAATTATTTATTGCTGAAGACTGTCGAGGCGGAGTCATTAAGTATATTCAAAACTGAGATAGATTGTTAATCAGTAAGGGATTCAAAAGTTATGGAGGTAAGGTAAGAAAGTGAAGTTGAAGATTATCAAATCAGCCATGATCTCATTGAGTGGCAGAGGAGATTCAATAAGCCAAATGGCTTACTTCTACTCCAGTGTCTTATGGTCTTATTTCAGAAGGAATGAAAAGGAGATATAATTTAGATTAAACTAATATTTTAAAAAGAACAGAAAGAGAGACAGTACTGTCTGCAATAATAAGAAAGACCAACAAATCAGAGCCAAAGACCAGACTGAAAAACATGCAATCATCTTGACCTCAAGTGCTCAACATATGATCCAACCTGGTTTCCTCCCAAAATCTCGAGCACCAGATGCCAAGCTTCAGCCAATTCAATTCACTCCATGTGACACCAAAAAATATTTCAGCATATTGGCTGCAGCAAAGGCTATAAGGCCTCAACAACATCCTGGTTGCAGTGCTGAAGAGTTGTGCTTCAGAACTAACCATGGTCTATTGCCAAGCTGTTTTAGTCTAACTCCAAAACTGGTATGTGGCCAGCAATGTGCAAAATTACCCAATTATGTCTTGTGTACAAAACGGATGACAGATCTCTTCTATCTAATTATTGTCCCATTAACGTCCTCTCAGTAAACAAGGTGGTGAAATAGACAGTCCTACCATCAGCACTGTACAACAGTAATCAATATTGGCCAAGTAGTTAACTGAATCAGCTGCAAAAATAGTGTGACTACAAAAGGTTGGGAATTCTGCGGCAAGTAACTCACCAAAAGCATGCCTACCAAATAAAGCAAACACTAGGTACTATCTTAGCTAACTACCCTTACTCAAACACACCATGCACATAAGGGGTGGCGCAGTGGTTAGCACTGCTGCCTCACAGTGCCAGGGACCAGAGTTCAATTCCGACCTCGGGCAACTGTCTGTGTGGAGTTTGCACATTCTCCCCATGTCTGCATGCGTTTCCTCCAGGTGCTCCGGTTTCCTCCCACAGTTCAAACTTGTGCAGGTTAGGTGAATTGGCCAAGCTAAATTGCTTGTCGTGTTAAGTGCATTAGTCAGGGTTAAATATAGGGGAATGGGTCTAGGTGGGTTACTCTTCGGAGGGTCGGTGTGGACCTGTTGGGCCGAAGGGCCTGTTTCCACACTGTAGGGAATTTAGTCTTAAACATGAATTAACAGGAAAACTTTGATCATTATAAATAATAAATTGCATATTAAATGGCAGATAAACTAAGACAGATCTTTTATGAATTGTGTGTCAATCTCAATCACAAAATCTCCAAAACTTTTTTCACAAACGATTTCAGCTCCCCTTCCAGCATTTAGGCTAATTCCCAGGCAACGGTAATGCAATAGTGCATAACCAACTAGAGATCTATAGACATGTCTTTCAGTAAACAAGGCAGGTTTGCACAATGTCAACTCTGCTTACTAGAGTCTGAATGGCTTAGATCCACCATTGTTACCTTTAAGAAAAAGAAAGAGCTGCAGAAATTCTAATCTGATTTATATTATGCCTATTCTCAGCTTCTGGATCTTGTTGCCATTTTCTTCATTTACCTGCTTTGCACCACTGGGTTCATCATCTGAGCTCTGATGGCTTTATACCCTTTTATATGGTTTCAACCATATTCAGTCTCATCAGGATTTTTGGTTTCAAATTGGATTCAAAAGTAATTGGATGGGTAAGTTCAATTTTTCAGTTCCCCTCATCAGAGTCTGTCTATAAACACATATGCTTTGAAACCACAGATTCCATCATGTGTGTTCCAACAACAGTCAAGAATCTCAACAATTTCAAGGACAAAGCATCTAACTTGACTAACACTCCAACTACTACTAAACATTCAATTCCTCCAACACATTGGCACACAGTGGCAGTCAATGCAATATACAATGCATTCCAACAACACATCCTTTGACAGCATCTTCCAACCAGTTTTACCACCTGGAAAGGCACTGGCAGATGTGTGGGAGCACCGCCACTTGCAAATTCCTCTAACTCGCAGATTAATCCGGTTTCACTTTTGTTCAGCTACAATACTGGAATTTCCTCCTGAATTACACAATATGCATTTCCAATGCATGGGCTGCTGCAGATCAAGGAGGCAGCTCCCAACAACCTCCTCAAGGAAAAATACAAGATGGGTGATGGATCTTAATCATCAGCAAATGTACTTCCCATGAATATATAACAAAAACCCACAAATGAGAGACTTCATAAGGTATACGGAAAAGAAGAGAAACTAAGGTTCCTTTCATCAGGAGCAGATCTGATAAGAGTTCATACTTATAAGGATTTTGATAAATTAATTGATCAAATTATTTCTACTGAATGATAAATAATTAATATGGGGGCATCTTTAAGACGATCAAATAGGGGCATGACACCAGGTTATAGTCCTTCTCAGGTGAAGTCTTCACCTGACGACAAAGCAGCACTTTGAAAGCTTGTGATTTCAAATAAACCTGTTGGACCATAATTTGGCGTCATCAGACTTCTGACATTATCCACTCCAGTCCAACACAGGCACCTCCACGTGAAAATGAGGAAGAAATCAGATTTTTTTTAATGGATCGTATAGAACTCCAAAAGGACAATGACAAGTTGGTGGAGTGTGAGAATGGCTGGCAGATGAGGTTCAATGTAGAGAAGTGGGAGGTGACGCACGTTTGTCAGAAGAACATTGAAAGACAATATAAAATAGGGGGTACTTTTCTACAGAAATATCAGAAACAGAGAGACCTGTGTGTATATGTGCAGAGAGAGCAGGACAGGTGGAGAGAGCATTTCATAAAACATACAATCTTCTTGCTTATTGATAAAACAGAGTACAAGAGCAAGGAGATAATATTGAACTTGGACAAGACACTTGTTAAGATCTCAGCTGAAGTAATGTGGACAAGTCGCAAATGCCACATTACAAAAAAGAAGTGAATGCATTAGCGAGACTGCAGAAGTGATTTATAAGAATGGTTCCAGGAAAGGGAAACTTCAGTTATGAAAATAGAGTGAAGTTGGGACTGCTCTCCTTGAAGAGAAGAAGGCTGAGAAGAGATTTGATAGAGGTTTTCGAAACCATGAGTGGGCTAGATAGAGCAGATAAGGGAGAACTGTTCCTGCTCACACAAGAAAAAAGGAAGAAAAGACATAGATTTAATGAGATGTGCGAACGAATGAAAAGTGATATGAGAAAATAACTTTTTCGCACAAGTAGTTAGTGTATGGAATGCACTGCCTAGAAATATGCTGGAGGCAGGTTCGATTGAGGCATTCAAGAGGCATTGAATGATTATTTGAGTATAAATAATGAGTAGAGTATGGAGAAAAGCATACATTTGGCACTAGGTAATAGAACTAGTGCAGGTGATCAGGCTGAATGGCCTCCTTCCGTGCCATGACAAATCTGTCATGCAGACATTGTTAGGAAAGGAATACCTCACCAGTAATAGCGGTGGAAATGAAATCCAGCATACTTTTTAACAGAGAAGTGAAGATATGTTCAAGAAAGATATGCGCAAAATCCAATTATTATGGAGCTGAGGAAAATGCTGCCACCAAAGCATAGATTGAAATCCAGCACTGAATGAAAGCAAGCTTCAATCTGAAGGAACCACTTTCCAAAACAATGAATAGGAATGATTTGATGGAGCTATGTTACATAGGGTTGTACAGAGAAACAGGTCATTTGTTCAACAGGTTTGTGTTCATGATCAAATTCCCCACAAGCTTCATTCAGTCTTATTTAACCTAACATAATAATATCTTCCCAATTCTTTCTTTCTCATATTTATTGAACTTTCCTTACATTTATTTATTCCAGTATCTATTTAATGTCATTGCAAGTTCCATCTTCTCATCAATACTGAACTTACTATAGTCCTGAATTTTGCGCGGCTAAACCCGAGATACTATCGCCCTCGCACCACCTCCTCTAACCAGAAGGATCTGTACAGTAAAGTTTTTTCTTTTCTTTTATATATTTAAGTGCATTGTTTGGTTTTAGTTAGTTGAGTTAAAGCTAAGGCTTACAATGGCAGGGGACCTCAGATCTGGGGGATGTGCCTCTTGCTTGATGTGGGAGCTCAGAGAAGAGGCTGATGTCCCTGACTCTTACACTTGCAAGAAGTGTGTCCAATTGCAGCTCTTGTTTGACCGCATGACGGCTCTGGAACTACGATGGACTCACTGTGGAGCATCTGCGATGCTGAGGAGGTCGTGGATAGCACGTTTAGTGAATTAGTCACACCGCAGATTAGAACTGCTGAGGGAGACAGTGAATGGGTGACCAAAAGGCAGAGAAAAAGTACGAAGGCAGTGCAGGCGTCCCCTGCGGGCATCTCCCTCCAAAACAGGTACACCATTTTGGATACTGTTGGGGGAGATGGCTCACCAGTGGATGACAGCAGTTGCCAGGATCATGGCACCATGGCGAGCTTTGCTGTTCAGAAGGGCGGGACAAAGACTCATACGGCCATAGTCATAGGAGATTCTATTGTAAGGGGAGTAGGTAATCGGGTTCTGTGGCCGAAAACAAGACTCCCGGATGGCATGTTGCCTCCCAGGTGCTAGGGTCAGGGATGCCACCGATCAGCTGCAGAACGTTCTAAATGCGGCTGAACCAAAGTCTTGTACGATTTTAACATGACCTGCCAGCTCTTATACTCAATACCCAATCCGATGAAGGCAAGCATACCATAGGCCTTCTTGACCACTCTATCCACCTGTGCAGTCACCTTCAGGGTACAATGGACCTGAACTCCCAGATTTCTCTGCTCATCAATTTTTCCCAAGACTCTTCCATTTACAGTATAGTTCGCTCTAGGCTTGGAGGGCCGAAGGGCCTGTTCCTGGGCTGTAAATGTTCTTTGTTCTTTATTTGAGGCAAATAGAAATGATTAATAATGGAAATGTTTAAGATCTGCACAAGCTCAGGAAATAGGTAAAGAAACAAAATTATATTTAAAAGACAGAGAAAGACCATTGAGGATATCCCATGTCATGTTGAAACAATGAAATATGACTCCCCATAAAGCACCACTCTGTCAGCAGTCAAGTCATTTCATGAGAAAGGAAAAGAAAAAGGCTAATTCAATGAGGACAAATAATTAAAAGACTCAGCATTTTGATCAATGAAGATTATTGAAAAGGAATTTCAGGAAATACAAAATAACTGCAAATTGTATCACCAACAGGAGTTATACCTGCCCAATTACATGAATGGACAAGATCCCATGGCACTAGCAAAGAAGAGGAGCAATCCTGGCATCTTAGACCATATTTAGCCCTCAAAACAGCATGATTACAACAAGTTATCTGGTGAGTAAATTGTTCTTTTTGAAATCTGGCTGTACAGGGTTGGCTGCCTTATTTCCTTTTTTATAAAAGTGACTGCACTTGATTGCTTTTGAAGTATTCAAGGATTTTAAAATGTGTTCTTTAAATTCAAATTATATTCCTTTTTCCACTGCTACCATCTTTGGGCTTTCTTTATCTGAACATCCAGATCTAGAAATCCCATTACCTTTCACCATCCTTCCTGTCCCAAACACCTCAAGCTCTTAAACTCTGACCTCCATCATATCTATGTTGTGACCATTCTCACATGGTTGAACAACCACCTCCCAGTGCCCCAATACATGACATCCAGAGCACTCTTATTACTCTCTTATCCTTGTAGGAGCAAATTCCTGCAGATGGTGGTATCTGTAATGAAAACAATGCTATCTGACCTGCTGCGATCTCCAGCATTTGTTGTTTTCAGTACTCTCTTGTCCTTCCTTAACCCTAACACCATCCCAACAATGCTGAGACAATACCCCTGGCTCCAATATGCCAGTTCACCTGCAACCAGAAGCATTTTTTTTAAAAGGTATGACGTACATTAACAGCATAGTTAAATAAAGTAGCAATGCCACTGAAAATGCACTCAGAATCTTATAATAATATAAAACAAAGAAGTACGGATGCTGGAGAATTGCTGGTACAACTCAGAAGATCTGGCAGCATTTGTGGGGAGAGAGCAGAGTTTTGAATCAGGTGACTATTCACCAGAATTCTTGCGAAGAAAAGTCACGGACCAGAAACATTAACTCTGCTTTCGCCCCATAGATGCTGCGAGACATGCTGAGTTTTGCCAGCAATTGCTGTTTGAGAACCTTACAAGATGGCTCCCAGAAGTCATTTGGCTGCTTCTGTTGATTCATGACTGCCAAAAGCAGACAGACTGATATGTAATCTCCATATCAACTGCCGAGGAGACATTGAGAACTGGATCAACACTTGGACAATACAATGAGTTCTTCTAAAGGAATAAGAATTCAAAGTTTATGGAAGAACACAAGATTGGAAGAGCATTCCAGGACATCCCAGAGTAACTACCCTTTTTTGCCTGGTGAAAAAATGAGACTCAATATTAACGTGGCAGCCATTTTTGCTCTGGTTGTGATGAGAGAGACTGAGAGCTACCAGTGAGGACAGAATTCCAAGACGAATTTGCAGTGACACCACTGAAGAGAAGTGTTCTCAAAAGAAGATAGAGGAAAGTAAAACAGCGAAAGGACTGCAGTGCTTAACAGGCTACCAAGGGCCATAATCTGCAGTGACACAAAAGTAAAATAGAGGAGCCTTTATTCCCTCCAGAACCTGTCCTACTCAGTCCACCCTTAGGAGGATCGCCAACTATTCAACAACAGAAGCCATTGCAGCTGCTGATTTCTGACTTCAAATTTTCAAACCCTTCATCTTTGGACAAAAAAAAACTTTCAAGCAATCGAAGCCTGCAACAATAACAAAGGACTGATCCTAATTTCATCTTTATAAACTGTTTTTTGTTCCTATCAAATTTTAATCTTTTTATCTTTATTTTTAACAAATAACAGTATTTTTTTTTAAACTAGTGACTTTCAGCGACAGTCGCATAACTAATTTATGCTGTGTTTAAAGCATAATGCTATGCAGCTGGTTCTTTTAAATTAAAACATTCAAAAGAGTAAAAAGAGACATTCTTGATGTGCATTGATTGTTCCCTTAATCTTGAGCCAGGATGCCCAGGTTCAAGCCCTATCTGTTCCACAGTTGTGGAATAGCATCTTTGAACAGGTTGATTAGAAAATAGATTAAAAAATACAAAAGAGTAAAAGGGGATTAAATGAGCTATATCAATTTACTGTTCATGAGCCACTGTGAAGATAACCTTCCTGAATTATTTGAAGGATGAACAAAATAGGCATTTTAGGGCAATGTAGTAAGCATAATATATTGAATTTTTAAAAGACTTTGGGTAAGGCAAGACTGAGTTGAAACAGGCAACCAAATAGAAGGATAGCAAACAGGGTACAAAAACAAACAGTACTGTTTAATGATATTTACTCATACTGATAAGATTGGAAATCCTGTTTCCCAAGCATCAATGCCAAGAGAATTGCTGTTTCCTATTTACATTAAGAGACACACACACTTATGCGGACAGTGTAAGATGGTCATTCAATGGGAAATTCACGAAAACCTTCTTTGCCCAAAGACTGATTAAAGTCACAAAGAGGCAGGGTGACTATCATTTAAGGGATGCCAGATAAACACACAAGACAGAAATAAAGGATATTCGATGGGAATGAGATGGACAACCTTGTAAAAACTAAAAGAACTGCAAATGCTGGAAACCAGAAACAAAAAAAAAACAGAAATTGTTGGAAAAGCTCAGCAGGTTTGGTAGCACCTGTGCAAAGAAAGCAGAATTAATGCCTCAATGACCCTTCCTCAGAAGAATAAACCTGTGCTGAGCACCACTTGGCAAACTGATCTGATTTTTGTTCTATAAATACTAATCGACAATACGATACTACCCTACCAAAAGAATTGTCGAGCTGTGCAATGGGGTCACGATGCTATTCAGAGTTGAAATGTCATGGTATTTGTTAAGGCTCTCTGAGCTAGCACTACAATGCCAGCTGTAGATCAATTGGTGCAACTCTCAGTCACAAAGTTGAGGGTTTGTGTGCCTCAACAGAGATGTGAGCACATAAATCTAGGATTACAGTTTCTAGATTTAGGAAAGGTTGTAGCAGACTGGAAGCTAACAAATATCACACCTCCATTCAAGGATGGGAGGCCAAACACAGGAAACTATTAATTTAGCTAAACATCTCAGGGATGTGTTAGAATCAATCATTAAAGAGATTAAAGAGAAATGTGCGATTGGGAAAAACCCAAGGTAATCAAAGTGTCAGTGTGGTTTTGTCAAATCATGTTTGCTGAATTTATTGGAGTTCTTTGCTATGGATAAAGGAGAACCTATAGATATACTATACATGGTTTCTAGAAGACATTTGATAAGGTGCCATGTCAAAGGCTATTGCGGAAAATAAAAGGACAAGGTGTAAGGGATAACATGAGGATGGTCAGAAGATTGATTAACTGGCAGAAAGCAGACGGTATGCACAAAATGGGTCATTACTGGATTGGTAGGATGTGGCAAGCAGAGTCCTGTAGGGGTCTCAACTTTTTACAAGTTAAATAAATAAATTAAATCAGGGAAGCAAAGTCACAATCGTTAAATTCATGGATGATACCATTGGAGTTTAGAAGAATTATGGGCGATTTGAGTTATGTGAATCAGATCCTGAATGGTCTTCACAGGAGGACATAGAAATTATGTTTCCACTTGTAGGTCTATTCAGAACTAAGTAGCTTAGTTTTAAAAGCGAGGTAATCTTTCAGGACAGAATTGAGATTTGTTTTCTCTGAGGATTGAGAGACTTTGTAACTGTGTCAGAAGGCGGTGGACCCTTCAGCGATCAAATCCCCAGGTTTTCGTGAGAACAACACTTTTTTATTTATTGAGTAAAATTAGAAAGAGCTGTTTTAAAACCGGAGCTTATAAGGACAGCTTACATTTGAAAGCAAGTAATTTGGCATCTACACTAGGCACTGTGTAAAAAAATAAAAAGTAAAACTGCGTGACCAAGCAGTAATCAAAGTTTGAGTTGCAGGAGGGGAGGGGAGAGAGAGGGAGGGAGGGGATGGGAGTGACAGAGAGAGAGGGAGGTGTCGGAGGGATAGAGAGGGAGGTTTGGGAGAGATAGAGAAAGAGAGGGATGGAAGAGAGAAAGAGAGAGACTTGTAATAGTCATTCTTGTTCAGTACAGAAACTTGGTCCGTGCCTTCTATCAAAATAGGTCTGAAAGTCAGGTAACCACAGGAACTTTGCATACTTTACAAAGCTTCGACTTTTGTGACAAATCTGGAAATACTGAGACTCGAATTCTGGCACACTACCTCTGCAAATAATAACACCTAGGAATCCTTTCCCCAAGCCTCTGCCTCTCTGTTCCTTTGAAACATCCTCATAACTAACAATTTCCCTGTCTTATGTTGCTTGATTGATAATTTGACAATTTTGTGATAACTCTCCTGTGAAGGTGCCTTGAGAAATTTTTACCATGTTAAAGGTTGTTATATAAATGAAATACATAATGTTGGTTGCATTAATGAGAATTTAATGTCACAGATTAGAAGTCAGCTGAAGAACTGAAGCAGAGAAATGTAGCTACAACCAGAGAAGGGTGCTTATAAACAGTGGCGTCACTTTTGGGATCATGGCACTTCTCTATGTTTCAAGCTCTATTACTTCCAATGTACACATTTAAAACAGACAGTTGTGTATCTTAATTAAAAAACAAATCAGCAATTAAATTGGCATTCGTGCAAATAGTTTAAGTTTCTAAGTTGCCTGTTATGTCTTAGTTTCTGTTTATATTTGGAGTGAAAACGACTGTTTGAGATATTGAATATGTGAATTATACATTGAAATGTCATTTTTTTCCAATTTTAAAACAGATTTATCTATAAAACAGAGGCAAGCATTTCAGACTTGAAGTATCTTAGAAATTGAATTAGCCCAAAAAAATCATAAGAAACCTCCACTGATGCTGCAGTGTCTAATCTGATGGCTGCTAATAATGTAATTTCGCTCCTCTGCCCCTGCCCTGCCATGTGTGATTCAAATTATGAAGTATTCCTTATTGAACAATGCTTCCCATGGGAGCCAACAATGTGAGAGGGACTGAAAGTCAGTCAGACCTTGGTCAGGCATACAGTCTGTCAATTTAGAGGTTAGTTCAGATTGTGGTTCACGCAGCTGTGCTTATCACTGCCAGTTTATGGTGATCAGCATGTAGAATTGTTAAATCCTGCTCATACCAATGTACCAACTGTAATCAATAGGAACTGTAATGTAATGTCCTTTTAAATAAATGAACAAACGAATATGGTGCAGTTGTAGGAAATGTAAAGTCAACAGGCAGATGAAACCAAAAACAGGCAGTGCAGTTAGCTGTACAGATGATGGCTGGAGAAGAATAGAGTTAGGTATTATATGGAAAGCATTGCAGAGATTTGTGAACATATATATTTTTATTCTGCAAAGACAGTAGACACATACTAACTGTAAAACTTGAAAAGAACTTAAGATTCAGGGGTGCAAATGCAAAGAACTTAACAAGTAGGAGGGCCTATATTAAAGGGTAGAAATTAAGGTAGAGAATACTAACGTAGCAGTTATATTAAATCTAGACAGATAATTGGATATCCAAATTTTTTTGAGTCAATTTTGTGTTCTCCTTCCTGCCAATTGCCTCCAACACCTTTCGTCCTGGTTCCTACTCAATTTCAGTCTGGTGTTTTTCTAATGATTTGGTTATTTGGAGGTTATTCAACCTACCAACTTGCTTGGAATATTTATATGCTTGCCCTTATTCTTTTAGCCTAATCTGAAGACATTTACTTTCCAGTGCTCTTGGTCCTAATCAGAAACCTGTCATTCTTTTTCTCTTTACAAGAAAACTTTTATAATTCAAGATTTTCTGTTTTATAAATTAAATATTGTAATTCATCACAATCCCTCACTACGTTGCTAATGAAACAATCAATGTTTCCAATTCATCCATCTCTTACTTGGCAATTCTATAGCTTATGACTAAAACCTAGCCAGTTCCTGGGGGAAAAAGAAATCAGTAAGGGGTCTTCACAGTATCCTGGAATGAAAAGTTCCAGAGTTCTGAATGTTCCTGGATCTTGGTATACGCATGCTCATGCTTCTAAAGGTTTCAAAATGCTCATGTAAATTGTATCTTCACTTTCAACCTTTCTCTTTTCCATTATCATCTTTCCTACTCTCTCTAGTTCATTTATCATCTTGAGACCTCCCACCTTCAATACAATTCTGAAGGAATTCTGCAGCAAATAACTCACTTATGTCTGTCCCAAAGCCTGCCTGCCATCTCCAGGGCAGGCTTTGGGGAATGGAATACTTGTTATGGAACACTCTCCACTTACCTAGATCTGTTCTGCTCCAATGCTCAAGAAGCTCAACACCATTAAGGGAAAAGCAGTCTCCTGAGTGCAGCCTTCCACCAGCAGTGCAGTGGCAATAATGTGCACCACAAACTATTGTAGTTTGTCAAGCCTCTTTCAAATCCTGTGATTTACATTACCCAGGAGAACAAAGCAGATGCATGGCAACACCACAATCTGCAGGTTCCCTTTCAAATCCTACACCATCCTGATTTCCAAGTGTATCATCATACTGTCACCAATTTTGAGTCAAAAATCCTGGAACAATTGAAAATTGGCATGGAGGCAGAGTCGAGGAATCAGACATCATGCAGAGCCCTGGTAATAGGGGACTCCATAGTGAGAGGGACTGAAAGGGGTTCCTGCGGCAACAGGCAGGATTTGAGGATACTGTGTTTCCTTCCTGATGCCAGGATTCAGGACGTCACCAACAAAGTGCAGGGAATCCTCAAGGGTGAAGGTGAAGAGCCAGAGGTGGTGGTGCATGTTGGCACAAATGACATTGGAAAGGAAGGGCATTCTACAGCGGAGCTTCAGAGAACTTGGAAGAAAGCTGAAAAGCAGGACTTGCAGGGTGGTTATCTCCGGTTTGCTTCCAGTTCCTCGGGCTGCAGAGGGCAGGAACAGGGAGATAGTGGACTTGAATGCGTGGCTGCGGAAAGCAAGGATCTCAATTCTTGGATCACTGGGATATGTTTTGCGGTATGAATAAATTATACAAGAGGGCTGGGTTGCACCTTAATAGGTCGGGGAACCAGCATTCTGGCAGGCAGGCTTGCCACTGCAATACAGGTGTGTTTGAACTAAGTAGTGGAGACGGGTGGGGGGTGGGGAGGAGGGGTCAAACTGGAAATTTAAGAAGGAAGTTAAAGGGAAAGTGAGAATAAGAGAAGTTAAGAAAGACAACAGAATCAACGGAGCAGTAAACTCAAGAAGGGATCATACAGTACGTTCAAGTGAAATGGGGATTGATAGGAAGGGTGAGGGGAGTAACAAATTAAAAATATTATATATGCATGAACAAAGCATAAGAAATAAGGTGGATGAGCTTGAGGCTCAGTTGGAAATTGACAGGTACGATGTTGTGGGGCCAACTGAGACATGGCTTCAAGTGGACAGGGCCTGGGAAATGAATATTCAAGGCAATACGTGCCATTGAAAGGACAGACCGATGGGCAGAGGGGGTGGGGTGGCCCTGTTGGTGAGGAATGATATTCAGTCCCTTGTGAGGGGGAACACAGAATCAGGAGATGTAGAGTCAGTATGGATAGAGCTGAGAAATTCTAAGGGTAGAAAGACCCTAATGGGAGTTATCTACAGGTTCCAAACAGTAGTCTGGATGTAGGGTGTAAGTTGAATCAGGAGTTGAAATTGGCCTGTCACAAAGGTATTACTACAGTTGTTACGGGGGATTTCAACTTGCAGGTAGACTGGGAGATGGATCCCAAATGGCACTCCACTGGTCACAAGCTTCCAAGATGGATTCTTAGAACAGCTTGTACTGGAGCCTACCAAGGAGAAGGCAATTCTGGATCTAGTGTTGTGCAATGAACTGGATTTGATCAGGGACCTCGAAGTAAAGGAGCCATTAGGAGGTAGTGACCATAATATGATAAGTTTTAATCTGCAATTTGAGGGGGAGAAGGGAGAATCGGAAGTGTCAGTATTGCAGTTGAACAAAGGGAACTATGGAGCTATGAGGGAGGAGCTGGCCAAAGTTCAATGGTTCAATACCCTAGCATGGATGGCAGTGGAACAACAATGGCAGGTAGTTCTGGATATAATGCAGAAGGTGTAGGATCAGTTCATTCCAAAGAGCAAGAAAGATCCTAAGGGGAGGCAGGGGCAGCCCTGGCTGATGAGGGACGTTCAGGACTGTATAAAGATAAAAGAGAAGACATATAACATAGCAAAGATGAACAGGAAGTGGGAGGACTGGGAAACTTTTAAAGAGCAACAGAGGGTAATAAAAAATGCAATATGCGGAGAGAAAAATGAGGTACGAAGGCAAACCGGCCAAAAATATAAAGGAGGATAGTAAAAGCTTTTTTAGGTATGTGAAAAGGAAAAAAAAAAGGTTAAGACTAAAATTGAGCCCTTGAAGACAGAAACGGGTGAATTTATTATGGGGAAAAAGGAAATGGCAGGAGAGTTGAATAGGTACTTTGGATCTGTCTTCACTGGGGAAGACACAAGCAATTTCCCAGATGTAATAGTGGCTGAGGGACCTAGGGTAATGGATGAACTGAAAGGAATTTATATTAGGCAGGAAATGGTGTTGGATAGATTTTCAGAACTAAAGGCTGATAAGTCCCTGGGACCTGATGATCTGCATCCCAGGATACTTAAGGAGGTGGCTCTAGAAATCGAGGACACATTGGTAATCATTTTCCATTGTTCTATCGATTCAGGATCAGTTCCTGTGGATTGGAGGGTGGCTAATATTGTCCCATATTTCAAGAAAGAGGGGAGACAGAAAACAGGGAATTATAGACCAGTTAGCCTGACGTCAGTGGTGGGAAAGATGCTGGAGTCAATTATAAAAGATGAAACGACGACTCATTTGGATAACAGTGACAGGATAGGTCAGATTCAGCATGGATTTACAAAGGGGAAATTTTGCTTGACTAGTCTTCTGGAATTTTTTGAGAATGTAACTATGAAGATGGACAAGGGAGAGCCCATGGATGTAGTGTACGTGGACTTTCAGAAAGCCTTTGATAAAGTCCCACTTAAGAGATTAGTGAGCAAAGTTAGAGCATATGGTATGGGGGGGGGGGGCTGCAAAATACTGACTTGGATTGAAAATTGGCAGGCTGACAGGAAGCAAAGAGTAGTGATAAACGGGTCCCTTTTGGAATGGCAGGCAGTGACCAATGGGGTACCACAAGGTTTGGTGCTGGCACCGCAGTTGTTTACAACATACATTAAGTATATACATGAAGATATTGAAAGCAATTTTGGCAAATTTGCTGATGACACAAAGCTGGATGACAAGGTGAAACGTGAGGAGGATGTTATGAGAATACAGGGTGACTTGGATAGGCTAGGTGAGTTGACAGATGCAGTTTAATGTGGAAAAATGTGTGGTTATCTACTTTGGTGACAAGAGCAGGAAGGCAGATTACTATCTAAATGGAGTCAAGTTAGGTAAAGGGGAAGTACAACGAGATCTAGGTGTTCTTGTACACCAGTCAATGAAAGCAAGTATGCAGGTACAGCAGGCAGTGAAGAAAGCATGCTGGCCTTCATAACAAGAGGAATTGGGTATAGGAGCAAAGAAGTCCTTCTGCAGCTGTACAGGGCCCTGGTGAGACTGCACCTAGAGTACTGTGTGCAGTTTTGGTCTCCAAATTTGAGGAAGGATATTCTGGCTATTGAGGGAGTGCAGCGTAGGTTCACGAGGTCAATTCCCAGCATGGCAGGACTATCTATAGAGTCACAGAGGTGTACAGCATGGAAACAGACCCTTCAGTCCAACCCGTCCATGCCGACCAGATATCCCAAGCCAATCTAGTCCCACCTGCCAGCACCTAGTCCATATCCCTCCAAACCCTTCCTATTCGTATATCCATCCAAATGCCTCTTAAATGTTGCAATTGTACCAGCCTCCACCACATCCTCTGGCAGTTCATTCCATAAACGTACCACCCTCTGCGTGAAAAAGTTGCCTCTTAGGTCTCTTTTATATCTTTCCTCTCTCACCCTAAACCTATGTCCTCTAGTTCTGGACTCCCCAACCCCAGGGAAAAGACTTTGTTGATTTATCCTATCCATGCCCCTCATAATTTTGTAAATGTCTATAAGGTCACCCCTCAGCCTCCGACACTCCAGGAAAAACAGCCACAGCCTGTTCAGCCTCTCCCTGTAGCTCAGATCCTCCAACCCTGGCAACATCCTTGTAAATCTTTTCTGAAACCTTTCAAGTTTCACAACATCTTTCCGATACGAAGGAGACCAGAAGCGCATGCAATATTCCAACAGTGGCCTAACCAATGTCCTGTACAGCCGCAACATGACGTCCCAACTCCTGTACTCAATACTCTGACCAATAAAGGAAAGCATACCAAACGCCTTCTTCACTATCCTATTTGCGACTCCACTTTCAAGGAGCTATGAACCTGCATTCAAGGTCTCTTTGTTCAGCAAAACTCCCAAGGACCTTACCATTAAGTGTATAAGTCCTGCTAAGATTTGCTTTCCAAAAATGCAGCACCCTACATTTATTTGAATTAAACTCCATCCGCCACTTCTCAACCCATTGGTCCATCTGGTCCAGATCCTGTTGTAATCTGAGGTAACCCTCTTCGCTGTCCACTACACCTCCAATTTTGGTGTCATCTGCAAACTTACTAACTGTACCTCTTATGTTCGCATCCAAATCATTTATGTAAATGACAAAAAGTAGAGGGCCCAGCACTGATCCTTGTGGCACTCCACTGGTCACAGGCCTCCAGTCTGAAAAACAACCCTCCACCACCACCCTCTGTCGTCTACCTTTGAGCAGTTCTCTATCCAAATGGCTAGTTCTCCCTGTATTCCATGAGATCTAACCTTGCTAATCAGTCTCCAATGCGGAACCTTGTCGAACGCCTTACTGAAGTCACATCTACTGCTCTGCCCTCATCAATCTTCTTTGTGACTTCTTCAAAAAACTCAATCAAGTTTGTAAGACATGATTTCCCACGCACAAAGCCATGTTAACTATCCCGAATCAGTCCTTGCTTTTCCAAATACATGTACATCCTGTCCTTCAGGATTCCCTCCAACAACTTGCCCACCACTGAGGTCAGGCTCACTGGTCTATAGTTCCCCTGCTTGTCTTTACCACCCTTCTTAAACAGTGGCACCATGTTTGCCAACCTCCAGTCTTCCGGCACCTCACCTGTGACTATTGATGATACAAATATCTCAGCAAGAGGCCCAGCAATCACTTCTCTAGCTTCCCACAGAGTTCTCTGATCATGTCCTGGGGATTTATCCACCTTTAACTGTTTCAAGGCATCCAGCACTTCCTCCTCTGTAATCTGGACATTTTGCAAGATGTCACCATCTATTTCCCTACAGTCTATATCTTCCATATCCTTTTCCACAGTAAATACTGATGCAAAATATTCATTTAGTATCTCCCCCATTTTCTGTGGCTCCACTCAAAAGCCACCTTGCTGATCTTTGAGGGGCCCTATTCTCTCTCTAGTTACCCTTTTGTCCTTAATATATTTGTGAAAACCCTTTGGATTCTCCTTAATTGTATTTGCCAATGCTATCTCATGTCCCTGCTTTGACCTCCTGATTTCCCTCTTAAGTATACTCCTACTTTCTTTCTATTCTTCTGAGGATTCACTCGATCTATCCTGTCCATACCTGACATATGCTTCCTTCTTTTTCTTAACCAAACCCTCAATTTCTTTAGTCATCCGGCATTCCCTATACCTACCAGCCTTCTTTTCACCCTGGCAGAAATATACTTTCTCTGGATTCTTGTTATCTCATTTCTGAAGGCTTCCCATTTTCCAGCCGTCCCTTTTCCTGCAAACATCTGCCTCCAATCAGCTTTCAAATGTTCTTGCCTAATACTGTCAAAATTGGCCTTTCTCCAATTTAGGACTTCAACTTTTAGATCTGGTCTATCCTTTTCCATCACTATTTTAAAACGAATAGAATTACGGTCGCTGGCCCCAAAGTGCTACCTCACTGACACCTTAGTCACCTGCCCTGCCTTATTTCCCAAGAGTAGGTCAAGTTTTGCACCTTCTCTCATAGTACATCCACATACTGAATCAGAAAATTGTCTTGTACACACTTAAGAAATTCCTCTCCATCTAAGCCTTTAACACTATGGTAGTCCCATTCGATGTTTGGAAAGTTAAAATCCCCTACCATAACTACCCTATTTTTCTTGCAGATAGCTGACACCTCCTTACAAGTTTGTTTGTCAATTTCCCTCTGAGTATTAGGGGGTCTATAATACAATCCCACGAAGGTGATCATCCCTTTCTTATTTCTCAGTTCCACCCAAATAACTTCCCTGGATGTATTTCCAGGAATATCCTCCCTCAGCACAGCTGTAATGCTATCCCTTTTCAAAAATGCCACTCCCCTTCCTCTCTTGCCTCCCTTTCTATCCTTCCTGTAGCATTTGTATCCTGGAACATTAAGCTGCTAGTCCTGCCCATCTCTGAGCCATGTTTCCGTAATTTCTATGATATCCCAGTCCCATGTTCCTATCCATGCCCGGAGTTCATCTGCCTTCCCTGTTAGACCCCTTGCATTGAAATAAATGCAGTTTAATTTATTAGTCCTACCTTGTCCCTGCCTGCCCTGACTGTTTGACTCACGCCTGTTCTCAACTGTACCCGTCTCAGATTGATCTCTTTCCTCACTGTCTCCCTGGGTTTAAATCCTTCCAAGCAGTTCTCGCAAATTTCCCTGCCAGTATATTAGTCCCCTTCCAATTTAGGTGCAATCCATCCTTCTTTTACAGGTCACTTCTACCCCAAATGAGATTCCAATGACCCAAAAATGTCAATCCTTCCCCCATACATCAGCTCCTCAGCCATGCATTCATCTGCTCTATCCTCCTATTCCTGCCCTCACTAGCTCGGAGCACTGGGAGTAATCCAGATATTACTACCCCTGAGGACCTCCTTTTTAAATTTCTGCCTAACTCTCTGTAATCTCTTTTCAGAGTCTCAACCATTTCCCTTCCAATGTCGTTGGTTCCAATGTGGACAATGAGCACCTGCTGGTCCCCTGTGAGAACATTCTGCACCCTCTGAGACATCCTTGATCCTGGCACCAGGGAAACAACACACCATTATGCTTTTTCTCTGCTGGCCACAGAAATGTCTGTCTGTACCTCTGACTACAGAATTCCCTAACACAATTGATCTCTTGGAAGCCAACGTACCCCTCGTTGCATTATAGCCAGGCTCAACACCAGAAACTTGGCTGTTCGTGCTACGTTCCCCTGAAAATCCATCACCCCCTACATTTTCCAAAACAGCATACCTGTTTGAAATGCGTACATCCACAAAAGATTCCTGCACTAGCTGCCTACCTCTCTTACCCTTCATGGAGTTAACCCATCTATGTGACTGTATCTGAGACTTTCCCCCCTTCCTATATCTGCCTTCCATCACATACTGTTGCTGTTGCAAATTCCTCATTGCGTCTATCTGTCTCTCCAACTGATCCACTCGATCTGATAAGATTCACACCCAACAGCATTTACGGCAGATATAATCCGCAGTAACCCTTAAACTCTCTTTAAACTCCCACATCTGAGAAGAAGTACATATCACTGCAAAGGCCATTTTTGCTCCTTCACAATCTACAGACCCAGAAAATAACACCGTCTTATTCCTCTACAAACACTGACCCAGGTTAAATTAATAGCTATGGCTTATATTTTAAGTTTAATTAAGAGACTTATCTCCAAAAACATATAATCAAGAAAGAATCCACTATACTCACTACTGCAGCCTTTCTCTTGGACAGACTTAAAACTATAATTAACTTATCTGATTTATGTTGAAAGATTGGAGTGGCTGGGCTTGTATACACTTGAGTTTAGGAGGATGAGAGGGGATCTGATTGAGAAGCATAAGATTATTAAAGGATTGGACAGTCTGGAGGCATTCTGGTTTCCGCTGATGGGTGAGTCCAGAACCATAGGACACAGTTTAAAAGCAAGGGGTAGGCCATTTAGAACAGAGGAGAAACTTCTTCACCCAGAGAGTGGTGGATATATGGAATGCTCTGCCCCAGACGGAAATGGAGGCTAGGTCTCTGGATACTTTCAAGAAAGCGGTGGATAGAGCTCTTTAAGATAGTGGAATCAAGGGTTATGGGGATAAGGCAGAAACAGGATACTGATGATGGATGATCCGCCATGATCATAACGAATGGTGGTGCTGGCTCGAAGGGCTGAATGCCTACTCCTGCACCTATTGTCTATCAGTGCTGTGGGTATGCCTACACCACATGATATGCAGCAATACAAAAAGGGACTCACTACCACCTTCTCAAAAGTGAACAGAATTGGGCAACAAGTGCAAGAAATGCCCACCTTCACCAGCATTTGAACTGAAGGGAGAGAGGCCCCATTGTTTTTTTTTAATTTGCACAAATCAAACTTACAAGGTAACGCTCCTCATCTTTCATCCCTGGTGTTCGGATTTGATGATTCTGTTCAGACCGCCAGTCCCCAAAACGTCGGAAAAAGTAGTTTGATACAAATCGATTAATTGGATCCCTGATTATATTGATGTAAACTGGCTGCTCCAATCCAAACCTAAGTGGAGAAATATTTTTAAAAAAAATTAACTACAACCCATCAAACGCTACCAATGGTACATCACAATTCTCAGATACACAAAATTTCAGCCAAACCACTCAATTACAGATCCTTATAGGAAGGATGTTGTAAACTTGAAAGAGTTAGAAAAGATTTACAAGGATATTGCCACGGTTAGAGGGTCTGAGCTATAGGGAGAGGCTGAATAGGCTGGGGCTGTTTTCTCTGGAGTGTCGGAGGCTGAAGGGTGACTTTATAGAGGTTTATAAAATCATGAGGGGCATGGATAAGGTAAATAGACAAGGTCTTTTCCTTAGGGTGGGGGAGTCCAGAACTAGAGGGCATCGGCTTTAGGTTGAGAGAGGCAAAGATTTAAAAGGGACGTAAAGGGGCAACTTTTTCACGCAGAAGGTGGTGCATGCATGGAATGAGCTTCCAGAGGAAGTGGTGGAGGCTGGTACAATTGCAATATTTAAAATGCATCTGGGTGGGTATATGAATAGGAAGGGTTTAGACGGATATGGCCAAGTCCCAAATGGGATTAGATTAATTTAGGATATCTGGTCGGCATGGACGGGTTGAACTGAAGGGTCTGTTTTTGTCCTGTACATCTCTATAACTCTAAGTTCTTGTTCATTGTTGTGTCATGCATTAATCCAATTTATACAGTTGCTCTGATGACCACTTGGAGGAGCCACTGCTTTTGTTTCACCACAACGGAGACCTTAATAGCTCTGGTTTCTACAAAATCTTGTCACGTCAGTTCATAACCAACTAATTGGGGGAACTGATTTCAATGAACAGCAACTATCTTATCAGGAGGAATTAAGATCAAGCTTAGAATTTTCCTCAGTGGTAACCTCGAACCTATGTTTGAATAAAAGAGTGTTTATACCATACCACTCTCTGAAGAAATATTTACATAAACAGCAGCTCACCAATTCAAACATCACAAAATGCTAAGATTTCAAGAATCATGTACCACAGGATACCATTCAGCCAATCATATCTTGATGTTTTTAAGCTATCCAATTCATCCCAATTCCCTCCAGAATGTTGTAAATTATGTGAAATTATTTAACCAATTCCTTTTTGATTGTACCCTGAATTTTGTTGTGATCACCCTGTCAGGCAGCACATTCCAGAGCACTGCAACATTGAAAAGAAAATTTTCATCTCTCACTGATTTCTGGCAATTGCCTTAGAAAATGTTTTTGTCAGAGGTTGTTCATGATAAACTTCAGATTCAACAAAGCAGTAAATGGGAGGAGGATGACTTTGAAATGACTGCTGTTCATATCTCTGCACAGTCTTTGAGACACAGTATGTTGAAAACAACACAAAGGAACCATTTAAGCACTGAGTGTCAATATGTATGTGGCCTGCAATAAATAAAATGTAAAAGTCAAAATTATTTGGGACAATATTTCAGGAAGCAGTAGGGTAAAAATTCAAAGCAAACATTCATAAATGTTTCATAGCCTTTACCTGTATGTGTGCTGCTCCAATGCTCTAGAAGCTCAAAACCATTCAGGACAAAACAGTCTACTGAAACTGGGACTCTTTCAATATGCTAGCACCAGTTAATAATTAACCTACACTCCACCTTTTATAAAAGGGCATGCATCAAAAGAAAACTAAATAAACTTGAAAGAGAAGCATACATTAGTGTTTATTTGATTAAAGTTAATCATATGGATAAAGCAGAATGTGAGATTCACTAGCACAAAAAATTAAGGTGAATAGCATGGATTTGTGGACAGAGTGAGATGAAGATGATGATTTGTGGAACACCAATCTTTAAACTGCTAGGTTGAATGGCCTGTTTCTGGTTCTATAATGTTCTCTATAAATGCTGCTTCACAACCTTCTATAAATCATTTCCTATTCAATCAGAACAAAACTTCCTCTCCCCACAAATGTAAAGCTTTTCCAACCTCTCACCCCTATCAGCAACACCCCTAAACCCTAGGTTGCAGAACTACTTTCCATCGGCATAGTCCCACCTGACCCAACAGAAGCCAAATGTTCTTTGTTCCTCCTCTGGAGTTGGAATTGGAATTTGAATTGCTCCAACTGAAGAAAAAAAAAATTGGTGGTCCAGCTTTGGCTATCATTCAACTGCCTTCCACCCACTACTGCCCACGTCCAATGCTAAATCTTTATCTTTTCTACCACTTGTGCAAAAATGGTCAGAACCCATATGACATAAGGTTATAGCCCAAAGGGTTTATTTGAAATCATGAGCTTTCAGAGCACTATTCCTTTGTCAGGTGAAGTTCTTTAGCCCATCAGGTTCACACCAACCCCTCTGAAGAGCATCTCACCCAAACCCCACCCCACCATGCATTTCCCATGGATAATCCTCCTAGCCTGCACATCCCTGGATGTCATGGGCAATTTAGCATGGTCAAACCACCTTACCGGTACATCTTTGGATTGTGGAGCAAAACTGGAGCACCCAGAGGAAACCCATGCAGACAAGGGGAGAATATGCTAACTCCACACTGTCACCCGAAGGTGGAATCAAACCCAGATCCCAAGTGCTGTGAGGCAACAGTCTAACAATGCCAAACATTTAATTCAAAACAAATTCAGTACTACATTATAGGAGGATTTCACAATTATGCAAATGCAAAAATGCATATTACCTTGTGAAGTTAAGGAAATGGACATGTCGCGTGTACAAATAAGGTTGGTCACCTAGACTGATATTATTTATTAATTCCATCTGTAAGAGGAGAAAGGACAGAGAGGCGATGTGTATTAAAAACAGATGTCATTCAATTCCTTGCATTTTTTTCCCCCACAGCTTGCTCAATCACAGCACTATCCAATGAGGGAAATGGGGGTTATCAGAAGCAGAGTGGAAATAAAAATCCCATAGCAACTTCATTTATTGGACCAGACAGGCTGACCAATCATGGAAACTGCTCAGCACTACTGCCATCCTGTCCAGCCAAGGATCGGTTTACTCAGTCTGGCAATAGAGTTTAGCACCACAGAGCCAGCTTGATCCCGAAAAGGACCTCTCTTCTTAAGGCACAGCCACGAGTTGGTCATCAAACAATAAATGAGAACAAGTGGAAAATTTGTTCTGCAGCACATCATAAATCCAAATGCTCATCATTTTTTAAAGAACATTAACTCAAGGTATATTAGGCTGTGTTGGCTCGGCCATTATGTATTGGTTATCCCTAAGCGCCTTTCAGAAGGTGATAGTTAACTGCTGCTATTTAGTAACTCAGTCTCTGGATGCGTGTGTAAGCAGGCCTAGCATCCTCCAACATTACTAGCAATAGATGACAGAATCAGATCAATACTGACAAACATAAAATCATAGCTGAAGCAAGGAAGGAATATCTTTTAAATGGAATATGCCAACTAGGTAAGAAAGGAAATGATTATGGTTGATTAAATCTTGAAATCATCACAATATTTGCTTGGCACTGAGAAAAAGGCACAGGCTAACAATTGTGGAGAGGCTGAAATGCAGCTAGCTTGATTCCGTCTAGAGTGCTGTGTGCAGTTCTAATCACCTCTACATTCACCGTCATTAAAATACTGCAGAGGTGTGTAGTGTAGTGAAGTTTATCCTGGGTATCCAAATTCAAAGTTATTTGGAACAATGAAGGAGATTAAGCTTTTATTCTAAAAACAGGAGTCTTGGGATGCTAACCTGCTCAATCCTATTTAATCTGGTTTTATTGTGAATGTCTGAATTAATAAGGTTGAAATGATTTCTCTCCGTCAATACTCTCAATAGCTGTACGACAGTTCGGCTTCCACATTTTCCAACTCTGTTGTAAACCAGCTGGCTGGGGAATGGCAGAACCTGTTCAGAACGGAAAAAAAAAACAGCACGTTAAATAGCTGTAAAGGTATCGCAATTGTGGTGATACTGAGAGAAATATTTAGGCACTCTGCACTACGGGTGAATTTCTACTCCCCGTCAGTCTTCATATTTAAGTGACCATATGGAAATCTCAACTGTTCCAGTCATTATCTTTCAAGGTTATATAATTGACTATACATCAAGAGTTTACCATATTTCTAATTTTCCTCTGAAAAAAGCTGAGCAAGCTACTGAGTTATACCAAAATGCTACAGAAATAACAATATTTTGGAGATACATATAGTGCTTTCAACAGTTTCTCAAGGACAATAGGGACAAGTCATAAATGCTGGCTTGTCATTGATGTTCATCGCCCATAAGCGAATAA
Source organism: Chiloscyllium punctatum (assembly GCF_047496795.1). Taxonomy (NCBI): domain Eukaryota; kingdom Metazoa; phylum Chordata; class Chondrichthyes; order Orectolobiformes; family Hemiscylliidae; genus Chiloscyllium; species Chiloscyllium punctatum. The sequence continues at coordinate 96,767,262 of NC_092749.1, read as the reverse complement.
AAAAGTATCATGGTATCTTATAGTCATAGAGATGTACAGCATGGAAACAGACCCTTCAGTTCAACATGTCCATGCCGACCAGATATCCCAATCCAATCTAATCCCACCTGCCAGCACTCGGCCCATATCCCTCTAAACCCTCCCTATTCATATACCCATCCAAATGCCTCTTGAATGTTGCAATTGTACCAGTCTCCACCACTTCCTCTGGCAGCTCATTCCATACACTTATCACCCTCTGCGTGAAAAAGTTGCATCTTAGGTCTCTTTTATATCTTTCCCCTCTCACCCTAAACCTATACCCTCCAGTTCTGGACTCCCCGACCCCAGGGAAAAGACTTTGTCTATTTATTCTATCCATGCCCCTCATAATTTTGTGGACATTTATAAGGTCACCCTCAGCCTCCGACGCTCCAGGGAATACAGCCCCAGCCTGTTCAGCCTCTCCCTATAGCTTCTTCATGCATGGACGGCATATGGTTCTTCAGAATGTATGAACCAATAAAGTGTAATTCTGCAAAATTCGAATCACCTTGAGAGTTACTTCTGATACAATAAACAGACTTGCAATGTACTATTTTCTTTATATTATTTGAACTAAATTCATGTCTGGCACTCAATTTCAGAACCTTATACTCTCAAATTCCAGATTATTTTCTTACCTTGCATGTGTTACTAATCACATTACCCACTCTAGTTTGACAACACAATGAAAGAGAGATAGTTATGGCTTCAAAATTCCATTATCCACAACTTGGACCAGGCTGAACAGTTTTATTCCAAATTACTCAAGAGTTGTTCAATTTAGCACTACAGCTGGGTCAAAAGAGAGAATCAAAATACCACTTGACGCTGTGTATTTAAGAATACTTTGAATACAGTTAAATGACAAAACTGCTGTGAGCCTAGACCTGAGAAACTAGGACATGAAGTTATACAAAGATTTTCTAAGACCACGATAACTAAAAGTTTACAGATATTTATTCTGCATCTAGTTAGACTACCTCATCAACTCAAACACAGCTGAACCATGTTTGCAAGAGAGAGGTGAAATAGTGGATTAATATTGCTGAGCAAGTGAAAAACAAAGTTAGTCTAATTACCACTTGAGCTGGCTCCTGTTGAACACTGGGTACAAAACTAGCCTCGTAATGTTTGTCTTCCACCCAGCCTCTCAGACAAACCCTCAACCCAATGTCAGCTAGCTCTCACTTCCTGGATTCACCAGAGATCAACTGACAATTGTAAAATGCAATAACAATTAAATGCACTTCTAAAGTCGAGGAAGAAAACAACCCACTAGAGAAGCTGTTTCATAATGCTCTCTTCCCCCTCAGGAAATGTAATTTCCACACAACCAAATCCCCTTCCTCACAATATGCACATGAGATTTATTTTAGAAGCCATTCAGTTTTTGAAGTTTATACAAGCAGCCTACAGTGAGTTGATTCAAAACCAATACTATTAATACTACAGAAGATTACTGTGTCACTTCTGTGGCTCGACTATTTGATGTAGACACAGAGAGCCACAGTTCCATAACTAACCTAACGTGTACGTCAAACCAGTCTGCTTACTAAACACTGCGTCTCTGTTCTAATCTGGGGCTGGAGTTTGCATACCTGATGTTTCCAGAACCACTATGCTGCATTCATGGCAAAGGCTAAATGAAGGTCTTTATTTGAACTGAGAACCAGCAGACAAACAAAGTTTCAACTATGCTAATTTAAAAAAACTAAACCAGTGTCTGCTGAAAAGGCAAGAGCTTATTGAGGTCACAAAAGACAGTATTTATGGACAGAGTCATATTCTGCACAGTATCTAACTCACCTGAGGCTGAAGGGAGCAAGACTGCGAATTTTCTCTTTGGTCAGTACTATAAACTTAGTACTCTTTTTGCCCTAGAAATGAATTCTTTATTTACTACAATAATAAAGAAAATCCTACTGACTGTGACACAAAGGCATAATTTTCACCAACTTCTAGTGCAGAATAATAGCAGAAAAAATGCTTTAACAAACAATTCTTTGTTCTAGAGAAAATGTTAACAGGATGTTAATGTAAATAGTCTGCCCTTCCTTCTTTAGGAATCTTTTTTAGCCTTGCTGTTTCATTCATTTTCTGGACATCTGGTCTTTTCCTTTCAATGCATTTTGCTTTTACCCCTTAGCTTATATCAATCAGTCTTTAATTCATAATTTTTACAAGGAATCCTGGAGGGTACACCAACAGAAAATGCCATAGGAGTCCCTCAGGCTGATCCAGAAGTAGAAGCATTCCATACTGCTCTATCTTCTGTGCTCATTTGCTTTCTTTACCAATATTTACATAGTCCTCTCTTGAACTGGTGCCCATGGCCAGTCTGTTCCTTACAGACTCGTTATGAAAACTTGGAAAACTTCAGCAAACTCTCCTACTTCTCTGCAGTATTTTTCCAGTGTAAATATTCATCAATCTCTATAGCTTTTCTGTATTTTGGCTAAATAAGTACAGTACAGAGGGAGTGCTGCACTAGTAGAATTGCTATCTGTCAGGTGAATCATTAAATCAAGGTCTCCATCTGACATCTCAGTGAACAAAAAAAAAATCCACTGAACTCTATACAGACTTCAGGAAGGCATTCAACAAAGTTCCACATCGTAAACTGGTTACCAAGGTTAGATCACATGGAACACAGGGAGAGTAGCCATTTGGATACAGAACTGGCTCAAAGGTAGCTGACAGAGGGGGGTGATGGGAGTGTTGCTTTTCAGACTGGAGGCCTGTGACCAGTGGTATGCCACAAGAATTGGTGCTGCACCCAATGCCTTTCATCATTTATATAAATGATTTGGATGCGAATGTAGAAGGTATGGTTAGTAAGTTTGCAGATTACACAAACATTGGTAGTGTAGAGGACAAGAAAGAAAGTTACCTCAGAGTTTAACGAGACCTTGATCAGACGAGTCAATAGGTTGAGGAATGGCAGATGGAGTTTAATTTAAATGAATGTGACGTGCTGCATTTTGGGAAGGCAAATCAGGGCAGGACTTATACATTTAATGGTAAGGTCCTGGGGAGTGTTGTTGAACAACGAGACCTTGGAGTGCAGGTTCATAGTTCCTTGAAAGTGAAGTCGCAAGTAGACAGGATAGTGAAGGCAGTGTTTAGTATGCTGGCCTTTAGTAGTCAGTGCATTACAGGAGTTGGGAGGTCATGGGAAGTTGTACAGGGCATTGGTTAGGCCAATTTTGGAATACAGTCCATTCTGCTATAACGTGTTTCTTCAACACGAATGATGAATTTAGATCATTATTTGTAGGTAGTGAACTTTCCTTACCTGTACTGGCTATAACACGATGCTATCCCCTTTAAGTTTTAATATTGCGACTATTGTACAATTTCTTATAACGTGAGATTGCGCGAGAACAGAACTATTACATTATATCAGAAATGACTGTACTGCATTCAATTCTGATCTCCCTGCTATACAAAGATATTGTGGAACTTGAAAGGGTTCAGAAAATATTTACAAGGAGGTTGCCATGGTTGGAAGGTTTGAGTTACAGGGAGATGCTGAATAGGCTGGGATTGTTTTCCCTGGTGCGTCAGATGCTGACAGGTGACCTTATAGAGGTTTATAAAATCATGAGGGCCATGGATAGGGTAAATAGACAAGGTCTTTTCTTTGAGGTGGGGGAGTCCAGAACTAGAGGGCATAGCTTCAGGGTGAGAGGAAAAAGATTTACAAGGGACCTAAACAGCAACCTTTTCTCACATTTGCTGTGTGTGTGTATGGAATGAGCTGCAAGAGGAAATGGAGGAGGTTGATATAATTACAACATTTAAAAGGTATCCAGATTGGTATATGAATAGGAAGGGTTTAGAGGAATGTCGACCAAATGCTGGCAAGTGAGACTAGATTAATTCTGGATATCTGGTCGGCATGGACGAATTGGACTGAAGGGTCTGTTTCCATGTTGTACATGTCTATGACTCTCGCTATTCGAAGAACTGAGGAATTCACCCCAGTGTCCCAAATTGCATAATCCCAATGCACATCACAGAAATTAGATTATTTAGTGCCACACATTAATGAGAATAAAGGAGAGTGTATGCTGCAGAGATATTGCAGAGGGAGTGCTGGGATTTTGAGACCAGTTTGGGGGGAGAAGAGGGACTCTGTAAAAGGGCTAGAGGGATTACACCAATATGCTTTCAGGGTATTTGTAATTGCCAGAGGAGAATGTTTAAACCTACTTGTTAGGGGGCCAAAAGCTAGGAGGTAACATTAGAGGGGAAAAACAATATATAAAACTGGTGAGAAATAGCAAGTCATTGAGTGAGATTGGAATAGGAGACAATGAAATAAGATGACTGAATAAATAGAGGATGGCAAATAAAGTTGGCCACCTGCACATGCAGGCAGCCACAGGGGAATATGATTTGGCAAAAGGAAACCTGGCTCAAAAATAAAGCAGGATTGGGTACTAAGTATTCATGGATGCAACGGAATCAAGGAAAGGAAACAATGTACAGAAATACTCAAAGATAATGACAGTGCCCGAGAGAGAGGTAAACATACAGAGGTCAAAGACAAAACAGATTTGGTTTGAGCTAAGGAACAATAAAGACATCATGACATTACTTGGAGCATTTGAAAGACCCCCAGCTAGTGGGAATTATATAGAGAGATAAACTTGTAAGGAAATTACAGAGGGACAAAAACCAAAAAGTATTCACAATATGGGATTTCAATTCTCAGAGCAGAGCCTGGGAAAAGTACGGTGCAACAGACAGAGAGGGAAAAGTGTTTCTAAAGTAGGTTTTGGATAATTTTCTACACTAACATGTTCTCAGTAGACTGCGGATGGAGGCATTGCAGGATCTGGTCCTAGAAAATGAGGTGGGATAAACTGGGAACTGCCCATGTATTTCCTTTTAATTCCAAACACACGTACAGTCATGCACCGATAGAATGAAATATACCCACAAAGTTCTGCAGAGTAATTAGAGCATGTAGTTATGAATGTAATCCCATACTGGGGTGCATTAATTTTAAAGATCCAACATGTGAAACTCATGCTGGCAAGCGGCTATTTAATCTTGTTCTGTATTATGCTCCAACTTCCATATACATCAACTTGGAACAGACTCAAGAACGGGACCCATTTGCAAACTAGGCACTTCCTGTTTTTTTTTAATCTGCACAGTTTATAAACAGTTTGCCACTTATTTGAAGAATACTTCTGCCTGTAAAAGTGCTACTTTTGAGTTTATTTAAAAGACCATTGAAAGCCTCTTCTGTTCTAATCAACAGTAATGTAGGGAAACAAACTGACCACATTTGAAGCAGCCTTTACTTCAGTCTGAGGAAGGGTCACAGGACCCGAAACATTAACTCTGACTTCTCTCCACAGATGCTGTCAGACCTGCAGAGCTTTTCTAACAATTCCTGTTTTTTGTTTCTGATTTCCAGCAGTCACAGTTTTTTGGGGGGTTTTTATTGAAGGTGATTGAAGAGGAGTTAATTAAGTGTGGCGCTGGAAAAGGTACAGCAGGTCAGGCAGCGTCCCTTTCAGGCAGGACCCTTCTTCAGGACTGCCCGAAATGTTGACTCGCTTGGTCCTCAGATGATACCTGACCTGCTGTGCCTTTTCCAGCACCATGCTTTATCAACTCTGATTTCTCCAGCAACTGCAGTCCCCATTGTCATCTGGTGATTGAATAAGACGTTTTCACTTTTGATGTGGCATGATGGGGCTTGATTTCCAGTGTACTCCTCCTGCCAGAGTCAAGAATAAGCTCGGGGTATTAGTGTAGGATTGTTTGGACGTGGACATTGTGAAATTGGATATGGACAAATGGCAATTAGTTAAAAGTACAGATATCAAGTCTTTCATATTTAAAAAAACTGGCTTGCGAAGCAGTTTTTTAAAAATATGGCGGCAGTTTCTCTAATGAATTTGGAAGATTTAATGAAGGCAAGAAAGGAGGAGATAACGATGGAATTTTCTGCAAAAGGTAGGAAGGCAGAGATTATTAACACACTGGCACAGCATTTGGAATTGGTGAAAATACAAGTGACCATGTACACAAAGTGGTAAATCACTGAAGTTAATGATGAAGTAGCTTGAACCAGAAAAGGAAATTAAAGCACAAATGGGAAATGGAACTTAAAATACTTGAACTTCAGCTAAAAGCAGAAAACTTAAGAAATGCAAATGGCTAAAATTGAAGTTTCAGAACAGAGAGAAGTAGAGGAAGTTCAAGTAGAAATTGGAGTCTTTCAAAAAAAAAGAATATATTTCATGTATAGGAAGGTTTTGATAAGAAAAAAAATCTAGCCATAAGCTAAAATCCAGGAAGGAAGGTTTAAATGTCCACAGGCTGTTCTAAAATTTGATGTAAAGGATATGCAGGCATTATATCGTATGAAAAAGACACAGCAAAACACATGAAGCGGCTGAAGGAAAATGGGACACAGCCCACACAGAAAAGGTTGATGGATGGAACAAAAGAAATTTATGCCTCACTGTCAGAAGAGGCATCAATGAAGCAGATCATGAGGCAGTTAAAGAAAAGGCTATTCATGGTGCATATGAGTTGGCTCCTGAAACATACAGCCAAATTTTTTAAAACTTATGGAAACAGCCTGTGCTGACCTGCAAAGAATTTGAAAGAATGAAACAAATGTGCCATGTATGTGGCTCTCAGAATAAATGGTCACAAACATATTAAAATAATATTATATGGAGGAGCTAAGGATCAAATGAGTTAGGTGGTGGGAATAGTAAAGGACGACAGACATAATAATGGTGAGGTATAAGGAGATGCAGGCAATCACAACATGAACCTCCCACTTCAGATTAGCCAACGCTGAAATACTGGGACAATTAGACACCATATTTTCCTAGTTGGACGAAGAGCAAAATAAAGATCAAGCATAGTGACTCACTGAGTTCTAAGAAATCTGTAGAGATACACACAGATGTGGTTAAAAGGGAAACAGCGCCAGTACAACAACATTCATAATTTTAGCTGGGGAACATAAACTCAGGTGAAAACAGAAATTTGGTACAAGTTAGAAAATGACATGAATAAACAGAGCCATAGCAGATGAAATCTACCAGTTGTATTAGTTCCTAAACTCAATGCATTAACTAAATTATGCACTGATTATAGAAAAGCAAATGTAGTAATACAAATGAATTTGTAACCAATTCCTTGATTAAAAGATTGCATTGTTGGCAGTGTATTGTTTCTTACTAAGATTCATGTATTGAAAGGGTTTTGGCAAGGACCAAAGACATTAAAAACTGAAGAGATATCAGCTTTTTGTTCACATCAACTGGGTTGCATCAACGTTAAGTCATGTTATTCAATTTAAAAACACTTCAGTTTCATTTCAAGATGAATAAACAAGGCTTTCAGGAGTGTACCTAATTATGATACATTAACCTACTGCAACAGCCGAACAATGTCACTGTATTAATTAATTGCTGACATGTTATCAAAAATGTAATATTGTCAAAATAGCTTGGGGATTAAGTGATGGCAGGAAATTGTATAAATTTTGTCCAAAGAGTGAATGAGAATTTTGTTATTGTTGTATGAGTCATGTTATATCATAATCAAAGGTATTTGAAAATGGGGTTTCACCTTCAAAGGATGGAAACCACGATATGAACATATATTCATGGATATGAGAACTGGAAAATGGACATTTAGGCGTTATTGGGTTGCAAATGATTTATGTGACTGTCTGGAACTGGAAAGTCAGAAGGTTAAAGGAGACTAACTAGTTGCTATTTATAAACAAAATGTGGCTTTGGAAAGTAGTGATCAACAACTTTTGAGAGAGAGAGAGAGAGAGAGAGAGAAGGCTGGAATTTTATTGCTTTAATTGTTGAGTAAACAAACCCTAATGTATTTATGCTGCGGTCACCTAGCAAGAGCCTCTGGGCTGAAGTAATAGATGTTTTTTCAGCATACAATGGAAGCTTTTGGGCAGCTGTCTGTAAAAATTTGTAAGGATGCAGTACTGTCTTTCTTGCCTGCAAGAGTAAGATCTTTGTGATGAAAGCAGAACTTTTTATACCTTAGCTAAATAGATTAAAACAAATCCACTTGATAAAGGTTCAATTATTAGGCTCTGAACTGCTTCTCAACTGAATCCGAAATCTGGTCTGAAGATTTCCAATCATTGCACAATATGAACTCATCAACAAATGGAACTGACAAAAAGTTTCTCCTACTTTTCCCACTCAAAATCGTGCTGTAGAGCTGTGTAAATCACATCTTGTCTGTGTATGAATAAGTGTTTGGGATTAAGGGGATATAGTTAATTGACATAGTAGCTCAGTTGGTAACCAGTTTGCCAGAATAAGTAAGCCTGTAAGATACATTATTTTTGACTTTCTAAAAAAAGCTTCAAAGTATTTTTCTGTTCTAATTAATGTATGGAAACAAATCAGCTATTTTTGGTGATTAAGACACTTTACACTTCTGTTGTGCTTGTGCGGTGAGTAGTTTTAAACCTGTCAGCTGAATTCTCAAGCAGCTGGGAAACAGAGAAACTTGAGACTGCTCAGGTAATCTGATTTCTTGAATGGAGAATATATATCTTAGGGCTATATACATACATAAGTTACTACAATAGAATCAAGGAAGATCAAATGAGAGGCATTATCCACCCTGTTATGTGGAGCTTTGAGACAGGCAAGTAAACCGCTATGTAATCCAATTTGTTTACAAACATGTTTTATGTCAATAAAAAATTAAGGGAATGAAGCAGTAACTGTGAAACATGTCTATTTTTTAAATGCATTCACATTTTTAATGTTTTTTCTGCTTGGCATGATGCCTTCAGATGAATGCAGCAGGCTGCCATGTTGTAAATGCAGTCAAACATGTTGTCAAGAAGCAGTGAGAAATCTTGGAACATCTCTGTGGCCTTTACAACTTCAGCTAAGGAAACAGGCAGATGTTCATTCACTAGACTTAAAGTGATCAGGCAGGTTATCAATGTAGTCAATAATTGGAGAGATTAATAGTTGTCAGCACTTTTTTAAAAGTTCTTAATCATAGAGAGAGACAGGGTGAACAGGAGGGCGGGGGGCAGAGAGACGGGGGAGCAGAGAGAGAGACGGGGTGGGGAGAGCAGAGAGAGACGAGCAGACAGACGGTGGGGGTTCAGAGACACGGGGTGAGGGGAGCAGAGAGAGACAGGCAGAGATACGGGGGGGGGCAGAGAGAGATGGGGGGGAGACAGAGAGACGGGGGGGGACAGAGAGGGACGGGGGGGACAGAGAGGGACGGGGGGGGGGACAGAGAGGGACGGGGGGGACAGAGAGGGACGGGGGGGACAGAGAGGGATGGGGGGGGGGTGACAGAGAGGGACGGGGGGGTGACAGAGAGGGACGGGGGGGGTGACAGAGAGGGACGGGGGGGGGAAGACAGAGAGACGGGGGGGGGGGAGACAGAGAGACGGGGGCGGGGCAGAGAGACGGGGGGGGACAGAGAGAGATGGGGGAGCAGGGAGAGACGGAGGAGCAGGGAGAGACGGGATGGGGAGAGAGACGGGAAGTCTTAGAGACAAGGAGAAATGGGTGGGGGGGAGAAACAGAGAGGGGGGTGAGAAACAGACAGAGAGAGACCATCATGCAGTCAATGATGTAATTTCTGCTTTAAGTGTTGCACTTTCATCACATGGAAGATGATGCCATGTCTCATCCTGAATCAGTGCAGCTGCAGATCCATGTATTGTGATCCAGTGTCTTTTCCAGATTGATCACCATTTACAAGCAGGACTGGACTGGAGATAGGAACGTTCTCTGCTTAACTTGCCTTAAACCGCATTAGCAGTGCTTCTTTAACGTTAGATTGGCAGCCATTTTCACCCTCTCCCTTGTTGGAGAGAACACCTGCTGGTTAAACTATTCAAAACGTTCGCCTTATGTTTCAAAATAATGGAAAAACTCAAATCTGGAATTTAACACCCGTAAGGGATGCCTGCTTTTTTGTTTGCACCACTGCTTTCCACTTGCTGCATAAATTTATCTTTATCACTTGTTGACAGCACTTTTCATTTACTCAAAATTGAGCAGTAGTTGCAGGGTATGAACATCCCTTCACAGAGAGATCTCAATATCAAATGATGGCTTGCCTGTCTTTTTGCACCCAACTCTGTCCCAATTGGTTGGCACAATTATATGACACACATGCATATGCTTGATTATACTGGAGTTACCAGACCCGAATTTTTGTTTATCACAGTTACTTAGTTCTTCAACTGGATTTCCTATTCTGTCAATGGCTGACAACTTCATAATCACAATTTCTCCATACACGGGGAAAATTATAGTGGTCGCTGTTGTGATGAACTCAAATTTTCAACTTAAAACTAAGATTGAGATTTGAGATGTTCTAAATACACAGAGGAACCCTGATTATCTGAATGCCAGACAACATAGTTTAGCCAAGCATCAGGACCTTGCGATCTTGTTCGGATAATCTGAAATTCGGATAACTGACGTTTGGATAATCAAGGTTCCTCTGTATACAGTACCTGTATTAGCTGTGACCTCATCAGTTTGCAGAAAGTGTGCTTGAGGTGATGACTGTGTGTAGAAGACTTCAGTTATTTTGAAAAATAAAACTCATTGTTGAATTATGCACGTTTTCTAGTGTCAAGTATTGCTGCAGTTGGGAAATCAATACTTTACTTGCGTGCGTTGGCTTTTATTTTATTGAAGAGTTGGTCATTTTTGAGGATATTAATTAATTCTTCTAATTCTGCTTCTGTGAGAGTCCAAATACTCAATATGTCAACATAAATATAGAAGGTATTGCTATTGTCTGACTGCATCACATAAGAAGTGAGATATTGAAAATTAAAAATGAGCTCCTGAAACCCAAATATAGTCTCCCCTCCCCACCCCAACCCCCCAAAAAGACAACAGCCTCAACAAGGGCAGCCACAAAAGGAAGTATTTTGATCTCTGATACAAGATTAGCATAAATAAGATAACGTCCTTTCGAGCTTTATCTGTTGCACTAACTTTGCGCCGAAAACAAAGTACATGTATAACCAGAATTTCCACTACCATTATAACATCCCAACAGGAGATACACCCCAATATGTTAAAATAATCTCATTAACAACAGCAGACAACTTTAAACCTAAAGGGACAACAAAGGCAATTTTGATTCAGATTCTTTAGGCTGATGGTGGTGAATGTATGAAAATAACTGTCATGGGTGGAGTTACTGCATCAGCCAGAATGATAGACCAAGACAGCTACTGTATCTTTTTTTAACATTTTTGATTGTGGATTGAAAAGGGAGGATAATTTTAAAAGCCCAGGAAAAAAACCTCTAGCCTACCAACAACTATGGGATTGGCTCCTAGCTAGCTTAAAAACTTGTAGCTGTGAATGCTTGGGTCAGAAGCTATTTGACCTCAAAGGAAAGGAGCTGTTGTTATCTGCAGTAAAAGCTTGATGACAGCCAGTTTATTTCCGCTCATCGGTTACTATAAGCTAATATGTTTAATTAATAAGTCAGAGACTTATTAATTAAACATAAGGGTGAACTAATCATCCTGGTCTCTTGCAAACAATTCTAAGAACCAGGAGAAGGAACTGAGATTTGCTGATTAGTTTTCCGATCAACAAAACGGTCATCTCAGCAAACTCTGATGACAGGGACCACTGAACTGCCTTTCCAGTTTTTCTCTCCGCCCAGAATACTGATATCTTTTAGTGCATGACTGTATGTCATAACTTTCCTCTGGATAACATGGATATTTTGTCAACACATCCTAAATTTGCCATGAGGAGACTTGACTTTAAAAATTAGCAAGTGTCTTGACAGAGTGAGTACGTAAAGACTATGTCCTTTAATTTGGAAGTCAGTGATGAGTAATCACTGCAAAATTAAGATTAAGAGAAATTTTGCCATGCAAGTGAATTCCTCAGGAACATGGAGAGTAGCCCAATCAACTGATTGAGTCAGTTTTTCCATTTAATGGTACCAGCATTTTAACTTCATTTCTGTAGTCCTTACTAACCTAGTTTATCAAAAATCTGAGGGGCAAGGAGAAATGTGGAGGTAGTTAGAATTCCAGATTTCCATTGTCATTTTCATACAAATGCGCTTTGTCACATTACTCCTGCATAATGTAGCTCTAATTTTAAGGTTTTGCTCCCTTGATTGTAAATCCTCAGAGGAAATTGTTTCTCTTGACTTATCTGTTTCAAGTTCTTTTAACATTTGATCATTTTAATGAGCTTATTCCTCAAAATTCTAAAAGCAAAATACAGCCAGAGCAAATTTATACTTTACATTTTAACAACTCTGGTAATATTCTGCTAAATCTGCATTAAGGCCTTGCATATTCAATATATCTTTCTCGATGTACAGTAGAGAACTGAACACTGTCCCACTTTGGATATAACCTTAAATTATGTAACTGCAGCATTAGCTTCCACTCCCTTGTTTTTATTTGTGTTTTATTTCATCTCATGAATACCGGTGGAAACTTGCGTGTAAATTAGCTGCAGTATTTATTAATCATGCAGCAATATGATAAGAAAATTCCAATGTACTTTGACTGTCAAGTGCCTTGGGATGCTCTGAGGATGTGAAAGGTGCTATATTAATACAAGTCCTCAAATTCTTAACGAATACCAGTAAGAGTGATTAACTTCTACTCTACTGTCATTGACAAAAATTAACACTACTCACTGATAGTCTAACACTCTATAACAATTTAATCATGAATGCAAACAGAGAAGTCAACTGAAGATAATTAATGGTTGCCCTTCAGTTTCACTAGTGACCTGAATTGATCGCATATAATATTCTAAGCTGAAAAGACAGACGGGCATATTTAAAGACACACAGGACACTCAGGAGGAATATTTTCTATTTGCCCCACAAGCAGCAGCTGAACCTTCTATCCCAATAATCCTATTTACCTTAGTGGGTTCATGATGATACCCATCCAGAAAAGATGAATTTCCTGAAAGACAAAACAAAATTATCATAAATCTGTTGCAAATGTTGACCAAAACATAAATATAATAAAACTGTCAGCATGAAAACTGGTATCAAATAAAGTAAGGGAATTCTTAAAGGAGTCAACATTCAGTAAGAATCAGAATTTGTGATAAACAAAAGCGAGCACGATATCAGGCATGCAACTCAAATTATGTAGAACTTGGGAAGTTTCTTAAATCAACCTGTTCGGATTTATTATGACACACCTCTGGAGCTGGTGGGAATTGAACCCAGACATCTTGTCTGAGGTTGGGACACTACCATTGCGCCACAAGAACCCCAAAAACTTAGGAATAGGCTTCAAAGAATTGAATGGCCTATACATGATCCTCATGCTTCTAGTGATAACAAAGATGTAAGAACTCATTAACTCTTGCAATCTTACACCAAACTCTATTTCAAATGTCTTTGCTGCCAATTCCTTATTCCCAAAGCCACTAATTTCAGTAAAATGGATAAGCTAAACTCTTTCATTTATTGCATTGCATTTCAGGAGTTCTTCTCTTTGGGATCAAATTGCAAACTGAAACACCCCATCCTCTTGCCTAGGACAGATGAAAATAATACATGGAAATTCAATCAGGCAAGAACTTGCTATTACTTAAGCGGGATATATACTCAACATTGCGTCAGTTTCTTTGCCATTTTCTAGCATTTTACAGTGTAAGATGATTCAGTATTTGACAGTGAAAACAAATTTTCTAAGTATTGTATATACTTTTCCAGAATCAGTCACTCCAGAATTAATCATTTTTGCTTCAAATGAACTACAGCACAATCCACACTTCCGTCTTACATTCATCTATTTTTGTCACTTTATCAGAACAAAATAAAAGATCTGAAAATTTCCCAGAATACAACTCAGAAATAAAAGTAGAAATTCATGTCCAAGACCAGAGATAAAACCATTTCTTATCCTTAAATTCATATTTTACACTTCCTCTTCTTAGCCTTAGTTTTTAGACCTAGTAATCTAGTAATGGGTGTGCTGATTAGTCCAAATCATCCATGCTGCCCAGGCATCCTAAACTATTCTAGTCCCATTTGCTGATTAAATTGCATGTTTTTTCATGTTACTGTGTACCATGACTAAGCCCAGAACTGGATTAGTGTAGCCCATGGAAGGAAGGAGGCTTTTCACCTGTATGCTTATTTAAGGATTTTAAGAAAATAAAATCAGTGGAAATCATAACTCTATTAATATCTATTAATTAGTACTTACAGAGTACAATTCAATTTTTTTTTAAAAAACTTGATTTTATCTTGTGGTTTCATAATCTCAGGAACCTCAATGCGTATTATTATCAATATTTCTTTTGAAGTGCAATGACTGTTGCGAAATGGGAAATGTGACAACCAAACTGTACACAGCAAGGACCAGAAAACATTTAACAATAATCAGATAATCTGTTTTGATTGCTGATCAAGGGATAAATCAGTCAAGACGTAGGGAGAATACACTTTTCTTCAAAACAGTTACATTGATCGTTCAAAAATCACTTGACGGGGATGGCACCGTTTTGGCTTTAAAACTCATCCAAAAAAGGGAACCTCTGACCGCGCAGATGTGCGTCAGCCTAGGCTGTGTGTTACTACAATGGCATTTGACCCACAACCCTATGACTCAGAAGTCAGATTTACCACACTCATCAGCAAAGTGGAAAAAGAAAGGACATTAGGTAACTAGAATATCCTACAAATAAATGTTCTCACGCAAAATGCTACATAAGACCCCATCTCATTTGCGCTGACTTGCATCTTCTCCTGAACCATACATTTGATATGCTTTCTGATCAGACACATTCACAATGGAAGACACAAAGATCATTTGGGAGGCAGAGGGAGTTATTGACAAGACTTAGAGAGGTAGTCACTCCCCAGATAAAAGAAAAAGATAGATGGGTGACAGTTCGGGGACAGAAAGGGAACTGGCAGGCAGTGCAGGGATCCTCTGTGGCCATTCCCCTCAACAATAAGTATACCGTTTTGGATACTGTTGTGGGGGGGGGGATGACTTACTAGGGGAAAGCAGTGGGGCATCTGCTGCTCAGAAGGGAAGGGAAAAAAGGAGCAGAGCAGTAGTCATTGGGGACTCGATAATTAGGAGAACAGATAGGAGGTTCTGTAGGGATGAGAGTCACTCACGGTTGGTGTATTGCCTCCCGGGTACCAGGGTCCGTGATGTCTCTGATTGTGTTCTTGGGATCCTTCGGGGGGAGGGGGAGCAGCCCCAAGTCATGGTCCACATTGGCACCAATCACATAGGTCAGAAGAGAGATGGGGACTTGAGACAGAAATTCAGGGAGCTAGGATGGAAGCTTAGAGCTAGGACAAACAGAGTTGTTCCTCTGGTTTGCTGCCCGTGCCACGTGAGTGAGGTGAGGAACAGGGAGAGAAAGGAGGTGAACACGTGGCTACAGGGATGGTGCAGGAGGGAGGGTTTTGGGTTTTTGGATAACTGGAGCTCTTTCTGGGGTAGGTGGGACCTCTACAAGCAAGATGGTCTTCATCTAAACGAGAGGGGTACCAATATCCTGGGTGGGAAATTCGCTAAAGCTATTCATGTGGATTTAAACTAATACAGCAGGGGGATGGGAACCAAAATTGTAGGACAGGTGCAGAAGAGGATGAGAGTAGGGAGTTACAAAATCATTTACCTGACACGGGCAAGTATGAACCTGGTTTGAAGTGTGTGTACTTCAACACGAGGAGCATCCGAAATAAAGTGGGTGAACTGGCAGCATGGGTTGGTACCTGCGACTTCGATGTTGTGGCCATTACAGAGACATGGATAGAGCAGGGGCAGGAATGGGTGTTGCAGGTTCCGGGATTCAGATGTTTCAGTAAGAACAGAGAAGATGGTAAAAGAGGGGGAGGTGTGGCATTATTGATCAGGGACAATATTACAGTTGTAGAAAGGACGTTTGGGGACTCATCAACTGAGGTACTATGGGCTGAGGTTAGAAACAGGAAAGGAAAAGTCATCATGCTGGGAGATTTCTATAGGCCTCTGAATAGTCCCAGAGATGTAGAGGAAAGGATTGCAAAGATGATTCTCGATAGGAGTGAGAGAGGCAGGGTAGTTGTCATGAGGGACTTCAACGATCCAAATATTGACTGGGAACACTACAGAACGAGTACAATAGATGGGTCAGTTTTTGTCCAGTGTGTGCAGGAGGGCTTCCTGACATAGTATGTAGACAGGCCTACAAGGGACGAAGCCACTTTAGATTTAGTACTGGGTAACGAGCCTGGCCAGGGGTTAGATTTGGAAGTAGGTGAGCACTTTGGAGACAGCGATCACAATTCTGTCAGGTTTACTTTAGTGACGGAAAGGGATAGGCATACTCCACCAAGCAGGAGTAACAGCTGGGGGAACGGAAACTATGATGCAATTAGGAAAGATTTAGGAAGCGTAGATTGGGGGAGAAAACTGCAGGGATGAGCACATTAAAAATGTGGAGCTTATTCAAGGAAAAGCTCCAGTGTGTCCTAGATAAGTATGTACCTGTTAGATAGGGCGGACGTTATAGAACACGTGAGCCGTGGTTTACTAAGAAAGTGGAATCTATGGTCAAGAAGGCGGCGGCGGCTTATGATAGGGCAAAATGTGAAAACTCAGATAGGGCACTTGAGGGTTACAAGGAAGCCAGGAAAGACCTAAAAAGAGAGCTCAGAAGAGCCAGGAGGAGACATGAGAAGTTGTTGGCGAGTAGGATCAGGGTTAATCCTAAGGCTTTCCATAGGTATGTCAGGAATAAAAGAATGACGAGAATTAAATTACAATCAAGGATAGTAGTGGGAATTTGTGTGTGGAGGCAGAGAAGATAGGGGAAACACTAAATAAATATTTTTCAACAGTGTTGAACATAGAAAATGACAATGTTGGCGAGGAAGATACAGAGATACTTTCATCCAGACTAGAAGAGATTAAGGTTCATAAGGAAGAGGTATTGGAACTATTACAGAATGTGAAGATAGACAAATCCCCTGGGCCAGATGGGATCTATCCTAGGATCCTCTGGGAAGCAAGGAAAGACATTGCCAAGCCTTTGGCATTGATCTTCAAATCATCATTGTCTGCAGGAATAGTGCCTGAGGACTGGAGGATAGCAAATGTGGTTCCCCTATTCAAAAAGGGTAGTAGAGACAACGCTGGTAATTACAGACCAGTGAGTCTCACTTCAGCTGTTGGTAAATTGTTGGAAAATGTTATAAGAGATAGGATTTATAACCATCTAGAAAAGAATAATCTGATCTGGGACAGTCAGCACGGTTTTGTGAAGGATCAGTCGTGCCTAATGAATCTCATTGAGTTTTTTGACAAAGTGACCAAACAGGTAGATGAGAGTAAACCGGCTGATGTGGTGTATATGGATTTCAGCAAGGCGTTCGATAAGGTTCCCCAAGGTTATACAAAATGCGGAGGAATGGGATTGTGGGAGACATAGCAGTTTGGATAAGTAATTGGCTTACTGAAAGAAAACAGAAGGTTGTAGTTGATGGAACACGTTCATCTTGGTGTCCAGTTACTAGCGATGTATCACAAGAGTCAGTGTTAGGTCCACTGCTGTTCGTCATTTTTATAAATGACCTGGATGAAGGCATAGAAGGGTGGGTTAGCAAATTTGCAGATGACACTAAGGAGGTGGAGTTGTGGATAGTGATGAAGGATGTAGTAGGTTGCAGAGAGACATAGATAGAATGCAGAGCTGGGCTGAGAGGTGGCAAATGGAATTTAATGTGGAGAAGTGAGAGGTTGGACGGAGTAATCGGAATGCAGAGTACTGGGCTAATGGTAAGATTCTAGGGAGGGCGGATGAGCAGAGGGATCTCGGTGTCCATGTACACAGATCCCTGAAAGTTGCCATCCAGATTGAAGGGTTATTAAGAAGGCATACAGTGTTTTGGCCTTTATTAATAGAGGGATTGAGTTTTGGAACCAGGAGGTTATGCTGCAGCTGTACAAAGCTCTGGTGTGGCCACACTTGGAGTATTGTGTACAGTTCTGGTCACCGCATTATAAGAAGGATGTTGAAGCTTTGGAGAGGGTGCAGAGGAAATTTACCAGGATGTTGCCTGGTAGGGAGGGAATGTCTTACGAGAAAAGGCTGAGGGTCTTGACGCTGTTCTCGCTAGAGAAAAGAAGGTTGAGAGGTGACTTAAATGAGACGTACAAGATAATCAGAGGATTGATAGAGTGGACAGGGAGAGCCTTTTTCCAAGCATGGGGAAGGCAAACACGAGGGGACACAGCTTTAAAGTGAGGGGAGATAGGTATAAGACAGATGTCAGAGGTAGTTTCTTTACTCAGAGTAGTAAGGATATGGAATGCATTGCCTGCAATGGTAGTAGATTCGCCAAGTTTAAGTTCATTTAAGTCTTCATTGGATAGGCATATGGATATAAATGGAATAGTGTAGGTGGGATGGGCTTCAGATTAGTAAGACAGGGCGGCGCAACATCGAGGGCCAAAGGGCCTGTACTGTGCTGTAATGTTCTATATAAACAACGTCCTAGAATTAGTGAGGAAATCAAGGGTCTACTGTGCGTGACGGACATAAAATTAATATCTGTTCTAAAATGTTAATGGATCTAAAACTGACAAATCCCTGGAAGGCACCTACAGCGATCTATTCATTTTCAAGAACAGTCCTCTTCACGTATTAGAAGGTAGCAAACATATCTTCGCTGTTCAGGAAAGGAGGAAGCAAGTAAAAAGGGAATTATAGTTAGTTGGTTTGACATCAATAGTAGGGAATCACTACAATCTGCCATGAGGAACATGTTAACAGATCACTTCAAGAATCATATTGATAGGCAGAATCAAATTGTTTTATGAAAGGGAATAGTACTTAATAAACCTATCAATTTTGAGGGGTGTAATTAGGAGGGTAGATAAGGAAGGTCAACATAGGTAGGATTTTTACACAGGTATTTGATACAGTGAAAAATGTGTTGCTGGAAAAGCGCAACAGGTCAGGCAGCATCCAAGGAGCAGGAGAATCGACATTTCAGGCATAAGCCCTTCTTCAGGAATCACTGATACACTGTAGCACAAGAGATTGCTACACAAGACAATGGTTCATGGAATTAGAGATATATTGGTATGCACTGAACACTGACCAACAGATAGAAAACAGAATACAGGAATAAACAATTTTCTATGTTGGCAGATTATAATTGGTGGAATGCTGCAAGGATCAGAGATTGGATTTCAGTAATTTACAACTTATATTGATAGCTTAGATGAGGAGGAAGGAGTGTAATGTATCCAGATTTGCTGATAATAGAATGCTAAGTGGGGAAGTAAGCTGTGAGGAAGGTACAAAGCCTGCAAAGAACTGCAGCAGTTTGGGATGAAGAGAGGACAAATGGAGACGAGTCAGTGTCACAGAGATGTACAGCATGGAAACAGACCAATGTGAGAAAATATTTAATTATCTACTTTGATAGGAATGAACTGGAAAATAGTAAAATAATATGACACTAATAATGGTTGATATTCAAATAACTTGTGAACCCCTGCACAAAACCTACAAGTTATCATGCAATACAATAAGCAATTAGGAAAGCAAATGTTATGCTGGCCTTTACTGAAAGAAGGTTGGAGTAAGGAGGTTTTGCTATAACTGTTGGACTTTGGAATACCATGTGCAATTTTGATCTCCTTAGCCAAGCAAAGAAAAAATGTCAAAATTTTGAGGGATAATACTCCTGGTGAAGCACCTTGGGGTATTTTACCATATTAAAGACTCAAGTCATCTTTATACTTGCCTTAGAATGAGAATGTGTATAGGGTAAAAGCAGGCAGGGAAAGTTCAGTCGAGTTTTATGAAACAAAAGGTTCAGCTGACTCAGATCAAGTAAGAATTTCAGTTAACAATGGGGTGTTGGAGGCAAGGGTAATGGGTTAACAAGGTGGAAAAGTAGTCATTATGTAAAGCCACTTAACAGTATTGGAAGCATTCAGTGTTCAAGGTCAGCTAACAAGGGGAAAAGTTTTCATTGTATGAATCCAGTTAACAAGATTAAGAACGGGAACGGGACGACAATAGGAGGAACAAAGGTTTTGCTAGATTAATTCCCAGGATGAGAGAGTCATCAAGTGAGGAGAGATCAAATAAAATTTTCTGGTATTGAGAGGCACAAAAGGAGATTTCATTAATACTTGAGGTTAAGGTATAAAATTCTTGAGGTTTGACAGGGGAAATGCTGAGAGGCTGCTATCTAGAAGCATAGGTTCTTAAAGAACAGAACTACTTTTCAGTCAGGAGTCAGCCACTTGGGATTGAGCACAGGATATTTTTTTTCCTCCAAGTTGTGACTAGGGTATGAAAGTCGACCTAAGGTGGAAAATCAGACAGGGTTGAGCAGGCTTGATTGGACATATTGCGCATGTGCAGCAATAGTAATTTAAGTCAGATGCCTGTGTCTAGGTTTGTTATTTAATTCTTTTAATAACTCTTTTTTCAGTTTTCCAGCTGAGATACTGGGAAGGAGGATATGACTTACATTGCCATAATTTTGGAAATTACCTGAGCTAGGAGGGCAATAAGTAAATATAAACAGCAAATTGCAGAAGCAACCTTGCTGTGCACTGCTTGTTAATTGAATGTAACTATTTTCATCCAGAAACTAACACTGTGGAGCAGAATACATTGGCCTAACTGCATAAGAAATAGGATTGAATCTTATAGTTCCCTAAGCAGGGTCTACCATTCATGCAATCATTGTTAATCTTTTACCACATGGCCAATCCACCTGACCTGCACATCTTTGGACTGTGGGAGGAAACCGGAGTACCCGGAGGAAACCCACGCAGACACAGGGAGAACATGCAAACTCCACACAGTCAGTCGCCTGAAGTGGGAATTGAACCCGGGTCTCTGATGCTGCGAGGCAGCAGTGCTAACCACTGTGCCACTGATTTCTTTTCTGTCAGGCCAGAAATTAATCCCAGCCTTCAATATATTCAATCAGCATGCATCCACAGCCCTCTAGAGTAGAAAATTCCAAAGATTCACAACTCTCCAAGGGAAGAAATTTCTCTCCTATCTCCGTTATAAATGATAAACCTGTACTCTATGAAACAGTGCCTTAAATTTCTACATTACCCAACAAGGGGAAACAATTCCTTAATGGGTGCCCCTGTTAACTGCAGCAAATTTTTATGTTTCAATGTGATCACGATTAGATTAGATTAGGTTATTTACACTCTGGAAACAGGCACTTCGGCCCAACAAGTCCACACCGACCCTCTGAAGAGCAACCTACCCAGACCCATTCCCCCATATTTACCCCTTACCTAACACTACGGGCAATTTAGCATGGCCAATTCACCTAACCTGCACATCCTTGGACTGTGGGAGGAAACCGAAGCACCCGGAGGAAACCCACGGAGACATGGGGAGAATGTGCAAACTCAACACAGACAGTTGCCTGAGGCAGGAACTGAACCAGTATCACTGGCGCTGTGAGGAGGCAGTGCTAACCATTGTGCCACCGTGCTGCCCTAAACTACAAACTTGCGATAGCTGGGAATGTCTCATTCTTCTAAACTCAGAAGGATACAGCCCAATTTTCTCAGATTCACCACCACTGTAATATCTCCAATGCAAATATTTCTTTCCATGTTTAGAGATCAGACTGCACAGTACACATAAGGCTTCACCAAATCCCTATATTAACTGTACCGAGGCATTCCTCTTCTTGTACATTAATTTCTTTGCAATAAGATCAAAATGTCATTTCCCTTGCTTGTGTCCACGTTAAAATTTTTCTTGTATGAATATATGTAAGTTTCTCTCAGCATCAATATTTATAAATTACAAGACATTTTAAAAAATGTTTCTATTCTTATTACTCAGTGAATACCTTTATACTTCCCTATCATGTTGCCCACTCACTTCACTTGTCTTGCCAGTGTTCTCCTCACAGCTTATATTTCCAATTAGTTTTATATTGGGAACAAACTCAGTTATTTTGTCGAAGTCATTGAGATTGAAAGTTGCGATCCATACACTGACTTTTGCACTTGGGAACCGTGCAGTTTGAGTCAAAGAAGTCCAGCACAGAAACAGACCCTTCGGTCCAATCTGTCCATGCCAACCAGATATCCCAACCCAATCTAGTCCCATTTGCCAGCACATGGCCCATATCGTTCTAAACTCTTCCTATTCATATACCCATTCAGATGCCTTTTAAATGTTGCAAATTGTACTAGCCTCCACCACTTCCTCTGGAAACTCATTCCATTCACACACCACCCTCTGTATGAAACAGTTGCTCCTTAGGTCTCTTTTATATCTTTCCACTCTCACTCTAAACCCACGCCCTCTAGTTCTGGACTCCCTCACCCCAGGGAAAAGACCTTGTCTATTTATCCTATCCATGCCCCTCGTGATTTTATAAACCTCTATGAGGTCACCCTACCGCCTCTGACGCTCCAGGTTAGAAAATAGCCCCAGCCTATTCAGCCTCTCCCTATAGCTCAAATCCTCCAACCCTGGCAACATCCTTGTAAATCTTTTCTGAATCCTTTCAAGTTTCACAACATCCTGCCAATAGCAAGGAGACCAGGATCGCACGCAATATTCCAAAAGTGGCCAAACCAATGTCCTGTACAGACGCAACATGACCTCCCAACCCCTATACTTAATTCTCTAACCAATAAAGGAAAGCATACCAAAAGCCTTCTTCACTATCCTATCTATCTGCAACTTTACTTGCAAAGAACTATAAACCTGCACTCTGAGGTCTCTTTGTTCAGCCACACTCCCTAGGACCTTACCATTAAGTGTATCAGTCCTGCTCTGATTTGCTTTTCCAAAATGCAGCACCTCATATTTATCTAAATTAAACTCCATCTGCTACTCCTCAGCCCACTGGCCTATCTGATCAAGATCCCTTTGTAAGCTGAGGTAACCTTCTTTGCTGTCCACTACACCTCTGATTTTGGTGTCACCTGCAAACTTACGGATTATACCTCCTATGTTCACATGCAAATCATTTATATAAATGATGAAAAGTAGTGGACCCAGCACCGATCCTTGTGACCAGTGGACTGCCACATGTTACAACACGACAGTGAACCCTTCTGCTAATTAAACCAAACACAGAAAAGCTCACCCCGCCTCATAATCTGTTAAAGTATGAGTGACAGAAAACTACCCAATTCCACTATTTAAAGAGAAAAGTAACAATTTATTCTTTAACTCTAAAAGAGAATACTAAACAACAACCATTTAAAACTCCACATCCCCTTTCTCTTCAAAATTTGTTATCTACCTCCCACTCTGTAACAATATACTGATCGGATAAAGCCCCTAATAAATTTACAGCAAATCGATTTTCAAAACCAGACAGGAATGTCGATCCTCCTGGGTTGTCTTCAATCTTCTCCTGCAAAAATGTTTCATATAAAATGATACCTTTTAGAGAGTGTTTTGAATAGCAGTTGTTTGATGGCAGAAGGTGCTCTTTCTCTGGCTAACTGTCCAAAATGCTAGCTTTTTATACCCCAAAACATTGGATCATCTCATTGGTTCAATGTTGTCAAAACAGTATAATTCAAATTTGATTGGGTTTTAGTATGTTGGTGCATAATTTAAACTGGTTAAATTCAAACTACTGTGAAAACAATTGATATCTAGATCACAGCAAAATGTTACTTCTTCAAACTGTCTGGTAAACTTTGGGCTTGTAGTCAGTCACATGACAGTTGCCTGCCAGCTTTTCTGTTTTCACTCTCAAAGGTATAGTTCATGCCTTCAACTTCATAACACACAGGCCTCCAGTATGAAACACAACCCTCTACCATCAGCCTCTGTCTTCTACCTTTGAGCCAGTTCTGTACCTAAATGACTCGTTCTCCCTGTATTCCATGTGATCTAACCTTACTAATCAGTCTCCGATGAGGAAGCTTGTCAAACGCCTTACTGAAGTCCATTTAGATCAACCCATCACTCTACCCTCATCAATCCTCTTTGTTACTTCTTCAAAAAACTCAATCAAGTTCGTGAGACATGATTTCACACACACAAAGCCATGCTGACTATCCCTAATCCGTTGTTCTCCATGCCTTTTCATTCTTCCTGCCAAAGTGAACAATTTCATACCTTGCTGCACTACATTCCAGAGATTTGAGAGACTTTGGAATTCTCTGTCTGAGGTGGTGGTGGAGATTGGGTCATCAAATTTTTTTAAAATCTGAGCTGAATAGATTCTTGTTAGACTGGGAAATCAAAGGGGTAAATGGGAGTGTGGAATTCAAACCTGAAACAGATCAGCCATGATCTTATTGAATGACAGAGGCAGGTTTGGGTGGACAAATGTTCTACTTTTGCTCCTATTTTAGATATTTATATCCATAGTAGTATGTTACCTCCTTCTCCCTGTGCCTACAGCATGAGGAACACTGCAATAATGTTGGACGTGTACTGTTGCAAATTGTCTTCTGGGCACTGTACAACTATAAAAAGTACTTATTGATGTTGGAAATGTTAAGCCTGTTTTCACGGCTGCTATTGGCAACCATTCAAATTTATTTCAAAAACATATTTACATGGAAAGTCCCCACATGCCTGGCAGATGAAAAATTCAATAGTTGAATTTAACTTGCTGGGTTATAAACTGCCAGCCTTTCATGGTAAATGGTAATGATACTTTTGAGTGCTTGGCACTCGGTGCTCCATGTGGGGCATAAAAATGATTAGTGTTACTACTTGGGGTAAAAATTACTGCCTTACCAAGATCAGATACATATAACCTAAATATAGCCCATTAACTATTTATTTTTGATACATCCTATTTCCTAAAGCTATTCCAGGCAGTGAGAAGCAACAAGAGATTTCCCACAATGACTGCTCGAAGATTGTTAAGGCACATTTCTATTGACCTGTTTCAAGTTGTTTACTTTCACAGTTAATGCAGGAACTCTAACCATAATCACCCGGATGCTTACAGTAACATTGATACTAAATCCTACCCTGACCTGAACACTTAAGCTATACATCAATGTGACCTCAAGCATCTAAGTTAGAAAGGAATAAACAGACGTACTGAAACTAATAGATGAAATAATATGATAGGTAGAGGCTTGAGTGGAGCACAAACACTGATAAAGATCTATTGCTGTAGGCTCCCTGTACAGTTTTTAGAGAAAACAGCTTTTATTAATTCAGAAACTACCCATTCGTTCACTGTCCCTTTTTAAAAAAATACAAAATGCTTTAAAATACAATAATTAATGACCTCTTTTTCAATTCTTTCTGGTGTAAAACATCTCAAGCATGATAAGGTAATATAAGGTAGCCAGATACCAAATCAGAATTGTGTCTGGTTCAGCCCAGAAGGGCATGAATGGGGATTCATGGAATAAAGAGACGGCTGCAGGATAGGAAGGCATTCAAAAAGTTGTGTCTGTGGTGACTCTCTGAAAGAATAGTTTACTGAATACGACTCTTCCGCTAACTTCGCTGTAAGTCTACCGTAGTGAGTAAAGTGGATTCTTTCTTGATTATATGTTTTATTGAAATCTGTCTCTGGATTAAATTTTAAAAATATAAACCACAAGTGGTAAATTAACCTGGAGCACTGTTGAAGAGCAAAAAGATGGTGCTATTTTCTATGTCTGTAGATTGTCAAGGAGCAAAGATGGCCTTTAGTAGAGTGATAATACTCTCTTGTCAGATGTAAGAATTTAGGGTCATATTACATGTTAGTGACGATTATGTCTGCAGGAAGTGTCTTTGGTGGCGAATCCTATCAAATTGAATGGATTGACTGGAGTGAAAATTAGAGGCAATGAGGAATTTACATGAGTGAGGCAGTTAGAGGAAGGGAGAAAAGCCACGGATACAGTCACATAGATGGGTTAACTCCAGGAAAGGTAAGAGGTAGACAGGTAGTACAGGAGTCTTCTGTGGCTATCTCCATTTCAAACAAGTATGTTGCTTTGGAAAATGAAGGGGGTGATGGACTCTCAAGGGAATGTTAGATGAACAGCCAAGCTTCTGATATCCAGATGGGCCATAATGTAATGAAGGGTACGTCAGGTTCCAATCGATCGACTGTGATAAGGGACTCTCTAGTCAGAGGCACAGACAGCCTTTTCTGCAGCCAGCAGTGAGAGAACAGAATGGAATGTTGCCTCTCTGGTGCCAAGATCAAGGATATCTCAAAGAGGGTGCAGAATATTCTCAAAGGGGAGAGGGACCAGTGGGAGGTCATTGTACACATGGGTACCAATGAGGTAGGGAGGGAAGAGGATGAGTTTCTGAAGGGAGAATATGAAAAGCTAGACCAGAATTTAAAAAGGAGGTCCTGAAGGGTAGTAATATATCTGGATTACTCCTAGTGCTATGAACTAGTGAGGGTAGAAATAGGAGGATACAGCAGATGAATGCGTGGCTGAGGAGCCGGTGCCTAGGAGAAGGGTTCATATTTTTAGATCACTGGAATCTCTTCTGGGGTAGAAGTGACCTGTACAAGGAGGAAGGATTACGCCTGAATTGAAAGGGGAGATTTGCTAGGACTGCCGGGAGGATTTAAACTAGTACGGTGGGAGGGCGTCGACCCAGAGAAATAGTGAGGAAAGAGATCAATCTGAGACTGGAACAGCTGGAAAAGAGAGCAAGTCAAACAGTCAGGGAGGGAAGGAACAAGGTAGGACTGATAAATCAAACTGCATTAACTTCAATGCTGGAGGCCTAACAGGGAAGGCAAATGAATTCGGCATGGTTAGGAACATGGGACTAGGATATCATAGTGATTAAAGAAACATGGCTCAGAGATGGACAGGACTAGCAGCTTAATGTTCCAGAATACAAATGCTACAGGAAGGATTGGGGGGGGGGTTTGATAAGGGATAGCATTACTGCTGTTCTTAGGGAGGATATTCCTGGGAATACATTCAGGGAGGTTATTTGGGTGGAACTGAGAAATAATGAAGGGATGATCACCCTACTGTTGAGAAGGACATGAAAGATATAGAATGTGGGGAACAGATGGTGACAGCATGAAAAATGTCCATATTACAGAGGTGGATGTCTTGAGACGCATAAAAGTGAATAAATCCCAGGACCTGATCAGGTGTACCCTAGAACTCTGTGGGAAGCTAGGGAACTGATTGCTGGGCCTCTTGCTGAGATCACTGATAGTCACAGGTGAGGTGCTGGAAAACTGAAAGTTGGCTAGCGTGGTGCCACTATTTAAGAAGGGTGGTAAGGAAAAGCTGGAGAGCTATAGACCAGTGAGCCTGACGTCAGTAGTGGACAAGTTGTTGGAGGGAATCCAGAGGGACAGGATTTATATGTATTTGGAAAGGCAAAGACTGATTAGGGATGGTCAGCATGGCTTTGTGTGTGAGAAACATGTCTCACAAATTTGATTGAGTTTTTTGAAGAAGTAACAAAGATTACTTCTGAGGGCAGAGCCGTAGACATGATCTATATGGACTTCAGTAAGGTGTCGACAAGGGAGACTGATTAGCAAGGTTAGATTTCATGAAATACAGGGAGAACTAGCCATTTGGATACAGAACTGTACAGGGAAAATTAGCCATTTGGATACAGAACTGGCTCAAAGGTAGAAGACAGGGGGTGGTGGTGGAGGGTTGCGTTTCAGACTGGAAGCCCATGACCAATAAAATGGCATAAGGATCGGTGCTGGGTTCAACACTTTTCATCATTTATATAAAAGATTTGGATGTGAACATTGGAGGGATTGTTATTAAGTTTGCAGATGACACCAAAATCAGAGGTGTAGTGGACAGCAAAGAAGGTTACCTCACAGTACAACAGGATCTTGATCAGAAGGGCCAATGGGCTGAGGAGTGACGGATGGAGTTTAATTCAGATAAATGCGAGGTATTGCATTTTAGAAAAGCAAATCTTAGCAGGACTTATACCCTTAGCAGTAAGGTCCTAGGGAGTGTTGCTGAACAAAGAGGCCTTGGAGTTCAGGTTCATACTTTTGGTTCATACTTCCTTGAAAGTGGAGTCGCAGGTAGATAGGATAGTGAAGGCGGCGTTTGGTATGTTTTCCTTTATTGGTCAGAGCATGGAGTATAGGAATTGGGAGGTTATATTGCGGCTGTACAGAACATTGCTTTGGCCACTTTTGGAATATTGCATGCAATTCTGATCCCTTCCTCTCGGAAAGATGTTGTGAAATTTGAAAGGGCTCAGAAAAGATTTACAAGGATGTTGCCATGATTGCAGGATTTGAGCTATAGGAAGAGGCTGGGCTGTTCTCCCTGGAGTTTCAGAGGGTGAGGGGTGACCTTATAGAGGTTTATAAAATCATGAGGGGCATGGATAGGGTAAATAGACAAGGTCTTTTCCCTGGGGTGGAAGGAGTCCAGAACTGGAGGGCATAGGTTTAGGGTGAGAGGGGAAAGATATAAAAGGGATCTGAGGGGCAACTGTTTCTTGCAGAGGGTGGTGGTACACGTATGGAATGAACTGCCAGAGGAAGTGGTGGTGGCTAGTACAATTGCAACATTTAAAAGACATCTGAATGGGTGTATGAATAGAAAAGGTCTAGAGGTATATGGGCCAAGTGCTGGTAAATAAGACCATAAGACATAGGAGTAGAGGTAAAGCCATTCGGCCCATCGAGTCCACTCTGCCATTCAATTATGGCGAATGGCATTTCAATGCCACTTACCCTCTCCCCGTAGCTCTTAATTCCTTGCAGGATTAAGAATTTATCAATCTCTGCCTTGAAGACATTTAACGTCCCGGTCTCCACTGCGCTCTGCGGCAATGAATTCCACAGGCTCACCATTCTCTGGCTGAAGAAATGTCTCCTCCTTTCCATTTTAAATTGACTCCCTCTAATTCTACTCCTGTTTACCATTTATATAAATGATTTAGAGGAGAATATAGAAGATATGGTTAGGAAGTTTGCAGATGACACCAAAAAGGTGGGTATAGTGGACAGTTAAGGAGGTTATCTAAGATTACAAAGAGATCTTGATCAATTGAGTGAATGGGCTGAGGAGTGGCAGATGGAATTTAAAACTAAAGTAAGTTAGGATATCTGGTCAGCATGGATGAGTTGGACTGAAGGGTCTGTTTTTGTGCTACACTTCTCTATGACTCTATGACTAATTCCTGTTGTCCTGCATTTTTTTTTCCTCAGTTAATGATCGAATTCTCTTTTGAAAGCCATAATTGAATCTGCCCAAACTCACACTTAGTGTATTCTATATCCTAATCAGAGAGTCACTGAGATGTACAGCATGGAAATAGACCCTTTGGTCCAACCCATCCATGCCAACCAGATATCCCAAACCCAATCTAGTCCCACCTGCCAGCACCCAGCCCACATCCTTCCAAACCCTTCCTATTCATATACCCATCCAAATGCATCTTAAATGTTGCAATTGTACCAGCCTCCACCACTTCCTCTGGCAGCTCATTCCATACACGTACCACCCTCTGCATGAAAACGTTGCCCCTTAGGTCTCTTTTATATCTTTCCCCTCTCACCCTAAACCTATGCCCTCTCGTTCTGGACTCCCCGACCCCAGGAAAAAGACTTTGTCTACTTATCCTAAGTCTCTATCCTCTTCCTACTAAAATGAACTATTTCACATTTCTCTGCATTAAACGTAATCTGTCGATTGCACCAATTTGTGCACTTTTGAAGACAGCAATCCAGTCAGGATAGCTGAATTCTTCAGAAGCAGTATGCCATACACAAAGCTAAGCAATGTCACAACCAACAAATCACATCTAAATTCTGCAACTTCCACTGGTGAATGGTGAACAATTAAACAAGCAATCAGTATGGGTAGCTCCACAAACATCTTCGCAGTCAATAATGTGAAAGCCCAGCTCATTCCTTCACAAAGCTGATGCATTTGCAACCATGTGAGGCAGAGGTACTGGGCAGATAATCCACTCGTACCACCTTCTAAGGCCCACAGCAAAATGCTGGTCTTTGGCCAACACGGTTCATTCCATAAAACTATAGAAGGCACTGTATACAGCCAGGGTCACAGGTCTTGACAAATTCCTGGTGGTTATACTGCAGATTTAAGGCCCAGAACTAGGGGGAGGTGATGGAGTAATAGCATTATCAATAGACTAGTTATCAACATCCAGTTACACCTCTGGGAACGTGGGCTCTAAACACACCACAAAATAGACAGCGAAATCTGAAATTAATTTATCAACCAGGAATTAAAAGCTACTCTACTGATGAACTCAAAACACTGTCAATGTTCATACAAACCATTTGGTTCATTCACGTCCCTTAGAAATACCCTCAACTAGTGTGGGCCAAATGTCGATCTCTAAATCCATAGCAATACAGTTGACCCTTAAATAGCTTCTAAAATGTGCTTAGTTCTTTGTGATATTGCTTAGCCTCATAATCAAGACAACAGAAATGATAACACACACCTCTGATGACCTTTCCTCCTGAAGACTTATGCCAAAATTAGGAGAGTTGTCCCATGGGCTAGTCAAGCAACACTCCGACACAGTCATTCTTACAATGTTCCAGACAACATCAGAATTCCTCGGTACATCTGTCCTACCACCTTAACACCGAGCAGAGGTGGTGACACAGTGGTGTACTGTTGGGAGGAAGTTGCCTTCAGAGTCCTCAACACTGACTTTGGATCCTGTGAAGTCTCATGGCATCAAGTCAAACTTGGGCAAGGAAACATTCTACTGTGCTGCTGAGCTGATGAATAAATACTTGACCATGATGAACACCACTTGGAGGGCTCATTCAGGTGGCAAGGGCACACAATATACTCTTCATGGGGGACTTCAACATTCATCAACAGTATCATGGTAGCACCGTGATTGACCAGGCTAGCTGCATCCTGAAAGACATAACTACTAGATGGAGCTTGCAACAGATGTGAAGGAACTAACAAGCGGGAAAAATCTACTTGACCTTATCTGCATTTGTAGTAGCCACATCTGTTCATGACAATATCTGTAGGTATGATGAACGCACAGTCCTCAGAGAGACAAAGTTCCACTTTCACAGCAAGGATACTGTACTGAGTTAAATGGAACAGATTTCAAACAGGTCTGGTAATTTATGATTGGCTATCAAAGAGACATGGTGGGCAATGGTCTGCTGGTTAAAGTCATGTCTAACATAAAGGAAGATGGTATTGGTTGTCAGAGGTCAACCATCTCAGCAGGAGTTCCTTGGGGTAGTGCCCAAGATCCAACAATCTTCAGTTGCTTCATCAATGACCTAACATCCATCATAAAGTTAGAAATGAGGGTGCTCACTGATGATTGCATAATGTTCACTTCATTAATGACTCCTCAGGTACATAAGCAATCAATGTCCAAGTGCAGCAAGCTCATTGACAACATTCTGACTTGAGCTGATGAAGTGGCAAGTGACATTAATGCCACACATGCCATAAAATGATCATCTCCAATGCTGAATCCCACACTATCAATATTCTGGGGGTTACCATTGTCCAAATACTGAAGTAAACCAGCCAAACAAACACTGTGGCTATGAAGTCAGTCATCTCCTGGTTATCCAAGGCTGTCCACCACCTACAAGGTACAGGTTAACATTGTGATGGAATACGCTCCAAATGCGTGGTTTGAGTCCAACTCCAAAAATGTCAAAAAAAACCACTATCTGACACTTCCAACATTCACTAAGTTCACCGTCAATGAAAAGTGGTATGTGTGTTCCACCCACAAGATGCACTGTAGCAACCAACTCGGTCTCCCTGGCAACACCTTCCAAAGTTGCAACCTTTGCCAATGTAGGCACTCTCCTCCAAACTGTAACCATCATTGCCTGTAGTTCATACAGGCAGCTCACTACCACCTTCTCAAAACAATAAATGATGGCTTTCCCAGCAAGACCCATATCCCATAATTCTTATTTTAAAATGTATATCAGGAAGTGGTACTGGAAATAATGATGAACTCAACATTTTAAAAAGACATGGAGCCCTGACAGGTTACTGAATGAGTAGACTCTGAATATAATCTAGCAAACATAATGAGGAACAGAAGCTGTGTCAAGTAGTGTCAGCTATGTCAGATCAGTTCTGTAGAAGAATCACTGGACTTGAAACATTAACTCTGGTTTCTTTCCACAGATGTTGCCAGATCTGCTGATTTTCTCCAGCAATTTTGTTTTTTGTTTCACATTTCCAGAATCAACAGTCCTTTGTTTTGTTATATTAATTAAGTAATTCAGTTCCTCTGCCCTAGTGAAGAACCTGCATGCTGCAATTCAGATTGTGAAGTCTCACTGTTCATTATCTGGCTGAGCTTCCCTTTTTCACGTCAATCAGTCCTTAGTCAGGTATAGGATCAATCAGTTTGGAGTTCAGGTCGTGATTCAGGCATCTACAAATATATATTAGTGCTGCCATGTTCTAGTGATCAATGAACATAATGTCCAAATCATGAGCACACCATCGCAATTGATAAGTACCTAATGTACTTTTATATATTTACAAATGAGCAGGATGCAGTTATAGGAAGCATAAAACCAACAGTCAGATAAAGTAAAAACAAGCAGAGCAATTAATCATGATGATGACAGAGAAAGTTAACAGACTACTTGCATGGTGTAGACAGGTATGAGATGAAATATTGAACAAACAGATGTGAGCTGATACATTCTGCAAAGAAAAAGGAATTGTACATGAAACATAAAATTTGAAAATGACTCAAGATTTCAGAGTTCATGCACAAAGTGTTGAAAAAACAAAGTCTTATACTTAAAGAAATGGGTTTCTCAACTGCCTACAAAAACAAAAGTGACAGTAATGTTCAATGCTAATTGATTTCAACACATTTTGAATACTGAGATTCATTTTCCATCCTTATTTTAGAAAATGTCACATCAGTCAGGGTTCAGACAATTTTCACTCCAAGTAGGAGGGTATGAAGGGTTAGTCAGGAGGACGAGTTTGGTCTCAGTAAGGATAATGAATGAGGGATTAAACAGAGATATTCCAAATCCTGAGTTTGATAATGCAAAATCAGTCCCCTCACTGATGAGTTTCTAAATGGCGAGCATTCATTTAAAGTCAAAAGAACATTGTAGAGGTCAAGAGATTTGTTAGTGCAGAGTGTCCTTAGTAGATAGCCAAGCCCTACCAAAAATACAAGTGAAAGGAAAAACATAAATATTTTAAAAAAGGAAATGGAGAAATGATTGAAAAACAGAAGAGTAAGAGATTGGATCCACTAAGTTGATCTTGGAGAGTTAACACAGATATGATGGCCTGAATAGAGTGCTGACCACGATTTCCAATCTAATTTAATCTAATCAAAGTACAACCTTGAATCTGTCCCAGCCCCATTTTTTGAGTCAATTTTGTGTTATCCCAACACTTTGTCTCCAACACATTCCACACTGGGTCTGGTTCAATTTCAGCCTTCTTCTTCTAATGATGTGCAGGTCATTCATCAAATTAATTCACTTATTATGACTAGAGTATTCATTGGTTATTTGCCAGCCCTTCATTCAGTGCTCATGACCTGAAACATGAACATTTAGTTTTTCATCTTCCAAGCAGTTTGAGATTTCTAGGTTTTGGCTTCTTGTTGAACTTCAACAAAATCCTTTACTGAAATCGATGTTTAGAGGTCTTAGAAAATATAAAGGTGGATAAATCTTGAGAACCTGATCTAGTGTATCCCAGGATGTTGTGGGGAGTTATGGAGATAATTGTGGAGCTACAAATCTAAATAAATATTTGTATCATTTATAGCCGTGGGTGAGGTGCCAGAAGACTGGAGACTAGCTCATATTGTGCTGTTGTTTAGGAAGGGATTGCAAAAGCCTCAGAACTATGAACTCTGATTTTAGTGGTGGGTAAGTTGTCGAAGGCGACTCTAAAAGATAGGATTTGTGTGCATTTAGAGTGTCAAGGAAGGATTAGTGATAGTCAACATGGTTTTGTGCAAAGGAAATCATGTCTCACAAACTTGATTTGAGCTTTTTGAGGAAGTAACCTAGAAGACTGATAAGAGCAGAGCAGCAGATGTGTTCACTTGGACTTTGACAAAGTTCCAAATAGACTAATTGGTAAAGTTGGATCACGTGGGATTCAGGGTGAGCTTTCCAATTGAATATAAATTGGCTTAACAGCAGGAGACAGAATGATAGTGGAGAGTTGTTTTTTCAGACTGGAGGCCTGTTACCAGCGGTGCTCCATAGGGATCGGTGCTGGGTATACTCCTGTTTATTATTTACATAAATGATTTAGGTGAGAATATAAAAGGTATGCTTAATAAGTTTGCAGATGACACCAAAACTGGTGGTATAGTGGACAGTTAAAGAGGTTATCTAAGATTACAAAGAGATCTTGATCAATTGAGTGAATGGGCTGAGGAATGGCAGATGGAGTTTAATTTGGATAAATGCACGGTATTGCATCTTAGTAAAACAAACAAGGGCAGGACTTATAAAATAAAAAATAGGGCTTTCAGTAGTGTAAAAAGTGTGACGGTAGAAAAGCACAACTGGTCAGGCAGCATCCAAGGAGCAGGAGAGTCAACAGCGATGAAGAGCTTAAGCTGGAAATGCTAACTCTCCTGCTCCTCGGATGCTGCCTGATTGGCTTTGCTTTTTCAGCACCACACATTTTGAGTCTAATGTCCAGTGTCTGCAGTCCTCACTTTCTCCTTCAGTAGTGTTGTAGAACACAGAGACTTAGAGGTTCAGATACATAGTTCTTTGAAGTTTGCATCACATGTAGACAGGGTTGTTAAGGAGGTGTTTAGTTTTAGAAGACATTGGTGAGGCCTCTTCTGGAGTAGTGTGTCTAGTTCTTGTCACCCTGTAATAGGAAGGATATTATTAAACTGGACCGTGTTCAAAAAAGATTAACCTGGATGTTGTTGGAAATGGAAGGTCTGAGTTACAAGGAGAGGCTGGATAGGCTGGGACTTGGTCCACTGGTTAGGAGGTTGAGAGATGACTTTATAGAGGTTTATAAAATGATGAGGGATACAGAGAAGATGAATGGGTAGTCTCTTTTCCTGAGGGTATGAAGTTTCAAGACCAGGGGGCCGATTTTTAACATAAGAAGAAGGATTTTTTTTTAAAAAACAGTGGTTCACATGTGGAATGAACTTCCAGAAATGCTGGATACAGGTACACTTAGAATGTTTAAAAAGACATTTGGATAACTCCATGAAACATTTGGAGGGATATAGGCCAAGTGCCAGCAGATGGTACCAGTTTAATTTGTGATAACGGTCAGCACAGACTGATTGGATGGACGGGTCTGCTTCAATGCTGTAGGACTATAATTTGATCCATGTTATTTGCCAATCATTTGGAACATGACCAAAATCCAACCGGTCCTAAAAATATCAGCAAGGACATTTCACAGCCCATTGGGATGAAAAGTTAGTGATTTTAATTTACCTGTTCTCCCCTGTATATGCATGTTTATGTTTCTAACTGATGCACACTGTTAATTTCTACTTTCACTTCCAGCATTTCTCTCAATGATTCCATGAATATCTTTTCAGACTTTTTTTAGCCCATTCCTCAGCTTCTGAGATGATTTCCCACCCTCCACATCACCTCTAAAGTTAGAAGCTAAGTCTGAGGTTGTTTAAACATCACTTTCCAAACTTTAGACATAGTACAGTTAAAAGTAAGCTAAAAGGAAGAATGCGACATTTCCTAAAAGAACACTGAGCTTCACACTAAATACAAGTAAATGAAACATAGTATCCAGTAAATCACCCCTCTCCTTCACACTGATACATCTAACTCTCTCTGCCATACATTCTATGACCCATTCCCAACCACAGTAGTCTCAATCCCCTGCACTATTCTCACAACCGCCCCCATACACACACCTCATGCCCTCCCAACACACTCCCTTCACATTCTCCTAGTTGTACAGAACTGCCATCTCTCACAAAACCGACTCCCATCTCTTACAAATGATGTACCTCCCGCCCCTCATATCCATACCCCTCCCTCAGATCCCCCTCCTCCCAGCTGCCTGTTGTCCCTGTCCTTCAGACCTGTGTCCATCATGCAGCCCCATCCCTTAGACTGTCTAATTTGTCAGACTCCAATCCCTCACACGTCCTCATCCTTCAAACCCTCACACATACACTCCCTGCCCCTTGACTGTTTGTCCTTCATGCCTTCCTGACCCTCCATCTCTTAACACCTTGCCGCTCACCCACCCCTCTCCCTCGACCCAATCCCTCACACCCCCCCCACCCACCCCTCTGTCCCCCAGCCCTCATCCCTACCACCAACTCCTCTGATCCTCACCCCCCACCCCTGCTCTGTCCCTCACCCTCATCCCCACCCCTGCTCGGTCCCTCACCCCCATCCCCACCCCTGCTCTGTCCCTCACCCCCATCCCCACCCCTCTGTCTCTCACCCCCATCCCTCTATCCCTCACCCCTATAGCCCCAGTCCCCACCCCTCTGTCTCTCACCCCCCCCAGCCCTGATCTCCCCACCCCTCTGTCTCTCACCCCCCCCAGCCCTGATCTCCCCACCCCTCTGTCTCCCACCCCCCCCCCAGCCCTGATCTCCCCACCCCTCTGTCTCCCACCCCCCCCCAGCCCTCATCTCCCCACCCCTCTGTCTCTCACCCCCCCCCCCCACAGCCCTCATCTCCCCACCCCTCTGTCTCTCACCCCCCCCCCCACAGCCCTGATCTCCCCACCCCTATCTGTCTGTCCCTCACCCACCTCCCGCCCCTCACTCTTCTCCAAGGTCCCTCTGAGGAAAGCAGGCCAGACAAAGCCGCGGTCCTCAGGCGGGATACACTGAGGCAGAGAGTCGCCCGTCCTCCGGCGTGGCACCTACCCAGAAACTTGCGGAGTTCCAGCAGCAGGGCCGGAGCCCCACCGTTCAGCTGGTAACACAGCGAGGCCAAACTCAATAACAGCAACGAAGCCAGGCAGAAACCGTAATCCCGGAGAGAGCACTTGATGAGCCTCCTCAGAACCATCCTTAGCTGCCTCACCCACACCGATCCACCGCCCATCGGGCACCCGCATCAACCGCTCTGCCACCACAGTCACCACACGCCCGTTAGAGCCTCAGCTTGATCTGACAGGCAACACGCTTCAGCTCCGCCACAGCAACAGCGGCCAGTCCTCCAGAAACAGTGCCCTCTGCAGCGCCGGCTCCGCCACAGCAACCCAGAAACAGTGCCCTCTGCAGCGCCGGCTCCGCCACAGCAACCAGTCCTCCAGAAACAGTGCCCTCTGCAGCGCCGGCTCCGCCACAGCAACCCAGAAACAGTGCCCCCTGCAGCGCCGGCTCCGCCACAGCAAACAGTCCTCCAGAAACAGTGCCCTCTGCAGCGCCGGCTCCGCCACAGCAAACAGTCCTCCAGAAACAGTGCCCTCTGCAGCGCCGGCTCCGCCACAGCAACAGCAGCCACTCCTCCAGAAACAGTGCCCTCTGCAGCGCCGGCTCCGCCACAGCAACCAGTCCTCCAGAAACAGTGCCTTCTGCAGCGCCGGCTCCGCCACAGCAACCCAGAAACAGTGCCCTCTGCAGCGCCGACTCCGCCACAGCAAACAGTCCTCCAGAAACAGTGCCCTCTGCAGCGCCGACTCCGCCACAGCAAACAGTCCTCTAGAAACAGTGCCCTCTGCAGCGCCGACTCCGCCACAGCAAACAGTCCTCCAGAAACAGT
Source organism: Chiloscyllium punctatum (assembly GCF_047496795.1). Lineage (NCBI taxonomy): Eukaryota > Metazoa > Chordata > Chondrichthyes > Orectolobiformes > Hemiscylliidae > Chiloscyllium > Chiloscyllium punctatum. The sequence continues at coordinate 96,729,555 of NC_092749.1, read as the reverse complement.
GCCCTCTGCAGCGCCGGCTCCGCCACAGCAACAACGGCCAGTTCTCCAGAAACAGTGCCTTCTGCAACTTCGACTTGGAGCTGCCGGTGTTGGACTGGGGTGTACAAAATTAAAAATCACACGGCACCAGGTTATAGTCCAACAGGTTTAATTGGAAGCACACAAGCTTTCGGAGCATCGCTCCTTCATCAGGTGGCAGTGGAGGGCTCAATCCTAACACATAATTTATAGCAAAAATTTACAGTGTGATGTAACTGAAATTATACATTGAAAAATTGATTGTTAAGCCTTTCATCTGTTAGAATATCATGATAGTTTCACTTCTTTCATGTGTAAATCACAAAACCTTTTTTTAAAAAGTTGCATTCTCAGGTTAGCTGTTCACAATGGTGATAACTCGCCAATATGTTGAAGGTGTTAGCCCCCTGTGTTCTCTGTCTATGCCATGATGTTTAGATTGATTCTAATCTAACAAGTGAGATAATAGAATTTTACATAAATTCATGCAGTTTTTGAGCTCAGAGTTCTACATGAATGCATGCAGTTTTTGAGCAAAGTACAATGTACAAATTCACCCCACAAAATATATGTGTGCATGTGGGTCTTTGTGTGTGTGTCTGTCTGGATTGGGGGTTGTGAGTGCACTCACTACACACACAAACATTCATTTTCTCACAGAGTGTCTTAAGTCTGTGAGGGGGTGCGTGTGGGAATGTGTGTGTCTGTAAGAGTGTGTGGGTGTCTGTGTGCGCATCAGTGTATGTGTCTCCATGTGTACATGTGTATAGGAGTGCCTGTGTGTATGTGAGAGTGTGTGTGTGCTGTGTGTGTATGCAATGGTGGTCACCAGTAATGTGACAATAACCCAAGGTCCCGGTTTGAGGCCCTCCCTATGGGTACCGAACTCAGCTATCAGCCTCTGTTCGGCCACTTTTCGCTGCTTCCTGAAGTCCGCCTTGGAGGATGGTCACCCAAAGGTCCGAGGTCGAATGTCCCACAGGGAGGGAACACTCCTGTCTGTTGATTGTTGTGCCGTGCCCATTCATCCGTTGTCATAGCCTTTGCTCGGTTTCCCCAATGTACCATGCCTCCGGGCATCCTTGCCTGCAACGTATAAGATAGACAACGTTGGCTGACTCACATGAGTACCTGCCATGTACAAGGTGGGAGGTGTCCCCACGTGCAATGGTGGTATCTATGTCCACACTCTGACACGTCTTGCAGCACCTACCGTGACAGGGTTGTATGGAGTTGTCCTGAGAGCTGGGCAGCTTGCTACGATCTGTTTGAGGTTTGGCGGTAGTTTAAAGGCAAGTAGTGGAGGTGTGGGGAAGGTCTTGGTGAGGTGCTCATCCTCATTGATAATGTGTTGCAGGTCACAAAGAACATGGAGTAATTTTTCAGCTCCTGGGAAATACTGAACAATGAAGGGTACCCTGTCGGTCGCACCATGTGTCTGTCTCCTGAGGAGATCATTACGATCCCTTGCTGTGGCACATCGGAACTGGCGGTCGATGAGTTGGGCATTGTACCCCGTTCTTGTGAGGGCATCCCTGAGTACTTCCAGGTGTCCGTCACGTTCCTCCTCATCTGAGCAGATCCGGTGTATGCATAGAGCTTGTCCATAAGGGATGGCTGTTTTAATATGTTTTGGGTGGAAGCTGGAGAAGTGTAGCATTGTGAGGTTGTCCGTGGGTTTGCGGTACAGTATGCTGCTGAGGTGTCCATCCTTGATGGAGATGCATGTGTCCAAGAATGAGACAGATAAAGGCTTGGCAGGAAGAATAGGGAGAATCCAAAGGCATTTTACATGTGAGGAATAAGAGAATTATCAAAGAAAGAGTAGGGCCGATCAGGAATAGCATAGGGAACTTGTGTATAGAGTCTGAGGAGGTAGGGGAAGCCCTAAATGAGTTTTGTGCTTCTGTCTTTATTAAAGAAAACGACCTTGCAGTGAATGAAACCACTGAGGAGCAGGTAAGGCTGCTGGAACAGATAGAGGTTGAGGAAGTTGATGTGTTGAAAATTTTGGCAAACATTAATAAACAAGTCGCCAGGGCCAGAGCAGATTTGTCCTCGGCTGCTTTGGGAAACGAGAAATGTGATTGCTTCGCCGCCTGCGAAGATCTTTGCATCCTCGCTCTCCACCGGAGTCGTACCTGAGGACTGGAGGGAGGCAAATGTAATCCCTCTCTTCAAGAAAGGAAATAGGGAAATCCCTGGCAATTACAGACCAGTCAGTCTCAAGTCTGTCATCTGCAAGGTATTAGAAAGGATTCTGAGGGATAGGATTTATGACCATCTGGAAGAGCATGGCTTGATTAAAGGCAGTCAGCATGGCTTTGTGAGGGGCAGGTCATGCCTCACAAATCTTATTGAATTCTTTGAGGATGTTACTAGACAAGTTGATGAGGGTCGAGCAGTGGATGTTGTGTATATGGACTTCAGTAAGGCATTTGATAAGGTTCCTCATGGTAGGCTCGTTCAGAAGGTCAGGAGGAATGGGATACAGGGAAATCTAGCTGTCTGGATACAGAATTGGCTGGTTGACAGAAGAAAGCGAGTGGGAATGGAAGGAAAATATTCTGCCTGGAAGTCAGTGGTGAGTGGTATTCCACAGGGCTCTGTTCTTGGGCCTCTACTCTTTGTAATTTTTATTAATGACCTGGATGAGGAGATTGAAGGATGGGTTAACAAGTTTGCAGCTGACACAAAGGTTGGAGATATCGTTGACAGTATAGAGGACTATTGTAGGCCGCAGCGTGACATTGACAGGATGCAGAGATGGGCTGAGAGGTGGCAGATGGAGTTCAACCTGGATAAATGCAAGGTGATGCATTTTGGAAGGTCGAACTTGAAAGTTGAGTACAGGATTAAAGACAGGATTCTTGGCAGTGTGGAGGAACAGCGGGATCTTGGTGTGCAGGTACATCGATCCCTTAAAATTGCCATCCAGGTGGACAGGGTTGTTAAGAAAGCATATGGTGTTTTGGCTTTCATTAACAGGGGGATTGAGTTTACGAGCCGTGAGATCTTGTTGCAGCTCTATAAAACTTTGGTTAGACTACATTTGGAATACTGTGTCCAGTTCTAGTCACCCTTTTATAGGAAAGATGTGGATGCTTTGGAGAGAGTTCAGAGGAGGTTTACCAGGATGCTGTCTGGAATGGAGGGCTTATCTTACGAAGAGAGGTTGACTGAGCTTGGACTTTTTTTCATTGGAAAAAAGAAGGAAGAGAGGGGACCTAATTGAGGTGAACAAGATAATGAGAAGCATAGATAGAGTTGATAGCCAGAAACATTTTCCCAGGGCAGAAATTGTTAATACGAGGGGTCATAGTTTTAAGCTGTTTGGCGGAAAGTATAGGGGATGTCAGAGGCGGGTTCTTTATGCAGAGAGTTGTGAGAGCATGGAATGCGTTGCCAGCAGCAGTTGTGAAAGCGAGGTCATTGGGGATATTTAAGAGACTGCTGGACATGCATATGGTCACAGAAATTTGAGAGTTCGTACATTAGGTTTACCTCACATGAGGATCAATGGTTGGCACAACATCATGGGCTGAAGGGCCTGTTCTGTGCTGCACTGTCCTATGCTCTAGACAGACGAGAGTAGTCCATGGTGAGTTTGATGATGGGATGAAACTTGTTGACGTCACGATGTAGTTTTATCAGTGACTCCTCGCCATGGGTCTAGAGGAAGAAAATGTCATCAATGTGCCTGGTCAGTACTCAACACCAACAACTGCCAATCTCCAAACACCATCCTACAACTCATCCGCTTTATCCTTGATCACAACGTCTTCACCTTTGACAACCAGTTCTTCATCCAGAAACATGGAACAGCCATGGGGACCAAATTTGCACCCCAATATGCCAACATCTTTATGCACAGATTCGACTAAGACTTCTTCTCTATGCAGGATCCCCAACCAACATTATACAGCAGGTACATTGATGACATTTTCTTCCTCTGGACCCATGGCGAGGAGTCACTGGTAAAACTACACAGTGACATCAATAAGTTTCATCCCACCATCAAACTCACCATGGACTACTCTCGACTATCTGTCTCATTCTTGGACACATGCATCTCCATCAAGGATGGTCACCTCAGCACCACACTCTACTGCAAACCCACAGACAAGCCCTACATGTACACCGGATCTGCTCAGATGAGGAGGAACGTGACGGACACCTAGAAGTACTCAGGGATGCCCTCACAAGAACAGGGTACAATGCACAATTCATCGACCGCCATTTCCAACGTGCCACAGCAAGGAATCGTAATGACCTCCTCAGGAGACAGACACATGCTGCGACCGACAGGGTACCCTTCATTGTTCAGTATTTCCCAGGAGCTGAAAAATTACGCCATATTCTTCGTGACCTGCAACACTTTATCAATGAGGATGAGCACCTCACCAAGACCTTCCCCACACCTCCACTACTTGCCTTTAAACTACCGCCAAACCTCATACAGATCGTTGTTCGTAGCAAGCTGCCCAGCTCTCGGGACAACTCCATACAACCCTGTCACGATAGGTGCTGCAAGACGTGTCAGAGTGTGGACATAGATACCACCATTACGCGTGGGGACACCTCCCACCTTGTACATGGCAGGTACTCATGTGACTCAGCTAACGTTGTCTATCTTATACGTTGCAGGCAAGGATGCCCGGAAGCATGGTACATTGGGGAAACCGAGCAAAGGCTACAACAATGGATGAATGGGCACGGCACAACAATCAACAGACAGGGGTGTTCCCTCCCTGTGGGGGAACACTTCAGTGGTCCAGGACATTCGACCTCGGACCTTCAGGTGATCATCCTCCAAGGCGGACTTCGGGACAGGCAGCAGTGAAAGGTGGCCGAGCAGAGGCTGATAGCTAAGTTCGGTACCCATAGGGAGGGCCTCAACCAGGACCTTGGGTTCATGTCACATTACAGGTGTAACACAGAGATAGTCCTACACACACACGCACACAGGCACTCCTATACACACATACACAGACGTGCACACAGACACCCACACACACCCTTAAAGACCCACACACTCCCACACTCACACATGCACCCACTCAGACTTAAGACACTCTACACACACACACATACACTTTCTCACACTCACAATCCCCAACCCAGACACACAGACAGACAAAGACCCACATGCACAAGTATATTTTGTGGGGTGAATTTGGAGTTGCAGGGTTACATTGTACTTTGCTCAAAAACTGCATGAATTCGTGTAAAACTCCGTTATCTCACTTTTTAGATTAGAATCAATCTAAACATCAGGTCATGGACAGAGAACACAGGGGGCTAACTCCTTCAACATATTGTCTAGCTATCACCCATTGTTAACAGCTAACCCGAGAATGCAACTTTTTAAAAAAAGGTTTTGTGATTTACACATGAAAGAAGTGAAACTATCATGATATTCTAACAGCTTAACAATCAATTTTTCAATGTATAATTTCAGTTACATCACACTGTAAATTTTTGCTATAAATTCTGTGTATTAGGATTGAGCCCTCCACTATTACTTGATGAAGAAGCGTCGCTCCGAAAGCTAGTGCTTCCAATTAAACCTGATGGACTATAATCTGGTGTTGTGTGATTTTTAACTTTCTGCAGCTCCCGCTCCGCCACTGCAACAACGGACAGCTCTCCAGAAACAGCGCCCTCTGCAGCACTGGTCCCATCACAGCAACAACGGACAGCTCTCCAGAAACAGCGCCCTCTGCAGCACTGGTCCCATCACAGCAACAACGGACAGCTCTCCAGAAACAGCGCCCTCTGCAGCACTGGTCCCATCACAGCAACAACGGACAGCTCTCCAGAAACAGCGCCCTCTGCAGCACTGGTCCCATCACTGCAACAACGGACAGCTCTCCAGAAACAGCGCCCTCTGCAGCACTGGTCCCATCACTGCAACAACGGACAGCTCTCCAGAAACAGCGCCCTCTGCAGCACTGGTCCCATCACTGCAACAACGGACAGCTCTCCAGAAACAGCGCCCTCTGCAGCACTGGTCCCATCACAGCAACAACGGACAGCTCTCCAGAAACAGCGCCCTCTGCAGCACTGGTCCCATCACTGCAACAACGGACAGCTCTCCAGAAACAGCGCCCTCTGCAGCACTGGTCCCATCACTGCAACAACGGACAGCTCTCCAGAAACAGCGCCCTCTGCAGCACTGGTCCCATCACTGCAACAACGGACAGCTCTCCAGAAACAGCGCCCTCTGCAGCACTGGTCCCATCACAGCAACAACGGACAGCTCTCCAGAAACAGCGCCCTCTGCAGCACTGGTCCCATCACTGCAACAACGGACAGCTCTCCAGAAACAGCGCCCTCTGCAGCACTGGTCCCATCACTGCAACAACGGACAGCTCTCCAGAAACAGCGCCCTCTGCAGCACTGGTCCCATCACTGCAACAACGGACAGCTCTCCAGAAACAGCGCCCTCTGCAGCACTGGTCCCATCACTGCAACAACGGACAGCTCTCCAGAAACAGCGCCCTCTGCAGCACTGGTCCCATCACTGCAACAACGGACAGCTCTCCAGAAACAGCGCCCTCTGCAGCACTGGTCCCATCACTGCAACAACGGACAGCTCTCCAGAAACAGCGCCCTCTGCAGCACTGGTCCCATCACTGCAACAACGGACAGCTCTCCAGAAACAGCGCCCTCTGCAGCACTGGTCCCATCGCTGCAACAACAGCCAGTCTTCCGGAAACAGTGCCCTCTGCAGGTTAGGCTGTGCCACAGCAACCACGGCCAGTCTTCCCGAAATAATAAATGAAGATTGAAAGCCATGATGTGGAGGTGCTGGTGTTGGTCTGGGGTGGACAAAGTTAAAAATTACTAGCTACCTGATGAAGGAGCAGTGCTCTGAAAGCTAGTGCTTCCAAATAAACCTGTTGGACTATAGCCTGGTGTTGCGTGATTTTTAAAGATTTAAAGAGCTGTGGATGCTGTAAATCAGAAACGAAAATAAAGAACTCACCAGGTCTGGCAGCATCTAAGGGGAGAAATCAGAGTTAACGTTTTGGGTCAAGTGACCCTCACAGCTGAGTTCCAGTTAATGTAAACTCTGATTTCTCTCCACAGATGCTGCTAGACCTGTTGAGCCTTTGTAGCAATCTCTATTTTTGACTCCTGAGGAAAGGTCACTTTTTTTAGTTTAGATTAGGTTCCCTACAGTGTGGAAACAGGCCCTCTGGCACAACGAGTCCACACCGACCCTCTGAAGAGAAACCCACTGAGACACATTCCCCTCTGACTGATGCACCTAACACTATGGGCAATTTAGCATACCCAATTCACCTGATCGGCACATCTTTGGATTGTGGGAGGAAACTGGAGCACCTGGAGGAAACCTACGCAAACACGGGGAAAATGTGCACACTCCAAACAGACTCACCTGAGGCTGGAATCGAACCCAGGTCCCTGGTACTGTGAGGCAGCAGTGCTAGCCACTGTGCCACCACAGTCTTTCGATTAGATTAGATTCCCTACAATGTGGAAATTTTGTTTCGTGTTTACTCACTTCCAAATCTCTTCCAGATAGGCCCACATTGTAAAGGTTCTGCTCCTCTCTCTGACAGGGTTTCCATCCCAGCACTGCCTTCTTGACCTGCATTCTTCTTCCCGACCTCTCCGCCCCCACCCCCTCTCCGGCCTATCACCCTCACCTTAATCTCCTTCCACCTATCGCATTCCCAACGCCCCTCCCCCCAAGTCCCTCCTCCCTACCTTTTATCTTAGCCTGCTTGGCACACCCTCCTCATTCCTGAAGAAGGGCTCATGCCTGAAACGTCGATTCTCCTTCTCCTTTGATGCTGCCTGACCTGCTGCGCTTTTCCAGCAGTACATTTTTAAGCTCTGATCCCCAGCATCTGCAGTCCTCACTTTCTCCTCATAGAGTTTACAGTATGGAAGTAGACCCTTTGTTCCAACTCGTCTGTGCCAACCAGATATCCGAAACTGATCTAGTCCCATTTGCCAGCATTTAATCCATTTTCGTCTAAACCCTTCCTAATCATGAACCAGTCCAAATGCCTTTTAAAATGTTGTAACTGTACCAGTCTCCACCACCTCCTTTGGCAGTTTGTGCCTTACACGCACCATTGTTTGCGTGAAAAATTTGCCCCTTAGGCCCCTTTTAAATCTTTCCCCTCTCACCTTAAACGTATGCCCTCTAGTTTTGGACTCACCAACCCTGCAGAAAAGACCTAGACTATCCATGACCCTCACGATTTTATAATATAGACTTCCATAAGGTCACCCTTCAGTCTCCGATGCTCCAGGGGAAAACATCCAGCCTGTTTAGCCTCTCCCTGTGCTTCAAATCTTCCAATCCCAGCAACGTCCTTGTAAATCTTTTCTGAAGCCTTTCAAGTTTCACAACATTTTTACTATAGCAGTGAGACCAGAATTGAATGCAGTATTCTAAAAGTGGCCTCACCAATATCCTATACAGCTGCAACATAACGTCCCAACTTCTTTCCGTTTCTACTAAAAAGCTTGAGTAACTCTTCTACAATCCTTTTAGCCATGATATTGTAAAATGTAATGGCCTCTGAAAATCTAATAAACATATCCATTATGGTCAACAAATACTGATTCTCACTTTTTTTTTCAATGAAAGGTCCTGTGCAATCAATTAAGACTCTTGTTAAAAAAAATCCTCAAATGCTGGAGTGGATATTAAGGATGCTAGTTTTATCAATGCCTGAAGTTTTCTTATTGCCTGACATGAATGATACCTGGCAAAATTCAACTGCTCTTTATGTGGTCTAGGCCAATAAAAATGTTTTTGTAATTTGGCTTGAGCTTTCCTTATTCCCAATTATCCTATTGGTTATTCATGTGCTACCTGCAACACTTCCTTTCTATAAGCTACCAGTAATACAATTTGATGAACATCTGCCCGTTTCTAATCTGCCTGAATACACAATGATCTCCATTTCCTCATGAAGACTTCATTTTTATGATAGAAAAATTCTGGGATACACTTAGTATATGCTTTTTGATACAACTGCTTCATTTTATCATCTTTCTGTTGCAATTCAGCCAACTTCTCTGAATTAAATATATCCACTTTGTCCTTCACCTGTTCTTGTTATTCTCAAACGTTTAATCAAACATAGTTTCCGATAATTAGTCTTCAATCTTTCTTATCTTTACTCCTTGATTTCTCCTGCTGCTTCAACCAATTGCTTTGAGACCTTGTTAACAGAAAGTCAGAAAAATCCCAGTATTTACTTCCGGTAACACCTCAATTGTTTGATTTTTCCAAAGGTTTTTCAACCACAGTAGGCATCACTTCCACTGTGATCCAGCTACATCATGACTGAGGATATGCTGTATCTCTGGAACAGAAAATTTCTCTATTACTACTACCACCACTTCCCCACTCTTCACAGAGTCATAGAGATGTACAGCACAGAAACAGACCCTTTGGTCCAATTCGTCTATGCCGACCAGATATCCAAACCTAATCCAGTCCCGTTTGCCAGCACCTGGTCCATATCCCTCTAAACCGTTCCTATTCATATACCCATCCAGATGCCTTTTAAATGCTGCAATTGTACCAGCATCCACCACTTCCTCTGGCAGCTCATTCCCAACATACACCAGCCTGTGTGTGAAAAAGTTGCCTCTTAGGTCTCTATTACATCTTTCTCCTGTCAACCTAAGCCTATGCCCTCTAGTTTTGGACTCCCCTACCACAGGATAAAAGACTTTGTCTATTTACCCTATCCATGGCTCTCAAGATTTTATAAGCCTCTATAAGGTCATCCCTCAGCCTCCAGGGAAAACAGCCCCAGCCTATTCAGCCTCTCCCTGTCGTTCAAATCCTCCAATTCTGACAACATCCTTGTAAATCTTTTATGAACACTTTCAAGTTTCATAACATCCTTCCGATAGGAAGGAGACCAGAATTGCATGCAATGTTCCGAAAGTGGCCTAACCAATGTCCTGTGCAGCTGCAGCTTGACCTCCCAACTCCTATTCTCGATATTCTGACCAATAAAGGAAAGCATACCAAACGCTTTCTTCACTATCCTATCTACCCTGAACTCTACTTCCAAAGAACTATTCACCTGCACTCTTTTCAAAGGACTCTCCAGCTTTACATTATATAATGGAACATTGCTCTTCTCACCATGAATTCCAGTAACATCTTTTCTGGTAATATTCCTTCTGAATTACATATCTCCTCATCTTTCATCATCAAAGATTGACTTGCTCCTGTATTTCTTATAATCTTAATTTCTTTACCTGCTCCTCCTGGCGCACATGAATAAACCTTACCCATACAAGGAAATTCTTTAATGAGTTCTCTCTTCTCAACCAACTCCTGACATTATGGCAGAGCTTTTTAGCTTTCTCTGTGCATTCCTTTACAACTCCAACAAAAGCCACTGGCTTCTCCTGTTTTCCCACTCCCATCTTCCCAGTGCATTTTTTAAACCACCAGCACTGCAACTTCATGTGTTTTATTTTATTACAGTGAGAACACCAGGGGTCTTTTACACTTCTCTTCTCCCCCTCATGGACTTCTTTTATGATCTGTGGTAAACTATTATTACTACCTACAATGAGATATCCTTTTCTTGTATCATCTGAGAATTTCTCTTTTCCCCAATTTCTATCCTTCATAGATTGAAATGAATGTCAGAAGTGGGCGGCACGGTGGCACAGTGGTTAGCACTGCTGCCTCACAGCGCCAGAGGTCCGGGTTCAATTCCCGCCTCAGGTGACTGACTGTGTGGAATTTGCACATTCTCCTCATGTCTGCGTGGGTTTCCTCCGGGTGCTCCGGTTTCCTCCCACAGTCCAAAGATGTGCAGGTCAGGTGAATTGGCCATGCTAAATTGCCCGTAGTGTTAGGTAAGGGGTAGATGTAGGGGTATGGGTGGGTTGCGCTTCGGCGGGGCGGTGTGGACTTGTTGGGCCGAAGGGCCTGTTTCCACACTGTAAGTAATCTAATCTAAGCCAAACTTTGATTTATGAACTAACTCATGAATATCCGCCAATTCAGGTGCGAATCTTGCACACAAGTTCTCACAACTTCTGGATGTGAATGTTTAAACTCCTTCATTTTAAGAAAACCTTTACTTTTCAGTTCCAACTTCTGAAATTCAAAAGTTCTCTCTTTAACCCTTCCTCTGCAAGGGCCATTTCCTAAGCAATTTTAGTGTTTTGTTCCTCACTTTTAGCATCTGCAATTCTTAAACTTTTTTATTCTATGTAATCTGATAATAGACCTGAAAGTGGATCAAAATGAGTTGCCAAACTCATAGTCAAAAAGTGTGGTGCAAGTCAGGCAGTATCTGAGGTAAAAACAAAGACTGTAGATGCTGAAAACCAGAGTCTAGATTAGAATGGGGCTGAAAAAGCACAGGTCAGGCAGCATCTGAGGAGCAGGAAAATCTATGTTTTGGGTAAAAGCACTTCATCAGGAATAGAGGCAACATCTGATGAGCAGGAGAGTCAATGCTTCAGACATAAGCCCTTCATCAGGAATGTGGAGTGGGAAGGGGTCTAAAAGATAAATGGAGGGGGGAGGTGGGGGTGGGGGAAGATAGGTAGGATGGTGATAGGTGGATGCAGGAGGGAGGTAATTGCAATAAATCGGTGGGGAGAGTAGAGCAGATAGGTGGGAAGGAAGATGGACAGGTAAGACAGGAGTGCTGAGTTGGAGTGTTGGACCTGGGATGAGGTGGAGGGAGGGGAGATTTGGAAATTGGTGAAGTTGATGTTGATGCTGTGTGGTTGTAGGGACCTGAGGTGGAAGATGAAGTGCTCTTCTTCCGGTTGGCAGTGGCTTTGATTTGGCGATGGAGGTGGCCCAGGACTTGCATGTCCTTGGGGACTGGGAGGGGGAGTTATGTCATAACAGATGGGAACATATTACTGTAGATGCTAGAATCTGCACTAAAAACAACTGATGGAGATCACAGTGGGTCAGGCAGCACCCATGGAGAGAGTGTATGGAGGAGACAGCAATTATGCGATTGTAGGGTTGTGGGGGGCTGTTGCTGGTGTTAGTGAGTGTAGGGTGCCAGTGAAGAAAAGCTGTTGATAGTGCAGATTAAGTGATCAGAAAGTGAGAACGGCAGAACAATGGTGTGCCTCCTGCCAGACTTGAAAAGACAGTAAGCGGGATGAGGGGGAGGGACGACATGATAAGGTAAAAGAAGGGGGAGAAATTTAAAGGTATTGAACTCAATATTAAGTCTAGAAGACTGTAAAGTGCCTCGTTTGAAGATAAGATATTGTTCCTCCAGTTTGCGCTGTGACTCACTGCATGATGCCAAGAACAGACGTGGGGCAAACGAGAAGAATGCTGTGTTAAAATGACTGGCTATGAGTCCTGCTTGTGCACAGACCAGAGGTGTTCTGCAAAGCAGTCACCCAGTCTACTCCTTTAACTCCCCTCACTTTCTTCAGGTCAAAGGGGTGGCCATGGGTACCCACATGGGCCCCTTTTAATGCCTGTCTCTTTGTGGGATGTATGGAACATTCCTTATTCCAGTCCTACTCCAGTCCCCACCCATAACACTTCCTTTGGTATACTGATGATATCGTCAGTGCCGCCTCCCCCTCTTGTTCTGAACTGGTAAAGTTTATCAATTTCAATTCCAATTTCCACCTTACCCTCACCTTTACTTGGTCCACTTTCAACTCCTCCCTTCCCTTCCTTGACATCTGTTTCCATTTCGGAGATTAGGCCGGTCCCCAATATCTATAAGTCACACGACACCAGGTTATTGTCCAATAAGTTTATTTAACTTCCCTTCCCTTGTTATTCAGCCTGTTGACAAACTATTCACACTGGATCCATTACCTGGAATTGTCTTGCCATTTTCTCTGTGCATATATTCTGTGCCTTCCTCAACTTCACCTGATAAAGAAACAGTGCTGTGAAAGTTTGTGATTTTAAATTAACCTGTAGGACTACAACCTGCTGTCATGTGACTTCTGATTTTGTCCATCCCAGTCCAACACTGGCATCTCAACACCAATATCCATTACAAACCTACTGACTCCCACAATTACCTTGACTATCCACGCTCACACCGTTTCCTGAAAAGACACTATTTCTTTCTCCCAGCTTCTCCATCTTCGTAGTAACTGTTCCAATGATACCATTTTCCGCAGTGGTGGTGGTGAGGTTGCGCACAAAAAAGTCCAACCTTTTTCCTCAGCCAAGGATTCCCTCCTACCATGTCCATCCCATCTCCTACTTTTCGATCCCTCCCTGGTCCTCACTGACCATTCCACCAGCCTCCACATCCAAAGGATTGGAATCAGCCATTGCCGTCACCTCCAACATGATGCCACGAACAAACACACATCTCCTTACCTTCATTTGTCAATATTCTGCAGGGATCATTTCCTCTGTGAAACTCTACTCCACTCCACCTCAATTCTCAACACCTCCCCGGAGCCCCACAACAGGTTTGCACGCAATTGCAGAAAAGGTAACAGCTGCCCATTTACTTCTTCCTCCTCACTATCTAAGGCCCCAAACACACCTTCCAGGGTGAAGCAGCAATTTACCTGCCCTTCACTCAACCTAGTCCAAAATATTCACTGTTCACAATGTGGTCTCCTCTACATTGGGGAAATAAAATGCAGTCTAGGTGCTGCTTTACAAAACACCTATGTCCTGTCCACAATAACGACTCTTAGCTTGTAGTTGCTTGCCACTTCAACACACTACTGCGTTCCATGCCAATATCTGCCACAGACCTGTTGCAATGTTCCAGCAAAGCTCAGCGCAATCTCAAAGAACAATGCCTCATGTTCTGCTTGGGAACCCTGCAGCCTCTAGGACTCAACATTAAATTCAATAACTTTAGAAACTGATTCTGACTTCTCATTTTTTTTTTATCCATCCCACATCTCGTCCTGTTATGACATGTCTGCTTTCAGCAGAGACTACCCATTTTCTGCAACCCTCAGATCTCATTGTCATTTATTCAGCTTCTATTCTGCCCCGGCCTGCCATCCACAATCCCCTCATTTACCTACCCCTTTCAAATCTCTCTCTCTCTGTGATGTATAAGACCATAAGACATAGGAGCAGAAACTAGGCCATTCAGCCCATTGAATCTGATCCACTATTTGATCATAGCTGATAGGTTTTTCAACCCCATTTTCCTACTTTCTCCCTGTAACCTTTGATCTCCTTGGTAATCAAGAGCTTATCTATCTCTGTTTTAAATATACACAATAAGCTAGCCTTCACAGCCTTCTGTGGCAATTAATTAATTCCAGAGATTCACCAATCTCTGACTAAAGAAGTTTCTCCTTATCTCCATTCCAAAAGGTCTTCCCTTTACTCTAAGGCTGTGCCCTCAGGTCCTCATCTCTCCTGCCAGTGAGAACATCTTCCCAATGTCCACTCTGTCAGGCTATTCAGTATTCTGTAAGTTTCAATCCGATCCCCCTTCATCCTTTTAAACTCCATTGAGTATAGTCCCCAGAGTCCTCAAATGTTCCTCATATGTTAAGCCTTTCATTCTTGGGTTCATTCTCATGAACCTTCTCTGGACTGACTCCAGAGACAATACATCCTTCGTGAATTAATGCAAAATTGCTCACAATACTCTAAATATGGTCTGACCAGAGCCTTTTAAAGCCTCAGAAGTACATCCCTGCTTTTATATTCTAGTCCTCTTGAAATGAATGCCAACATTGTATTTGCCTTCCTAACTATCGACTCAACCTGCAAGCTGACCTTAAGAGAAGGTAAAAACAATGACTGCAGATGATGAAAATCAAATACTGGATTAGTGGTGCTGGAAGAGCACAGCAGTTCAGGCAGCATCCAACGAGCAGCGAAATCAACGTTTCGGGCAAAAGCCCTTCATCAGGAATAAAGGCAGTGAGCCTGAAGCATGGAGAGATAAGCTAGAGGAGGGTGGGGGTGGGGAGAGAGTAGCATAGAGTACAATGGGTGAGTGGGGGAGGAGATGAAGGTGATAGGTCAAGGAGGAGAGGGTGGAGTGGATAGGTGGAAAAGAAGATAGGCAGGTCGGACAAGTCAAGGAGACAGTAACTGAGCTGGAAGTTTGAAACTAGGATGAGATGGGGGAAGGGGAAATGAGGAAGCTGTTGAAGTCCACATTGATGCCCTGGGGTTGAAGTGTTCCGAAGCGGAAGATGAGGCATTCTTCATCCAGGCGTCTGGTGGTGAGGGAGCGCCGGTGAAGGAGGCCCAGGACCTTCATGTCCTCGGCAGAGTGGGAGGGGGAGTTGAAATGTTGGGCCACGGGGCGGTTTGGTTGATTGGTGCGGGTGTCTCGGAGATGTTCCCTAAAGCGCTCTGCTAGAAGGCGCCCAGTCTCCCCAATGTAGAGGAGACCACATCGGGAGCAACGGATACAATAAATGATATTATTGGATGTGAAGGTGAAACTTTGATGGATGTGGAAGGCTCCTTTAGGGCCTTGGATAGAGGTGAGGGAGGAGGTGATGCATCCAAGGCCCTAAAAGAGCCTTCCACATCCATCAAAGTTTCACCTGCACATCCACCAATATCATTTATTGTATCCGTTGCTCCTGATGTGGTCTCCTCTACATTGGGGAGACTGGGCGCCTTCTAGCAGAGCGCTTTAGGGAACATCTCCGAGACACCCGCACCAATCAACCAAACCGCCCCGTGGCCCAACATTTCAACTCCCCCTCCCACTCTGCCGAGGACATGGAGGTCCTGGGCCTCCTTCACCGCCGCTCCCTCACCACCAGATGCCTGGAGGAAGAATGCCTCATCTTCCGCCTCGGAACACTTCAACCCCAGGGCATCAATGTGGACTTCAACAGCTTCCTCATTTCCCCTTCCCCCACCTCATCCTAGTTTCAAATTTCCAGCTCAGTAACTGTCTCCTTGACTTGTCCGACCTGCCTATCTTCTTTTCCACCTATCCACTCCACCCTCTCCTCCTTGACCTATCACCTTCATCTCCTCCCCCACTCACCCATTGTACTCTATGCTACTCTCTCCCCACCCCCACCCTCCTCTAGCTTATCTCTCCACGCTTCAGGCTCACTGCCTTTATTCCTGATGAAGGGCTTTTGCCCGAAACGTTGATTTCGCTGACCTTAAGAGAAACCTAGTCTAGGATTCCCAACTCCCTTTGCACTTCAGATTTCTGAATTTAGAAAATAGTCCATGCCTCTATTCTTTCTCCCAGTGTATGACCTCACGTTTTCTCACACTGTATTTCATCTGCCACTTTGTCCACTTTCTTAACCTGTCCAAATCTTTCTGCAGCCTCCCCATCTCTTCAATACTACTTGTTCCTTCACCTATCTTTGTATCATTTGCAAACTAAGCCAGAATGCCTCAGTTCCTTCATCCAGATCGTTAATGTATAAAGTGAAAAGTTGTGGTCCCAACACTGCCCCTTGTGGAACACCACCAGTCACCCAGCTTCCATCCTGAGAAAGAATCTTTAATCCCTACTCTCAGGTTTCTGCCAAATAACGGATCTTCTATCCATGCTAGTACCTTGCCTCTCACACCATGAGCTCTCATCTTACTCAGCAGCTTCCTTTGCGGCACCTTATCAAAGGCCTTCTGGAAGTCGATATAGATGATTCTCTGATGTAATTCTTTCAGGCATGGACACTTGCGCGCATTTCTTTTCATAACATTTTAGCCAGTATCAATCCTGTCTGATGCCCTACATGGACTCCAAACGGAGTGTTTGCATAACTTCATAAATGTTCAGCCTTTTGATATTTAGCCTAATTAAGGTGATCCACTTTGGTAGCACTGAATTCCCATTATTAGAGCCAGGAGTGGCCAATATTTTAATCAGTAAAAGTATTAAGAAATCACAAATATGCTTCTCTGTGAAACCTGAAATTATTCAACACCATTTTGTGTTCAGCCAGCTTCTCTATCTCCATCCCTGGGTTCCATCACCAGGAAAGCATTAGTTTAAAAACTCTCATTCTGGCTTTCAAATTTCTCTATAACCTCACCCTCCCTCTCATTGTAGCATCCCCCAGCTCTCAAATCCTCCAAATCTCTGGTCTCTTGGAAAATGGTTTTGGTTGCCCCACCATCAGTCACCATACCTTCAGCGGTCAACGTGCAGCTCCGAATTTCATTTTCTACACTCCTTTGATAAACCCCTTAAAACTTACCTCTTAGTCCAAGCTTTTGGTCAACTTCCCTCACTATCTCCATATGAGGATCAGAGTCATGAATGTTGGAGTGCGTTGATAAGTTTAAACATATGAAAGTACAATGCTTACGATGTGTGGATGCTTGGGAGCTTTAATGTGAAAGTGGAGGCAAATGACTGTTCAATTCTGTGAAAATGAATTGTTTTAAGGGTCAGAGTTCATATTATCTAATGTTGGGTCAAAACAACATTTCTAACAGGTCACGTGACTTAAACTAAATGACT
The DNA here is from genome assembly GCF_047496795.1 of Chiloscyllium punctatum. Classification (NCBI taxonomy): domain Eukaryota; kingdom Metazoa; phylum Chordata; class Chondrichthyes; order Orectolobiformes; family Hemiscylliidae; genus Chiloscyllium; species Chiloscyllium punctatum. Next base: position 96,712,111 of record NC_092749.1, on the reverse strand, counting down.
ACACAAGCTACCTGGTGAGATCATTGCTGAAACAACTACTTTAAGTTACGCTTTACAATCTGGAGAAAGAACGGCCAGTATTAGTTCAAAAAAGATACATACCACCAAATGAGCTGTTTAGCAGCCAAATTATCAAAGTCAGAGAAAAGTTAATGAGTTAGCCTGTGTCTTGGAATTAAATTCAGAGAATCACACCTGATGAAACTACAGCAAATTCCGAGAAAAAGCTTGCACACCCATCTGTTTAGTAATAAATTTAAAAGAGTGAAAATAGGATCAATTCTTCACTCAGGTTCAGTGTCTGAAAAGCATACTGCTTGGGAAAGGCTTGCAAGTCATAATAAGACATTTTCAAAATGTCTTTTATACCTTTATTATACAAAAAGGGGGGGAAAAAAAGTATGTTCTTTTGTTAGAAGTACACTGGCAGTCCTCTGAATATGTTCAGTAACTGGCCTGTACAGTAACCAAATCATAAAAGTAAAATTTATGGTTTATCAATCCAGTTTTACTCTGGAATCTGACTTGTCCAGCATTCCCATCAGCTGCAGCGTAACAAAATACGCTGTTGTTATAACTAACTGGATGTGAATAGAAAGGAGTAACTTCTCGTTTTTCAGGAAAATTCAGAAATTCATCCAAATGTTACTTTATTGAAAAACATTTCAATATTATTCTGCTAAATGGAACAGATAGGAATATTTACACATACATACCTCACATTAATAAGGCATACCTTTGATTGACTACACTTTATAAGCATGTTTTGCTACCAGTATGTTATAGTTACTTACATTGTTAAGGAAACATATAATAAGTTACTTAAATATTCTCAAATACACAAAGTGCATCAGTTTAATTTTGTGCTGCTTTTCAATATTTTCAATTTGCTATCAACATTTATGATGAGTCTTACATTTTGACCAGATGTTCAAGACACATGATCCAGTTTTTAATTAACATCAAAGCCAAAAGGAGAATCAGAAGCTTATATTAAAATACACTGCAATTGACACGATAAAGCTTCCAGTATCATTAAAATGCTAGGTGGGGAAATATAATGTAATAATCAAAGAATTTGAGTTAGTTATATAGAACATCAAGCAATAGGACTGTGTTATTACATTAGTTAAATATTTGGGATCCGATATTATGGTAACTGGTACAAGTGGTGTGGTGGGTATGTAGATCTCTGGGTAGAGGGAAGATACTGGGAGTTGGGACAAAGCCCACTCCTGCTGGAACGTGCAATATGCAGAGGAGACTCTGGTCAGTGAAGGCACCAAGCCCCCTTCATGGTGGGAGGTAGGGCTACAGTCAACACATGCCTGAGGAGTTTCTGCTGACCACATGGGAATTACATTCTCTTGTGCCTTTGAAAGGCCTAACAGAACACATTCCAACCGGTTATAATTGAAGGAAATTGATGCTGGAGCCAAGGACACAGAAGAAAAGAATTCTTCTTTAGCCAGAGCAGGATTCTTGTCAATTGTGATCAAGGATGATGGGCAATGTGTTGGAGAACAGAACTGCAGCACGGAGCTCCAGTTTAACATCTGTTCCAGTTGTTATGAGGGTAGATGGGCAGCTGCTGTTTCTATAATTCTACAAGGTGAACATTTCCTCGATCTCAAATACACATGAACATATCAGATTGTAAAGAATTGCTTCTGGATAACCCCAGAGATCCACGTTTCACTGCAATCATAAGGCAACATACAATAGAGTGGTGACATGACACAGACAGGCCCAAAACTGACAACAGCACCCAACAACCTGGGAATCATCACAAAACATTAAATGGGTATATTTTAAGCATCAGAGTTATGACACATTTTCACTTCTAAGATACTTTGAATTTGTAATGTTTATTGTGTGCAGCAAAGCAAGTATTGTCAGATAATATCTAGGGAGTGAGAGGGATTTTTCACACAGGATATAGGTCTAGAATAGACAAAGAAAGAGACCTTCATACACTGAGTATGAGTCTAGAATGGACCTCATCTGCAGTTCAATGACAGTGTTTTGTACAATCTGGGCACAGGGCTAAAAACTGTAATTTATTATTTAAACTGCAGTGTCTAATTTCTTGAATCTTGATTTTAATGCGATTCAGTCTGAGCTAAATGCTGACAGTTTCCTCAGTGCCATAAAGTTGGCAGAAACCTGGTTTTCCCAGGAGCCATAATGGCCAGCTAAGAGAACTACCTACATACCGTGAACAAGTTTATGGTCAGCCTTTTAACTCCACTCTGTTTCCTTCAGCTACCTTTTGAATATTGTAGCATTGCTTTATCAACAGCTTCTGCAGTGTAAAGTTTGTCGTAGAAACAGATGAAATAATGAAGGACACACAATGCATGTAACAGCTACTCTCATGGCATGCTGGGCCTTCGATTCCAATGATGGAAAGCTGTCCGTAAATGACTCCTTTAACCAATGCAGAGTGCTGCCTGAGGCGCTGGGGATGTAGTGATCCACACGGCAGTCCTATGAAGATCAGCTCCTTGAAGACTCATTAGATATTTCTAGGGCTGTAGTATTTCTGCTCATCTTATCAAAGGAGCTTGGAATCTAGACATCAGGCAAAAGAAATAGGACAGTGACACTGAATTATGTCCTTGGCCATTGACATCTTTTGTAGTGCTCTCAATTATAAGCAACATTTCAGGAAGAGTACTATATGAATGGTCATTGGAGGTCAAATGGATCAAGATGAATAAACGTTATTCCGTCCCTACTTCAAAGTATTTCATTGTATTCTTTGTACTTTGTCGTTTTATTACAAATTCCTCAGCCAACATACAATATGGTTAAGACCAATGTAAACTTGCCATACTGTAATTAAGACTTTCCCATCAATTTATGATCACATTTTCTTGTATTTCTTATGTAAATGGCTGCAGACTTACTGTTTTTTGATAAATCAAATCTCCCGTGATGTGGTTGCAGTAACAATTAGTTCTCAGTATTGGAATTTACTATGTCCAAATTGAAGTTTTAAACAAAATAAACAATTCGCAAAATTGTCTGTATCGTAACAAGGAAGAAAAATCCTGCATTTGTCTAGTGCCTTTCATAAGCATGCACTTGACATCCATAAAGCATTTCTGAAGTGCTCTCGCTGTTGTAACACAAAGGCAGCAGCCAAATTGTACCCAGGAAGTCAGGGTAAGGGCTGCAAATGGTGGGAAGAGGGGATTAAGGGTGATGGGACTGGGGGAAGGAGGGCCATGGGAGCTGGGGAAAAGAGGGCAATGACCAGTACCAGGAGGGTGGGGGAAGTGGGATGAAGGGACTACAATGCTCACTGATATAAAATTATCGGTTGTAATACTCACCGCCATTCGGTGTTGCTTGCGGAGCTGTCTAACTCTCACGAGCTCCATAGTGGCAGCCACATGCTCTGCAGCATGTCCTAGCTCTTCTGCATACCTCTGTACCAGCACGGTCGGAATCCCACATCGGCCATGCTAGACAACATGAAAGAAGGAGATGGTCCCATCAGAACACTATTATTTTGAATAAAAATGATTCAAAACTTGAATTGGCTGCTAGTTCCAGGAGAGTTAGTTCCTTCCTGACCAGCATTTATGGATCAAATCAAGTTGTACTTGACTACTTTCGAAGGCAAATTATCCTTTCAATCAACGACCAATCATTGTTGAGACAACAATGAATTTTTGAGAGAGTAGACCTATATTGGATGTTTAGTGAACTGCCATATTTGCTATCAGTAAGATCACAGGAAAAGATGGGCAGGCTAAATTCCAAACTCTGTCTCCACCACCTGTGTCTTCATATGCTGACTCTGTTAAAGAAGGGAAAGCGGTGTTCAGTGAAAACTCTCTCTTACCTAGTCTCCTTTGTCATTTCCGCCACCTCCAAACAGACCCCACCACCAAGGATATTATTTCCCTCCCCTCCCCTCCCCTATCAGCGTTACGGAAAGACCACTCCCTCCACGACTCCCTCGTCAGGTCCACACCCCCCACCAACCCAACCTCCACTTCCGGCACCTTCCCCTGCAACCACAAGAAATGCAAAACTTGCGCCCACACCTTCCCTCTCACTTCCCTCCAAGGCCCCAAGGTATCCTTCCATATCCGTCACAAATTCACCTATGCCTCCATACACACCATTTACTACATCCGCTGCACCCGATGTGGCCTCCTCTATATTGGGGAGACAGGGCCGCCTACTTGCGGAACGGTTCAGAGAACACCTCTGGGACACCCGCACCAACCAACCCAACCGCCCCGTGGCTGAACACTTTAACTCCCCCTCCCACTCCGCCAAGGACATGCAGGTCCTTGGCCTCCTCCATCGCCAGACCATGGCAACACGACGCCTGGAGGAAGAGCACCTCATTTTCCGCCTAGGAACCCTCCAACCACAAGGGATGAATGCAGATTTCTCCAGCTTCCTCATTCCCCCTTCTCCCACCTTATCTCAGTCCCAACCCTCGGACTCAGCACCACCTTCTTGACTTGCAATCATCTTCCCGACGTCTCTGCCCCCACCCCCACTCCGGCCCCTCACCCTCACCTTAACCTCCTTCCACCTATCGCATTCCCAACGCCCCTCCCCCAAGTCCCTCCTCCCTACCTTTTATCTTAGCCTGCTTGGCACACCTTCCTCATTCCTGAAGAAGGGCTTATGCCTGAAACGCCAATTCCCCTGCTCCTTGGATGCTGCCTGACCTGCTGTGCTTTTCCAGCAACACATTTTTCAGCTCTGTTCTCCAGCATCTGCAGTCCTCACTTTCTCCTTACCTAGTCTGGTCTACATGTGACTCCAGACTGACAGAAATGTTGTTCATGCTGAAATGGTCTAGCAAGCCACTCAGTTGTATATGCAATACTGGTGAAAAGTCCACAGGAGTGAAGATGGACAGACTACTCAGCAATAATCTAAGCGCCAGAAACGACAACAGCAAACACAATCATGCCAACCCTGTAAAATCCACTTTACTAATAATCCAGGGGCCAGTGCCAACATTAGGAAAGCTGACTCACAGGCTACTTAGGAACAGCCTGACACACCCATATGTTTACAATCATATTTGTCATGTTTAGGATCATATCATAATGTCCTAGATGTCACCGTCACTATCACCATCCCTGGATTCATCCTGCCCCTGTGACAGGATAGACCTATCAGAGGTGATGGCAAAGTCATACAGAGTCAGGAAGGAGTTGCCCTGGGAGTGCTCAGTATTGACTCCATGCCCCACAAAACTTTAGGGCATCAGGTTAAGGAAATCTCCTGTTGATTACAACTGACCACGCCCCATCAGCTGATGAATCAGTACGCCTCCAAGTTGAACAGCACTTCAAGAAGGTGGCAAGAACACAGAATGCACCCTTGGTGGTGGACTTTGATATTGCTGTAGTTCAGTCTGTTGAGCAAATTGGCAGAATCCAGGAGGACATAGTTGCTAGATTGGGTCTGCAACAAGTGTTGATGGAACCAACAAGAGGAAAAAAGATACTTGACCTCAATACCACCAATCTGCCTGCCTCAGATCTATTTGTCCACAACAATAATTGGTAGGAGTGATCACCACACCGTCACCTTGGAGATGAGGTCCCACCTTCACACTGAGGATTCACTTTGTAGTGGTTAGGACTACTGTAGTGCTACATAGGACAGACTTTGAACAGAATCAGAAACTCAAAACTGGGCAACCATGACATTGGTCATCAGCAGCAAAACTATTTGACCACAACTCTCAGCTATACCCATCTTCAAGCACATTCCACACTTTGACATTAGTATCAAACCAGGGAATCCTTGGCCTTGTTCCAAAAAGACAAAGGGTGGGATCAACAAATCCTGTGACTCCTGATATCAAGGGATATACAGGATTGGATAAAGAGACAAAGGGAGGTTGATAGCAGATACCAAGGACTCAAATAGCAGAAGCCCCACAGGAGTATAGAATGTGCAAGAAGAAACTTGCAAAGGAAATCAGGAGAGAGAAAAAAGGGGGGTGAAAGAATAATAGCAGGTAAAATAAAGCAAAATTCTAAATTATTTTACAAGGACATTAAGAAAAGAAACTAGAATAACAGTAGGGCTCATTAAGGATCAGTGGTAACGTATGTCAGAGGATGTAGGTAGCGTCCTAACTGAATACTTTATGTCTGTGTTAAGGAACGATGTTTGTGTAGAAATCAGGAAGAAGGTCTGTGGTACAGTTAAAGATATTAGCATAGTCAGAGAGGAGGTTCTGAGTGGTTTGACAGGCTTAGTAGTAGATAAACCTCCAGGGCTGGATGAAATGTATCCCAGACAGCTGAGAGAGGCAAATAGTAGGGGTGTGAGCAATAATTTTCAATTCCTGCCTGGTCACAAAAAAAGGGTACTAGAGATCTTGAGGGCAGTGAATGTGGTACCATTATTCAAGATGGGATAAACCGAGAAACTACAGATCAGTTGGTCTAACCTCAGTGGTAGGGAAACAATTGGAAGCCATCCTCAGGGACAGAATTAATCTGCACTTAGAGAGGTAGGATTAATCAAGAGCAGTAGGCATGATTTTATTAAGGGGAGATCAGGTTGGACCAACTTGATCGAATCTTTCGAAAAGATGACCAGGTGTGTAGATGAAGACAATGAGTTTAACATGGTCTATCTGGACTTCAGCAAGGCTTTTGATGAAGTCCTGCATGGGAGACTGATAGCAAAGGTAGAAGGTCATAGGATCCAAGGAAATTTGGCCAATTAGATCAGAATTAGCTGAGTAGCAGAAGGCAGAAGGTGATGTTAAAGGGGTATTTTGTGACTGGAAGCTTGGCTCAGTGAGGTTCTGCAGGGATCAGTGTTGGGGCCCTGTTTGTGGTATATAAAAATGGATTAGTCTTTAATGTAGCAGGGGTATCAAAGTTCACAGATGATAACAAAAATTGGTGGAATATTAAATAGTGAAGAGGACAGTCTTAGATTAGAGGAGGATGTAGATGGGTTGGCCAGATGGCTGATTAGTGGGAAATGGAATTCATTCCAGATAAATGTGAGGTGATGCACATGGACAGGACAAACAAGGCAAAGAAATACATAATGATCGGGAAGTACACAGAGGGACCTTTAAATGCATGCCTACCGGTGGTCCTTTGAGGAGGACAGGTGGATAAAATGATTAAGGTGGCATATAGGATATTTGCTTTCATTAGTTAATGCATACAGCTTAAGAGCAGGGAGGTTCTGCAAGAATAGTATAAAATGTTGGTAAGGCCACAGCTGGAGTATTGGGTTAAGTTCTGGAATTGACATTATAGGAAGGATGTGATTACACTAGACAGGGTGCAGAGGGGATTTACTTGGATGTTGTCTGGGCTGGAGATTTTTACTTACGAAGAGAGAGATTGGATAGATTGGTGTTGTTTTCACTGGAGCAAAGGAGACTGAAGGAGGACACAATTGAGATGTATAAAATTATGAGGCTCATAGACAAGAAAAAAACTTTTCGCCTTAGTGGAGTGATCAATGACCGGGGGCATAGATTTAAATTAAAGGGCAGGAGATTTAGAGGTAATGTGAGGAAAAATGTTTTCACCCAGAGGATGGTGGGAATCTGGAACTCACTGCCTGTAAGGGTGGTACAGGCAGAAACCTTTGTAGTATTTAAGAAGGATCTGACATGCACTTGAGATGCCAAGCCATACTAACCCATGGAAAATGTGATTCAAATAATAGGTGGCTCTTTTCTATTGGTGCACACTCTATGGGCCAAGGGACCTTTTCTCTGTGCTGTAGACCTCTGTAACTAATTAAATCAATAAATTATACACAACATGCCAACAGCCATACCAGGCATACCTGAAAATACCCGACATTAACATGGCGCAGCTACAACATAGGATATTTGGGTAACAAACAATATGAGCAGCAAGTGTTCGTCAGAACTAAGCACAACCAATGGATTAACTCATAGCTCTGTAGTCCTGTCACATCCAGTTGTGAAGGGGGGTGGTCAACTAAACAACAGGGAAAGGAGCTTGCTTCACAAATACCTCATCATCATTGATGCAGCAGGTCAGTGCAAAAGATAAGGCGGAAGCATTTGCGACAATCTTCAGCCGAATGTGCTAAATGGATGACCAACTTTGGCCTCCTCCTGAGGTTCACAGCATCACAGATGTCAATGTTCAGCCCAATTTGATTCACTCCATGTGAAATCAAGAAGATGCTAAAGGCACTGGCTACAGAGATTATGGGTCTGGACAACTTTCTGGCAATAATGCTGAAGACTTATGCTCCAGAACTAATTGTATCCCCAACCAAGCTGTTCCACTACAGCTACAACACCTACATCTACCTGGGAATGCAGAAATTTGCCCAAGTATGTCCTGTACATGAATATGTCAAATTCAACCCAGCCAATTGTTGCCTTGTTAGTCTACTCTCGATCATCAGTAAATTGGTCCAGCAGCACTTGCAAACCTGCTTACTGACATTGCGCTAGGATCATGTGGCTCCTGACCTCACTACAGTCTCGGATGAAACATGGACAATAAAGCTGAACACCAGAGATAAAGTCAAAATGACTGAGCACGGTATCAAGGAGCCTGACTAAACTAGAGTCAATGTGAATTAGGGATAAGCTTAACAGTAGTTGAAGTCATACCTAGCACAAAGTAAGGTAATTGGCATTATGGGAGGTGAATCATCTCAGCTGCAGAACATTACTGCAGGATTTCCTTAGGGTAGACATTTTCCAATCAACCGGTTCAGAGATGTTATTGTGCACCTTCTGAGCAGGTGAGATGTGAGTCAAACTCCCTGGTCCAGAGGTAGGACACTGCATCACTGGAGTCCTTTTTCCTCAGGGTAGTGTCCTAGGTCCAACCATCTTCAGATACTTCATCAATTATCTACTGTCTATCATTACTCAGGAGGTGATAATATTCACTGATGATTATACAATGTTCAACACAATTCATGACTCTTCAGAAACTGAAGCAGTTAATGTCCATACTCAGCATGACCTGGACAACACCCAGGCTTCGGCTTACAAATTGAAAGCGACATCTATGTCACACAACCCCCAAACAATGAACAGCTCCAACGAGAGAATTTAACCAACAAGTGGACAGATACTTGGTTACGCAAGGGGATAAAAGCTTATTGGGAGTAGGCCAAAATGCAGATTTGCAGTTAGAATCAAACCAGCCAGTGATTCAAGGTGCTAGTTTATTGTCACCTTCTCCAGGGAAATTAGGGATAGGCAATAAGTGCTAGCATACTCAGCACTACCACAGACAAACACTTTTCTTTTCACAAAATTGAGACTGGTGTGCTTTGTACTAGATGTTTGCATTGACAATATCCATGACATTAGAGTAATTTTAAGGCAATATACTGTATTGAAAGATGCCTAGACAAAAGATATGCAATAAAGGAAATGCACACACTGGACTGATTAATGAATGCTAACCTGCAGATTCATCGGGACATCCCTAAGAAATATCTCACAGCTAGAAGCTTCCATCGCCTAAACCCACGGGTGTAATGCTTATGTCTTCTAAGCTTCTGTCTTCCTCTCTCAAAGATCTCCTGCAGCAATTCCAGCAAAGGAGGAATACCAGGAGGAAGAACATAGCAAGAACTGGTAAACAGGGATAATATTAAAGCAGAGAGACATTGAGGAAGGGGACGCTGAAGCAGCCACTTCCTACCATAGATACTGAGTTTAGCTGGATGGGCTGGGACATCAGTGAATATGGGGAGTGGGAATAGTTGACTACAAGTAGTTTTGCTCATCTAGAGTGTTCCCAAATGGACCATGAAACCCTGTCAGGAAGGCCAGCAGTGAATGTCAGAAAGTCTGCTCCATCTTCTACCTTCTTATGGCTGCCACAGGAATTTCAAGGTCTACTTGCTGTATCTATGCTTCGATTCTTTGGCTAATTCCAGAGGAGATACACACACTCTTAAATTAGGCTGGTTGATTACATACTAGCAACAGGGCACTTACTTTCAAAAGGAATAATCAGTGTTATTTATACCTTGTCAGAGTAGGGTTGCTCTGTAAGATCAATTGCTTCGGATTCCAGTTTATTTTCGAATTAACATTTCCAATTCCACTTCTCTCATCCAAGATGCCTTTCTTCCAGGTACAGTAAATGTTTTAAGTCCCAGCTGTGGTGAACAGGCAGTCTCTGGCAAACAAGGGGCATGAGTAGCTGCAGTTGAGTTGACCATTTCTGCAGTGGGACATGGAACTTGCAAGTTAGTGGGCAGTCCATACCTATTGGCAATGGCTGCGTTTGACTTGTTCAAAATATGAGGCACAGGATGGATGCCATTCCGCATTTTCTCTCTGCATTTCTTGGCAGGTACAGGTGGTGGCTGGGAAGGATCTCTGGAATGTCTGCTGGTTTCAGTCAAAGGTTCCTTGCTTTCTGTTGAATTACAGATCACAGAACTATCTTGATACCCTTCTGTAAAATGATGGTTTTGCTGAATGCTTGGAGGTGGGAGTATTGTAGGTTGATTCGGTAGGTCACACAGTACAACTGGAGTTGGGATGGTCTTCTCTTCTGAACACAAAAGTGGGGTTGAGATCAGGTCCTCCTTTTGCATATTTTGAGGACCACTAGTATTGATCTCTGTGTTGCAGTTCTTTGCATTTACAAAAGGAACTGGATTTGGTTTGCTGAGATCCCTTACACCAAAGCTGAGATGCTTCATACAGGAAATTTTCTTGATTTCTGCTTCTGTGGCAAACTTCCCTTGCCGAGGCAGAGCAAAATCTGTTCCCGTTTCTGGGACTGTGTTTGACAGAGCACCAGTCTTACTGTGCAACTCATCTGAAGAGTGGGATTTTTGCCACTGCTTTTGAATGACACGGGAGTGTGCCAAGTCCTCATAACTTACACTGACCCACAACTTTTGGCAACTTGTCCTTTTGCGGGGCATTGAATGGCCATGGGAACCAAAATGTCCATAGTTTGATTTTAGAGAACTACTTGAGACCTGAGGCTTAGTAATGCGCCTCCCTTTACCTCTTTCAAGTGTAAATTCTCAATAGATTTTGCAAGATGAAGTGTTGTGTAGCTTGTTGGACACTTAAACCGTAATCCAAGGTTTCCTGATGACCCTGTGGACACTAATGGCCAGGACTTTCTGCTTTTTCCTAAAGGCAAGTAAAACCAGTTAGAATTTGTTGATAATGCAAACAATGAAATTTCAGTTAGAAGCACTTTTATCCAACAAATAACAGCACCATTGCTAATCTTGGATCAATGGTAGTATGCTCCCCTCCAAAATGCATGGCAATGGGTTCAAGTTCCATTTAGAAACCAACACACAGTTTTCAAAAGCTTCTTAATCCTCCAGCATCCCTCTAATCTTCACCATATTGCATGCTTTTTCTTTTACGCTGTCCATGACTTCCCTCATTCTCCTTTTAATATGTTTCTTTTTCCTCCTTGGGATGAATTTCTACTGTAGCCTCCTGAATTACCCCAGAAACCCTTTGCTGCTCCACCATCTTTCCTGCTCGGCTCCCCTTCCAACCAACTCTGTCCAGCAGCTCCCTCATATCTCTGTCGTTACCTTTACACAATTGTAATACCGTTTCATCTGATTCCAGCTTCTTCCTCTCAAACTACAGGGTGAATTCTATCATACTGTGGTCACTGACCCCTAGGAAGTTCCTTCATAGAGATGTACAGCACAGAAACAGACCCTTTGATCCAACTCGTCCATGCCGACCAGTTATCCCAACCCAATTTAGTCCCACCTGGCGGTTCATGACATTGGTTAGGCCACTGTTGGAATATTGCGTGCAATTCTGGTCTCCTTCCTATTGGAAAGATGTTGTGAAACTTGAAAGGGTTCAGAAAAGGTTTACAAGAATGTTGCACCTTAAGCTCTCTAATCAAATTTACCTTATTACACATCAAATCCAGAAATATCTGTTTCCAAAGGGCTCAATCACAAACTGCTCCAAAATAGCCATTTCTTAGTCAAGCTACCAACCTGACTTTCCCAGTCCACCTGCAGATTCAAGTCCCCTGTGATTTTTGAAAAGTGCCTTTCTTATATGCCTTTTCTATCTCCTGATTTATTTTTCTATCCCACAGCCTAACTATTGCTAGGGGCCTGTGCATAACTCCAATCAGATATCTTTTTTCCTTTGTGATTCCTTAACTCTACCCTCACAGATTCTGCATCACCTGACCCTTTACTGCTTTTTTCAAATGGATTTAATTATTTCTTACTAACAAGGCAACTCTGCCAATTTGCCTGCCCCCTCGAAAGGGTGTGTATCCTTGGATATTTACTTCCTAGCCCTGACCTCTTGCAGCCATGTCTGTGATGCCCACAACATTGTTTCTGCCCATTTTAAAGTGCTCTATAAATTTGTTTACCTTCTTTGGTATACTGTACACATTTAAATGCAGCACCCTCGGTCTTGCATCAATTGCCACTCTTCTCATAGTTGCCCCTTTATCTGCAATGATGTTCAATTCCTGACCATTTTTTTCTATATACTCTGTCCTATTACTTGACATATTGTCATGATTGTAACAAGGTAATCAGGTGAACATCATAGAGTAATTTCAATTTCAAGGGCTGTTAGTCTGGTCCAATCAGGAAGCCCTGGCTGACAGAAAGGACAGGAGTGTTGCAGGGAGTGGAGTGCATTACTTCACTTCTCCCTCAAACTCTATTTTGATTTAATCCCTGCCCTCCCCTTTGATCACACAGCATTGCCCTTTGATGGGAAGGGCACTGCTTGTCACTGGCCACTCGGGTGTTTCCTTTCTTCCTGGTGGTGGAAACCGAATAAAGATTCATGCACCTTGCGTCTTTCACTAAGTCTTAAAAAAATTAACAGGAATGTCAGAGGTTCTGTTCACCCAGAGCCAGTTCTGAGCTAGCGAGGTCAGTGTCATGTACTATACACATATCAATAAAGGGTGACTTGCTGACAGGATGCCAGCCTTCATGGATTTATTTCAGGAAGCACTCCACCACACAAAAAAAAAACAGGAGTGTCAGGCATCCCGTTCATTCTGTGAGCTGGCTGAGAGGGAGCTGGATCAGTGTCAAGGACCCTCCACATGTAAATAAAGGGTGACTTGGTGATAGGATGCTGGCCTCTGTGGAGTTATTTCAATATATTTCCTTGACACCTATCAGATGATGCTCATGACAGAAACCTAGAAGCTTTCAGCAGAATACTCTCCCTTACAAAGAAGAGCAGAGAGCCTTAGTTCAATCTCTCATCTAAGATCATGATGACCTGTAATGGTATAGCACTTCCTAAGCACTATACTAGAAGTGTTGGACTGGGTTAGGCACTCAAGTTCCTGAGAATATCAGTATTATCTCTTGAACACAGTTATTCTGAGTTAGTTTTTGCTGCCCTTACCATTCTCTGGGTATCCACTCTCCTCAAAGCAACCTGAATCCCAAGGAAGCTGTCTTTGCAGTTCTGGACCAGTGTGCTTAAGAGAAAAGTGGGGTAAAATTTCCTGATTGGCACATTCACCAGCTGGATCTTTGTCACTGTTGCCTATAGCAAGAAAACATTAAAAGCCAGGTAACGTCAAGAGAACAGAAATGCAAATTAAAACAAACCAGAGATGCAAAAGTCACAACAAAAAACATAATTATGAGTCACAGAGTTAAACAGCATGGAAACAGATCCTTTGGTCCAACTAATCCATGCCAACTAGATATCCTACACTGATCTAGTCCCATTTAAGCTGAATTAAAAGCACTCGTTAAGTACTGAGAGTTTTATTTATGATACTGATTGCACGTTTAACGTGCCTAACTTTAGCTGCTTAATATCAGGAACTAGTTCAAACTGATCTATGTACTAGCTAAGACTATGTCGACGTAATATCAGATTTATTATCTGTATTTTCAGGGAGATGGAAACATAGTACTGTCACTGGATCCTAAACCAGAGGTTCAGGATGATGCTATAGGGATAGGAGTTTACATCCCACTATGGAATTTAAATTCAAACAACACAAACCTGAAACATCAATAATGGCAACCGTGAAAAACTATCGTAGATGGTTAAAACTCATCTGCTTCATTAATGACCGTTAGGGAAGGAAATGCGCCATCCTTACATGGTCTGGTCTACTTGCCACACGAGTTCAAAAGTAATGAAGAATGGGCATTTAGTACTGGCCTCGTCAATGACCACCCACATCCCATGAAAGTATAAAGAAAAAAAAATTGATGACAGGATCAGATGAGCAGCAGCTTTTTTGTTTGTAGTTGTTGCATAAATGACCGTGTGTGCGCACAGTGTCTCAGTGGTTAGTACTGCTGCCTCACAGCACCAAGGACCTGGGTTCGATTCCAGCCTTGGGTGATTGTCTGTGTGGAGTTTGCACATTCTTCCCGTGTCTGCATGGGTTTCTTCTGGGCGCTTCAGTTTCCTCCCATAGTCCAAAGATGTGCAGGTTAAGTGAATTGGCCAAGCTAAATTGCCCATAGTGTTCAGGGGTGTGTAGGCTAGGTGCATTAGTCAGGGGTAAATATAGGGTAGATGGAATGGGTCTGCGTGCATTACTGTTCGGAGGGTTGGTGTGGACTTGTTGGGCCGAAGGGTCTGTTTCCACAGTGTAGGGATTCTATAAATCTACGTTGATGACAGATTGATTAATCCTGAATCACAACAGACCTGTGGAGTATTTGAAGAACAGGACAGAATGGTTCACCTGGAGGAAAGTTCAGCATTATGATACTATCAGCCTGTAGTTATACGAGAGAGGTTAAATCTCAGAACTAACTTTATTAGATGTCTAGGAAAAAACAGTTTAATTTCATAGAGAGGAATGGACGCAAATGGTCATTTACTGCCTCTGTGCATCGTGAAAAGTGCACATGCCCAGTGTAGCCCCACTTGCAGCAGTCATCCGAGTGCTTGGATTGGGGTTCAATGTTTCCAAAATTGGTGCGCACAGGAAACTGAATAATACACCTACCTCACAGGAAGTAATCAGACCAGTCAGTGAGGAAGGTAAAAAGGGGTGTCTCTCTACTGGAACTGGAAGAGGAAATAAAGACAATGGCCTAGAAAGTCCTTTATTTTGGTGGTGGTGGTGGTGGGGGGGGGGGGGGGGGGGGGAAAGAGTGGGGGGATTGGTGAGAATAGTTGCTGCAGCCGGATAGATTGGAATTGGTTACTTCTGAGGAAGGGTCACTGGACTCGAAACGTTAACTGTGATTTCTCTTCAAAGTCGCTGCCAGACCTCCTGAGCTTTTCCAGCAACGTCTGTTTTTGTTTTTGACAACCCTCATTCCCTGTACACCCTACCCAACCCAAGCCTTCAACCTACCCCAGGCACTTGTTCACGTACCTGCCACTCTAATTCCTTTGCCTAGCTGGGTGAAGGAAAGGGGGATACAGGGATGTGGGGTTAGGAAAATGTGCTTGTCTGCAAGGACTAATCGGACCAAATGCTTCTTAGTCCTCACTCTTGTGGCATTCCATGCAATAAATATGACGTGACCAGCTTCACTCATGTTCCAAAAGCAAATAAAAATAAAAAAAAAAGTAAAGATAATGGAATTTTAGTTTCCACACATAAAACTGCTTTCCAGAAACATGAGGGGATTGATAATAAAGATTTACTATTTAAACAAAAATAAAATGTGTACGGGTGCAGAGCAGAAACTAAGGGGAGGGGAAGGGTTGGAATACCTGAAATGCTGGATTAAGTGCATAGAAATTTGGACCCTCCTCCTGTGCTGTAAACTTGTATGATTATACTGATAACATTTTATATGCAAGCCAGAGTATCTCCCCAAAAGTAACTGTTCTCTTTAAATGTATTTAAGATGTTTCAATGCCTCCAAACAAAAACCCAAGGATTTCTGTATTTTATTAACATTAACCAAGGCAATGCAACGATCACGATGACCTTTTATTCCTTGGCTTGCCTCAATCACGTGACCACCATGTTTATTTCTAATAAAAGCTTTGCTCTTACTGTCAATTTCGTGCAGGAAATCAACAGCTGTCAGCAGCTGAGATCTGTGCTGTGGTTCCAGAATGTTCAGTTCATCCAGGTCCTCTTCTTGCAACAGCTTCAATGTGTCCAAGTCCTCGTATCCATTCAGTAGTAGAGTTGGCATATGTTGCTGTAAATGGAACAAGCCAGATTTACAGAAACTGTTAAATGGGGCCAGTGGGGGAAGATCAAAACACCCCCTAAATGGTCTGCTCCTGCAGTATATGTGATTCCTCCTAATGCCTGGTAGAAAAGTGGAAAAACTTGCAAGAATTAAGTATCAATAAATGGATGGATCTTTTGTTTTTAGTTCACTCGCAGGATGAGTGTGTTTTTGACTAGGCCAACATTTATTGCTCATTGGGCAGATAAGTGTCAACCACGTTGCTGTGGGTCTGGAGTCACATGTAGGCCAGACCAGGTAGGTTTGGCAGTTTTCCTTCCTGAAGGGCATCAGTGAATCAGATGGGTTTATCTGACAATTGACAATGGATTCATGGTCACCACTAGATTCGTAATTCCAGCTTTTTATTAACTTCAAATTCCACCATTTGCCACGGTGGGATTCAAACCTGGGTGCCTAGAACATTACCTGGGTCTCTGGATTAACAGTCCAATGATAACACCATTAGGCCATCACCTCTGTCAAAGGCAAGCTGTGTTTTACTAACTTAAATGAGTGGTCGGCAAACATATTGTAATGAATGAATGGGTTCTTTGATAGAGACGGGAATGGTGACAGAAATGAAGTTCAAGTTTTGTCACGCACAGAATGAGATTAAACAAACAGTGACTAAGGGAGAAAAACTAGAGAACAGTGTGAATGACTTTTTCCAAGTGGAAGAGATGTACATTGTCATCCCCTGGTGATTTATTTTATTAGTTCACAGGTTACAGATGTCACTGGCTAGGCCAGCATTTATTGCACTCAGGGTGCTGGTGTGTTGCCTTTATGAATCGTTGATGTCCATGTATTGCGGACACACCGACCACACTGTTTGGTGGAGAGCTCCAGGATTCGAGGCAGCAACAGTAATATAGCAGTGATACAGTTTCACCTCAGGATGGTTTGTGGCTTGGAGAGGAATGTGTAGAAGGTAATGCTCCCATGTATTGATTGCCCTTGTCCTACTAGGTTTGAAAGGTATTAAAGATCATTACTCTTGTCTTATCATAGAATCCCTATAGTGCAGAAACAGACCATTCTGCCATTTGAGTGTGCACGACCCTCCGAAGACCCCTCTAACCTGCACATATTTGGACTATGGGAAGAAACTAGAGCACTCAGCAGAAACCTACACAGACACTGGGAGAATGCACAAACTCCGCACTGACAGTTCGAAGAAATTGCGGGGCACTTGGCAGAGGTATTTGTATCATCGATGGCCACAGGTGATGCTGGAAGGCTGAAGGATGCCTAATGTTGTGCTGTTAATTAAGAAAGGCTGCAAGGAAAAGTCAGGAACAGCAGATTGATGAGCTGGAGGTCAGTGATGAATGGGTTGTCGGAGAGGATTCTGACAGACAGGATCTACATGCATTTGGAAAGGCAAGGACTGATTAGGGATGATCAGCATGGCTTTGTGTGGGGGGATATCGCGTCTGTCAAATTTGACTCAGTTTTTTGAAGAGGTGATAAAGAAGATGGATGAAGGTAGATGTTGTCAATGTGGACTTTAGTAAGGCCTTAGACAAGGTCCTGCATGGTAGACTGGTTAGTAAGGTTAGATCACATGGGATCCAGGGAGAGCTAGCCAACTGTCTTGATGGCAGGAAACAGAGGGTGGTGGTAAAGTGTTGTTGCTCAGACTGAAGACCTGTGACCAGTGGTGTGCCTCAAGGATCGGTGCCAAGCCCACTGTTGCCTGTCATTTACATAAATGATTTGGGTAAGAATATAGGAAGGATACTTAGTACGTTTATGGGTGACACCAAAATTGGTGGTATAATGGACAGTGAAAAAAGTTATCTCACACAACAAAGCGATCTTGACCAACTTGGTCAGTTGATTCAGAAAAATGCGAGGAGTTGCATCTTGCTAAGACAAACCAGGGCAGGATTTACAGAGTTAATGGTAGGGCCCTGGAGAGTGTTGTTGAATAGCGACACCGAGGGGTGCATGTGCACGCTTGCCTTTATTGGTTAGAGCACTGAGTGCAGGAGTTGGAACATTATGTTACAAGCCATTGACAATGCCACATTGCAAGTACAGCATACAATTCTGGTCACCCTGCGACAAGAAGGTTGTTATTAAACTGGAAAGGCTGAAAAAAAGGTTTTCAAGGATGTTACTGAGACTGGAGGGTTTCAGTTATAAGGAGAGGCTGAATAGACTGGGACTTTTTTCTCCTAAAACTCGGGAGGCTCTTGGATGATCTTAGAGGATTAGAAAATCATGAGGGGTAGATAAGATGAATTGCCAAGGTCTTTTCCAGAGGGTCGGTGAGTCCAAAACTAGAGGGCATAGGTTTAAGGTGAGAGGGGAAAGATTTAAAAGACACCCATGGGGCAACATTATAAACACAAAGTGGGGCACATATGGAACAAATTGCCAAAGAAAGTGGTAGAGGTGAGTGCAATTACAACATTTAAAAGTCAATTGGACAGGTACATGGATAGGGGATGTTTACAGGGATAAGGGCCAAATTGCAAGCCAATGGGGACAAGTTCAGTTTCAGAAATCTGGTCTGCATGGATGAGTTGGCACAAGGGATTTGTTTCTAAGCTGTATGGCTCAAAAGCTGGAACCAAACCTGGGTCCCTGGCACTGTGAGGCACCAGTGCTAATCACTGTACTATTATTGTATCATGCATATTAAGAAATTGGATTTAGTTCAAGGAGCCTAATATCATACTGATAGATAACACAAAACTCAGAAACATAGTTTACAATGAGAATAGAAAAGCACATCATGGAGACACCTATAGACTAGCGAAAGGAGCAGACATAGCAGGTAAAGCCGAAGGCAGGGAAGTCCAGAATGCTTAATTCTGATCGGTAAAGAGAAGCTTCTAGCTGAAGGGAGTTTAAAGGTAGTCCAGGATCAGAGAGACTTGGGAGTGTAGGAAGGAAAGTCTTGATGGTAACAGAACAATTTAAAACAGTTGTTAATAAGTCATACAGGTCCTTGGTTTTATGAATAGAGAATACAAACAAAAACACCAGTTAGAATATTACAGCCTATTCTGAAGATAACACTTTGGGAAAGATGCTTAGGTAAAGTGTAGTCAGCATCTTTTTATTCTTGTTTACTTTTGTGTATGGAATTGGGAAAAGGATACTTTTAAAATCCAAGAATTGTGGAAGAGATTGCTGTACTTCTTGAAGGCAAACTGCCAACAATTATTCTAAGGTGTTGTTTATACTATTGCTTGCTCAAGCAGTAAGGGCAGACTACTGCGATTGGATTGACGCCAAGGGTGTCCACAAAGTGAACTTAAGTTGGCAACAAGACGGGGCTTGGTCTGTGGAGTGGTGACCATTTGTCGATGGTAATTGTCTTCTGTGTGCCAACAATCACATGACCCCAGATGACTGAACGGCTTATGGGTAACAGCAACATCGCCAGAGGTCTTGGACCTTTGGATGTGGAGACATACTCTGCAGTAAGAAACACCTGAAGCAAGCCAGGTTATTTTCCCTCATTAGATGCTGTAAGTTGTTGCTATAATCAATAAGCCAGAGACATTGTAAGCTTTGAATCAGACACTCTTTGCTTCCTGCAAGCAAGTGAAAATACCTGGGGAACAGAGATCGAGGAGCAGCAATTGCTGATCAGCCAAAGGATTTTAGCAAACTGTGTGGCAGGGACAATTTAACCGCCTGCCCAGTGTTTTCCTCTGCCCATAACATCAATATTTCTTGTGTCTGTCAACATGTGTTTGCAGAAGGAGTTTTAAGCAGTAGAGGAAGAGGTCAACAGTTCATAATTGCTTAGCTGCTACTGGAATTTTTTTTTAGAATGAACGGTAATTGTTATCAGTGCAGAAACCTGATCCATGCGTACCGCCAACCAGAGTTTAAATAGATACACAAATTGGGGAAATGTTGCATAGTTTTAGAAAATCTAACTTTTGTGATTTTGTGACTGGGAAAAATGGAGTTTGATTTCCATTGTCCTATCCCAGGAAGCCATGCTGGAGGATGCAAAGTGATTTACTACAATAATAACAGGATTAAAAACCTAGGTTAGATAGAAGATAAGGAAAGTTGAAGAGAGGTTAAACCGGGATTTGAATGAGGAATTCAATAATCTGGGATAGATAAAAAGGGAGAAAAAAAACTGGTGCAACAGTTGCTATCTGGAGGGCACAAGGTTAATTGTCAAAAGTGCCAGAGATAGCTTTTGAACTTTTTTAAAAACCATGTGGGTCATTATAGTCTAGAATACATAGCCTTCAAGAGGAAATTAGACAACTAAAAAATTATTATGGGGAAAGAACTGAGAGGTGCATCAAATTGTACAGCTTTTTCAAAAGAACAGGCACAAGCATAACAGGAAGAATGATTCCATTCTGCACAGCACCAATTCCATTCCGCACAGAGTCATTTTAGGTTTCCAATTTTTTGTAGGTTTTCTCCTGGATGGAAGTCAGAAAAGCCAACTTCTCAAATTGGAGAATCTCTTAATGTTAATGGGCAAGTCAGAGGTCCTTCTCATTGGCCTGCTTCTGGGACCTAGAGGAGATCCACAGAACCTTTTGGATCTTGTTGTAGAGACTGAAATAGCATTGGGATCCTAAATACATCACATGGCTGAGATTTCAATATATTTAGAAGGCAACTGCTTGGTTTTGGTGGCCACCCTAATAAAGCCTTTTCCACATTTTTTTTTGTGTGAAGTCTTTTATAATTGCATTTTTTTTTGACATGTTACTATGGAATCAAAATAAATTGGCTCAAACTTTTTGCAGGAGAATTTCTGTGCTCCGTTAAAGTAATCATGAAATGTGTGTTTGAATTCAAAATATGTTCTTTTTTGGGAGAACCGTACTATTGCAGATTCATTGAATATAAAGTAAATCACAAAACCAACCTGCAGGCCAATGCGTTGAAGGAGATCCTGAACATTTTGAGGTTTTGGGTGTTTGGTTCCCCGTCGCCGTCTCTTTGGCCTTTTCGGTTTCTCCACTTCATTATTCACAATATCCACGTAGATAAATTTGAATGTCCCAACCTTATTATTCAATAGACCCATCCAGGTTCCTCCTGGTGGTTTGCTAATTATATCGATAATATCTCCTTTCTGTGAAGCAGATCAGAAGTAGCAAGTCAAAACACAAAGCTAGTAATAAAATCTGTGTACTTACACAGTGCATTTATATTGTGCCTTTCATGAAGTCAGGACATTTCAAAGTAATTGATGTATTTTATGAAGTATCATCAGTGTTGTAAGGTAGAAAATGGAAAGAGAAAGGAACCACAAAAAAACACACTGAGATAACTCGACCAGAGATTATGACCCATAATCTGGGCATTCTGTGATGATCAACTAACACCTTGTAAGTCTCTTCACCATCCACAAGACTCAAGTACAAGGCATGATGGAACATTTGCTTGGCTAATCAATATTTAATATACTTGAAAACTGTTGAGGGCAGAGAAATTCACTTGATCACTGCCCCCTGTCAATGCTGTACTGTTAATATCTACCATTAGCATCTGCAGTTACAGCATGCATTACATATGGGGTTATTTGGCTTTTTGTGAACCAGGGCAACGGGTACAAAAACAAGGATGGCACATTGAAATATTTACAAATTTCTGATTTGGCATCAGGTGAAAGTGTATACACAGTTCTGGGTAATACATTTTGTGAGCGCATCAAGGCCCTGGAGAGGGTGCAGAGCTCAACTGAAACGTAAGAGTTCAATTATGTGGAGAGAATGGAAAAACTGGGATGGTTCATTCCACATTAAGAAAGATGAATGTGTTGCCGAGGAGTTGGTGCAAGGGGCAGGGATTCAGATTTTTGCATCACTGGAATCTGTTCTGGGGCAGAAGTGACTTGTACAAGAGGGACAGGTTGCACCTGAAGTGGAGGGGGACCAATATCCTGGAGGGGAGATTTACTAGACCTACTCAGGAGGGTTTAAACTAGTTTAAGGATATGGGCCAAATGCAGGCAAATGGGACTAGCCCAGTTTCGCAAACCTTTTGGCATGGACAAGTGGGGCTAAAGGACCTGTTTCCGTGCTGTATGACTCTCATTAGGAGGTCTGCAAAGTTAGGAAGGCTTTTGACAAGAGTGGAGAAGCTGATCACTCTGGCAAGTGGTTGAGAGAGTGGAATTACCATTAAGGAAGTTTAAGGGTTTCAAATGTTAACAATCTGAAAGGGTAAACTTTAAAAGGAACTCTTAAGTGGCAAATGAGTGTGTAGTTGTAATTTGCAAGGTTGAGGGGGGAAAAAGCTCTTTCAAAAAAATCAGTATGGAAATTAACTGAACAAATATCCTACTTCCAATCCGTATGACTTACAACTCAGCACGGCTACTTTGACAGTACCATCCAATTCCATTACCTTTTTATTCATTCATGGGATGTTGACACCATTGGCTAGGCCAGTATTTATTGCCCCCCCCCCCCCCCCCCCCCACCGCCAAAATACTCAGAATCTAACACATTGCTGTAGGTCTGGGGTCATGGGTAGGACATTGGTGAACCAGGTGGATTTTTTGCGTCAGTTGCCAATGGTTACATGATCACCATAAAGCCATCCTTTTAAATTCCAGATTTTTTCTGAATTCAAATTTCACCATCTGCAATAGAGGGATTTGAAAGCCATGTCACTGGAGCATTAGCCTGCCCAGTAACAATACCACTACCTCTCCACTGGACAACAGCAATATCATTGAAAAAGCATCACCTCAAAATACCACGCCATCTTTTATTGTCCCTGGTTGGAATCCTTGAATAGTCTAACTAATACTATTCCAGAAGCCAAAAAAAAGCAATAGAACGAATGGCTTAGATTTAGGTACCACCCTTCACAACCAGAGAGAATTCTGGAAAAAATGTAGTTGGAATTCCTGACTATGAACTCATTAAAAGTCATGGAAATCAGCCAAATTTGGAGTTGCAAGGGTTGCACAAGAAAAACCATGAACTTTGCTATGATTTCACATTGCTATTGAGGTGGAAGTTTGCCAACCACAAACGATGAATAGTAGATGACTGGGGCATTAAATTGCAGCTTGTGATAACATACACAGATACAGAAGCTTTGATTTGGGTTTAGTCCTGCAGCAGAGGGGCAACTACAGGAGGCACATTTACAAGGAGCCATGTAGATGCAATATAGCTTAAACAAAATACTCTAGACAGGCTTAGAGTAAAGATTCTGAATTCAACTATTTTACTGCTAGTGCTTCAGTCTTGCCAGAGTTGTCTAGGGTCAGTGTTCCATTTAGGATACTGGCCTGTATGGGAATTGCAGTGCTACTTGATTTGGCCGTTTAAATGTCAACAAGACTGATGTTTAAATATAAGCCTAGATCTCCCTGTGATTGATTCACTCTAAATTTAGTCAAATATTAATGATATGTAAAAGAAACATTCCACCCTGTTGTGTCTCACTTCCCTCCTCCATTACTAGATTGGGACATCTTCAAGGGAGTCCAAAAGAAATTGTGCCTATTTTTTGCACCGGGCCAAGTCCCTGTCCGTAGGAGAATTAGAGAGATTGTCGCAAACATAACAAGTCCCAAAAATAGAGCCCTTCTTTTATTTCTGGACAATTGTGCCTCAAGTTACCAGATATAGACCTACAACTTTTGGGACCACTGATTACCGCTATACCAGGGGCAAAGATGGGCTGAGCTACAGGAGAGAATATTTCTCAATATTAATTACAGCACTAAAATAGCAAGCATGATTAACAGGGAAGGACAACTGCAAATTACTTAAGGAGAATATTAGTTAGTAAATTGGACAGAGGATATCATGTGAAATTTAACACTGAACAATGTCAAGTGATCCATTTTAGAAGGAAGGATCGAAGAGACGACCACACTCAATGGTAACTCTTCAAAAGGAGTGGAAGAGCAGATAGATTTAGGGCTATATAGAAACAAACATTTCAAAGTTGAGTGGGGACATTATCAAGTTGGAAAAAGCATAAGGCATCTTGGGTTTTGTAAATAGGACTCTAAAGTAGAGAGTTAATACAAAATCTGTATTTAGCAGTGGATCAGCTGGAAAGTATTTTCAAATGCCTTACTTTGGAAGGGACGTTCAAAATATGGGAAGACTATAGAAAAGATTCATTAAATTGTGTCAAGCATTTGGGGTTTTAGTTGCAAAGAGAAATCAGGCCTCTTTTATTAGAACACTGATAGAGTTCAAATTTGTGATGTACTTTTGAAAGTGTAAATAGAGAGAAACAATTTCCCAAGTAATTGAGTAAGGAATCCACTACGCAGAAAGAGAATTCATAATAGCTTTAAAAATAAAAGGTTGTGAGAAGATTTGTAGCTCGGGTGCTCGCTGTCGTGGTTCTGTTCGCCGAGCTGGGAATTTGTGTTGCAGACGTTTCGTCCCCTGTCTAGGTGACATCCTCAGTGCTTGGGAGCCTCCTGTGAAGTGCTTCTGTGCTGTTTCCTCCGGCATTTATAGTGGTTTGTCTCTGCCGCTTCCAGTTGTCAGTTCCAGCTGTCCACTGCAGTGGCCAGTATGTTGAGTCCAGGTCGATGTGTTTGTTGATAGATAAATATAACTTTGGTAAGAAAAATATACAGGGGTATGCTGAAATGCAAGGGAATGGAATTAATTAGGATAGCTCAGGGAGCCAACACCAACAGTTGTGATGGGTTGACTGACAGCTTCTGAGGTGCCAATGTGGTGACAAAACTTCAAAGTGTAAAGTGTGCAAAATTATTCTAATCTAGTTATAACCAGCTGGATAGCAGATACACTTGACTAAGGATGGCAGATAAATCTCTCCATCCCTTCTACAAATGCAAAAATGACAGTGAAAATAAATTTAGAAGTACCTTAAGTTTAAGTGAATCCGTATCGTACGGACTTGGAATAAAATCAGTGTGGACCCGAGCTCGACCACAGAACGGTCCCTGGTAAGCAGATTCTTCATCCTCACCATCTTCTGATTTCACACTCTCTCTGTTACTGGCTGACGAATCTGTGGTGCTCACTGTCTGACCACCTGAAACAGAGGAAATTGAGTGTTTTTAATTGTTGTAATTCACATTGTACAAAGTAAGGTCTAATCCTCCCCCTTTCCTGTGCCTAAATGTTCTCTGCTCCTGGTTTCATGTCAAGTATTATTATTAGGAAATGTAACATCTGACTTCGGTTTGCCAGAGATATGGGTTTCAAGGCACAGAGTAATGTCCAATGCATCCTTCAAAGCTTTAGGTAGTAACATGACTCCTTTTATCCTTTGCAAAAGAATTGGCCTTATTAAAGAGATTAAAAGAAAAGTCTAAGGATAGGTATTTCTCCTCAGCACACATGGGAGTCGTATTTGTCCAAGTGATGAAAGAAAGAAAAAAAGGCAGAAAACCATTACAATAGTAGTGGGAGGAGGCCTTGTGTAACAGCATTAAATTTGACTTTCTATCTCCTTTTCTCTGAAATGAAGAATCCTAAACTCTCGCTCCTGTAGGTTGAATTCTGAAGTGGAGGCGCATTTCACCTACATCCCTTAACGTTTCTGGAGAGAACATCTCAGTAGCATGTGCTACCAATTCAGTTTTCTGAGGACTTTAACTGTGATCATGTTTCTTACCTGAATCTTCAGGCCTAAGCTTCAGGCAGAGAAAGCAGGGCATGCAGATGCCTAGGGCCAGAAAGTCATCAAGCTCAAGGGTCTAAGCAGGAAAACCAGGGTCTACTTATATATTTTAATGATTCCCATTTTGAGTCAGTGTGTTGTAACTTAACAGTTTGTTTCTCTTCCTATTTAGGAACTGAAAAACATCAAGATCTAGACACCTGCTGAAAATTGGATTGTCAATTTTGGTTGGGATTGCTGGAGATTTAATTGTGTGACCTCGTACCTCAAATATAAGTGGCTAAGAGAGACCAGAGACAAGGAATCCTGCAGTGAGTAACTCACTTTGTGACACCCCTCTCCTCCATTCCAGTCAATAACCCATCCCCATGACATTGCGCCTTTAACTGAAAATTCAAGTGAAAATCAAAGACTCTTTCTATCCTATTGTGTTATTATCTCAACAGATTATAATAAATTTCCAAAGAAAATGACAAAAGAATATTAAATATTACTATGACTTTTCTCCCTGGTTGCTTCTAACAGTGTCATGAAGATCAATTTTCAATTTCTGAATTCTCTAGGACAACCTTGGAGATTTAGCCAACCAAACAGTTCCAACAACACTCAAGAAGCTTAATACTTACTCATTGAACTCTGCCCACTCAAGGAGCTCCGCAGACTCTCTACTGAGCCACCGCCAGTCAGCTTGGGCCTGTCTGGTTGGATAGACTTATCTGTTGAATCTTCAATCTGAGCAGTGGACATCACTCCTTCAGAAGGCAGCTGGGGAGAAAGGGATCATATTGGTTGAACATTATGAAATCGTTTCCACCCTTTTGTTCTACTATTCACACTGCTCCCCCAATTCTAGATAATTTCACTTGAAATCAGGTACCTTCTAAAAAGCTAAAATAACAGAGATTCAAAGAGTTTGAGGGGTCCAGGTGCATAGATCATTAAAAAGCCACAGGCAGGTATCGACAATAATTTAAAAATCTAATGGAATACTTACACATCAAAGAAACTAGAATGCAAAGGGATAGAAGTCATGCAGCATCACGTACAGCCCTGATTAGACTACACCTCAGGTGATCGGTTTAGTTCCGAGTACTACACTTTAGAAAAGATATAATGAGCTTTGCAGTGAATGCAGCTAACATCATTCTGCAACTTAGCATTGACCTGAATTTGTCAAATAAATATAGTGGCTAAAAGAGCAGGTCAGACAAAGCCTGTACACCATCTATAAGGCACATGTGAGGAGCGTGATGACATACTCCCCACTTGCCTGGATGGGTACAGCTCCAACAACACTCATAAGCTTGACACCATTCAGGACAAAGCAGCGCACTTGATCGTCACTACAACCGCAAACATCCACTCCTTACACTTAGTACCCAATGCTACTACTATCTACGATATACACTGCAGATATTCACCAAAGATCCTTAGACAACACCTTCCAAACCCATAATGCTACCATCCAGAAAGTCAAGGACAGTGAATACATGGGAACACTACCATCTGCAAGCTCCCCTCCAAGCCACTCACTTTCCTGATTTGGAAATGTATTATCAATCCTTCATTGTCACTGCGCCCAAATCCTGCAACTCCCTCCCTAATGGCATTGTGGATCTACCTACAGCAAATTGACTGCAGTGGTTCAAGAGTAGCTCATCAACCAGGGACAAACAATGTAGGCTTTGTGGGCTGGACCAGTCTATATCCCACGAATGAAGAAAAAGAAATAATTTTGTGTAAACTGCGGCTATTCCTTTCAAGAGAACAAAGTTATTAAAAATTCAATGCACAAAAAATGACGGAAA
The DNA here is from genome assembly GCF_047496795.1 of Chiloscyllium punctatum. Taxonomy (NCBI): domain Eukaryota; kingdom Metazoa; phylum Chordata; class Chondrichthyes; order Orectolobiformes; family Hemiscylliidae; genus Chiloscyllium; species Chiloscyllium punctatum. Next base: position 96,684,551 of record NC_092749.1, on the reverse strand, counting down.
TCTGGAAGAGACTTCCACAAAGGGTACTGCACGCTAAATCAAGTCTCAATTTTAATTCTGAGATGGCTCGTTTTTTAACTCAGCAATATGGGATGGTGAAATTATAGATCAACCATGACCAACTAAGGTGGCAAATTATGGACAAGAGTCTAAATATTCCTCTGTTTCTGCATTCCCAATGTGGGAAGAAATGTCACAAGACACTCCATCTGCTGACATGAGGAAAAACAAATGCTGAGCTGGTGAAGGAAAGCTAACTAGGAGAAGCGACTGAAACGTTTGGTCAGGCAGAGGTTGTGGAGAAGGGTCTTAAAAGGAGATGAAGCAAAGGTGGGTTTACTTACGTGGGGGGGAGCAGTACCACTGTACGTCTTTGTTATCTTTCTCCTCACCGTCTCTTTCACCGACTTAACTTTCCTGCTCAGTGATTTCCGTGAATTTGTGGGGGATTTTGCTGTGTTCATTTTCTCATTGCTGACCTCTTCTTTACCAATGTTCTGGTGGGTAGAATAAAACATGGTCACTTCATGGATGGAACTCAATGGATATCTCATATTTCTCCAGCAAACTGTGGTAATCCTACAGATTAGAGTACATTTTTTTTTGAAAAAAATCTGAACAGTGAATTATGGTTAGCAAATTAGGCCACGTTCCTATTGACCAATTTGCACATTTATTGTGACAACGTCCTATTGTTATAATGAATCTTAAACATGTTGATATGTAGTACAGAAACACAGTAGTCATTTTACTGCAGTAGGAATCCTGAGGGTTGAGTTAATAATCCAGAGAATGAGCACCCAAATCCTACTGCGACAGTTTGAGAATTTGAGTTCAGTTTTAATAGTCTGGTAATAAAAAGGAAGCATCAGCAAAAGGAACTGTCTAACTGTGGTAAAAATTTAACAGGTTCACTCATACTCTGAGAGAAAGTAGGTGACTCCAGTCCTGCACCAATATGGTAGAATCTTAACAGCCCAGCAAGCTCTTCAGTTCTATCAAACTTCTACCTGCATTTATGATACTGGCCCAGCATAATCACCTCAAACAACCAAGGGTGAAATATCATCAGTGGTGTGATGTAGAGAAATTTAGCAGCCGAGTGGGACACAGCAAGATCCCACATGTAACAGCGATGGAACAGCTGGCAGCGTGCACAGGAACCATCTCTCGGTAATTTTAATGTTGTCTGTGGGACCTTGTTGTGTTTTTTGGCAATTTTCAGCGACAGGAGTCACTTCAAGAGGAAGGAGATCAGAAATCCTCAGCGTGTAAACAAATGCACCTCGATCGCTGCAGTCAGGTGCAATGGGCCTATAATGTGAAATTCACAATCATTGAAGTTATGGGCATCAAAACAAAAGGAACTTTAGCTCTTAGCCACTCAAGATTGAAAAGCAGCAAGGAGACACCTCTCTATTGGGCCACCAGGGGTTAAAATTTCTTATGAGAAACACCACTGTAATCACATAGGTTCATCACCCTGAGATTTCCAAGTTCTGGTTCTTCCAGCAACCCCACCCAAACACAGCACACAGAATAACTGGTTAAAGATTCAGTGAAGTATCAGGATATGAATACAGAGGAAAAGCAGGATTCACTTGTCTGCATTTAATTTCATTTGTTCTGTCCACTTATACATATTGTTGAATATCTGGTATCGCTTCATGGGTTTCACTTACGATTGCACAGAGTTACTCAATCAACAATTTTTCAACAAACATTCAAATAAATTAGTCAATGCCAATAATATGTTCTTCACATGCCTCCTATCAATATCTGGGTTTTGCCCTTGTGTTTGGTTAGCCTACCCTTTATTGCATCAGTGCGGTTCACCTCAACTGGTGACAAATTCCACAACCATACCACACTCTCAGTAAAGCAGCTTTCAATTCTGGTGAAATGTCACAGTCCTGAAACGTTAATTCTATTTCTCTGTTCACAAGTGCTATCAGATCGTATTTCCAGCATTTCTTGCTTTTACGTCAGATTTGCAAAGCTTTGGCAATTCACTTTAATTTAAATTATTTTGCATTGGCTGCTTATTCAAAGAGCTGTCACAAACACAATAGTTTAAATGGCCTACTTCGTGAATGCAACCCTTTAAGACTAATTAGTTTTGTCACAAAATACACTTACCCCTTGATCCTGAACAGTTACTCCCTTACCCACCTCACTGTCAGTCAGTGAGCGGGATACCTTGTGTAACTTGTCTTCTCCACATTCTGAATCAGAGGACGTTTTTCCTGATTTCTTCGGGGGCCTTGTAGTGCTGGGTTCAGCGGTCGTGTGAAAAGGTTTGACAAACCTCTTCCCCAGCCGCCCTTCCAGGCTGCTGGAAGATGGAGATCGGCAAACAGCCAAAGGTGCAGAGTCTTCCACAGACTGTTTCTGTAGTGTCTTGTTCGAGTACAGCTGCTTTCTGATGGCCTTCGACCCCATGTGATTCACCGATCTTTCATCGTATATTGGGTCCAACTGTTTGTCACATGTCCCCTCGCAAGTGTTTTCTGAGGTAGAAGGTAAGGCAGACAAGAAACCGATCACTCACTCTGAACTAATTCTTCCAGTATTCTAAAGTATTACTTAAGGACACACAAGTTGAGTCAGAGATTTTATGCAACAGCTTCATTTCATTTCACTTCACTGACAGATAATAAGCATACCTGCATAGATTTGATCTTTTAACAAATAAACTTGCAAAACAATTTGGAGAGAATAGTTAAGTCAGTTCTCAGTTATTTTATTAAACAATTTTTCTTTCTGCGTCGCACTCTCAGTTGTCTGAACTTGCTGGGGTGGGAACCTGTGTTACCTGCTTTTCATGAAATGGAATGTTGTGCAGTAGGTTTTCTACTTGCAGATTTTTTGTGCATGTAACATAATGAACAGGTCTTAAATTAAGCTCTAATGAAAGACCAGTATTCTGAAACACTGTCTCTGATTCTGCTGACAGGTTGACTGAGTGTTCACAGTATTCTAAACGGTGATTCACTTAAATCTCTGGCTCCTCCAAGATCTTACCTCCAGTGAAACATTTATGGCCACCTTCCAGAGTGGTAGTTTCAGGGTCAGGTAGTTTTCTGAAGTAACAAGCAGCTGACTGTAAATTTCTGGCACAGGAGTCAGCTACTTATTCAAGACGTGAGGCTTGACTTGTTTAGCATTGAATAGGACCCTACCTGACAAAAGCATGCAGATGGAAGGAGATTCTCCGGTGAAGACAGCGAGAATCTTGCTTTCCCAAGATCATCTGCTTGTTTAAACTCATATTGTGGTACCAACATTTTAAGAGTACATAGTCTCAACACCAGCAGTTTTCTAATTATGACAATACTTTAAAATAGCAAGAATTACATGCCACATTTACATATATTAAATAATTGTAGTAATGATGTGATGCCAAAAAGGGCGGTAGCATAGACAACAACAGATTTGGAACTTTAACTACATTAAAAACGTTTCAACTTTGGGCTATTTAAGGGAGGTTCCTGCACTGATTAGGCATTTAAGTCTGCAAAACAAATGTTCCTTCCAAATGTCCCATTAACTGGCCACATTCAAAATGCCAACAATACTATGTCGTTTTCCAGCCTTACAAAAAGGACTACATTGCAACAATCTGCTCATTTTACCTTTAAAATTTATTCATGGCTCAACGCACGTGCTCACACCTGAGACAGAAGATTGTGGGTTCAAATTCCAGTCCTGAAACCGAACCACATTATCGAGGTTGACACCTCAGCACAGCACTCAGGGCAGACTGTGCTGTTAGAGGTGCCATCTTTTGGCTAAGATGTTAAACAGAGGACCTGCCTGTCCTTTCAGCGGGACAGGCACAGCACAATACTGATATATAGCAAGGGAGCTCTCTCTCGTGTTCTGGACAGATTTAGCCTTTTAACATCATCACTAAATCAGACTATCTGGTCACTTATCTCCTTGCACTCAACAAGTTATCATAAATAGCAAAGTGCTCCTGCTATTTTTGTGTTAAACATTTGAAAACACGTTTGAAATATGTAATTGACTGTGAAGTACTTTCAGGAAAAGAAACACATTCAGGTAAAGAAAAGCATCAGATAAATCAAGTCAGTACTTTTTAAAAATTAGAACTTCAGCAATTTTATAAAGCAACATCAGTAAAGGAAAGTTCTGTTATGTATGGTGTTGGGGTGCTGTCCCTTTACAAAAGCCAGTCATGCTGGGTCCAGTTTAGAACCAGCTATGATGGTGTGAGCAGTATCAATAAAGTGTTAGCTCAGATTTACAATTTGTCCACCTTGTACATAATTCCTAGTTCCAAAGGTGGACAAGAAATTTCATAGATACTAAAGGATAATGGAAATGATTTCATGTGTGGAGGTACATCCAAAGGGAGCAGGTTGGTGAGTCAGCATCATAACACTACAGACTTATGATGAAATTATGCTTTGTTTAAACTTGTATGTTTAAACAAACGCAATTGATCAATTACCCTTATCTCCAACTGCAGTAACAACTGACAGATGAGAACTAACCCAGATGGAAGAACATTCAGCAACTTCAAGCCTTTTTAAGGGTAATATTAAAAACTTAGAGCTCCAGATCATTGATGGAAGTGAGTCAACTCAAACTCAGGGTTAGTTTTTATCTTTTATCTTCTCCCAGCCAGATTCTGAATAGATCATACAACATAGGATTTTTGCTTTCTAGCTACAATGGCGCAAGTTTGAATTGAATTATATTAGAAAAGCATCCATCATAAAAAAGGAATAGTCTGAACATTTAACATAATAGTGCATCAGTCAGTTGGTCCAGATAAAGACACAGAGCAAGTAGAAGGTACTTTGGTCACAGCTTTTCAATTCTACATTGGCCAACATAACATCTGCACTTAAAGGATAGATTAAGCCAATAGTAGACCAGCAGTCCAGCAATAGTTGAGGGCAACCCATTGAATCTATAATCAGAGATAAAAATAGTGAGAATGAAGAAGTACGCTGATCGACTGAAAGACAACCAGCATGGATTGTTAAAGCCAAGTCATGTTAAACAGGCTTAATTTGAGCTTTTCTTTTTAGAAATTGGTAAGATGAATTTCTGAAGAAATGTAGTAAGAGGTAATGTATTCAGACTTTTCAAAAGCGTTTGAAGAAGTGTTGCGGAAAAGGTCTGTAATAGGCTAAGAGGAAATAAAGCCACATTGATAGAAAGTTGGCTGATGGTCAGGAAACAAAGGTGAAGTAAAAAGGTTTGGACTGAAAAGTCACTGAACTGAAATGCTAACTGTGTCTGACTCTCTCACATCAGTTACTTGACCTGCCATTCGTAGCATTTCTATTTTTATTTCGAGTTTCTAGCATCTACAGTATTTTGCTTTTCTCATTGGTAAAAGGTGTTGCTTGGATTGAAGAATAGTTAGGGGAGAAAGTGAGGACTGCAGATGCTGGAGATCAGAGCTGAAAATGTGTTGCTGGAAAAGCGCAGCAGGTCAGGCAGCATCCAAGGAGCAGGAGAATCGACGTTTTGGGCATAAGCCCTTCTTCGGGATTCTCCTGTTCCTTGAAGAATAGTTACCCTTAGGGTGACAGCTGGTTCCACTTAAGGTACGAATTAGGTTCTTAATCAGAATAATAATTTGATTCTTGGTCATACATTATGTCAGATTATATCAAACCTACAATGGAATATCCCCCAGCTCACCTCCAGTAGATGAAGTCTTCAGTTCATCCACTTTCATCAGTTTCTTTTTTGATCTGCGCTTTGAAGAAACTAACTTGTGGAACCTCTTGAACTTCACCTCCTGGACATCATCATCTAGCTGCTCCCATATCTGAACAGGTGAGAATGGAATGAAGATTTAGTTTAAGATGAAGTTAATTTGAGAGCTCTTTCTGATTCATGGAATCAAATGTGCGGTGTTGAATATATATCCATGCCCTAACAGATGGTAGCAGCTGTTTATACTGTAATTAGTGGCTCCAATGGTCTTGGATTGATAAGAAATCAATGTTACAGATTAGAAAGAAGCTCATGGTAGACACATATAGCTTTCAAATGTGACCGGGAAGGAATGTGTAGGCTTACCGGACAAAGGGATAAGTAGGTTAGAAGAAAGCTTGGAGGCTGAATGGACAGGGAAAAAGGTGACAGGGTAGAGGGGTGATGGAAAAGGATGGAGGGCAGAGATACTAGGTGGGGGGGCAGCAGAGTGAGAAGGCAGAGGCATGGTTGGGGGTGGGGGGCTGTGACAGCTACCAATGCAACCTTATGGACAAATAACACTAATATTGCACCTTAAGGAAAAGAGATAATCTAAGTACAAAGTACAAAGTACAAAGTAAATAATGAAGGGTGAGAATGGGGATTGCAGGGAAAGAAATAAAGTATAGAAAACTAAAAACAAACTGGTCAAAGTCTATATAAATCCTCCTGAACAGGACACAACTATAAAGATTCAACACAGTGGCGCACAGCCACCTTCTCCAAGACAATGAGGGATGGGCTATAAATGCTGGTATCTCTCAAAATCAATGAAAACAAACTATAGAACGTGTAAGACAAACTCTCAGGTAACAATAACAGAATATATTCTTCACATTAATGAAAGGTAGACTAATGAGGGAAACATGACATTAGAAAATTAGATTAAATAAAAGACAATGGCATTTGATTTACAAAAAGGGAGATAATTGAAAAACTAATCAGACCTAGAGAAGATAAACCCATAGATTTGAATAGACTGCAATAACAAAAAAAAAATCAGGGAAGAGGTAGCAGGCACTCTCATACAAGCAGATATAAACAGGTCGTTCTGATATAATGCGCATTTCGGTCACACAAATTTGCTATAACACGATTGACAAATAGGGGACACTGTTTATAAGTGTAAAGTTTTGAAGTGTGTATTGGTTATAACGCGATTCCGGCCCTATTAGTTTAAAAAGGTGCTGCTACTACATGATTTTCTTATAACACAAGATTGCACGAGAACGGAACAACTGCATTCTAGCGGAACTGACTGTAAATTGATTAACAATGGGAATAGGTTGTTAATATTATTCCAATATTTAACAAGGTTGATACAACAAGTCCATAGAACCATAGAACAAGCAGCAGCTAGAAATAAATGGAAGCCTCAATTTTTGTTTTAGGGAAAACATCTGGACCTGAAAATATAACCAGAATTAGTCACTGCTTTCAAAAAGGAACAATATGCTTACCAATTTTTTAAAAATTCCTCAAATAAGTGACAGAAAGAGAAGGCAAGAATAATGCAATAGATTTGACACAGTTAGATTTTCAAAAAAAATCTTCCAGGAGTACCGCATAATAGATTAAGGATTTAGATAACTTTTTTTTAAGAGTACTTACAGTGTGGAAACAGGCCCTTCGGCCCAACAAGTCCACACCAACCCTCCAAAGATCAACCCACCCAGACCCATTCCCCTCCATTTACCCCTTCACCTAACACTACAGGCAATTTAGCACGGCCAATTCACCTAACCTGCACATCTTTGGACTGTGGGAGGAAACCGGAGCACCCGGAGGAAACCCACGCAGACACAGGGAGAACGTGCAAACTCCACACAGACAGTTGCCCGAGGCAGAAACTGAACCCGGGTCTCTGGCGCTGTGAGGCAGCAGTGCTAACCATTGTGCCACCGTGCCACCCCAAAAGGATGATGGCCAGATCGTGTGGAGTTTGGGATGAGGAGCAGATTGCATGTGGAGTTATTTCCAGGATGGAGTAGGAGTAAAGGGTTGGTATTCAAACTGATAAAAAGGTGGGAAGTGGTGTTTTACAGGCTGTGATCACCATCGTTCATTATTTCCATCGATAGTTTGGCTGTGGGATTTGAAAATCCAATTTTAATGCTTGTGGATGGTACTAATTTCAATGACATAATTAATACAGATGATAAATCAGACAAAATAGAAGAAGGAATTAATAAATTTGCAGAATGCGTAATCAGGAAATGAATTTCAATATAGATAACTGTCAGGCAATGCATTTCGACACAAAGAAAATAAATTGCATACTTGTGAGATGAGTTTTAATGGAGGAGAGGCATTTAGGGGGACACAGATCATCAGAGGTAGCAGTGCAGATTAATAAGGCTGCAAAAAAAAAGTATTTCTTGATAGACAATTTCGCTAAACCTATTCTGGTTCTATTTATGGAGATGTCTGATGCTATGAAAATGCAATATGAAGGCATGTCTTTTGTTCCAAAGTATTTCCCAGTATTAAAACAAACTTTACTCACGCCACCATCAGATGACTCGTCCCATGGCTCATGTGCGCCACCTGCTGATTGAGTTGAATCCATGCTCAGGGACAGCCTGCTGTGGCATTCATATTCTTTGAGCTGGAAAATAAGTCATAGTCAACTTTCCTTGTGAGTAATAAAACCCAGGAATAAAAGAACAAACTCTGAGTTTCATCAATAACGATTAGAATTAGTTTTGGCTCAATAGTATTTCACTGCTTCTGAGTCAGAAGGTTGTGGCTTCACTTCCCACTTGAGAGACTTAGGCACATATATTCCAAGCTGAATCACTTAGGGATTGTTTGCAGGAACTTGCATTCTGAAAATTTGCTGCTGCTTTCCTACAACACAAGAGCAATGACACTTACCAAGCAGTCCATTGGCTGTATTCTGAGAGTTTGAAAGGTGTCCTATAAATGCAATGTTGCTGATTAGTACATATCTATAACAGCAGAGAACAACAGAATTAAGTATTCAAGGTTAGAAAGCACCACGCCTGGAAGAATTGTCTCACAGGTCTCTGAGTCTATTCTCACTGATGGAAATGGTAGTAAAATGGTGGCAAAATCTAACATTTAGATCTGGAATTACCTGTGGAAGTAACATCAGAATTTCCACTAAAAGTTATCCAAAGTTACCCTCATTCCGCTGCTATCTAAACTCATTTCTTTTATCATTTCAATAACACACAGTAAAATATAAAAACAAGCGTAATTACCCAAAATACAACAAACAAATCAGGTCTGAGGCAAATCTCTGGACTGGGCTTTGAACACACAACCTTCTGACTCAGTAGCTGTTAAGAAAACAGTGCGTAAAGTAAGTTGGCTAATATGGCGATCAGTTAGTTTAACCTGGGCAAGAGGTGTCTGTATTACCTTAGCAAGTGCCTCCTCTATCGTTATCATCTTTTCTTTGACCATCATCATCAGTTCGATGCGATCCTCATCACTCATGGTAATCTCACTGGCCACAAATCCAACATCATCGCCTTTAAAAAGCCAATAAGAAAAGAATTGGATTTGGGGCAATGGAGAGAGAGAAAACAAAGAATTATTGTTATTCAAGAGCTTTGATAATATGGTTTTAGTAGATGATCTGCCCAACAGGCTCAGCGGAAGAGGAGCTAAAACTAAACAAGGGTTTTTAAACTCCCGTAACCAAAAAAACTTAGGTAAATCATCATAGAATCTTGCAGCACAGTAAGTGTCATTTAGCTAATTGTTCCTTTAAAATAAGGCTATTATGTTTTTAAAATGGTGGTAAACTCATTAAAATGCTGCAGTTTTGTGACGCTCATGGTACTAATTTTCATGCTGCAGTGCTGACCAGAATACACCATTCTTTGGTCAGAAGCTAACAGAGGTCCAGATCTAGCTCTACATATCACGTAGGCTCGTCACATACATTGGGGTAGGTTAGAGCAGGACACAATGCTTATCATTAAGTCTGTCACTGTTTAACCAAACACTTTAAACAAGTAAATCAAAATGTTTTAGTATGATGTTAAATAAATGCGTCCTGTACTTTTTATCTATCCTTAGCCTGGTAAAGGTCACCATTAGGGATAATCCTGGCAATTACAGACCAGTCTTACGCCTGTGGTGGGCAAAGTATTGGAGAGGATTCTGAGAGACAGGATATGTCTCATGAACCTTATTGAATTCTTTGAGGATGTAGGAAAACATACTGATGAAGGTAGAGCAGTGGATATGGTGTACATGGATTTTAGCAACACATTTAATAAGGCTCATTCAGAAAGTAAGGAGACATGGAATACAGGGAAATCTGGTTGCCTGGATACAGAATTGTCAGGCCCATAGGAGACAGAGGATGATGGTAGATGTAAAGTATTCAGCCTGGAACTCAATGATCAGTGATGTTCCACAGGGACCCGTTCTGGGATCTCTGCTCTATGTGATCTTTATAAATGACTTGGATGAAGAAGTGAAAGGGTGGGCTAGTAAGTTTGCCAATGACACAAAAGTTGGTGGAAAGCTGTTGTAGGTTGCAACGGGACACTGACACTGTGCAGAAGTGGGCTGGTAAGTGGCAGATGGAGTTTAACCTGGAAAAGTGAAGTTAGTCACTTTGGAAGGTCAATTTGAATGCAGAATACAGGGTTAAGGGCAGGACTCCTGGCAGTGTGGAGGAGCAGAGGGATTTTGAGGTCCATGTCCATAGATCCTTCAAAGTTGCCACCCAAGTTGTTAAGAAGGCCTATGGTGTGTTGGCTTTCATTAGCAGTGGAATTGAGTTTAAGAGCCAAGAGGTTATGCTGCAGCTCTATAGAGTCCTGGTTAGACCACACTTGGAATATTGTGTTCAGCTCTGGTCACCTCATTATAGGAAAGATATGGATGTTTTAGAGAGGGTGCAGAGGAGATTTACCAGGATGCTGCCTGGGCTGGAGGGCATGTCTTATGAAGAAAGGTTGAGGGATCTACGGCTTTTCTCACTGCAGTGAAGGAGGATGAGAGGTGACTTGTTTGAGGTGTACAAGATGTTAAGAGGCATAGACAGAGTGGATAGTCAGAGACCTTTCCCTATGGTGGAAATGTCTATCATAAGGGACATAATTTTAAGGGAAATGAAGGCAGGTTTAGGGGAGATGCCAGAGGTAGGTTCTTTACACAGAAAGTAGTGGGTGCATGGAATGCACTGCCAGCAGTGGTAGTAGAGTCAGATACATTAGGGACATTTAATTGACTCTTGGATAGGCACATGGAAGTTAGTACAATGAAGGGTATGTAGGTTAGTCTGATTTTAGTGTAAGTAAAAGGTCAGCACAACATTGAGGGGCGAAGATCCTGTACTGTGTTGTACTGCTCCATGTTCTATCTCTATTTGTTTACTGTTGATCATATATCTCATCTGTTATATTCCAGTTAGTCAAATAATGATGCTAGGGGAATGTGATCTCAGTTTAACTTCCCATTTTTCACCGTGTTTATCTGGATATTGGGCAGTTCCCTTCTTCACAATAGCGTAAGTGGATCTACATCCCAAGGAGTGCAGTGGTTCAAGACAGTAGATCACCACAACTTCTCAAGGGAAGTAAATGCTGGTCTAGCCAGCAATCTCCACATCCCATGAATGAATAATGAAATAATTTAAAGATATGCTTTGTACAGATCCAGTGGTGATTGGAGAATGACACCAAACTCTGGGATGTATCCAAGCACTAGAAATTGCCTTTGGTGCAACTGTGTTTATTACAGGAAAGATCTCCACTCTAGCTTCCAATAGGTAGAATTGCCAATTCTTACTGAACTTGGAGGGTTCATCAAATGATATCATACCTCCATCTGCTCCTCTCAGCTGAGCAGTATTTTTTTCCCTCCAACTTTAACCTATAATTAATAAAAAATTCAAAGCAACTTAAATGCTGCATTTTTTATTCAATGCCTCCTGGGAGAAGCTTGAAGCAGTATCCAGGGGATTAATCTTTAATTCATGGAAATCCCAGGACAATCCCAAAGGATTGGCACTCTAACAATGAGGCTTTAAACTCAAGTTCCTGCCCCTTTGCACAGTTGGCACAAATACAAGCAGGAATGAGAGCTCCCTCCATAACAGTTTTACCTTTGCACAGTTCCCGCACTGCATTCCCTTTTTGTGTTTTTCGAAATCCCTGCCAAAAGGATTTATTTTTCTTTTTGCAGTCGCCACTTCCTGTAAGAAGAACACAAAATAGTCAAACTGTACTGAACTCTTTCCCTATTTTTCTTACTTACTAATCTTAACATTCAAATTCGTGCCCACAGAAAGTCTCATGTGTCTGAACAAAATATAGTCACTTCCTGTGGCATTGTTGGTTCGCCCTGACCTGAGGACCAAGCTCAGTACCAATGTTCACCCTGCCCCAAGTTTGGAAGTACCATGTCCTATATTTACCCTGATTAGGCAGGACAATCTTCAGTCGTTGGTTACAGCAATTCAGAAGGCATTGTTGTGCAACTGAGAACATAGGTAGGCCAAACAATGTTAAAAACAGCAGGTTCCATTCCCTAGAGGACATTAGGAAGCCAGTTGAGTTTTTACCATGATCCAAAAGCTTCATGATGACATTTACTGTTACCAGACTTTTCTGTCCTGAATTTTAAAACAGAACCCAATTACTCTGAAAGTTGAACGCATTCTGTGAATTATTAGTGCAAGGTTCTGAATTACTAGACTAATAACATGAACAATACACAAACCTACTATTAACTGCAGTAAAGGTGAACGTCTCACTCCATGATTGACAGTATATAATTAGGTGTTTGAACCATTCCTTCATTTCCAAAGGATATTGACTCGTCAGCCCCCAATTTATCCTCTCCACCAATTCAACTGCAACACCAGGTTATTTTGGGTCATGTCAAGAAAGATTTGGGACTCAAGGGCTCAGGCACCCGAGTCCTGAGGTGTTCATAGGAACTGGAGAGGCCTCTTCAGCCCTTAAACCCGTTTCACTACTTCATGAGATTATGGCTGATCTGTATCCTAACTCCGCCCAACTTGGCTCCTGATGCCTTACAGCCTCAATTAACAAACATTTAAAATTATTCGTGCTGCCAGCACTTCCCGCCTCTTGTGGCAGTACATTCCATACTTTTACAGTACTTTACGCAAACATTTCACTATAATAATCTGGCTCTCAATTTAAGATTATGCTCCCTTGTCCTTACATCCCCAAAAAACCAAAAAGGTTGTCAATTCCTTTCAAATTCCTCATCAATATTCCACATTTACAAGCTTAATTTATTCATCTTGATTCATAATCTAATTCTTGGATCAAGGGAAAAAGTTTTCTGCATTCCATCAAGTACTGAATATATCCTTTCTAAAGTGTCAGAGCCATAACTGTTTACAGCACAATTGTCTACTCACCAGGACTTTGCTGTTGCAAAACCTCCTTGTTTTTATAATCTACTGGGTATTCTGACTTGGTCAGATTAGGGAGTAAAAGTTATATTCATATTACACATTAAGAACCCCAAGGTGTTTCATAGGGTTGGGGGCAAAGGTTGAGACATCAATAAGATTTTGGTGAATAGACTTTTTAGAAAGGGTGAAAACTGTTAAACATCAGAAGTTAAATGTTGGTTAGGCAGAGTTCAGGTATATATTCTTCTAGTCAGGGCTTGATTCCAACTCTCACACCATTGACTCCTCCTTAGTGATTACTTGTTCCCCATGTACACCCAGTCAAGTTCTCATCCAATTATCTCTCAAACATATAAACAACACCTCTTTGATAGTTACTTTTGGGCCCTGGACATGCCTGTCAGACCCTACAAGATAATCTCAGGATGTATCAAGGCAGCTAAAGTTCAAAAGGAGAACTCCAACCCAGGTTGTACCAACAAAGAGCAAGAGGTAGAGACCAGACAGACCAAAGGAGGGAAATGACTGGGGTTTGTGAATATTGAGTGGCATAAACGCTGAAGTACGTTGTGAGTAAGGTAGAAGAGAATCGAGAACATGGTGTGGAATTTGAACCCAGTGCAGGTCCTGTGGATGGAATGATTTAGTGACAGTGAGTCGGATTTAATGTGGGTCAAATAAAATATTTACAGAGAGAGAGAAAAAGAGATATAGCCAAAAAGACACTCACTCATTATAGATGTAGAGAGACATCCACAAATAGAGGGAGAAACGATTAAAAAGATGACTACAGAAAGTGAAATAAGATAGATTTTGACATAAGGTGGATAAAGAAAATTAAAATGAGAGAGGTGCATAAATAGGGATAAAAGATTAACAAATAGTTTGAATGCCAATCAGTAGATAAGATAAAAACTCTGAAAAAATATGCAAACCCATAGACAGATATATGATAGACAAGTAAACATCTAGAGAAGAGAATGACAGATAAAGAACAGGACAGAGATGGATACAGAAATGCAGCTGTAGACAAATGGAGTGATAGACAATAAATATGTAGGTACTCAGGCAAATAGAGGAATAAAATTAATTAAACAAATAGATAGCTAGCAAACAGATGAACAGACATGTAAATAGACAGACATGAATAAAGAAGTGGATTGATTGACAGATGAAAAAGGAAAATGCAGAGTCTTTTTGTCAAACATTTTATCAGTAATTCCCAAAATGAAATAATACTCACCAACTGACCCATCCTCCGAGCTTGACTTGCAAATCAAGTGTCTGTTTAAAGAAATAGAAATGTGTTAGTATGCAAACCATTTAATTTTAGTAGAAGAGCTACATAAGTAGATAAATGAGTAATGGAAGCCTGCAGTTCAAGGACTTTTTGATGAACAAATCTGCTCATCATGGATAAATGAATCAGAATACTAATAAAGTGTGTTCTGACGAAGTCACTAGACTTGAAATGTTAACTCTGCTTTCTTCCCATGGATGCTGCCAGACCTGCTGGGTTTTGCCAGCCATTTCTCTTTGGTCCAACCTATCCATGCCAGATATCCCAACTCAATCTAACCTCACTGCCAGCACCCGGCCCATATCCCTCCAAACCCTTCCTAATCATATACCCATCCAAATGCCTTTTAAATATTGCACCACTTCCTCTGGCAGCTCATTCCATACACGTACCACCCTCTGTGTGAAAAGAATGCCCCACTGAATCAGATGCTCCTTTTGTCCAGAGAAGGTAAGAAAGTTAACGTGGTCAGAAAAATGCGTTTTGTACCAAGACAGAGTACAACTGAAACCACAAGTGTCGACCAATTTGTGAAAAAAATCACAGTAATGTGAATTGCTTGGAGTCAGGACGAACTTCTCAGATTTCTGGGAGACATATTGCAGAGAATGGTCACCTGGCAGGTTGAGAAGAATAGGGAAACAAAGATGAGAGAACACAGGGGATTGGGAAGGACAGGAGCACAGATTGCAACCTGGCAGCTTTTGTTCTTAACAGAATCAAGTATTGAAAGATTTGGGAGAGGATTCAAGGGTAACGATATAGCACTGAAGAATGGCTGGTTTACTCACAAGGAAAAGATAGACACTATACATCTAAACATTCAGTTGTAGGAAAGACATACTCTCAGTCTATTGAAATAATGCACAAGGATGAGAGATATGATCAAGTCAGGTGGGAAGGGAAAAGCAGTGGCCTTGGAATGTATTGACTGGAAATTGTGCACAATAGTAGGATCAGTCAGATTTAGACTGAGTTGCAAGTGGAGTGGGACACTCAAAGAAAATACTAGTTATAAATGGTGGACAAATTAAGGAGAAGCAAATCAGGCAATGTGACCAGAATGATACAGTAAGGGGATAAGTTTCCAAGAACACAAAGTGAGATAAGTTGTTGGGGGAACTTGTACAGATGGGTCAGGTTGAACCTAAATTATAAGAGGGTGGGCAAATAAGATGGTAAATAATGAGGCAGAGAAAGGACATCCCTGAAAAGCAGAGCGCAAAAAATTAAAACACCTATTCCCATGGCAATGCCTCAGCCAGAGCCAACTTGACTTTTTTAAAATTTAAACAAAAGCTTGGAATAATAAAGGATCTCTGGTGCATTTACCATGTCAACACTTCAACCAGAGTCCACTTGGTAACCAGATAGCATCCTTTTCTCTTGCTGTATAAACTCCCCTTTGCAATTTCGTGTTCTTGTGTCTATCCTGATGAGTGTAAAATGTAAAGCTTTGACTGCAGGTCTTTTATTTTGCCAATACCCAAGTTCTGTATTTAATATACTACAGTGGTAAGTAATGACAGAATAAATTAAAACATCCTTCTGGGGAACCTTACTTTAGAAAGGTGAAGGATGTGGACTAGATCATCCAAATGATACCAGGGAACTGGGACTTCTGTTCACTTACAAAACTAGAACTGTCCTCTTTTCATCAGACAGGATGAATAATAAGCACATTTAAAATTATGCAGGGTTTTGAAGAGGGAGAAAAAGTTTCCACTAGCAGGTAGTTAAGTGAACAGAGGGCACAGATTGAACTTTGAAGGACTTTGGCCAAAGCACTAGTGGGAAGAGGAGCTTTTTGTTTTAAAAAATGCTGAGAGTCTCGATGATCTGGAATGCACTGTGTGATAGAGTTAAATATTTCATAAACGCAAGTAATTATAACCCAGTGCCTTTGCCCTGGATAAGTTTGAATTATGTAATGAAGCTGACTCATCATTCTGGCTATGTGGCTGTCAGACATACAGAAAGAAGGGTGGAGACAGTGACACAAACATGCTCCTTGTGTTAAGGGAATGAAACACCACTTGCAAACACTTAGCGATGCAGAGTAGTTATCTGAAAATATAAGTGAGGAAGTGTTTCAGTGATTCTGTCCAGTGCTGTAAACATCACTTACTCTCTCTCGCTCTCTGGTGTTGACACCGCACTCCCCAAGGCACGTGATTCCTGGGAAACAAATTCAAAGTCAGTCACTGCTAAAAAGAAAAAAAAATAGCTGTATTGAAATTACAGGATGAATTTAATAAAGTGTTGTGTTCCTGGACAATTTCCAGGAGGATTTGAAGGGAAGCGGTACTCACTGAAGATTCGGGCAGCAGCTGTGGTGATGGTGAATTGGCAACAGAGCTTTCCTAAAATCAGAACACATGGAGTCTTTGTAAATCAGTAAAACGTGGCAGTTTTTCCAATCCAAAATTATCACAGCCAAGTCAAGAGCAAAACAGGCTAGAATCAGTAGAGCTACTGCATCCTGTTTATCAACAGAGACAAGTCTGAAAACTTAATTACAGGGATGGGACTTTTCATAATAAGAGACAGTAAAGATTTCTCATTACTGGTCTGAGTGGATCTGAATCACTTACATAGGATTTAACCTTAAATCAAAATCTTCACTTTAAAAAGGCAAAGACATAATCTGCATTTTAAAACACTCGCTCAAAACTAGTTGTGCTACTGCCGGATTGTACAGAGTTCAACTTCAGAAATGTGACTGATTCATGCACAGCAAGATCCCAAAGCAGCAAGGATCAGATAATCTATTTTAGTCATGTTGTTTAAGGGATAAACATTGACTAGTACAAAGATGGGAACTCAGCTGCACTTCTTCAAAATACAGCCAGCATTTATTTTTTTGTATCCTGGGCTTGCCTGAGAGGTGAACAAGGCCTTGGTTTAACATCGCAGCTGAAAGACAGTATCGCCCTCACAGTGATGTTCGTTTATTCACAGTGGAGAAACCAGTATGAAATTTCATCTGGGTAACTGTGTGTGAATATGAATCAATTGATTTACTTCAAGTCTGCTGGAAATGGTGAGACACCAGCAACCTACATTGCTGGATAAGCAGGGGGGAGGCAGTGGTAATGTCACTGAACTGGTAATTCAGATTCCCAAACTAATGTTCTAGAGATTGGGTTCAAATCCTGCCATGACAGATGGTGACATTCAAATTTAAAAAAAATCTAATTGTAAAGCTGGTATAATACTAACTGTGTTTGTTGTAAAAACCCATCTAATTCAGCAATGTCTTTTAGGGAAGGACATTTTCTTCCAGAGGGAAATCTGCCAACCTGGCCTACATGTGACTCCAGACCTACAACAACACTTAATTGTCTTCTGAAATGGTCTAACAAACCAGTCAGCTCAAGCGGCAATTAGGGACACCCACATTGCATTAGCGCTTAAAAACATAAGGGAAAATCAATATTAGACAGAAGGACATAGAGTGAAGCAAGGAACAGCTGGAATTTAATTAAACAGTCTAATGGGGCTGTGACAGGAAAAAGGAAATCTGTGCAACTGTTGAACATCCACAGGGAAAGATGGAACAGGAAAAGGATGGGAATGTAATTACCGGTATCATTGGCAGTATTTGCTGAAGGTCAGTATTCAGATTCAGCATCCATTTTGTCCAAAATTGCCCAGTTGTCAAATTTGCCTCCATCAATGCCATTCTCACCTCTGGATCAGAAGGTTGTAGGTTTGAGCCTCACTTTGGAGACCTGAACACAAAACCTTGGCTAACTGTTCATGGCAGCAACTGAGAAGCTGAACAGTGCTGGCACTGATATCCAAGCATTCACTGCTTCCCAACTTGCATAGCAGTCCGACTGCTGAAGTGGGTTCTGTGGTTTTAAATTTCAAGATCTGCTTGTGACAACAACCTAATGATTCAATGCTGAACAGGAAGTACCCCCTCAAGCACGATTGGTTGGACACAAATCCTTATAATAATTTGGGACGTGGCATCTCACTTTGAGTAAAAAAAGCAGAATGCTGGAGATGTTAGTAACTTAAGATAGAAAATACTGGACATGCTGAGCAGATCAGAAAGGAGCTGTGAGGAGAGAAGCAATTAAATTAGAATTCTGAAGATAGGTTAACAGAGTTGCTCTCCCCACCGAAGCTGCCCAATCCAAGTATTTCCAGCCGTGTTTTTGCAGCATATCCTTTATCTTGCTTTAAACTCACTCTTTGAGATAGCTTGCATGAGAGTTTGCAAATGCCCACGTGATCAGCATTTCAATATGCTAGAAAGTCTGGTGTGACATACTCAGGAAAAGTGATCTTGTTCTGTCATGTTTTTGGAATACTTGCCAGCTTTTGAAAACACTAAAACCAGTGGACAGAATTAACAAGTAATTTATTCATTTATATTACTGCTCCACCATGGATACTAACTGTAATCTAAGTAGACAGCACACTTACTCCCGAGACAGAAGGTTGTGTGTTCAAACTCGAACAAAATTAAGTTGACACTCAAATGAAAGCAAATTACTGAGGATGCTGAAGATTGGAAATAAAAACAAAGTACTGGAGAAACTCAGTAGGTCTGGCACAAGCTGTGGAAAGAGAGAGGTAGAGTTAACAATGGAGGTCCCATTGTGACCCTTCTTTGGATGAGAGTTGCTGCTGAGTTTGTCTAGCATTTTCTGTTTTTATTTTAGGATGACACACCCTGTGCTGTGGTTTTTCAGATAAGATATTAAACTGAACCCTGTCTGTCCCCTCAGGTGGCACTATTCGGTGGCCAGGCAAATACTTGTCCTTCAACCAACATCACTAAAGTAGATAATCTGTTTCTTCTTTTATTATTTGTAGGGCCTCACTGTATATATACTGGATGCTATGTTTCATACATAATGATGTTTTCACTTCAAAGCTACCCTATGAACTTTTCACTGCTTTGCCACACTGAAAGGTGGTTATAAAAATCAAAATTCTTTCTTGCTTTCATTTGTTTACATTTGGCTTGATTTTGAATACATCTCCAAGCAGTGTTCAATAATGCAGTTGCACACCTACATGATGCACCACTTTGTTACCCTGATCTTTAAGCTAAAATTACATCTGGCGTCAGTCAGGATAGAGCAATAAGAGAATGGCAACTATGCATTACCTTGAGTAGGCCAGAGGACAACTACACCTCAGAAACAATCCTTTGCAAACAAAATCCTTCTGGTGATGCTTGCAGAAACACATTATCTTTAAATCAGAGGTGTCCAATTAAGACAATCAACAAACATAAGGTGCTTTTGATACTGAGATTAGGATTATGCAACTGCATACAAGTGATCAAGAAGCGCTGGCAATGATGTCAAATATACATGATAAGCATGGTAGCAAATACATTCTCACACACACACACACACACACACACACACACACACACACACACACACACACACACACACGTGGATTTACAGCTTTAAGTAAGTTCATTTGGTACAAATGGAACAACTATGTACTTGCATCAGAAAGTGAAGGAAGGATAATAGGAATGATAACGCAAATCAGAACGCAATGGTCATTCACATGTTTGACTTCACTCTCACACCCAACACTATTCGATGTTTCATACCCATAAACAGCTCACCCACACAGGTAGGTATTCAATCAGGACAGCCACAATGTACCAAACAGATTATATGGTACTGACTGCACACTATCCCTCTTTCTTGCAGGAGAATATAATGCATATAGCAGACAGCATTAAAGAATTAGAGGTAGAAAAAATGCCTGAAAATTCATATTTCAAATTTGATCAGTTTCCTAAGAAGGTTTGAATTTTATTTGTGTAGATTTTATTTTTTTAAAAAAGGTTCAACGAAGTCTTTTAATTTAAAATAACCACAATCTCATTTAATCTCCATAGTGAAGACATCAAGGGATGTGGCAGAGGTCCTGGCCTATTGTGTAACTGAGGCAATTGATAATCAGAGTACGTGCATATATAACCTTCTCTTATCCTACAACTCTCTCAACTCTTCTGAGTCAGAAGTGCTATGGATGGGGAGAAATGAGGTGAACTAACTTTCGCCCTCTTCTCACCTCTCATTTGACCAAAACAAGATGTATGTTTAAGGAGTGCTATTTTAAGTCTTTTTGAGTACTGTGACATTAGGGAAAAAAGAGGTATTTCCCACAAGTTTCAATCAAAATAAAGGATAAGCATTTATTTTCAGAACACCTGAAATATATACACAACAAACACCCACTCCCCCATCACTCTTTCCCTCCCTTGCAAACACACACACAAAACACATAAGAAATAAAGATGCAACATGAACTCAGGGATTACAGAATCCCAGATCTGTACTGACCCTCCATACAGCATGCCATCCAGACCCAGACCCTCATCCTATCCCTGTAACCCTGCATTTCCCATGGCCAATCCACCTAACCTGAACATCTTTGGAATCCATTTTGTGAAGGTGCAGAGTCAAGATTTATACCACAAATATTACTTCTTTAAAAGTAAGGTGTCCATTTCCTAATTAGCTTTACAAACATGACCTCACTGTCACTGAAGTTGCAGATAATGTGAGCACACATCTACACCTCTCCCTTCACCAAAATCCAAATTTTATTCAATTGCAAAATGCAAGAACTGGAGCCTTTCCAGCTAGTGGAGAAAGATAGAGATGACTTCCCTTAATCTTACACTCTCAGCCACTAGCTTAGCTACTGAAACTATGCACATTTTGCATACTAGGACAAAGTAGAATTCCCTTTGGTGAGACTGGGCACAGCCCATAGGAAAGTGCTGGGGAGACAAGATAATATAGGTGCCAATGTTCTGCAGGAGGAGGTTATATACTTAACACTAATTTTGTCACTAAGGAATCAGATGAGGATATTGATGAGTCAAGTTATCGGAGCATCTGCTGGATACACACAGTAAAACACCTGTTCCACTAGAAGGCCTATCAAAAAGCTAGAGCTCAACTGAAAAGGGCTCCACTCAGGTGGAGTGCAGTGCCAACTTGAACAGGGCTTTTGCAGAATGCCGAGCCCATCTTATCCAACACAAAACTGAGAATTTATATTCAATAAACAAATCAAGAATTAAAAGTATGTCTTTGTAATGGTGAAAGTCATCGATTGTTGTAAAATCTTAATGTCCTTATCTGAATCAATCTACATGCAAGTCCAGATAACGTGGATGAATCTAAATGCCTTCTGAAATGGCTTGTAAGCTACTTGTTCTAACTGGTCTGTGACCAGTGGTGTGCCACAAGGGTCAGTGCTGGGTCTACTACTTTTGGTCATTTATCTAAATGGTTTGTGGGTATCTTGGAGGTATAGTTAGTAAGTTTGCAGATGACACCAAAATTGGAGGTGTAGTGGACAGTGAAGGTTACCTCAGATGACAAAGGAATCTTGATGGGCCAATGGCCAAAGAGTGTGTCACAAAGCTAGTCCTTTTTTTTCTAAAAGAAGTTCCATGGCTCAAGAATATCTTGTGCTTGATTTTTTTCAGAGGGGTAATAAACCAGGCCGGACTCCGATCAGACAGATTTGGTACAGAGATGAAAAGGATTTTGATAGGGCTTTTGTTGATGAAACTGCAGGCCAAAGTGGTCATGTTTTAGAAGTGACCTGTAGAATGAAAGGGGAGTGGGTCAGCTCTCCAGCTGAGCGGTTTATTTCAATCCAGAACTGGTTGGGAGTTCAACAGTGAGCTGTTGTGGAAACTCTTTCTTCTGCCCTTCTAACGTCAACCTGTAAGCATCTGACCCTTTTTTGTACTGCGTTTTAAAGGGGGTTTGCTTATTGGGACTGTTGTGAATATTTGGAACAGCGTCACTAAGTCTAGTTTGGATAGACTGAGTTCTGTTGGGGTTCTTTATTCTGTTCTTCGTGTTTCATTGCGTAATTTTGTGAATTTTTTTTGTCTGTTTTAAACCTGATAGTCAACCCACCTAACTTAATCTGAGTAATTTTCACTGTTTACTTACTAAAACAAAGTGCAAAGTTATAGTCTGGGCTGCCTGCTTAAGAATGATTTCAGTGGTCTGGGCTTAGTCCATAACAGATTGAGGGCTCTTTGCAGGATTTTAAACAGCAAGTGGTAGATGCTAGTGTCTTTATTTTGGGTGTTGGTTTGGTTGAGTAGACAAAGCTTGGGATAGAAATGACTCAGTCGCCAAAAGTTTTCTAGATGTGCATGTGGTGACTTTGGAAGTTTTGCAGAAAGTGAATGAGACCAAGCTGCAGGAATTAGCAGAGAAGCTGGAATTGGACCTGCCTGCTTCTGTGAGGAAAGGAGAAATAATTGCAGCAGTAGCTCAGCAGTTAATCTTCAGAATCTATAGAGATGGCAAAAATTAAATTGCAAATGATGCAGCTTGAGTTAGAGGAAAGATAAGGACAGGGCAGTAGAAAGGAGGGAAAAAGAGAGAGCAGCAGAAGAGAAGGAAACTGACACTTAAAAAGGAAAATGAGCTTAAGAAGGCTGGAGTTAAAGGCTGAGGGTTGGCTTAGTGAGGAAGAGAGTGAGGATGAGCAAACCCCTGGTACTCAGAAACAGTGAGAAACTGTTTAAGGTATGTTCAAACATTGCCTAAATTTGATGAGAAGGACGTAGAAGCCTTTTTCATCTCATTTGAAAAGGTGGCTAAACAAATGCAGTGGCCAGTGGCAAATGTGGGTTTTGTTGATCTAAACGAAAATTGTAGGTAGGGCTGGTGAGGTCTTCGCATCACTATCAGAAGAGGTATCTGGGGAGTATGAGGAGGTGAAAAAAGCCTTTTTAAGTTCACATGAGCTTGTACCAGAAGCAGACAGACAACGTTTCAGGAATCTAAGGAGGGACCCAGATCAGACCTATATTGAGTTTGAAAGGATTAAACAAAGTAACTTTGATTGATGGACAAGAGCTTTAAAAATCAAGCAAACCTATCATGCCCTTAGAGAGGTAATTAGTTTGGAGGATTTCAAAAATTCCTGAAGTAGTGCAAACTCACGTGGAAGACCAGAGAGTTAAAACAGCAAGGTTAGCAGCTGAAGTGGCTGATGATTATGAGCTCGTCCATAAAACACTGTTTGGCTTCCAGAATCAATTTCAGTCCATGGGGGATAGGAATTGGGGCAACTAGGTCATGTTACTGGCTTAGCCTTAGGATTATCCAAATGATTGGAATAAGGGGGTTCCATTTGTACTTTTTGCGATCAGAGATGCACCAAATTCAGTTCATTTGAATTAATTTTTGGCCGTGAAGTAAGAGGACCCGTTAAAATTGATTAAAGAGAAATTAATAAGTCAGAATTCAGAGACCAGCCATCTGGACTATGTTAAATTTTGGAGAACAATTAAACAGAGCTGGAGTGCTGGCTAGACAGCATTTAAAAGTATCACAGCAAACAATGAAACGGGAAGCGGTTAAGATATCGCAAATTTGCAATTTTGCAATTGGGGATAAGGTATTGGTATTACTTCCTGTGACAGGTGAGCCGTTAAGGGCAAGGTTTAGTGGACCGTATCAAATCGAAAGGAAACTGAGTGAGGTGAACTACTTGATAAGGACTCGAGAAAGGAGAAAATCTCACAGTGAGTGTCATGTGAATATGCTCAAAAGGTATTTTGATAGGGAAGGAAAGCAAGAGAAGGTGTTAATGATGACAGCACAGAAGGATGAACCAAGTTCAGAGGATTCTGAATTGGACATTCCTCAAATCAAATTAGACAATGAGGAAGTTGTCAAAAGTTGGAATAAATTATTGAGTTACCTTGCACAAGAAAATTGAAATGACCTGAAAGAGTTCTTACTATCACATGAGAAGACATACAGTGAAAAAAAATGGGAAGTACTAACCTAATTGCGCATGATATAGAGATAGGAGATGCTGTTCTGATTAAGCAACATCCTTGTAGGCATAACTTCTAAAGTTGGCACAGATTCAGGAGATAGAGTATATGCTCTCAGTGGTATAATCGAAGTGAGTTACAGTGACTGGAACTCATCCATAAGTCATGGGGCCAAAGCCAGATGGTACCCAATGGTTACATGTGGACTATTGCAAAGTCAATGCCGTTACAAAGACTGATGCATATCCAATTGCACGACTGGAGACTGTATCGAAAACGTGGGACAAGCAACTTACATTTCTAAGGTGGCCTTGCTCAGAGACTACTGGCAAGTACTTCTGTCAGAGAAAGCAAAGGCAATTTCAGCTTTCGTAATGCTGAATGGACTATATCAGTTCAAAGTCATGTTATTTGGCATGAAAAGTGCACTTCAGAGATTGACTAATAAGGTCATCGCTGGATTAACCAACTGAATGGTGACCTGGTGATTTTTAGTCATTCATGGAAGGAACATTTACAGACTTGGTGGTAAACCTAGCTAAAAGTGAATTTGCCAAAACCCAAGTCACCTTCCTGGACCATGTTATTGGACATGGACAAATGGCTCCACGAAATGTGAAAACGAAAGTAATTGGGGAATTTCCCACACCGCAGATGAATAAAGGAAGACTACAGTTCCTGGGATTGAGTGGATGTTACTGAAAGTTGTGCTGAACTTTAGCAGTGTGGCTGCTCCATTCACTGAACTGTTAAAAAGGGGCGAGAAGTTTCAGTGGGCAGCAGACTGTCAAAAATCATTTGACAGCCTAAAAACTGTTGACCACTGCCCCAGTATTAGCTACACCAATTTACATAAAGCCTTTCAAGGTGCCAGTGATGTGGGTCTTGGTGCGGTGCTCCTGCAGGAGGATGACGAAGGGGTAGAAAGACCCTTCAGGAATTTTTCCGGAAGTTGAATCTTCATCAATAGAAGTATTCAACGGTGGAGAAAGAGACTTTAAGCTTGGTGTTGGCATTGCAACATTTCAGTGTTTACATTACAAGCAATGCATCTGGGACAATCGTATGCACTGATCATAACCAAATTTGTGGAAAAATTTAGGGACACAAATGCCAGACTGTTTAGGATGGAGCTTGTTGTTGCAGCTATTCCATTTGACAATTGTGCAAGTGGCAGGTTGCAAAAACGTGATTGCTGCTGCGTTATCAAGACTCGAATGAGATACGGAGACATTCAGTGGTGGGTGTACTGTGGCCTCAATTTGCATGTGGTTGTGCATGCCTGCACGTTTGTTGTTAATATAGTGTTATATGCATTTAGACTACTAACTGGGTTTTTGAAGGGTTAAAAATGAAGCCATCTTTTGATACTGATGGTTCTTTTTTTTAGGGGGGAGCGGGGGTGAGGTGTCAGAAAGCTAGTCCTTCTTTTTCTAAAAGCTGTTCCTTGGCTCAAAGATATTCTGGCCTTGACTTTTTTCACCAGAGGGGTAATAAACCAGGCTGAGCTCCGATCAGACTTGTTTGGTCCAGAGATGAAAAGGATTTTGAAAAGCCTTTTGTTTATATGTAAACTTTTGGAATATTGCATGCAATTCTGGGGCATACACAGGGTTTGAGCTATAGGGAGAGGTTGGATAAATTGGAGCTGTTTTCCCTGGAGTGTTGGAGTTTGAAGGGTAACCTTTTAGAGGTTTATAAAATCATGTGGAGCACAGATAGGGAAAAATTATAAGGTCTTTTTCCTAGGTTCCAGAACAAGAGGGATAGGGTTAGGGTGAGAAGGGAGAGATATAAAAGGGACCTAAGGGGCAACCTTTTCACACAGAGGGTGGTGCGTGTATGGAATGAACTGCCAGAGGAAGTGGTGGATGCTGGTACAATTACAACATTTAAAAGGTATCTGGATGGGTATATGAATAAGAAGGGTTTAGAGGGATCTGAGCCAAGTGCTGGCAAATGGGAATAGATTAATTTAGGATATCTGGCCAGCATGGATGAGTTGGACCAAATGGTCTGTCTCCATGCTGTACATTTCTATGACTCTAAATGCTTCTTTTGTCAGGGACACCTACATTCCGTGCACTTTTTTAAAAAAAAGTGGAAGCTGTCACCGTTGATCATGGCTCTAGATGTGAGTTTTCAAAGGATTCACCAGGGCATCACAACAATACATCAGCCTTCTCTCAGAAGACTGGCAGTGGCTCCACTGAGTTTGAACCTACAGTACTCTCTCAGTATTCTCACCCTCAATTCCGACAGTCTACCCCTTGATGTTGCCTGTCAACCAGCCTGCTACAGCACAGGTCAGGATACTACAGTTTGCATCTGGGCCTTTGAGATTTATAGCTGTTGGAGGTAACTCTCCAAATCCATCCACAGTTTTCTGAATTTGAACTTAGTGACCCCCACCATTCCCAATGCAGTCATTAAGGAAACAGCTTGTCGCAAGCACTAGCAAAGACCACAAGGGGAATGTGCTTGTTTGTATCTTGCTGAAAAGAGTGACCCATCTTGGAAGCTTTTGACTTATGCTCATCAGGACAAATGTAACAATGTCAAATGTACAAACTGTTGTGACCTTTTGACTACAGGAGAAAAGGGGAACTAATTGGTCAGGAAGTCGACTCTGATTTGCCTTGACTGTAATTCCCCATGCTTCCAAAAATATTAAAAACATTCCTGTGCACTATGCCAAGATCGAATTGATAAATTTGAATGCGGAATGTGCTTTTTCTCTTGTTGCAAACAGGGTGATTTGATTGTTATGGATAAGGAAAAATGTAGAACGTTGTACTGCTTGTGAATGGGGAGAGATGCCTTAGGTTATTGGCAATCACAAATTATTTGATATTTCTCCAATCCATTCTCTCTCTTGCTCCTCAGTATCTCACCCTATCCCTTCTTCATGGCTAGATTGTGTAACAAGAGATCACAAATCTTGAGAACAGCTCCAGTGAGTAATGTAGGGCTCTTTCAAAGTGACCTAGGCAGCTGAACTGTTGTTAAGAACATTAGTGGTGTGCTGTATCAAACTGCTCTTGCAACATGGTTGGTTCTCTCTCTCGCTGCCAGCATATATTGCACATCTACATAGGTTCCAGACAAGAGTCACGAGCCAGTCAAGAGTGGATAACTTGTTCACCCAGTGGACATCCTTTGGTTTGCTATGGTGTGATAAATGTAGCTGTCACACAGTGTACTACTGCAGAATGAATGAATGACAACTATACCAGAATAACAGGCATTCATGTGTATGAATTGTAGACTGTGGTCACACACCAGCAGTTTGAAGGGAAAACTGCATTAGGGACATCAATGCCTCCTTGCACTACAGGAAAGCTTGCAATCTGAAAAAACCCTCTTGTCTGCCCTGTCCCCTTATCGCTGACAAATAAAAAGATAAAAGCTCCCTCACTCAGCAACCTCTTAACAACAGTCTGCCAAGCCTGAAAAACATTACTTATACCCAACAGCAACCTGGAAGGAAATGGACAAGTCAGTCAGAACTTGACTTCTCCTTGACAGCCAAATTCATGAGATTCTTGCTCTGCTTGGAAGAATCAGTTGTAGCTGCAGTAATTGGCAGATTTCAGTCAAATTCTTTTTTACTGAAGTGAATACATCTCAAGGATTGGGCATTGCTGAAGTTGAACTTTAAAGAATTCAACTTTACGACACTTAGTGACCTCCTGCTGAGAGCCCTTCTCCTTCCCCTTTACCCCCATTTTCCAGCAACTTGTCCTGCTCTGCATAACTTCTGCTCATTCTCCCAGTCTGACTCACTTGCAAGAAGATGGCTTTCCAGGTCACCCACATCTGGAAGTAACTCATTTAAACTCAAGCTTTACCCACTAAATGTTTACTTCAATTCCAGCCAGACTACTTGTTATAGACTAATTAAACTTTAGAAAATTATAGGAAAGCTCCAAAAATGTGTAGAATTGCATCAGCAGCTAGAAGACATAATCCAGCAACTAACCTCGAAATATTTCATTATTCTTTTAGGTAGTGCTGTGGGCTATCATCATGCACGTTCATCTCTAGAAGGTTAAGAGTGTGGAGAGTGGAGCATGGCACAGAAATCAACTTTGCTCATTGACCAGCCAATGTTGTGCAATGGCAACAGTCTTTAGATATGTACGTGCCAACCACGCCACTGTCTGGCTCACTGCCACATCTTGGATGCAATTGCTCAGCTCAAAGGTGATTTTCATTTTCTCCTCCCTAATATATTTTGTCAAACAAAAGCCCTGCTTCTGCTCGGGTGGACGTGATTTGAAATGCAGGAGTGGTCTCCCTGATGCCTAATAGATTCCTTATGTAGTATTAAAGAGTGATTACCTAGTCATTCATCACACTATTGGTTCTGGTACTTAACTCCTGCACTGTCCTACACAACACCTGAAATACAGTTAATTGGTTGTGGACTATTTTAAGACACCCCCAGTAAGATTCAAAAAGGGCTCTATCAATTGTTTTAGAATATCATTTCTGTTATTCATCTCTGGATCCACCAGAGATAAGACCTATTCAGAATTAAACTGGCTGTTGTGGGGAATTGTTGCAGGAAGGATGAGTACAAATCAAATGGATAAAATCTAACCAATAGTTAATTCCAAGACTCTGAAACATAACTGAATTTGCCGTATTGCAATGTTCTCCTGGTTTAGACCCTAAACTATCTCAAAACAAAATCTCACTTCTTGCTGGATGTGGGATCTTGCTGTTCATAAATTAGCTGCAACATTTTCTACATTACAACACTTAAAGTGCTTCATGACTGAAACAGTCAAACATAATTTGAAGTCATTAAGTACACTCTATACATGAGAATCTTTTCTTATTTGACTGACTAGAAACACATAGGACTCCCAGAGGACAGAAATTTTATTTTACCAGATCAAGATTTTCCAAGATTCTCTGTGTGCACAGCTCTTCCATCTGCTCTGGCACCTCACTGAGGCAGGTGTTGTAGTATTCAGTGCACTGCTGAGCCAGGTCATCAATGTTTCCCAGTGATCCATCCTTTGGGAGGAAAGAAAGGAAACAGCACCATGTGAAATTTCAGTCTAACAACAGGAGAGAAGGAACTGAATACCTCCCAATACATTCCAGTTGTGAGTGTCCAGTCTCTGCCTGAAAACAGAGAGTACGCTTAATCACTGAATCTGAGGAATGCGGGTTCAACCAGCTCCAGAGGTTTGAGCCCATAATCCACACCAACACTCCAGCACTGTACTGAGGGACTGCTGCATTATTAGTGTTCTTGACTATCTCAGCAAGTCACTTAAATTGTTTTTTTTTCACATAATCGAGATCATAGAAAGAGAAACATAAGAGATGCCTGAAGTCTTCTCCACCAGTCGATAAAAATGTGGCATGTCATCTTCCTCAACTCCAATTTTCTACCCTGTCTCTGTATCCCTTGATTTCCTCAGGTGTCCAAAATTCATCAACTTCAGTTGAGTAGACTCATCAATTGAACATCCATGACACTCTGGACTAGTAAATTCCAAAAATGCGTCATAAATAGCCAACTACTTATTTTAGATCTTGGACCCAGTTCCAAATTCTTCAGCCAGGGGAAATAGCCTTCAAACATTAACACTGACAAGTCCAATGTTTTTCATATATTTTAATGAAATCAGCTTTCATTTTTCTAAATGCCAGAGTACATAGAATATATTGATTGTTTCTCATAACTCACTCTTCTCATCTGAGAAATCAGTCCAGTGAATCTGAACTGCAGCCACTTGAAAGAGGGGTAAGGAGACTAAGATTGGATACAGTACTCCTGGTGCAATCTCACCAAAGGCCATCATAGTTACAGCAAAACTTGTACTGTAATCCGCTCGCAATAAGTCATTCACTTTCCAAATCTCTTGCTGTAATTAAATCTTAACTTGCTTTGATTCTTGTAGCAGGCACCAAAAGGTTTTGGAATTCCAAGATTCTTTCTTGATCATTCATAGGATTTAGCCCATCTCGGGCAACACCAGCGTATCCCAAATTGGCCTGGAGATGATGGCGGTGAGCCTCCTGCATGAACCATTATAGTTTGCACTGTAGGTACACCCACAGTGCTGTTAAGGTGGGGAGTTTGAAAGCTTTGACCCAGCAATAAGGAAGGTAAGATAATGTAATTCCAATTCAGGACAATATTTGACAAGGAGGAGAGTGATAATGTCCTGCGCTCATAATGCCCATGTCTAGATGGTACAGTTGTGGTTTGGTGTCCAAGTAGTCTTGGTGAGTTGCTTTAATACACTTGTAGGTGATGCAGAATGCAGCCATGCCATGGCAGTGGTGGAGTGAGTGAATATTTTAAAGAGGTGTATAGAGCGCTAATTAAATGAGCTTTATAGAAGCTGCTTCATCGTGGGCGAAGTGAAACTTCCCGAGCATTACTGGAACTGTATATCACAATCTTGACTTGCGCATGGTTGATGGTGAACAGGCTCAAGAAAGCTAGGTGTTGGTAGACTGCTGCAGAATACCCAGCCTGACGAGATCTTGCAGCCATACTATTTATTTGGTTGACCCAATTAAGTTTCTCGCCAATGGTATTAGTAAGCATATTAAGGATTATTAGAATAATGCTGACATTACTGCTCTAGAAATACCACAGTCATGAACTATTCATTCAGAGACATGAATGCATATCCCATATGGTAGCTGGGAACTTAAATCTAAATAAATAAAACCTGAATAAAAGGACAGGATTGATGAGCGGACCATGAAACCACTAGATTGTTGTAAAAATCCACATGACCACGTGGGTGAAGAAATCTGCCTCCATTATGTTTGTATAGACCCAAAGCAACGTTACTTGAAATTTAATTGCCCTCTGACATGGCATAACTAGCCGCAGTTATATTCAAAGCATTGGATTCCTTTAATGTTTCCAAGAGCAATTAATGGGGGCCATTGTCAATGATGTCCACACTCTTCAAATAAAATTAAAAACATTGAATTTGGGGGATTTGAAAATGGTAATATAATTGAGTGCCAGTAAGAGATGGTTAGATTCAATTTTGTTGGAGATGATCAATGCCTGGCACTTGTGTGCCACAAATGCTGCTCGCCACTCATCCGTCCAAGCCAGGTTGCTTGATATTTTCTGACCAACCTGATCAAAGATGTTATGACACACCTCTTGAGCTGGTGGAGCTTGAACCAGGGCTTCCTGGCTCAGAGGTACAGAGACGACCACTGTGCCATGAGAGACCAAAAGCTAAACTATCATCTGGATCTCGTTGCATTGGCGGTTGCATCATCTGAGAATTTGCAAATTAAAGTAAATATTATGGAGTCAAAGAACACCTTCATTTCTGACTTTAAAGTGGTCAGAAGCAATTGATGAAGCACAAGATACCCGGCAAGGACTGTGGAAAACTCTACATAGGACAAAAAGGAAGAAAACTGACCATACGAGTGCACAAACATCAACTCAACACTGCCAGATACAAGCAGCACTCTCTCACTTCCAATGTCACATACAACGAAGAACACAAATTCAACTGGGATGATGTAATCATCATAGCACAGGCAAAACAGAGACACGTGAGAGAATTCCTTGAAGCTTGACATGCCAACCGGAACTCAATCAATAGACACTTTGAACTGAACCCCCTATTCAAACCACTCAGATACAGAACTGGAAGTACCAAAAAAACAGAGACACATAAATGTTAGGCAGAGTAGACCAACAACACTTTTTCGAAGACGCACTGACGATGTCACCTAGCGAGGCGAAGAAACTTCTGCAGAAAACCACACCAACTCAGCAAACAAACCTACGACCTCATCCACAACCTGAGCTACAAATCTTTTCAAAAACTCTCAGCTCTTTGGTGTCACATTTAGTTAATGATGCTTTGATGTCAAGGGCGGTCATCTCACCTCAGTCCTTGGCATTCAGATGCTATGGCCATATTTGTACCAAAGCTGTAATGAGGTCTAAAATCTGGTCTTCCTAGTGAGACTTAAAACCTAAAACTCATCCAGCAAGCTGGTGGAGGGGTCAGGCTTCGGAGCCTGGAACTCATTTACTCTGTGCGCTTTTCTTTTTTTCTCCTCTCCACTCTTTCTTTTTCTTTTACCTCATTTTACGCACCTCTTGGTGAGGAGCTTGGTCACGGTGATACCATCGGTAAATGGGCCAGCGGCACGGACTTGCGGCAGTGACCGTAGCGGCACATTTGGGTTCCTGGCGATTTCTGCATTGTCAAGACAGTCTGAGTGTCAACTCACGGCTGCTGCGATGGAGGTGAGTTTGGGTTCTCGATGGCATCTGTGTCCTGGACAGATTCAAGGAGGCGGTGGCAGAGGCAGAGATGGGTTTGGGCCCAGGAGACCCGGCAGCATCAGCAGCGGCTGTGTTGGTGAGAGGGTTCCAAAGCAGACTCGTGGTAGTGGAGGAGTTCAGTTTGGGCTGATGCGTTACTTGGCAGCATCAATGGTGTCTGGCGAGGTTGAGTAAGGACTTATAGCAGCAAGGTCAGATGGCACTGAAGAGTGACAACTTTCACGGCAGTGGTGTGGTGAAGGGACTCATGCCTGGCATGAGCCCCATGACAGAGCACTTAAGAAGGACTTTGTCTTTATTTCTGTACTTTTCTGCCTTTATACTCTACGTTTTGATTTATTTTTCTGTGTTTTAAGCTAGAGCCAGAGAGTGGTGACACTATATAACACTTTCCATTGTATGTTTATAGCAAGATACATGTGACAATAAATAAACCAAATCAACTGACCATCAGTGAGCAGATTATTAGAGAAGTGCTGCTTGCTTATAACCTTGCTTTGCTGAGGACGGGAATTAAACTTGGGGCAGTACAGCCCAGCTGGATAAGTTTTGCTTTTTTGTGAACAGGACATACCTTGGCATTTTCCATTTTGTCAGGTAAATGCCATTGTTGTAGCTGTATTTATTTTACCATTTGTCAGCTGAATGCATAGAATGGGTTCTTTCTTGATGATATGTTTTATTGAGATAAGTCTCTTGATTAGACTTAAAATATAAGCCATAAGTGTTCATTTAACCTGTAGCAGTGTTTTGTAGAGTGCTATTTTCTGGATCTGTAGATTGAAAGCAGCAAAATGGCCTTTAGCAGAGTGATATGCATTTCTTGTCGGATGTAGGAGTTCAGGGAGAGTTTATGGGTTACTGAGGATTATATCTGCAATAAATGTCTTTGGTTGCAAATCCTATCAGATCGAATGGATCGGTTGGAGAGACAGTTTAAAGCAATGAGGAACTTACAAGAACAAGGGGATGTGATGGACGGCAGTTATAGAAAGGGGGAAAAGTCGCAGATGTAGTCACATAGATGGGTTAACTCTAAGGTAAGAGAGGTAGGCAGGTAGTGCAGGAGTTTTCTGTGGCTATCCCCATTTCAAACAGGTATGGAAGATGTAGGGGAAGATGGATTCTCAGGGGATCATAGCACAAGTTTCTGGTATGGAGACTGGCTCTAATGCAATGAGAGGTGCATCAGGTTCCAAGAGACAGATTGTGTTGGGGGAACTCTCTAGTCCGAGGTACAGACAGACGTTTCTGTGACTAGCAACAAAAAATCAGAATGGTGTGATGCTTCCCTAGTGCCAGGATCAAGGATGTCAGAGTGGGTGCAGAATGTTCTCAAGGGTGTGGGGGGCCAGCAGGAGATCATTGTCCACATTGGAACCAACAACATAGGAAGGGAAAAGGTTGAGATTCTGAAGGGACATTACAGAAGGTTAGAATTTAAAAGAGAAGTCCTCAAAACTAGTAATATCTAGATTACTCCCAGTGCAATGAACTAGTGAGGGCAGAAATAGGAGGATAGAGCAGATGAATGCATAGCTGAAGAACTGATATATGGGAGAAGGATTCACATTTTTGGATCATTGGAAGCTCTTTTGGGGTAGAAGTGTCCTGTACAAGAAGAATGGATTGCAACTAAATTGGAAGGGACTAATATACTGGCAGATTTTCTAGAGCTGCTTGGGAGGATTTAAACTGGGGGGACAGAGTGGGAGGTGGGACCCAGGACGATAATGATAAAAGGGATCTATTTGAGACTGGTACACTTGAGAACAAAGGTGAGGCAAACAGTCAGGGCAGGCAGGGACAAATCAGAGAACAAGGTAGGGTGGCTAAATTAAAATGGTTAAAGATGGCTATGATGGGGAATGTCAGGACCCTTTGAAAGCCCCTGTGGGGTCACAAAAGCTCATGTTCTTCTCTTTGTTGGATTTTGGGCAGGAGGTAGAAACGGGCGGTGCAGAGTTGTGGGACTATGAGGTTGGAGGCGGTGGATGGGAGATCCCCTGAGGGATGAGGTTATGGATGGTCTGGGAGATGATGGTTTGGTGGTGGGAGGTGGGGTCATGGTCAAGGGGGCAGTAGGAGGAGGTGTCCGCGAGCTGGCATTTAGCCTCAGCGGTGTAAAGGTCGGTGCGCCAAACTACCACCACACCTCCCTTGTCTGCCGGTTTGATAGTGAAGTTGGGGTTGGAACGGAGGGAGTGGAGGGCTGCATGTTCCGAAGGGGAGAGGTTGGAGTGGGTGAGAGGGGTGGACAGGTTGAGGCGGTTAATGTTGCGGCAGCAGTTGGCTATGAAGAGATCGAGGGCAGGTAAGAGGCCAGCATGGGGTGTCCAGGTGGAGGCAGGTAAGATGCCAGCATCTCCTCAGGGGATCTCCCATCCACCGCCTCCAACCTCATAGTCCCACAACCCCGCACCGCCCGTTTCTACCTCCTGCCCAAAATCCACAAACCTGACTGCCCCAGCCGACCCATTGTCTCAGCCTGCTCCTGCCCCACCGAACTCATCTCTGCATACCTTGTCACGGTCCTGTACCCCTTAGTCCAAGAACTCCCCACCTACGTTCGGGACACCACCCATGCCCTCCACCTCCTCCATGATTTTCGCGTCCCCGGTCCCCAACGTCTTATCTTCACTATGGACATCCAGTCCCTGTACACCTCCATCCCCCATCACGAAGGACTCAAAGCTCTCTGCTTCTTCCTTTCCCGCCGAACCAACCAGTACCCTTCCACTGACACCCTCCTTCGACTGACTGAACTGGTCCTCACTCTGAACAACTTCTCTTTCCAATCCTCCCACTTCCTCCAAGCCAAAGGAGTAGCCATGGGTGCCTGCATGGGCCCCAGCTATGCCTGCCTCTTCGTAGGATATGTGGAACAGTCCATCCTCTGCAGCTACCCTGGCCCCACCCCCCACCTTTTCCTCGCTACATCGATGACTGTATCGTCGCTGCCTCGTGCTCCCACGAGGAGGTTGAACAGTTCATCCACTTCACTAACACCTTCCACATCGACGTCAAATTTCCCTGGACTGTCTCAAACTCCTCCCTCCCCTTCCTAGACCTCTCCATTTCTATCTCGGACGACCGAATCAACACGGACATTTACTATAAACCGACCGACTCCCACTGCTACCTAGACCACACCTCCTCCCACCCTTCCCCCTGTAAAAATGCCATCCCATATTCCCAATTCCTTCGTCTCCGCCGCATCTGCTCCCCGGAGCACCAGTTCCAATACCAAACAACCCAGATGGCCTCTTTCTTCAAAGACCGCAATTTCCCCCCCAGACGTGGTCGATGATGCTCTCCACCGCATCTCCTCCACTTCCCGCTCCTCTGCCCTTGAGCCCCGCCCCTCCAATTGCCACCAGGACAGAACCCCACTGGTCCTCACCTACCACCCCACCAACCTCCATATACATCGTATCATCCGTCGTCATTTCCACCACCTCCAAATGGACCCCACCACCAGGGATATATTTCCCTCCCCTCCCCTATCAGCGTTCTGAAAAGACCACTCCCTCCGTGACTCCCTCGTCAGGTCCACACCCACCACCAACCCAACCTCCACTCCCGGCACCTTCCCCTGCAACCACAAGAAATGAAAAACTTGCGCCCACACCTCCCCCCTTACTTCCCTCCAAGGCCCCAAAGGATCCTTCCACATCCGCCACAAATTCACCTGCACCTCCACACACATCATTTACTGCATCTGCTGCACCCGATGTGGCTTCCTCTATATTGGGGAGACAGTCGCCTACTTGCGGAACGTTTCAGAGAACACCTCTGGGACACCCGGACCAACCAAGCCAACCACCCCATGGCTCAACACTTCAACTCCCCCTCCCACTCGACCAAGGACATGCAGGTCCTTGGACTCCTCCATCGCCAGACCATAGCAACACAATAGCTGGAGGAAGAGCGCCTCATCTTCCGCCTGGGAACTCTCCAACCACAAGGGATGAACTCAGATTTCTCCAGTTTCCTCATTTCCCCTCCCCCCAAGCTTGTCTCAGTCCCAACCCTCGAACTCAGCACCACCTTCCTAACCTGCAATCTTCTTCCTGACCTCTCCGCCCCCACCCGACTCCGGCCTATCACCCTCACCTTAACCTCCTTCCACCTATCACATTTCCAACGCCCCTCCCCCAAGTCCCTCCTCCCTACCTTTTATCTTAGCCTGCTTGGCACACTTTCCTCATTCCTGAAGAAGGGCTCATGCCCGAAACGTCGATTTTCCTTCTCCTTGGATGCTGCCTGACCTGCTGTGCTTTTCCAGCAACACATTTTCAGCTCTGATCTCCAGCATCTGCAGTCCTCACTTTCTCCTATATACAGAGGGTGTCCACTTACACATCAGAATCGATGGACAGCTTTTTAGCTACATCCACTTGAGATCAAGAATAAAGTGCGCCAAGTCCTCAATGCGTTTGCTCTATGCCAATGACGTCTCACTAATATTCCATACTGAGAAATACCTGTAGTGACACAGACTCTCCCATCTGTTGAGAGTTTGATTTGACCATTAGAATCAGAAACACAAACATTATAGTTCAGATCAGAGTCATAATGCCATTGGTTAGGGGAGTCAAGGACCTAGTGGCACTATTGCCGGACTGCCAATCCGGAGACCCAGGTAATGCCCTGGGCACCCAGGTTCGAATCCCACCATGGCAGATGGAGGAATTTGAATTAAAAAATATCTGGAATTAAAGAATTTAATGAGTACTATAAATCCATTGCCAATTGTCAGAAAAACCCACCTGGTTCACTAGTGTGCTGAAGGAAACTGCCATCTTCACCATGTGACTCCAAACCCACAGCAATGAAGCTGACTCTTAATGCCCTCTGGACAATTAGGGATGGGCAATAAATACTGGCCTAGCCACTGACGCCCTTATCCAGTGAATGAGTAAAAACAAAATCAGTACTGACATTTGTGACAATGGATCTAAGTTTCACAAACACAATAACTGTATACCCAAAGGCCCTGTGTTTGGTTAGCCAGCCACTAGGTCATGACCTGTTGGATATCCACACCTCTGTTAGAAGAACAGCTGCAAGGGAGCTTATGACAGTGGCAGACGGGGACCCGGACAACTGGAAAACAGCTGCCAAAAGGGTGTGACTGTTGGGAGGCTGACCAGTATTTGTTGCGTGTATGTATGTTGGTAGTGGGCTGGGGGGGGGGGGGGGGGGGTGGCGCACTGGGCAAAATAAAATGGATTGGAAATCTTAGCTGGCTAAGAACAGGGCCCAGAGAAAACAGAAGCCAGCAAGTCTCTCACCTCTTCAATCCATTGTCTACATCAGCAGTGAGCGCAGCAGGCTCTGCCCTGACAGAATACAGTTTCTGAAGGACACCTGGCGACATTTAACACAGTTTATCACCAAGGTGCAAATCAGCATCTCACAACACAGAAGACTGCCAAAGATTACCTGCATGTTAACTTTTATGATTTATGCACAAGGTCACACAAATTCCATTAAATCTCGACATTTACTGTGCACTCATCTTTAAAAACAAATTATTGTTTCCTCATCATCCCAAAAGTGGAAGATTTCATACATTCCCTTATTATATTCCAACTGTTACCTTCTTGTTCAATTATTTACTCTGTATGTATTACTCTCTTTGACAGTCTAAATGTTCTCCTTA